>NC_056629.2:33317034-34034534 GCF_002870075.4 Lactuca sativa | reverse complement strand
GATAGAATTTTGAGTCATGGAGTAGTTAAGCATCACAAACTGTTGGGATAACAATTCTTTTCTCAAACAATAATTGGCTTTGCAGTTGTTAGATAGATGTGTTAATTGTTTTGCTTATTATATGTGCTGTGTTATTTGTTTCTGTTAGATGTTGTTATCTATACATAAAGAAACAACAAGCAAGGGCTATAGAAATTTCAACATACTCCTCTTCGGTCTTCATTTTGATATTGGGCTCTGTCAAAGTCGGTCAAAAAGTCAACAAATGGAAAGTCGGATGTTTTTTATTTATTTTTATTTATTTATTTATTTTTATTTATGATTGGTGACTTAAATAATTAAACAACTGAATGTCTAAAGTATAAAAAGCTTATATTGTAAATGTAAAAACTTGAAAATCAAATGACTAGAAAATTAAAATTAACACTGCTGAGTGGAATCCATTTGCATTGTCCAAAACATAAAATGACTGATTATTCACAAAACCATTATTCACAAAGGAATGGAATTGATAGGCGAATGGAATGACTGATTCCATTCCTGTCATAGAAAAGAAAAGAGAGGTACATAACAGAAGCATATAGAGATGTGCATCAAAAAAGTGTCCAGGTTTGTATGATGATATAAAAGTACAATTTTACCCTTGGGGTAATATATTTTTAATTTGACCATTTTGCCCCTTTATAGGCCATGAAAGCACGAATGGGCGATCTTAGACAGAGCTTAGGAATGACCCAAGGTTTGGGCAACTAGTTCAAGCAATAATCGAATTCCCATTTTGCCCTCATCCTTTAGAAAGCTGCAGTTTTGTAGACTAACTGTGCCAAAAGGTCAATATTACCCCTTAATTTTTGATAATAATAATTGTAGCAGTTCTTGTTCACTTTATTGATTCAACCACTTGACTATTTTCTGTATTTTATCCTTTTTTGTATTTTCATCCTAATTTTTATTTTTTATGATTTGTTTCATGTAAGAAGAATTGTGGGGTAACACAAGTGACTTTTTTTATTTATTTTTTTATTATTATTTTAGGTTTGTTATCGGTTTTCAGATAAAAAAAAACAGTTTGTTGAATGAAGAAAAGAAATCATACGGACTCCTGTTAGAAAAAAAAACACTAAAATTTCGTATTTAATCTTATCCAAGTCATGTTACTATACTAATGCTTTGATATATTCCATGTCGAGTACAAGGGAAGAAAATACCATGAGGCAATTAAATTCAATATGAGATTGTTATGAGTCAAAATACTTGAAATAAAAAATTAAATAACAAAGTTGTTCATTACGTTTATTTTAAAACTTAGACGGATGTTCGCAGGTACGTAAGAAATAGAGATTTTGACTTTCTTCCACGACGAATAAAATTCTCCAGCTCTATTACTTAGAGTTGTTTATACGAAACCTTAGCCTTCGGCCGACGACGCCTCCGCCTCTGGCCAACGACGCCTCCGCCTCCGATTTACGACGCCTCCGCCTCCGGTCTCCGGTCGACGAGACAGACGAAGTCTCCTACTCCGGCCTACAGCTGCTTCTGCCTCCTTCTTTCATGTTGTTTACAGGTACGCTCAGACTTTGGGTGTAGTTGATTTATTCGTTGATTAATGTTGTGTTTATGACAATGTCTTCTTTGTGTAAGACATATTACTTCATATTTCTGGTTGATAACCCTAGAAAGCATCATCGACTCTGTTTTGAACTTCATCTACTGTTGCTCCAAAAAGAAAAAAATTGTCCTCTCCAACTTCCTTCCTGATTTCAACATTAGCCCCATCTAATGTTCCTATAATCAGGCATCCATTGAGTGCAAATTTCATATTACTTGTCCCATTAGCTTCCATTCCAGCTGTACTTATATGCTGTGACACCTCACTTCCTGGTATAAGAGGAACTGTATACACCAGTAGTACTATAGTTATTCTGTAAATCCCATTATGCTAAGTTGTTGGATATAAATATAAAACTACTTCATCTATTATTAATGATTCAGTTCTTGGTTGCCAAACTTTCTAATTCTGTTCCAATCGATTTAGTTGAGCAGCATCTTATTTTATTCATTCTCTCTAACCTCTTTGGTGGAAAAACCATCCATAGCATCATAAAACTTCAAACCTTCTTCAAGTTCTCCTAGATTAAGTCCAAAAGGTAGGTGGTTTTGCTTCCATACTTTTATCTCTTTAATCTACAAGGTTTGAAATCACCATTCATGGTGAAAATCAACACACCTCCAAAAACCTTAGTTTCTTATTTGAAATTTTTTGGTTAGGGTTAAAGATTAAGCTTAGGGAAGAGCAGGTTGTGAGATAATCTAACTGCACTTAAACTAGTTACTTGTACCTCCTGCAGACCCACAAGTAGTTACTAGATACCTATTTTCTGCAAATGGAATTAATGCGTTTTACTTGTCTGTTTTTAACCATTTTGTTATGATCTGATTAAGTTTAGGACTACAAAATCTGAGCCAATGTCTAGGAGTAATGCCCAAATTTCTTGTTTGGTCATATTGACACATAATCTACAAATCACTCTGCCTTTAAGACGTCACTGTGCAATTGTGCTACACCATTAACCTGTCAAAATAGATAAAAACAAATGGGTTGAATTGATGGGAGCCTAAACCTCACACAAATATTATATAAAATTAGTTGTCTTTCCTACATTTATAGCATTCAAACATCTTACTGTATGCCTAAAAACCTCACAGAAATTTGCCATGCAGACAACTACCTTTATTTGACCATTCTTGCAGTACCCATCAATATGGGCTGAATATGAATTGCATCATATTTGTTTTTTTTCCATCAAATGTAATTATTTTTTGCTGTATTTGATTATAAATTGCATCATATTTCTTTTGAGAGTGCCAATGGTAGCTATCTTGGTCCTTAAAAGCTTTCTCTTACAGTTTTGGTCCTTATTTTTATGTTATATAACCATCAAGGTCTCTATCACATTTTTTTGGTATGATTTTTTTTATGTTTTGATCTACTATAAAAAACGTGTCATAATCTTCTCATTAGTTGGATTAAGTCATAATCTTTAACATATCTTTACCCTCATCATTTTCTATCATCATTTTTATGCTCATTTTCTTATAACCAGGTCTGAGGTTATACATCGGAAATTTTCCATTACATATGGATGAGGTACTAGTGAAAACAACCAAGAGCAGGAGGATCCGTATGGTAGAAAGAAAAACCAGAAAAAGAAGTGTTGGTAAACCCAAAACGAAACATCTTGAAGCCAGGTATAAACTTACCTTGGGTATCTTCAATTTTATATAAAATTTTGGTTTTTTTTGGTGTTCGAGACTCTTAGAATTAATTATACGAGTGTTTATGCTTTTGTAGGAATACAATGGAACGTCCAGAAAAGAAAAAGAGAAGTGTGACATTGATCAGAGATCACTCCAAAGAGTATCTATCAAATTTAACAGTTGAGTTCGATCACTTTGGTAGAGCTATTGGACCTAACCGCTTTAAGTTCACGGGTTATCGTGGAGTGACTACGAGGAAGATGATTTCTATCCTGATAGATAGTTGGGATTTAGTGGATCAATGTGCCAAAGATCAATTGTGGTTAAACATAAAGGTAAAACTCAATTCAGCACACTTTTGATATCATTTAATACTAGCAATCACAATTTCCTGCCATGTTATTCTCTTCTATCATACAAGTTGTATCATATCATATACCTAAAAGTTGTTATCTTCATTTTTTATTTAAAAAAGCAGAATTATTGGCATATACGAGATGATGATCATAAAGCACAAGTACTTAGAGATTGCAACATACATTGGAAGGCCTACAAGTCGGAGCTTCTTAAGTTGTGGGACAATGGTGTCAATCTAGTAAAAAAATACCCGTACCTTGACAAAGCAATGTGGAAAAATTTCCTTGTTCTAAAATCCACGGAAGAATTTGAGGTATGTTTGAGTTTATTATTATTTATAATATTATTATGTTTTACTATTTCTAATGTTAGATATTTTTTTTCATTTTTGTTTATTGTAATAAAGGCTCACCTTTGTTAAATAACAAATTTGTTATCTTAATTTGTTTGTAGAACATTTGGAAGGACAAAAAACTATTTTCTAGTGAGGAATTGGAGGAACGTGTTAAAACATGGATGAGAACTTTTGGTGATAAAGTGAAGCCTTTTTGTAAGGTACACAAATTGTATTTCATGTTGTATTTGCTCATATTTTTTATGTTCTAGAGAAGTTTTCACCCTTACATTGCTATAGATGAAGTTGTTAATGGCAGGAAGGTCCTATAATTTGAGTTTTCTTCGTTAAAAGTTATGTGAGATTTTGAATCCTAAGTTTTCTTGTTAATTTTTGTAGGCATACAATGAGTCAACCACAAAGGGGAAAGAGAGGTTAGAGGTGACAAAGGGGAAAGAGAGGTTAGAGATGTGACATTAACAAATTTTTTTCTGTTTAATGAACTAAGTTCATTGTAATTTTTTTTTTCTATTTCTGAAAATGAAAACATGATCTGTGATGTCCCACTTCTTATGGTTGGAATGGAATCATACAGTAGGTTTGTATTTTGTAGAGATTGATCCTTCGGTTATAATTCACATGGTAATCATATAGTAGCTTTGTATAAATTGAAAAGTTTGTTTCAGTTGGAACGGTGATCCATGTGTTCCACAACATCCATGGACTGGAATTGGCTGTTTAATAAGGCTGGAGTGGAATTGGATTGGAATTGTCTGTTTAATAAGGCTCTGGAATGCAATTGGAGTGGAATTGTCTGTTTAATAAGGCTCTGGAATGCAAAGGGGATGTGAGACATCAAGTACGGTTGTTTATTGGTGTATTAAATGTGTTTATTGGTGTATTAGATGTCTATATATGGCGTATTAGATGTGTATATATGGCGTATTAGATGATTGTATGCGATGGTTGTAAAAAGTAGATAGGATAATATAATACGGTCAAATAGCCGTACTCTATTATGCATGTAATCTAATACACCCCTCTACTAATACGCCCTCTATGTACGTACTATATTTACAATTTCAACCGTACTCTATTAACCTTTTTCTAGTAGTGTATCTACCTGATACCTTGCTGCAACCTTGTTGCCTAAGAACACAAAACAAAACAGAACATGAAGGAAAGAAGGAAAGAAGACTGCATAGCAAGCAACTGGTGATAACAGGGGAAGAGAAACACAGGATTTTTTGATTTTGCTTGGTGGAAAAGAAAACTTTTATTGCTGCGAAAACTTTGATTTTACCGGTGATAACGTAGCATATTTATAATAAAAGAAAAAATAGTTTAAGTCATACTCTAAAACCGGGAAACAAACATAATAAAAGCAATTTTCCTAAAATGCCTCTGTGGGATTTTTCCTAAATTACGCCAACAAAACACACAAAATTGCTCAGAGTAAATGAACCAAATACATATCACGTATGCAAATATCATAAAATTATGTCACAACATGACAACATTATCTGCCAATGAATCGGTAGCTTTTTTGCCTTTTGGTAATCAATTTGCTCGCTTATGCTACATCAGAATTGGACATGTTTTCTTGCAATAATCAAGCCCATTAAATTTTGAGTCCATGCCATGGTTCATGAAGATACTTGAGAATTAGACATGTTTTCTTGCGAATAATAATAATGAGTAATTATAAACATGGTTATGTTTAAAGTTATATAGAAAACTAAGAATATTTTGTTTGGGGTTTCTTAAGTTTAAATTAATTACTAAGTTATTATAGAAAAAAAATCACAATAAACGTGAAAAAAATAATAATTATACACTCGAAATAAAAGTTGTGGGTTTTTATTGTCTGGAATAAAATTTCCGTAAAAATAAGGAGACCATTTGAGCTCCTTGAAGAAAAAAAAAAGATTTACTAATACAGAAGAAAAAAAGGGTAAAAAGAATTTGCAAACTTAACAAAATTGACCCAAAAGTCTAAATTGCAATTCTTCACTTTTGCTTATACTTGTTTGCTTATCACGAGAACGACGGAGCCTTCTGCCAACGACGCCTCCGCCTCTGGCCATCGATGTCTCCACCTTTGGCTGACGACGTCTCCATCGCCGGTCTCCGGTCGACGACACATACGAAGTCTCCTAATCCGGACTACAACTGCTTCCGCCTCCTCCTTCTTTCACATTGTTTTGGCCTCCGCCTTCGGCCAACGACGCCTCCACCGCTGGTCTCCGGTCGAAAACACATACGAAGTCTCCTACTCCGGCCTACAGCTGCTTCCGCCTCCTCCTTCTTTCACATTGTTTACAGGTACGATCGGCTTTTCGGTGTAGTTGATTGATTCGTTGATTAATGTTTTGTTTATGACAATGTCTTCTTTGTGTACGACATATTACTTCATATTGATTGTTGATAAACCTAGAAAACATCATCAACTCTATTTTGTACATCTTTGGAGTGGCATTAGCATCCATTCATATAGTTTGTAAACATCATTGACTCTATTTTGTTTCCTTCATATTCCTTGTCTCCTTGAAATGTTGAATATTATGCTAAGCTGTTGGGATCTTTTGCATCATTTATCAACGTGTTGTCTAGTTTGTTTGCAAGTAGATATGAGTTTGCCACAAACAATGTTTCTATTGAGTTCAATATCGAAAGCCTTGTATTGTTGCTACTGGAGGCGTTTCTCTACTTCGTTCACACAATTTTCTGCAACATCATTGTGTTTTAGAACACCTTTGTTTGGTGATCTTTTCTCAGAAGGTGGGAGGTCAGTGGGGTCCATGGATGGGTATGATCAATCTGTTATCATTGCTAGTTCTGTTACAAACGTGCTTATGCCTCTCCATGCTACAAGTGAACTATTTATATTCTTGAAAACAAGTGCTTTTTCACCTAAATGGAATTGTACATTATATGAGGATGCATGTTGAAAGCTTAACTCATATCATATCGATATCATGCTTTTGATTTTGACTGTAGAAAAGTCCAAAGGGTATTTTTGGATTTTTTTTCCATTTCATCAAACAACTTTTTGCCTCCAAATTTTTCCTTTTAATGAACCCCTTGATGAGAGCATTATAACCATTTACTGTGAGATCATATCCCTTCTCCACCATTTCTTTATACAAAAACCATGCCTCCTTCATATTACTTGCTTTACGATGTCCTCTTATTAGAACATCATATGTGTTGGTATTCGGGGAAACTCCTTTTCCCAACATACCCTTGTAGGTTTCACTTGTTTGCATAAACCGTCAACCAATGAAGTATAAGTTACAACATTTGGAGTTAAACCTATTTGAACCATCTCATTATAAAGTGAAAACGCCTCCTCTATTTGACCGTTCTTGCAGTACCCATCAATAAGGGTTGAATATAAATTGCATCATATTTCTTTTTGTTTACATCAAATGTAATTGTTTATTGTTGTATTTGATTATAAATTGCATCAAATGTAATTTTGGTCCTTATTTTTATGTTATATAACCATCAAGGTCTCTATCCTAAATGAAATGACTATATCACACTTTTTTGGTATGATTTTTTTATGTTTTGGATGTTGTATGTGAAAAGATTAGGTGATGCATCTTTTTCAAGATTCTTTCATGGATTCTTGAATTACCAAAACATTCTATACAAACATTATACAAAACATCAGAGTTGCTTCTCATTTCATATATAAAAAAAAGTGTCATAATAATATCATTAGTTGGATTAAGTCATAATCTTTAACATATCATTACCCTCGTCATTTTTTGTGATCATTTTTATGCTCATTTTCTTATCAACAGGTATGAGGTTATACATCAGAAATTTACCATTACATATAGATGAGGTACTAGTGCAAACAACCAAGAGTAGGAGGATCTATATGGTAGAAAGAAAAACCAGAAAAAGAAGTGTTGGTAAACCCAGAACGAAACATCTTGAAGCAAGGTATACATATTAACTAGCATTTGATATACATATTAACAAACATTATTTGAGTTAATATATGAATCAAGAGTACATAAAGCATTGAATTTGCTTTGAAAAGAACATAAACTTACCTTGGGTATCTTCGATTTTATATAAAAATTTTTTTTGTGTTTGACTCTTAGAATTAATTATATGAGTGTTTATGCTTTTGTAGGCATACAATGGATCGTCCAGAAAAGTAAAAAAGAAGTGTGACATTGATTAGAGACCATTCTAAAGACTATCTATCAAATTTAACAGTTGAGTTTGTTTCAGTTGGAATGGTGATCCATGTGTTCCACAGCATCCATGGAGTGGAATTGGCTGATTAATAAGGATAGAATGCAAAGCCAGAATGGGCTGGAAGGAATGGGGATGTGAGACATCAAGTGCGGTTGTATATTGATGTATTAGATGTGTATATAAGGTGTATTAGATAATACTTGAGACATCAAGTACGGTTGTTTATTGGTGTATTAGATGTGTACATATGGCGTATTAGATGATACTTGAGACATCAAGTACGGTTGTTTATTGGTGTATTAGATGTGTATATATGGCGTACTAGATGATTGTATGAGATGGTATATGATACATATAATACGGTTAAATAGCTGTACTTTATTATGCATGTAATCTAATACACCCCTCTACTAATACGCCTGCTATGTAAGTACTATATTCATAATTTCAACCGTACTCTATTAACCTTTTTCTAGTAGTGTTGGTTTTTTGTTCGTAATCTCTGTTCTTCTATGATTTATGACATTGTTCATTCACTAATGAAGTGTTTAAGATTGCTTTAACAAGGGTTTTAGCAATTTAATTCTTATGTACTGTGGGTTCTTTTTGCTGAGAATTGTGAACTATGCAAAGTTAATCCCTAATTCATCGTTCAGAATGCAAACAAGTTTGACCAAATGACAAAAGATCACCTAATGGAACCAATGATCGAAATACTATGTTTGTTTAGTTGGCCTTCTTTCACGGTCCAGGCAGCTACCTGAAGCAGACAAGTTCATTCTTTCCATGCCAATGACCCCCAATGCAAGCATATATGGTTCTTTACTTAGTGGTTCCTGAAAAAAAACGTCTAAGATTGCAGAACGTGCTTCAAAACGTATAATTAGTTTAAACCGAGATAATTCAGGATATTATGTTTTGGTATATAATCTATATGCATCTTTAGGGAAATCGGATCAAGCTAGAGTGGTGAGCAAATTAAAGTTAAGGGATTTAGGAAAGATACGGGGCGTAGTTGGTTGGATATTGATTAAAAAAATGTATGCTTTTGGTAATGGGGGACAAGTGTTTTAAACAATATGAAGAGGTTAAGAAGTTGTTTGAAGTTCTTAGTGAGTTAATAGTCAAAGAAGGGTATATTAGTAATTTGACATCTGTTTTCCATGATGTTGGAGAGGATGAGAAAAGGGAGATTCTTTGTGGGCATATTGAAAGGATTGAAATTATGTTTGGATTCTTGAATAGGAAACCAGGATACGGGTTTGTAATGATTGTCACACTGTGACTAAGGCTATGTTTGACATACTAGCTAAAAAGCTAGTTGGTAGTTGAAAAAACTAACTGATAGCTAAAAAGCTAGTTGTTATATAAAAAATAGCTGATAGTTAAAAATCTAGTTGATAAAAAATGTCGTTTCGTAAGACTAACTGAAAATGTAACTGACAAATATAAAATGACTTAAAAGGACATTTAAAAAAAATGTGTTTCTATAACTAATTAAGAGTATATTTGGAAACTTTTTAAAAAAGCTCATAAAAAGCTAGTCTAAGGCTATGTTTGATGTACCATAGCTAGCTAACTGATAAGCTAACTTGTTTTTCGAGCTTTTTCATGTTGTCGTGTTTGGTAAGCCATAAAGTAGCTTATAAGCTAACTTTCTAAAAAGCTACTTAGACTAGCTTTTTGAGAGCTTTTTTAAAATTTTCCAAAAATACCCCCTAATTAATTAGAGAAACACATTCTTTTAAAATGTTTTTTTATGTCATTTTATATATGTCAGCTAGGTTTATCAAACATCATTTTTTTATCGGTTAGTTTTTCAGCTATCAGCTAGCTTTTTATTTAACAGCTACTTTTCAGCTAGTACACCAAACATAGCCTAAGTATCTTTTTAAAAAGCTAGCTTATAAGCTATTTTTAGGCTTGTCAAACATGACAACTTAAAAAAACTTGAAAAATAAGCTAACTTATCAGCTAGTTGTGGCACGCCAAACACAACCTAATTAAATATCCGAAACTAAGAGCAAATCTATGTCTCACCTTTTTGGGTGAGACAAAAAACTTACAAGTTATGCTTTGTTTCCTCGTGTCTAGTCAGTGGACTGGACTCTTTTAGGATCTTTTCCTACCATGAAAGTCCTTGGATGGAAACTGAAAGTGGGGTTTGAACAATAGGTGAAGATCATGGAAAGAAAGTCAATTCACATTGATAAGAGGCCGAAACCAAAATAAATCAAAAGGATAAGGACATATATACCCTATGTAACGCAATGCAAATGTTAGAGAAAACTTGCGATTTTGTAAAGCACATATGCACCACTATCCATTTCTGCAAATCTTAATTACATGCCACAGATTAATTTTACCTGAAAATTTCCAGGAATTAAACTGTTATATGTTAGACGTCAATGTGGCCTTACAAAACTAAATACACTTTGAGCAATTAATGTATGAGGATGAGTTTAATGTTATACTAAGATATTAAGATTAAGATTAGAGAAAGGATTCACTCTACCTAACCTTGTTATATTAGAAGACCAAAAATACTAGTAAACGTTGACTATGCTCCCCCTCTATGCTACAAGGTTGCCCCCATGGCTCCATATATTGCAGGATACCCATAGGTAATGTTACTCAACCGGATCACCAATTTCAAAATGGGAAAGCTATTTGTAAGTATTGCATCTTCTTCTTTTGTTTTTATACTTTTCCTGTTATCTGGGAAGGCAGTATAGTCGTCATTTTGATCATTTGTCTGCTGAGTTGGTGGCCAATGATGGTGTTACTGATGATGCTGTTGCTCGAGAGCAAGAATCGTTTCTGGATCTTAAAGAAATGTATTCTTCTGAAGAGCATTGCCAGATAATGTATGGGTTTTTCCCATGTGCAACCAATGTCCTGAGTCAATTCTTCCTGATTGTTACATACGGGTACCTATTATATCAAGGGGAATATTATGCGAGTGGTGATTGATGAATTTATCATGCCTTTAGTGAGAGCTTCTGGACTGAATTTAATTCTCGGCTTATCGATTAACTCCCAGAATTTTTAATACTTCTTGGTTGCTTCTCTTTTTTATGTTCTCCATATCAACCACCTTTTTGTTTCTATGCGTCTTTGTAAAAAAGATGACCGTATAATATTCTATATTTATGAAATTCCAAGTATAGTAGTGATGCAAAGTTTCACACATCAATTTATCCAATACTAAAAAGGGGTAAATGGCTCTGGACGAACCATGCTGAACCCATCATGTGGGGGTAAATCCTAGAGCACTAGCGATATTATAAGCGTGCAAGGTTTGAACCTTGATCCTCCTGTATGGAATTTTGCACCTCAACCGTGGCGTGAGGACATTTATCTAAAGAGTTTTGGGTATTGAATGGGTTTGCTTGACTTCAGCATCGATGAACTTGTTTCTTACATTTCTGTTATTGATCGTCTGATTGCAGCAACTGGAATAATGAGTAGTAAAGATAAAGTCAAGAATATGTTGTGACGGGTGTTGGATTGCTAGCTGGATCATCAATACTGCTTCTCACACTTGTATGGGGAATATTTTTCATCTGTGCTAAAACAGAATTCGATGTAGAACCTAGTCCTACACAAAGAAATCAAGGGACTCAACTATATTTAACAGGTTTGATTGCATAGAGTTTGCTATTTGCTTGAATATGCTTAAAAAACATACTGTATAAGTTTAATAGTCATTTTCTTTAACTCTGTTCCGTGGAAACAAAGTAAATATATTGATATTTTTACAAGTTATGGTGCTCTTACAGATATGGAAGAAACCAGTTATCATGCCAAACTTATGTTCTTAGTGCTAATAGTGAAAAATAAAGTGGTACAACTATCAACAGGTTTGCTCTTGCCGTCTGATCTCCTGAGAGTTTTGATAACTAACATGCTCAAAGAACTATTTATGATCATCTGAAAAGTTATCACTCGTTGGCGAGCTTAACATATTGAAGTTTTTAACAGGTTCAGGTGTTCTTACAGAAGATGAAACTAAGTATCATGCCTTGAAGATGTTACTTTCACTTATACCTTTTGTTGCCATTCTAACACTGAATATTCGTTTATCATTTTCTAGTGAAAAAAACAACGGTTACCTTGTTCTGTCACTTCTTCTTGGGATTAGGTACTTCTTTACAAACTTCCATGCTCAGGTATATATCGATTCCCTATAAACAGAAGTTGCAAGGAGATACATCTGCAATTTTAATTGCTGACTTTCTCTTTCTGGGCATATCGATCTTTTGCAGAGTAGAACTTGTTGAAACACCCTGACCCTAACGACGACAAAACATTGACCAGGGAAAAACTTTATGATATGTTCAAAAAGTGGCTTGATGAAACGAGAAATTTGATGGATGATCCGTATTTGATCAGTCGGGGAGGAAGTACAATCAATCTGGTAAGCATCATCAGTTTCCCTGAAGTACTTCAATGAACCTAGTTTGTGCTACTAACCTATCTGTGAGCGACGATAAACTTATTACATGCCTTGAATTGAAAAAGTATGTCAGAGAATTGAACTTGGACGAGATTCCGATGGAGGGCAAGATACCAACAAACGAGATAATAGATATCATAATGAGACGTTTAGATGTTGATGGAAGTGGTGACATCGATCAAAAATAATTCAAGTACCCAAACATGAGCTCAAGTGTCATCAATCAATTAAGCACATCAATTTTAGGACCATGGTCAAGCAAGAGCACCTTTCAATCTCATTGGAATTACTATCAGAGCATAAAGGTGGAATGACATCAGGAAACTTCATATTCGATGGAAAAATGAAACCTTTTGCTTCCAAACGAGACAAAACCTAACATGTTTATCAAAGTATAATCAGTAAAGTACTACTACAACTAAAAACTTTATACGATTATTACAAAAGAATAAATTGTGAAACACAAGAAATTTTACCTCAGAACATAAATCGCCAATTTTAAGCTCCTTGACATGGTGAAGCTTTAGTAATAATCCTTTAAGCATCTCTTCTTCCACCTCTTCAGGTATTATCTCATTATGCCCCATATTCGCAAAATCTAAATTAGCTTCGACTAAAGAAGACACGTTTAGTAACAAAAGCCTCCACAACACAACATCATCTTCAATTGTTAGTGACAAAATATTAGGAGCATTGATTTCGATAATATATGTGATATCACCATCATCATCGTCGTCATCATCATCATCATCATCACGAATAATGTGTCCAGAGAACACCAAGTTCTTAACGCTCTTCGAAGTAATATTGAGCCGTTTATAGCCATAGCAATATCTCAACACCAAAGTTTCCAACAGAGGACTCCCGGATAATATATTTTCAATCAAATCTTCATGTAAATTCCCCCAAGTTATACACAAATTTCTAAGATTTTTCCAATTAATAGCCCCAACCGGATTGAATATGCAGCCTCTTAATGTCAGTTCGGTAAAAGATGAACTAATGAAAAAAATTTGTTCTAACAGAAACTCAGCTTCAAATTTCATATTCCATAACGTTAAACTAAAATCTTCAACGTTACAACTTATAGCATAACGAATCCAACTGTTCACTTGTGATACATATCGAGTATCATAAGTGGTACACACAAGGAATTTCTTGAGCATCAGTTGATGACATTGAGTTAGAGTTTTGTCAACGGATGAAATGAAATCGGAAAGTGTACGTGTATAATCATTGAAACAGAGAGTAGGAACTGAAGTCCAAAGATGTTTCCATCGTTTGGAGAGTGTACCTGTTCTAATGGCACGTTTTATGGAGGGTAAACGAGAGAGGATTTCAAGAAGCAAGCAATCCGGCAAAGCACTGATTCGATCATCTTCTCCCTCCTCCATAATTTCTTGAAACCTTATCTGTTTTGGGGCAAATTTAGCTTGATTTATTAGTCCTTCTACACAGTTAGGTGTAAATATGTATACAAATGGTGAGATAAAGCTTTGCTTTCACCTCTAAACGTTAAAAACTACAATTCATTCTTTATGAAAATGAGAGATTTTTTCAATATTCAAATCGATTTTCAGTGTTTGTTTATTGGCCAAGACAGCATTAAAAACAACAGTGAAAATAACATTTAGCGATTAAAACAATGATGCAAATAAAAAGTCTGTGGCGTTACTCTATCTATACATAATACGTTAAATAGAAAAAGATAGGAATAATGCATGAGTTTGGTTCTTATGGTTTACACACACACAAAAAAAAAGTACAAGTCCAACTTTTCATTTTATCATAGTAGTCCTCTGTCTTTCCATTTTGTTGTTGATTTAGCCCCTCCTTTGTCCTCAAACACCATTTGAGAAAATCTCTCAAGTCAACTCATCCCCTCCCGTTACTCTCTTACATATCTCTATTGCCGCCTTTTGCATACACATTTGTACACTAAACTTTCAAAATCATGTACCCTCCCACTCATAATGACATAAAATTTTCGTTTTTAGATTAATAAATCGTTAATACATATCATTTCCATAAAACCAAGTTAATCAAGATTTAACAAATCATCATCAAATCAGAGTAAATTCCAGAATGCGGGTACATGTGGTGTGTGCTTTGCAATCATCCCGAGCTCTTCCATATGAAAATCCGAAGTACCTGAGATATAAACTAAAAACCATAAGCACAAAGCTTAGTAAGTTCCCCAAGATACCTCATACCAT
Source organism: Lactuca sativa (assembly GCF_002870075.4). Lineage (NCBI taxonomy): Eukaryota > Viridiplantae > Streptophyta > Magnoliopsida > Asterales > Asteraceae > Lactuca > Lactuca sativa. Next base: position 34,019,689 of record NC_056629.2, on the reverse strand, counting down.
ACATACATAAATCACATACTGGCCCCCGTCCTCCATCGGGCCTCACCCGGTCTCGAGTCCCACTCAGCCTCGAGCCCCGCCTGGCATCGAGCCCCGCTTGGATTATAGATCTGTCAATCACCAGGCCCCGCCACGATACACACATAATCATATAACCATATAATCATATAAATATATAATCTTACTAATACATGCAATAATCACAAAGACTATAGCCTACCTTAAAGTCATCGAGCCCCGCCCGGCATCGGGCCTCACCCGGTAAGCATAAAAATGGATACTTATAACTAGCATTCAATATACTCATCAGGCCCCACCTGGCATCGGGCTTTGCCCGGTAAACATGCCATCATACAATACATGCAAGAGTCGCACGGACATCTAGCATCCTAACATATAAACCATGGTCTGATATTGTTGCCTTCGACCCGCTAAACCCAGTGAGGAGACTCACCTCACACTACCGAAAAACAAAGAAGATCCCTGGCTGCTGGCTGACAGATCCATGAACTGTCAATAACAAAACAACACCCAATTAATAACTAGGTTCAACTCCAGAACCATAATCCATACTCAGGGTAAAAAGACCAATTTACCCCTAACCTAGCTTGGTCCAAGACTAAGGCCCAAACTCACAATCTGAAAGGCCCAAAAGACAAATAATCAACCAAGGCCCACATATGGCCTAATTTTCCAAATTGGGTCCAAACTATTACATGGGCCTTACCCTAAAGCCCAACCAATTTCCTAGTCCAAAACACTTGTACTCAGATGGCCTATTAAGAACTCAAACACCCAAGCCCAAAAAGGAAGCCCAACCATAAATCCCAAAAGCAAAAACCCACCTGACTGAGTATGTGGGGCGTACTCAGCTGTACGCTAAGCGTACTCGCTATTTGGCTTGTACACTGCGCGTAGAGACTTATACATCCAGCGTACTCATCCATTAAGCCAAAACCCTTATTAAGCTCTTCATGTTCAAGACCAGGAGCCCAAACCTCAAATCTACTCCTTAAAGAACATCTAGAACCATAAAGTCATAGACTTGATGACTTTGCATGCCCCGAAATAACCAATTTTCAAGATAAAGCACTAAACTTTCACCAAATGGACACCATCTCATGCATGAGGGATTCCAAGCCCTAAAGGAGAAAACTTTATGCATCTAGAACCTCAGAAACATCAGAGTGGCAACTCATTGCTACTGGAGTCGTACCAAACCACTAGATCTCATTCTTAGGACCCAAAATGAACCAAAACTCATACAAACTATATCTAAGACAACAATGAACAAGATCAAAGTTTTTTACCTAAAACAATGTGCAAATGAAGCACATAAACAAGATCCACAAGCTCTTCCTTGATCCACAACCTTGCACCAAACTCCATCTTCTTGGAAATAACCCAAAAACACTAAGATGCACATAATGAGCTCAAAACACCACCATGGAGGCTAAGGGACGATTTCTAGGGTTTGGGGAGTTGGAGGCTAGTAAAAGGGGCCAACCAAAAAGAACTAATGAGATTATATAGAGTACAACTCCAAGAATTAGGGTTTTCACTTTTCCCTCGTACGCCCCTTGTACTCCTCGTACACCCAACATACGAGGTCTTGCACCCCCAACCAAACCCTCACAGTACGCTAAGCGTACACCACATTACGCCCAATGTAATTCCCTTCGCATCAATACGCCCCGCGAACTCCCTAGGTACGTCTCACGTACTAGGGTTTCCTTTTAAACCTCTAAGCACTCTGAAGGCCATAACTTCTTCGCTATAAATCTGATTTCGACGATCCATATATCCATGAAGAGGTAATGAGAAGCTCTACACTCTAATCAACTCGTACCTACAGTACCATTTCCCGAACAAACCTCCAATTTCAATAAAAGCCCAACCTTGCATAATACCAAAATACCATTTGACTCCAAAACACAAACCGAATACCTGGATCATCCAAATTACATCATCCACCTCCAAGTAAGCCCAAAATTCAATTCTTCAAGGGTCCTAAGTCTAATAATACACAATCCTTGATAACCACCCCGCAATGGGAAACGATTCGAAGCAAGGCGTTACAACTGTCCCCCACTTAAATTAGATTTCGTCCTCGAAATCATTCCTTATCATTCTCGACACACCAAACAACCTGAGCAACACAGCCATAACCTGGGCATACCACAACCTTCCCAAGGCAACCGAAACCAACCCTAGCAGGGCTCTCCAGCTCGAAGATGAACAAATCCTTTCTCCACCTAAAAATAATCCCTTGCAAAATAACCACATCTACTCAAACTAAAACCTGAAGACTCGAGTTGGTCTGACTCCCTGACAGACCGCCCATACTGAACCATTGCTTATTCCTTTCCACTTATCTTCCAACTGACTATTCACTTTCTGATAACTTGAAGTTCCTATTAGAAAACATAATCACATACCAATTATCTATGCAGAACACTTATACTTGAAAGAAGGCTCAAAGAATCCTTTGGTAGGAGACTTATCACTGTAACGGTTAGACTCAGACGAGAGTTGCGCAATAGGACCAAATCATTTACTCTGAGATTATCCAATCCTAATTGCAAGTGACCTACACCTCCTCCGAATAACAAGCTACTCTACACATGAGTTCCAAATCAATAACACCACCTTGACTTATCTTGATGCCCTTCACAGATAGAACCAATCCAAGACACCATCAAAAGAGCTTGATTTATCACCAAAACTGGATCGATTCCTTACCCTTGAACCCTTCAATTGATGCCCTCGGCATATAGATACCCTAAATTCTCATCCCATGAAAAGAAAATTCTACACATAAACCCTCGCGATTCCCAACTCGAGATCTCACCCAAAAATCCAACCTGATACTTAACTCATAACCCGAGATCCATGGATCTGCGCTTGCATTTCACCCAAAACCTTCTAATTCACGACAACCCCTCACTAGACCAATATATAAAGGTTCCCAACCATTGCTGAGACTACCAATCTTGCACCCGGTCCCACCACCAGGTTCCCAAATCACGAGGCTACCCAGCCTATAAACCCCTCTACGTCACACACTAACCACCCGCTTACTCCTGCAACTCAAGATCCCAAAACATTGCCCAACGGTCTCCACCAGGTCCCACCTGTATTGCCATAATCATACATGCCTCACGTACAGGTCACCCCCAACTATACCACGAAGCAACCTCGCCCACGGGTCCCACCCATTTAGAGATACACAGGCCCGACTCCGCCTCAGACCCCAATGGTCATCAACTCAAATAGAGAAATACTCCTCGCCAATCCCGGTCGGCGTGCCTAAGGAACAAACGGATTCCCCACTTTACGCTCATAACCACCTCCAACGATAGTCTACCTCGAACTGGTGAATGCTACAATCCCATCGCAACCTTACAACACTACAACCCAACCATGGTTACCACGCATGGCCTAACCACACCCTACCCATCACAACCCCATGCATCTTGAACCGATACCTACATCCAACTGCATCCAATTAGGTGTTCGGTTCATACCTCGAATTCCAAAACCCTTAACCTGGACTCAACCACAAGCCTGTTATACAAAATAAAGAAGGCGCCGGCCAACGGTTGGAAGTTTCCTAAACTCCTACTTACACATCCTCAATCTAAACAGCCACTTGGGTCATCTCCCTCCTGACCAGGTTGTGAAACTTGCCATAGTTTCACACCCGATTGAACTCCCGTAATTCTGATCGATTCTCCCCCTCTTGGATTTGACGAAGCTTTCTCTCATCCCATAAATCCCATGGATTCCAAGACAACAAACATCAACCTTATATAGTATGAACCGCCTATGATTTGCGATAATCAAAACTAACGTTCCATTGTTAGTCAAACTCAATGATCGCCCAATTCCTGAAATCCTGAAGAATACTCTTGAAATCTTAACCCCTCTAATAACCCAAATCACCTCCCATGATACCTTACCAATTTATTGAGTTCTTATATTGGTGAGTAGAAACCATAACCCTTGCCATGCACTGACAAATATTAACCCCAATACCCATTCTCAAAGAATTACTAAACTCTAACCAACTACAATCCATGCGAAAATACAACTCTCCTAACACATCCAATGATCAAACAACTTATGCAACTGACACCACCATCTTCCTGCTACCGCTCCTCTCCGAGAAATAGTAGGGTTTGAACCCAAAAGTTCTTCCATAGGCAACCGCCAATCATACCAGAACAAATGATAAAACCACTAAAACTTGACCAAATATCTTCCAAACAAAACTCCTGAATTGATCCCGACAAAGACCCAGATCAACAACTGAACACGCTAGAACCTGCCCAACAAAATACAACCCTTTAAAGATTCATCGAAGACTCCTGGCATGCAGAATGGCATATTGTAATCCTTGATAATACAATCCAGACAATATCAGAGAAGCAACCCGAGATACAACTTACCCAAACCCCAACAAAATTCCAACGTAATACAAATTCCCGATAACAACCCAGAAGATAACATGCTTGCAAAAGCATCATAAGGAATCCTGACTTCCTCCTCCTGAGTTACCCCGACCATCCCGAGGATATGGTGTAAAACTCCCCTCTGATCCCAAATAATAAGAACTAACGATAGGATCCTTCTTCCAGAAGGATTCTAGAGATCCAAAAGCTTTGGGCTCCAGATGAGCCCCCAACTACCCTGCTACAAAGTTGGCCCGAAAGGCCCTGAGATGACCATCCAAGAACTCCAAATTCCCTTCCTTGACTAAACCAAAGACCACCACGCTCCACTCCAAAATACCATGAGTAATCTTTGATGAGATGAACTCCTGCATCCGCGCATCGATCGACTCAGCACCTGCTCCTGGGTTGGAACTAGCATCTGAACCCCATTCCTAAGTGCTCAACACCTTACCGAAACAACATGCAACAGATCTGAATATTCCCAAGAATCCTCATCCCACAGGCTTCCTAGATTTTCCATGACTCCCACCGATTCAAGTATGGATCTTGTGCTTTCAGTAGTACGGGCCCAATACTACCTTCCACACATATCCATACTTTCCTCAAGAATCCACCCGAATCCTCTAAGTTGCCTTCTCAAATCCATACACCAACACTTGCTAACCCGCACAACAGAACCCATTGAAGCAATCCCTAGGCTTTCCTAGGTTTCCGACCTCACGCATCCATCAACTGCTGAAGAACTCCCCATAATGCTAGTCACCCACCTCATGAATACAATCACATGAAACAAAGCTTAGATAATCCTTCGAGTAACATACTCATCCCTACAACGTTTGGACTCAAACAAGAGTTGCGTAATAGGGTCAAGTCCATCACTCTGAGATTATTCAACCTTTGTCATATGTGACCTGACATATCCACTTAGTAGCTAACTCCCGTCACTTGAGAGTTCCACAAAGCACAAAGCAAGCAGCATTCGAGCAGTAGCACTCCAATCCCACATACTATAACTAATACTAGGAGCTCTCACTCCTACTACTGATTTCCTTACGCATCCAAATCAACCCAATCCAACATCCCATGCTTCCTAGGCTACCAAGCATCAAATAACAAGCCACCCTATCACTAGCTAATCATAACTAGCATGCAAGTCTATAAGCTCATACAATAGCTATACAAGGCATCTCTCCTAGCATTCTATCATGCAAAAACCGAGCAGATCCTTAGCCCTAACTAGCATGTGATTCACAGATTCATAAATCAAGTAATACCAGATATCATGTATGAGTATTTTGGGAGAAACTTACTTGAGCTTGGTCAATTGCTAGCACCATACCCCTTTTTGTATTAGAAAACTTGTTCTTTTTTTCCTTTTTAAATCGTTTTTCTTTCACTTTTGAAAAACATTAACAAATCTTCATTGAGTTCAGACACACCCAAGAGTATGTCTGAATCCCTCAAACCAAGGATCTGATACCAACTTGTAACGTCCCACTCATAATGACATAAATTTTTCATTTTTAGATTAATAAATCGTTAGTACATATCATTTCCATAAAACCAAGGTAATCAAGATTTAGCAAATCATCATCAAATCAGGGTAAATTGCGAAATGCAGAAACCTATGGTGTGTGCTCTGCAATCATCCTGAGCTCTTCCATATGAAAATCCAAGTTCCTGAAACATAAACTGAAAACTATAAGCACAAAGCTTAGTGAGTTCACCAAGATATCTCATACTATACATACATAAATCACATACTGAGCACGCACCTTCCATCGGGCTTCACCCTGTATCGATTCCCACTCAGCCTCGGGCCCCGCCCGGTATCGAGTCCTACTCGGCCTCAAGCCCCGCCTGGCTTCGAGTCCCGCTCAAATTACAGATTTGTCAATCACCAGGCCTCGACTGACATTGGGCCCCACCCGATACACATATAATCATATAAACATATAACCTTACTAACACATGCAATAATCACAAAGACCATAGCATACCATACAGTCATCAAGCCCTGCCCATTAAGAATAAAAACATATACTTATAACTACCATTCAATATACTCATCAGGTCCCGCCAGGCATTGGGCCTTACCCGGTAAACATGTCATCATACAATACATGCAAGAGTCGCACACACATCTAGCATCCTAACATATAAACCATAGGATGGCATTGGTGCCTTCGATCCACTAAACCCAGTGATGAGACTCACCTCGCACTACCAAAACACAAAGATCCCTAGCTACTGGCTGACAAATCGTTGAACTATTAGTAGCAATATAACACCCAATTAACAATTGGGTTCCACTCCATAAACATAATCCATACTCTGGGTGAAAGGACAATTTTACCCTTAACCTAGCTTGGTCTAAGACAAAGGCCCAAAGTCACAATCTGAAAGCCCAAAAGCCAAATAATCAACCAAGGCCGAAATATGGCCTAATTTTCTAAATTGGGCCCAAACCCTTATATGGGCCTTACCCTAAAGCCCAACCAATTTTCTAGTCCGAAACACTTATGCTCAGATGGCTTATTAAGAACTCAAACACGCAAGCCCAAAAAGGAAGCCCAAAAGCAAAAAACCACCTGACTGAGTACACACAACGTACTCAACTGTACGCTAAGCGTACTCGCTATTTGGCTTGTACGCAATGCGTACATACATGTACACCCAACGTACTAATCTATTAAGCCAAAACCCTTGTAAGTCCCTAATTTTCCTGTGTATCAACCAGATCCGTTTGATGGTGCGGAATCCCAATCAAACGGATGATGTCAGATAAAATAGAAGAGAAGAAAAAGAAGAAGAATATGAATCTATGTATGAATTGATTAGAATTAAAGTTCCAGATACAAAAGATTCACACACACAAAACTTCTCTCTGGCCGTAAACTCTCTTATGTTCATCAATCTCTACTCCTCACCCTAACACCTATATATATACAAGGGGAACATGGGCCAGATAACATGGGCCGTAAATGGGTTTACGGCCGTAAACATGACCGTAAACTCCAGAAATATTACAGAAAAATATATTTTCCTAGAAAAGTAAAGTATAAACCATATTTTTGACCCAACAATCTCCCCCTTGGTTTATAGCTTTCTTTTCTTGAATGACCCAACAAGCTCCCCCTAAAAAGTAGCTGGCTCTTCTTGTTAATCTTCATTGGGAGATTGGATTTAGCATTTATCTTCAAATTCTTCACAACTTCAAGATGTACTTGATGAATCTTCAATGAATGACTTCATCTTGAGCACTTGGGAATTTCTTCAGAATTTGACATTTAACGCACATTGGGTGAGGAGGCTTCTTGTACTGATTCTTGAAAATTGGTGCTTTCAGCTTGAGAATCTTCAGAGAGAACAAATCTTCTGGATCACTTCAGCAGGTTCATAGATAGCAACAGACTGATTAAGGAAGCTTCAATGCAATCCGTCACATAATCTTCAATTTCAGCTTCACCTTGCTTCTGGGGTTGAAAGATTGAATTTGAAAGAATAATCTTCATTTCTTGCTCCTTCGAATGAGAATTCTTCGATGCTCACGGACGAGGTTTTGGCTCAGAAATCTTCGACACAAACTCCATGAGTTTCATCTATACCTGAAATCACTTTTCAAGACAAAACAAAACTAAAAGAAAACTTAGCACACAACATTTTTGGGTTTTTCATATTTTCTGAAAAAAAATAAAATAGAAACAAAAATATTTTTGGATTTTTTTATTTTATTTTTTTTTATTTTCTTGAACAAGAAATAAAAGAGAAATAACACTATTTTTTATTTTATTTTGAATTTTCTGATTTTTTTTTAATTCTCCCATAATATTTAAATTAGAAGAACACTATGAACAAACTTAACAAAAACAAAAATAATAGTTAACTTTAAGGATGATTTGGGATCAAAGTTTTTTAGACAACCTTTATCCGCTTGTCAGTACCTTCTATCTACACGTCTTTGTCTGGTCGATCGCCAATATTATGGTCCACTTAAACACAAAACATTTGTGACAAGATTTGGACAATTTACCAATGACATGATACATGCATATATCTAATTATAACTTTATTATCATGATTGGCCCTAATTCTTAAATAGATTTTTCTTATGACCATTTAACTGACTACAACCAGGTATATTGTTGTCCACCTAAATTGAGCAGCGAGATCTACAGACAATCTGCATATGTTCAATTTTAAGTGTACTAGAACGTGTTTCCCGCTTCCTGATATGCCCCAGCCATCAAGAACTTCCAGAGTACTCCTTACACCGGGTGAGCAGACAATCATTCAGAGAGAGGACAAATTCAGATTGCTATTACTTATTGTTTCAGAGGGGTTGAGAAGTAGAAGGTTGCATATGCTGTGTACTAGGTCGGATTGGAAGTCACGCAAAGGAGACAGCATATGGCTAACAGATAAGAGGAATTTCATATATATATATATATATATATATATATATATATATATATATATATATATATATAAAACATGCAGAGAAATAGAGTTGCATATGTTGTGTACCAGGTCGAATTGGAAGTCACGCAAAGGAGACAACATATGACTAACAGACAGAAAGAAAGAAAACGATTTTCTACAGGCCTAATTTATCGGAATTTACCAGTCGCCCCATCCAACCGGAATTAAGGACAGAATCCGCACATCGAGGAAAAGTGAATCTACAGTTCTAGATACGGGTTATTTAATGTGACCGGTAGATTCCCATGTATATCTCCCTGCTCAACCTATCCAAGCGTCGTGACATCAGGTTAAACGGATCTAACTAGGTCAAAGTTTGTCAAGTCCTTAAATTCATTAGGTTCAACTCTCCCTAGTTAAGTCCATTTAAAATCTTTCGTGGCTATCAGCACATCGAACACAGAGCATAGATGATTCAACTTAGGTACGTTACGCCGATTCAGATTGCCCGTTATCACTTGCTAATTTCATTTCCCAAAACATCTCCTGCAAGAACATTCCATTAACACCATATTTTTTTTGATTTTGTAATGTTTTTGGATTTTTTTTTTAATTTTCTAATTTTTGTTTTGTTTTTATTTCTCCCCCTAAATTTGTGCATGGAGAGAAATGAAAATAAATGTGCAAATTTAACTATCCTAAAACAAAAATTAGTCTTTAAAGTGAATCAGCTTAAGAAAAACTCAAGAGTATAGAGAAGAAAACGCAAACCGTAATTCACCGATTGAATCTGTATTCAGAAGGTCTAAGCACAGCACGCGTAATCTAAGAATAGATCCAAAAATTCTTCATGTCATTAAGCACTAACCCCGTTTGTGATCTCTTCCTTTCCCGCAAAAGATACATACTCTCAAATAATGTTCTTAGTGTTGTACAGTTAAGAGATGTCCCTTATCATGTGCCTGGAACAGCCACTACCAACAAACTGAAGTCTGATAATATGCCTCCATCGCTGCTCCGACACAGAGTGGGATCAATTGGTCTTTGGAACCCAGTCCATTTTGAAACTGGTTCGACCTTTGTCATCCTTGCACGATACTCTCTCCCATGACATATCCTGCTTATCACAAACAAAAGACGATGAAATATTAGAGTCATTAGAAGATTTGGGAGTTTTCACCTTTGGTACCCATCTATATCCGGGTTTAACCCATTTCTTGTTTGATCCGATGGGTGCCTCGGCACTTGATTTGGAACTTGAAGCCGGCTGCCAAGATGACTTTGACCTAACCGGTCTTGGCTTCACAGGAGCATCTTTTGGATTTGGCTTCTTGGCAGGCATTTCCTTCTTGCCATTGGGATTCGGATTCTTTGCCTTGTGGGTTTGACTCTTGGCCTTCTACGCGTTCCAGTCACCATTGTCTGAACGTGACCTGGAGGGGTTTCTTTTGAAGTATCTCCCTCTTGGCGCATTCTGCCATCCTTGTGCACAGTAGGGAACGTATGCACGATTAGGACAATTTTTGGCAATGTGTCCAGGTGTTCCACAGTGAAAACATGTCTTGTTCTTCACTGTGAAGTTGTTTCTTCCTGCCCCTGGTGGCATATCCATGCCTTGTCTCTTATGGTTCCCACAAGCACAATTACAACAGGCACTCTGTTTCATTGGAATTGGAGGCCTGTATTTCTCAACGGCAGGTTTGTTAGGAGTAACAGAATTCGAGGCAACAGATTCTGAGTTCAAGGAGTCATTGGTTTGTTCAGTAGTGTTCTCCTTGTTCTCATCTTCTGCTACTTTACCTGCACATGAAGTAGAAACATTAGTATTTTCTACCTGAATACCTCCTGACACAAACCCAGCTAGTTTGCCATATCGAAGATGTGCCTCCCTGTCAATTTCTTCCTGAGTCATAGTGATGGATGTGTAGTTATGATTGAAAGGTGGAGGAACACTAGTATACCCTAGACCCTTGTTTTGATTATCTTTAAATGTTAATTGGGTTTCAAATAAGGACTCGACTGTCTGACTTGACGCAGTATAATTTTTGAAACTGACGTCTGTTTTTCCACACTTAATTTTCAAAGAGTCAAGTTCTTCAGTTACAGCAACAACTTGTCTCTTAATATAGTCATAATTTTCACACTTGTTGCTATACTCTTCCTGAAGTTTCCTAAAGTCCTTGGTTTTTGCTTCTAATTCAGCCTTTAGGGGTTTCTGTCCTTTCCTGAGTTGATATCCTTCATATCTCAGGTCCTCAACTTCTCTTTTTAATAAATCAATTTGTTCCTAAAGAAATTTAATCGTAATTTCACAAGCTGGAGTACATGTAACATGTAACTTCAGTGATCGGAATGTTTTCAGAACTCATTGTTTTTCTACACTTCAAAGCATCAAGTTCTACAATTACATCAGCAAGACTAAGATGATTGAGATCTTTTGTCTTCTTGATGATAGCCACGTTCATATCCCACGATTTCGGAAGTGAATTCAGCAGCTTTTTGTTTATCTCAAACTTAGACAAGAAGATCCCAGCTATATTCATCTCAGTAGTAAGTGTAGTAAATCGCTGCAACTGAGTTTCGAGGGTTTCTCTAGGGATATAATCGAAAATGTTGAAATTTTGTCTTAACATATCCTGACGACTCTCTTTCATGTTTTCAACTCCCTCGTAGACCTTAAAATCAATTAAAAAGCACAACTAAAAACCAAAATCAAACTTAAAAGTCAAACCCTTTGACTACAAACCTCAAAAGTCAACCTTAAAAGTCAAATTTAAAAAGTCAAACTCAAAAGTCAAACTTGAAAAGTCAAACTCAAAAGTCAAACCGGAAAGCTAAATTTGAAATTTTAAAAGTCAAACGAGAAAGTCAAAGATTAAAGTCAAAGGTCAAACTTGAAAGTCAAACTCAAAATTTAAATAAAAAATCAAAAATAAAAGTTAAAAATAAATTATTTTTTTTTAAAATTATTTTATTATTATTATTATTATTTAATTTATTTAATTTTTTTTAATTTTTTTTATTATGGAGGAAAAAAGAATTTAAAATTAAAAGAAATTGAGTTTTGGGTTAAGAGTGTCAAAAATGCGAAACTTGAAGCGAAAAAGACGCTTTATGAATTAAATTAGGAAGGAGAGACACAAAGAGTCTTCTAGCTGAGTTGGAAAGGCGCGAGGCTTAGTACCCAGAAGACCCGGGTTCGATCCCCGACACCTCTAAAATTCTGTCTGCCTCTTCCTTTTTTAATAGACGCTGCGAAGACACCTGCTGCTTGCGAGGGCGAGGTGCAAACCGTGAACTCCGAGGCTGCAAGCTCGGACTGTAAACCTGCAAGGCCTCGGACCGCAAACACCGGCCGCAAACTCTTCGGAACCCTAGCCGCCGACCGCAAACTCCTCGCTGATTACGACAAAAAAACAACGATTTTTCGACTTTGAAGCTCCAAAACTCGATCAAAAACCCTTTTTTATGAAAAACATGAAGAACAACCCCCCCCCCCCCCCCCCCCTTATTTTTTAGAGATCTATCCAAAAACGCGAGAATATTTCGAAAATAAAATCAAATAATGCTCCAAATCTGACAAAACTGACTGAAACAACTTGGCTCTGATACCAATTGTAAGTCCCTAATTTGCCTGTGTAGCAATCAGATCCGTTTGATGGTGCGGAATCCCAATCAAACGGATGATGTCAGATAAAATAGAAGAGAATAATAATAATAATAATAATATGAATCTCTGTATGAATTGATTAGAATTAAAGTTCCAGATACAAAAGATTCACACACACAAAACTTCTCTCTGGCCGTAAACTCTCTTATGTTCATTAATCTCTACTCCTCACCCTAACACCTATATATATACAAGGGGAACATGGGCCGGATAACATGGCCCGTAAATGGGTTTACGGCCGTAAGGTGTTTACGGCCGTAAACATGACCGTAAACTCCAGAAATATTACAGAAAAATATATTTGCCTAGAAAAGTAAAGTATAAACCATATTTTTGACCCAACAACCCTTCTTAAGCTCTTAATATTCAAGACCAGGAGTCCAGACCACAGATCTACTTCTTAAAGAACGTCTAGAACATGCTGGAAATAAAGCACAAAAACAAGATCCACAAACTCTTCCTTGATCCACAACCTTGCACCAAACGCCATCTTCTTGGAAATGACCAAAAACACCAAGATGCACATAATGAGCTCGAAAACACCACCATGGAGACTAAGGGATGATTTCTAGGGTTTGGGGACTTGGAGGTTGGTAAAAGGGGACAACCAAAAAGACTTAATGAGATTATATAGTGTACAACTCCAAGAATTAAGGTTTTCACTTTTCCCTCGTACGCCCAGCATACGAGGTCTCGCACCCCAACCAAAACCTCACAGTACGTTAAGCATACACCATATTATGCCCAACGTAATGTCCTTCGCACCAGTACACCCCGCGTGTTCCCTACGTACGCCCTGCGTACTAGGGTTTCATCTTAAACCCTTAAGCACTATGAAGGCCATAACTTCTTCGATATAAATCTGATTCCGACGATCCATATATCCATGAAAAGGTAACGAGAAGCTCTACACTCTAATCAACTCATACCTTCCTTACCATTTCCCGAACAAATCTCCAATTTCCATAAAAGCCCGAGCTGCCATATTACCAAAATACCCTTTAACTTCAAAATACAAACCGAATAAAAACAATAATCAACTCATACATTCCTTAGCATTTCCCGAACAAACCTACATGTCATCCACATATAAACGAAGATAAATATAATCACCTACATGAAGCTTCCGCATGTAAACACAACAATCATACAGACTTCTGGAGAACCCATGCTTCAGCATGAAAGAGTCAGATCGCTTGTACCACTATCGAGGAGATTGCTTTAATCCATAAAGTGATTTCTTCAAGCGACCTACTTGACTTTCCTTATCAACAACCTTGAATCCCTTAGTTTGATGCATATAAATTTCATCACACAATTCTCCATGCAAGAAAGCAGTTTTTACGTCGTGTTGTTCCAGCTCCAAATCACCATAAGCAACAATACTCAATAACACCTAGATGGAAGTATGTTTCACTGCCGTAGAAAATATCTCATCGTAGTCTACTCCCTCCTTTTGTGAAAATCTCTTTGCTACTAGTCTTGCCTTGTACCTTGTATCACCGAGTTCGGAAGGATCCTCTTTTCTCTTGTACACCCACTTACAACCAATAGCTTTCTTCCCTATGGGAAATGGGACCACCTCCCAAGTTTGGTTCTTCCGAAGAGGCTACATCTCTTCTTCCATCACAGCCAACCAACTCTCAGTATTTCCATTCTGAATAGCTTCCTTGAAGGAGACCTACTCATCTTCCTTGAAGGAGACATACTCAACCAAATTTGCATGTCCGTAGTGATTCAAGGGTTGATCAGACCCCAACTTTAGAAGTTTCTTATATGCTCTTCTCGGCCTAGTTGATACCGAATTGTCCTCAAGCTCTTGTTCCTCTGGTTCCTGTACATTTTCTTGTTGAACCATCTCATGTTCAATAACCTCGTGAATACCATCATGATCTTTCTCGTGAACACGATTAGAACCTTGTTGGCTTTTAGGTTCTATATCAACTACTTGAGACTTGAACATCTCAAATTCCTTTGTTTTTGTGTTTGCTTGACTTGAACTAAATCCAGTGTGCTTTACTGTACACACACAATGCTCACAAAAATCCATACAAGGCTTCTTAAAATTCTTCAACAAACCTTCTTTACCATGCAGATCAAGACCCTTTTTCAGACATATGCCCAAGCCGTCTATGCCATAAACGAGTGCTTTTACATGGGTCACCACCACTACCATTTTTTCCAACTGCCACATCATTTGTCATTGTTGTACCCGAAAGAACATAAAGGTTTCCTTTACGAATACCTTTCATTACAACCAAAGAACCTCAAACAACCTTGTTTACTCCTTCCCATGTAATTATCTTACACCCACCGGTAAATGAGATTCTTTCGTAACTCAGGGACATGTCTTACATCCAAAAAAGTTCTGACCGCTCCATCATGCATTTTGATTCTAATAGAACCAATTCCAACTGTTTTGCAAGAATGATTATTCCCCATTACCACGGTTCCACCATTTATGCTTCTATAGTTATAAACCACTTCCTTTTTGGGCACATATGATAAGAGCAACCCGAATCAAGAATCCATTTACCAAATATTTCTTCATCAGAAGTGACAAAGTAACAAGCATCGCTACTTCCTTCCTTCTCCTGAGCCGTAAGTAGCTTCTTACTTCTCTTCTGTATTTCCATTGTTGTTGTTGTTGTCTTTGTTCCATCCTACTCTCTTGTTGGGACAATTTGCTTCGTAATACCCAAGTTCGCTACACTTGAAACACCGCCTTTCGGCAAGACGTCTACATTTAGATCTAAACTTTCCTCTTTTCCTTTTCCTCTCTCATTACTTCTACCTCTTGCAAACAGTCAATATGCTTGGTCTTTGTTTCCACTAGTAGCAGTCATGTCACCAGTTGCAATCTTTCAAATATCATCCGCTAGAACTGACATTCTAGTCTCATCTATCGTACGACTATTACCCACAAGCATTAATGTTTGTACAAGATTCTCATAAGAATTTGGCAACAAAATATGTATTAAAAGTGCTTGATCCTCATCTTCTACCTTCACATCAATGTCTTTTAAATCTAAAATACACCTATCAAATTTACTGATGTGTTCTCGGATTGAAGAACCTTCATCCATTTTGCAAGTAAACAACTTGGACTTCAAATAGATCATGTTTGTTAGAGTTTTCGTCATGAAATTTGCCTTCAACTTTTTCCACATTGCCGCTGTCGATTCCTCATTACCTACCAAGAAAGCATCATCTCTTTTAAGGCATGTAATGATCGATGCCCGTGCTTCAGGATCTAACTCCTCCTAATCCTCATCGGAAATAACTTTATGCTTCATTCTCTTACCCACCAAAACCTTATGTAACTTGTGTGAGATTAGTAAGTTTTTCATTGTCATCCTCCAAAAAGAAAAATCATTCTTTCCATTGAACTTCTCTAATTCATAATTCCCAACTTTAACCGTTCCGCTCATAGATGTCATTTACCCGCTTGTTTCAGAATTTTCCTCTCTCGGGACTTTTATCAAACACCTTATGTGCAGAATACAAAATACCACATAAATACCTCAAATCCAAGCTCTACCACCCGAATTTGATATTAAGCTCTGATACCAATTGTTGTTGTAGCAAAAACAATGCAGAAATCAAAAGAAAAACAACTAACATTATGTATCTTATATTCCAATTTTTTCCCTTTGGACCCAAAATCAAATAATGACAACAACCAAGTAATGAAAGTAAATAGAGAAAGAAACAAGAGATTTATGTGGTTCAGCAAATTTGCCTACATCCACACCAGAAGAGAGAGTCTTTTGTATTAGGTTAAGCAATTGACCTCACTTTCCCTCTACAATACGTGATGTTCTTCTCACACACACTAACCCTACCTTTCTTCACTGAGAATTACATAACAAATACGGATGGACTTTTTTACTTTGGGCCAAAATAGTCGGGCCAGAAACTTAAGTTATTAGATTGAACTGACTCAAACTCACTAGAGTTGTCTCAAGCTCACTAGATAGACCACTTGAGCTGACTACCAATAGCTCCCAAACATTTGACACTATTAAAGATCGAGATTCGATTTACATATTTGTTAAAGCAACATAATAAGATAATCATTTAGGGTCTAACAATGGTGTTTTCAATAAGATAACCATTTAGGATTTAACAATGGTGTTTTCATTAAATCAATGTGGCAAGTTTTAGTCATACGTTAGTGAAATCTATTAGGGTTCAACAATGGTGTTTTCATCAATTTTTTGGACATATACGAGCTCTCAATTCATGAAATGGATGCAGTAATGAAAGAGTTAGGGTATACTAATGTGACGTGGCAATCTATTAAATCCTTAAGAGTTCAAAAATCAATTAAATCCTTAAGAGTTCAACGAGGGCCCAATGATATATGTAAAGAACAAAATGAAGATTGATCCAATTAATAATGTTCCCACTTGTACATGTATTAAGAAATTTCACCTAAATCCTTTTTAATGCAAGTCAATCATCATAGTCCCATGAAGAAGACAATTCGCCGAAAACATACATATATTATATATAACTCACTGAAAGTCATTTCCTTAATATATTCCATTAAATAAACGAAACAACATTAAAATCTTAACACCTAAATGCACATACAAAATCATCAAACTATCACAAAATAGATTACATAAACTAAGAATTACCTCAAATCATTCTTGAACCAAAGAACCATAGACTAGAGGTTTAACACCAACATATAATAAGCTTAAGAGCCAATTAAAACAAGCAATCAAGCATTAATCATAAACTACTCGATTCAAAATCCCATGGTGTAATGTTGTAAAAATCCCGATTAATCCCTAGGCGCTACTCGACCGATTAGAGAACGTCTAGCGATTAATCCATGCATACAAAATGACTGAAACAGTAGAACCCGAAGAAATTTTAACACTTTGAAGAAGTTATATATCTCAATAAAAACTATTTGAGATATGATTAGTTTTGTATTTATCATATTAACCTATTTTGTTATGATATTTATGAACTTTTATATGATATTAGTCATATTTAATTATTTAAAATCTAACAAATTAGCAATTAATGGTCCCCGATTAATCCTTCGATTAATCTCCGTCTAGCCGATTAATCCCTTAACCCCGATCCACCGACTAGCTAACATCGAGCAATTTTTACAACCTTGGGTGTAACAAATCTATGTATTTTAGGATACTTTAACAAATGTCTAGCCAAAACATGATTCAAAGCGGATAAACAAAAGAAAAGAACAAAAACAGAGCTTCTAAACTACAATAAATGCATTAAAGTAACAAGTAATAATGTATTAGCTAAATAAAGAAAGAACATATGAAACAGTCAATGAATCAATATTTTAAAATAAGAGAAATGATCCACAACACAACACAAAGGAGATAACCCAATAGAACCAAGTAAATCTTACAAAAATGAACCAAAAAAAAGAGACAAAAATATTCCAAGATAACTAAAATGTCTAATCATGAATTCAAAGCATCACCAATCTCCACTCTCAACTGAATAACAATCTCCGCTTTCAATTGATTCACTATCAGACCAATCATAAACAGCATCAGGAAACTTGATATTTGATGGAAAAACAAATCCTTTAAATTCCAAACGAGACACAACCTACCAACACAAACAATACAAGTGAGAAGACAACAAAAAGAACCATGAAATGCATTATTATTATCAATAAGGCAAACAAAAGTATAACTTGCAATCACAACCTCTGAAATGTATATCAGTATATGTATATGGTTTGATGATCTTTGCAAATTATTAGAGTTTATGTGCTGTTAAAAAGGACAGATTACCTTAGAACAGGATCTTCGAATTTTAAGCTCATTGACATGGGAAAGGTTTAGTATAAATTCTTCAAGCATCTCTTCTTCGTCTTTAAGTGTTGTTGCATGATACCCAAAAAGTGAATACTCTGTTGTCTCGTGATGCCCAAGCATTGTATAATCTAAGTTGGCTTCAATTAAAGAAGACACATTTACCAACAAAAGCTTCCACAACAACAAATCACCTTCGATTGTTAGGGATAAAATATTAGGAGCGTTAATTTCAATAATATGGGACAAATCATCACATTCATCATCAGGAGGAACCCAGTAGTATCCATTGAACACCAAATTCTTAACGCTCTTTGAAGTAATATCAAGCCGCTTGTAACCATAGCATTCATTGAACACCAACGTTTCCAATTGAGGACTCCCGGATAATATATTTTCAATCAAATCTTCATCTAAATTCCCTTCGGATATCCATAAACTCCTCAGATTTTTCCAACTAATCACCCCAATTGGATTCAATATGCAGCCGGATAATCTTAGATCAGTAAAACATGAATTGATGAAGAAAAATTGATCTAAAACAAACTCATCAGCTATGACTTCCACATTCCATACTTTTAAATTAAGTTCTTCAACGTTACAACTTACAGCATATCGAATCCAATTGTGGACTTGCGATTCAGATCGAGTATCATATCCGGTAGACACTACGAATTTCTTCAGCTTCTGTTGGCGGCATTGATTTAGGGTTTTGGTGACTAACGAAACGAAATTCAACCGCCGATGATTCTCATCATCGAAAATGAGGGAAGGAACCGGATTCCAGAGATGTTTCCATCGCTTGGAGAGAGTACCTGTTCTGATAGCGTCCTCTGTGGAGGGTAAACGAGACAGGATTTCAACAAGCAAGCAATCCGGCAACGCAGTTATTCGATCTCCTCCACCCACCTCCATGATTTCTTCAAACTTTATCCGCTTTGTAGCAATTTTAGGTTGATTTTGTCCTTCTTCCACCATTTCCATTGTCGCAACAAAGCTCTCGCTGCTTTCCCACCCGAAAATTTGAAACGAAACTCGAATTAGGCGTAAATTTATACAAACTGTGAAATGAAGTTTTGATTTAGCCCCTAAACTTTGAATCGGTACAATTCAATCCCTATAAAAGCTGAGAATTATTCTAAATAGAAAAGTCGGTTCCTCCCTTGCACTTTTCTTACTTTCCATTCGATTCACCACACTTTACCCCCTCAACTTTCTTACTACCTATATTTTCTACCTTTATTTTGAAAAACTTCCAATTTTCTTATTTTCCATTCGATTCACCATTCTTTACCCTTCAACTTTCTGCCTACCTACATTTTTCACCCTTATTTTGAAAAAACTTCCACTTTCTTATTTCCATTTGATTCAACCCTCAACCTTCTACCTACCTACATTTTGCACCCTTATTTTGAAAAATGAAGCTTTCTTATCCTTTACTTTTTAAAATATCATTTTTACGTTTTTAACTTTTAAGTTTTTAAAATGCCACTTTCACCCTTTTTATTTTCCACCATCTACCATTCTACAATGTCACTTTCACCCCCTCATTTTTTAAAACTTTGGTGCTTGTAGTATCGGAAGACACGTATACTCAAATGAAATGAAAATAGAAACAACATTTTCTTCTACTTTTAACATTTTTGAATGTATGAATGTACATAACTTTTTCTACATAATATGGTGTTTGTAGTATCGAAAGGCATATACTCAAACGAAATGAAAATAGAAACAACATTTTCATTTACTTTCGACAAATAACAACAAACTTTCTACTACCTCTTAAATCCATTTTGTTGCCGCAACGCGCGCGGGTAAAATACTAATCTGTTCCAAATAGTGATGTTAGTGGCCTATTCTTTCGATTTTTCACCCTTTCAACTTTTCCTTATTTTCATTTTCGGTCCTTTGGTTATAAAACTTATACAAGTCGATGTTCTTTGTGGAAAAAAAGGTCATATTTTCAATTTTAGTGGACCGCTTTCTCCTTTTCTATCTATATATTCATTTGGTATTTCTATAGTTCTCTTCCTTTCAGATTCTTCCATACCTACGTATCTTTGCTCCAAAGTGTCGGTTCTCTTGTAACATCTTGTTTCGAGAAGTACTTATTTCAGGGTTGTAGACAATAAATGGATCAAATGAAGGCCTTGGGCTTCAACGGAATGAATTTTAGACTCTATTGGAGGTGTATGATGTTGGACAAATGATTTAAACCTTGGATTGTTCGATGGAAGCTGAGGGGTAAAATGGGAAAGGTTATGTTTTGGACTTCTTACGTAAAGAGTAGGCAGGGTGGCCTATCGACTAGATCTGTCTAAAGAGATCAGTCGGATTCACAACACCTTCTATGTTTCTCAACTTTAGAACTGTATCGTTGATGATTCAGCAGTGGTTCCTTTGGATGATATTCAATTTGATAATCGCCTGAATTATGTTGAGAGGCCAGTGGTGATTTTGGATAGAAGACGAAGGCCTTGTGCAACAAGGTCATATAATTAGTCAAGGTCCAATAGCAGCATCAGAAGGGTGTCGAATGGACTTAGGAGCTTGAGGCAGAGATGTGAGAGCACTACCCTAAGTTATTTGTAGTTGAGGACTTCGATGATGAAGTCTGATTCAAGTGAGAAAGAATTGTAACATCCGTTCAAGGTATGAATGAATTTTTATATATTAACTTTAATTTGGGTGGCCGCGGATGGGGGTGCATCAACACGACGTGGTGCGATGTCTTCGATTGTGGGATTAAATGTCTCGCCATGGCGTGGCCATAGGTTCCAAGGCATGGCAGGTGGTTTTAGTGAAAAACCCCAATTTTTGGGCTTTAGACGCTATATAAAGAACATTAAGGCTAGGGTTTCGTGATCATTCATCCTCCATCACCCTCTCAAACCTAGAAACTCTAACCCTAGCCTCCATTGCAATTGCAAAGTCATTCTTAGTGCTTTTTGGTGATCTTTGAAGAAGAAGGAAACCTTTGGTGTGATAGTTTACTTGGCAAGCATCATCTACTTCAGCTAGCACATCCTTTAGACCTTGGTGAGTGTTCAAGATCCAACCTTTTCCTTGCTAAGTTGTTAGATATCTTGATTTTGTTCCTTTTCTTTATGTCTTGATGGATTTAAGTGGTGAGATCTCATAAAGCTTGCAACTTTATTTGGTGCCTTGGATCTGATTTATAAGTGAGCTTTAGTGCCATGCATGGAATCTTGGTCATAAACCCTTAGTTTTGATCCAATAAGAGTTCAAGACAGGCATTGGGGATGCATGTCTGAAAAGCATGGATTTTTATGATAATTTTGGTACTAGAAACCCTTTTGGAATCGTGTGTCATGAGATCTTCAAGATTAAGTGCTTAATGATTAAGCCATGATGTGTTTTCACCCCCGTTTTGGACCTAGGTTGCCACGGTGTGGCGACTAGGCTAAAGTCGTCTGCTTTTTCATTTTGTTGTCATGGCGTAACCAGAGATGCCCACAACGTGACGACTAGTTGGAGTTGACTTTGACTTTAACTATTGACCGTTGACTTTGACCAATTTTGACTTTAGGTCATTTGGGATATTTTGAATAGTAGATTCAGGCTTGGTCCCTATGTGTTGTATAGGTGACCTATAGAGCCGTTAGTTGGAGCAGTATTCATTTTAGCTGTCTTCCTTATGTTGAGGTGAGTTTTCCTCAATGTACATGTGGGTTGAAGGCATCAATGTAGGCCCATTAGATTATGTATCCCGATATATTGGATTGATGGTATGCTCGTGATATGTTAGATTGGTCGATTTGTATGATTACCTGTGTTCAGTGAGTATGTGTTAAACTGGTAGATTTGTAGATTTGTAGATTTGTATGATTACCTGTACTTGCTGCTTATCAATTGGTATTGTATCTGTCGACATGTTATGGTTGGTTGGGTTGAGGTGATCATGCTTTATGCTAAAGGCCAAGATACCCAGGGTGATCTGGATAGACTTGTAACACCGTAAAAATTAAGACAATTTTTCACTTTTTAAAACCAAAGTCATTCAAAATCATTTTCAAGAAAACATTGTATCAGTATTATCTCATTACAAATCCCAAGATCAAATCATAATAAATTCCACGGGTGTGGGTGTGTGTACAGATCATGTCGGCGCCTTTTCGCGATCATCGCTGGTACCTGAGACACATAACACAAAACACTGTAAGAATAAATGCTTAGTGAGTTCCCCAAAATACCACATAAACACATATCAGCCACTCAAGGCTGTAACTCTGTTGACCCTCTGGTCAAATATCTCTGTGGGACCCTCTGGTCCCATAACTCTGTGGACGCATTGGTCCTAACTCTGTATACTCTGAATCATACATCTCACATATCTCAATAAATCACAACACATAATAACATGCAAATACACTGGAATATAACTCTAAAATACTCTGTCACATAATTCTGTTACCACACTAGGTAAAATATAGTGAGAAGACTCACCTCAGATGTCTAGGTAAATCTCTAACTCGGTAGAAATATGATCTAGCCTCCGCCTAATCACATAAAGTAAATACTCTCATAAATATAACTATACTCAACCCTCTCTTAGCACCCTCAGAAGGGTAAAAGACCATTTTACCCCTCTTCTGGCTTAAAGGCAACATTGTTGACCAAACCCTAAAAGTCAACAAAAGTCAACGGTCAAATTTTGACCCGACTCGTCGAGTGCACTTGGGCGACTCGGCGAGTCTACACGTGTCCACTAACCTTTTAGTCCCGCCTGGCACGTCGGGTTCCTCCCCTTACTCGACGAGTCACACCTGGCATGAGTCGTGGGGCCACCCCAACTCAACTCGCCGAGTCTCAAGAACAACTCGGCGAGTTCCGCCTTGAACTCCAGTCCTCTAATCCCATTTGACTCACTGAGTTAATTCTCTAACTCGGCAAGTCTGTTCACTGAGTGATTTACGGGAAACCCTAACCCTACTCGCCGAGTCTGCTCTTTGGACTCGGCGAGTTCATGCCATGCACAAACTCGGGTTGTGAATGTTTATCATTGTTGTGTTTGAAAATTAGAGTAAGAACCAAAGTCTAAAGATGTTCCCATTGCTTGGAGAGTGTACATGTTATAGTAATGTCCTTTGTTGAGGGTAAACGAGAGAGGATTTCAAGAAGCAAACAATTGGGAACGCACTTGGGATGTGCTTCAGGCCGGAACCAACCAGACACAAATAACCCAACACCTGAATCGGATGAAAAGTTGGAACTAAAATCCGGACCAATTATATGAATACGGGACCTGTTCGGTTCGGGTAATACGAGTTTTGGTTTGGTTATTGACTCGAAAGATCCAAAATAACATGTACCCTATGTTTTAGTTCAGGCCGAAACCAACCTTAACCAGACATAAATAACCCAAAACCTGAATCGGATGAAAAGTTGGAACTAAAATCCGGACCAATTATACGAATACGGTACCTGTTCGGTTCGGGTAATACGAGTTTTGGTTTGGTTATTGACTCGAAAGAACCAAAATAACATGTACCCTATGCTTTCCAATCGAAATGACCTGAATAACCCAAATAAACCGAAATGACCTAAATAATCCAAATAAGGGAATACTATATATCTAGTGCAAGAAAAAAAATATTGAACATTGATAATTCATATTCCAAAAACCCATAATTCATATTTAAACATTAAACATCCAAATTAAAATATGAATCTTAAGTTTTTTCCAAAATAACAATGACCAAATATAAATTAACTATTTGTGAATATTGATTGGTTGTTTTCCCTTTCCACATCCATTGTTTATCGTGTTTTCCAACTCTTGTGCGACGTCATCATCTTTCAAACTTCATCAATGTTGTCCACAATTGGCTTTATTGATTTCTTTGCCCAATCATGGGTGCAAACCAAAGTCTCTAATATATTTGCGAACAAATTTGTTTGCTATGGATCTAATATCCGCCCGCTTGTACTAAAAGCCACTTTGGACGCCACGATAGAAATTCATAGTCCCAAAATATCTATCAACATTAACAAACAAAGTGTTAAAATATAATTATAAAAAATATACAAATAAATAAAGTTATACCTTTCGCCATACGAGATAGAATAGGGTAAAGATATGCATTTTGTTTCCAGCAAAGTAGACTATCAAAATCATTATTGTATTTAAGTGACGCTCGTTTAGGTATAATGTCAAATCTGTTTCCATTGATATCAATGGGTAATCCGTTTGTACTATTAAATCACTCATGAATAAAGTGGGTTGTGACCACCATATAGCTCGATCATTGACATGAGCTTGTCCAACAATCGGTAGTCAAATGTACATTAGTTAGGGGATTACAAAAGAACTTATTCAATTTATCCGTTTTCTTCAACATAATAATCGGTGACTCTTTTTGAAATCGTGGTTCTGCATGACAAAACCACTATCCCATTCAATTCATTAGTATACTCAATAAATGTTTAATTCTCTACAAACTTGAATGATAATTCTCCAACTACAAATAAGTTTAACAAAGCTTTTTTTGGTCTTTTCTCATCATGCTTCCAAGTGCCAATACTATTCTTCCCATTTTTTTTGAAATTTAAAGTGGTTTGTTTTTCTAAATTTTCTTGTAAATTTTTTGGTTCTTTTTACATCTTTTTGAATGTCTAGTCATACTAGAAGTACCGTTTTCGCTGGACACAGTTTGGAGCAACGTGTCATGCCATTTATATTTGCTATGGTGAATGTTGTCAACCTCAAGTTCATCATAATCGACCCAATAAGCTGCCCTTTGGGCATATTTTTTTTCTTCTAGTTTGTTGTTTGACCTTTTCTATCTTTGTTGTCATTTTGAGTGTTATCAACCAAAACATCTTCATCATCAATCTAAAACACAATAAAAAAATGATTTTAATATAATAAAATAACAATATATTTCTTTAACATTGAAATAGATTCATTAATCTAAAGTACAATAAGACAATGATTTACAATCACATAATACACTGAAATAGATTACCAATTTTAACATAACATATTTTATTTAATATGATATAATAGCAATGAACTTTTATACATCAACATAAAATATTCAAATTTGAATAAGTAACATCACATAATAACATATTGAAAGAATAACATAATAACACATTAAAAGAATAATATTTGAGTAGTAGATTAAGATATGATGGTAGTTGAGTTTATTGACTTAGAACCTAATTTTCCATTACTTGAATGATTCCTTGGAGATGAAGAATAGAGTTTGATTTCTTGAAAGTAGAGTGAAGTTTTATTTCACAGTAGATTTTTTTTCGGTGTTTGATCACAATAGGAAGCGAGGAGTAGGACAAGGTTTTTTTTGTAGCAAAGCTGATGATGAATCAAGGAAATCGAACTACTATGATCCAACACAAAAATTTCAATCAATCAAATTATGATCAATTATGGATTGCTAGGGTGATGATTTCATAAGTTCTTTTTTGAAACTTTGATCAGTATTGGGTGGGTATGGCAATACGCAAGATCCAAGAGGGATCGATCAAGTGACTATTCAATTTCCCGGTCGGTCCTTTTGGCCCAATTAAACCTTTATTTAGGTAAACTGGATCGAATAACCCGAGAACCGAATAAGCCTAAAATATATACTCAAGAACCAACCCATACAACTTATTCGGTCCTAATACGGTTCAGGTTTTATGTCCCAATGCTCATCCCTACAATGCACTGATTCAATCATCTTCCCCCTTCTCCACAAATTCTTGAGATTTTATCCAACTTGGGGCAATTTTAAGTTGATTCTTTTCTTCTTTCACTATTTTCATGGTGGAAAAAGAGCTCTCCAAAACTTAAATTAGGCATAAATGTATACAGATTGATAGTGACATGAAGTTATGCTTTATCCTTTAAACTTTTAAAGAGTACAACTTGGTCCTTGTAGAAATAGAATTCATTTGAGATTGTAAATTGAACCAAATATCTTGAATCAGTTTTAACATATTTGACTTTTAGTGTGCCACTTTGAGCTGTTACAAAAGCGTGGAACTTGTCTAGAATTTAATAAATATTAATTAAATAATAGGTGTGACATAATAAATGATAGAATGTTGAGTATGACTCTTTATGTGAGAAACAATAAACTTTTATTAAGACCACTTAAGAAGAACTTACATTTTGAAAGACTACGATACTTGGCTTCCTTTGTGTGTTTCTTGGATACTTGGATGTTGGTATTGGTTTGGAGCAAATGAGCTCCACACCTATTTATAGGTATTTGCACCTCCTTATAGGAAATTTCTAGATCTTCCTACAAGATACATACATTCATGACTATTCTATAATCTTCTACTATAATTTGTATCCATAACATGATTATATATGTTTCTAGAATGTTCTATAATTTCCTAGATAAGTCTAGGGCATTCTTAGGTCTTGCATGGTCTTCTAGAATGTTCCACAACATTTTAGGGTCTTCCATCTCATTCTATAATATTCTTGAGTTTTGTATGTTCTAGAATATTCCATAGGCTTCCACTATGTTCTAGAATCTTTTAGATCATTCTAGAAGATTATAACATCTTTTTGATAAAGGGATAAACTCCATTAGGCTAAGATCCATTGGGCTAGCGATGACCTTCAACACTCCCCCACAACAATAACCCCTATTCGTCGTACCATGTTGAGCTAACAATTAAAGCCCTCACATTTTTCAATATTAAACCCTTTGTGAACTCCATCTACTACTTGGTCGTTAGTCTAGATATGTCTCATATTGACTTCTTCCTTGAGAACTTTTTCTTTGCCACATGCTTTGTTTTTCCTCGATTGTTGCAACCGTTGCTTTGTATATTGTTTCATAGTTGACAACGACATTCATGGCTGCCTTTTGTTGCACCATAATATTGTTCCTAACCTTGTTGAATTGTCTTGTATAGTTTCTTATGCCTCCCTTTGGAAAACTTGTAAGCATGTGGGTTGTCCCTTTTACAAGCCTTGCTAAATTCTCGTAATATTAACATGTTATCATGTGATTCGTTATTGATCTAATCATCTTGTTTAGATGTTGTTCGGTTGATAGATTCTACTTTGCTATTACAAATTAATGTGTTTTTCTTCTTATTCGCCTTAAGCAGTTTCTCCATCACATATTCCACTTTTCGTCTAAAATGCGGCATTTTATGCACCTATCGTGACATCATGTTCTTATTCTCCTTCGGAACGTCCATCTTCGAGGGAACAACTTCATCCTTCAAGGTTATCATAAACTCTTATTCACTCTTCTTGATACCTTTTTTGATTTACATATTTGATGGGATTTGGGACCCAATCCTATTTCTCTTCAAGGGTACAATGTGAGTTATTGAACCCTTAATGATACACATGGTATCATATCTCTCAAATGACTAGTGTCGTATGTTGTCTAGGAAATCCATTCCTAATACCATGTGATAGTCATCCATATGCACCATTATCAAGTCTATGGTGCCCTCCCATTTCAATCTCTTAAGGGTTACTTTGTATGCAATACAAAGGATAGGATTGGATATGAAGTGGCGACCTTCAACGAGCCTGGATTTTTGGTATATTGAATTCCCAACTTCCTGGCTTCATATTCATCAAGAAAATTACGAGCCACACATGTATCTACCAATTACTTGGTGTATCCTTTATTTACACTAGCATCCACGAAGATTAGCCTTCCTCTTTTAGTATTATTCTCTTATTTGGAACATAGTGCCTCAACATCCCATTAATCCTTGACTTCTTATTTGGAAGTCATCAAATTGCTTTCAATAGACTTTTTCTTGGACCAAACAATCCTTAGTAATGTGGCCCCACTTTCCATAATTGTTGCAGCTGTCTTCGAACCTCTTCCCCCAAGAACTCTTATTGTCGGTCTTTTGATATCTCCATGGTTATGAGGTTCCTTGCTGATTCTTCCTTTTTTCAGCATTTTGTATCGTTCTTTAGCAGGTGGATTGAAATTCCTCCGACTTTTACTTATGTATAGCGCCTCCTCTTCACTCTTTAGTGTGATGCCTCCCATTTGCTTAGCCATAGCTTCTTGGCTGGCCAACAAATTCTCAAACTCTACAAGTGATGGTTGACTAGGGTATCCTTGTCCAACAGTAATGAAGCTTCTATATTCTAGCATCATTCAATGGATGATGATCCTCTTCATTCAAGCTTCCGCAATGATGGAATATGGATCTAGTTCAATAATCTCCCGACATATCAACTTGACCTTGTGGAAATATTGATAAATCGTCATGTCCTGTTGTGAGATTGATAAACGCTCATTCTCTAGAAGTTGTAGTCGCATATCTTTCTTCTTTGAGAAAAGTGTCATAAACATTTCCCATGCTTCTTTCGGTGTGTTCGCGTCCCAAATATGCTCCAACATCTCTTCTTTGATTGTGGTCTTCAAGGAAAACATTGATTTGTCTGCTTTGATTTTTCGTTTGTCTAGAGCACCATTAGCATCTTCCTCTGGCGACGTAGTTTCGCTTCCGCTAATGACCTCATATAGATGTTGTCCTTGTAAGTAGGAGTTCATACACGTTGCCTACATTTTGTAGTTATTAAGTTTCTTGATTGCTCCAACGATTTGGAGATCACCCATCGTGTTGGAAGTACCTCAATATTACTGTAACATCCCGAAATATCAAGAGTAGAGTTGAAGGGCTAAAAGAGTAAATTGGGAAAGAGTGACTCGGCGAGTCCATGGATGGACTCGGCGAGTAGAGTCGTGATTTGGTCGCATGTTAAGTAGCCGACTCGGCGAGTCAATGAGGTGAACTCGGCGAGTAGGCGCTGAGTGGAGAAAACCCTAATTCTCGGGGTTGAGCCCTATATAAAGAACATTATGTTTTCCTCCCAGCCTCTTTATCACGCTTGAGTCCCAGAAACCCTAAAAGTCGTGGAGAAACACCATTGTTGAGCAAATTGGAGCTTGGAGAGGTGGTTGTTGAAGAGATCTTAGAGAAGGAGAGGCTTGGAGCAAGGGGCTTTGCTTGGATTCAAGTTTCATTGCAGTTGGGGCATTCTTTTGAGGTAATATCTCGTCTTTGAGCTGCTATTTCCTTGATGCATAATTTTGGGGGTATTAGAGATTATATATTTGGATATGTTGGAGTTTAGAGGTTAGATATGAGGTTGCTACCTCAGATCTGGAATGGAGAAGAGTTGGAATGCATGAAAGTCCCTGTGTTGAGTGTTGGATGAAGCTATCATGTCCCAAACCTTAGCCCTAATGTGCAAAATGCATAGATCTCTTTGGATTCACGTAAAGTTTGCCACTTTACGTGATGGATGAGTTGTATGAGGCTAGATCTATGTTATGGAGCAATTGCATGGCCTGGAATGCTTCTGAATAGATTCAGATCGGTGGTACTCGGCGAGTCACATGGGTGTACTCGACGAGTTTCTTGAAGATGAGCTGGAACTCGACGAGTTGGAAGAAAAACTCGGCGAGTAGGTTGAAGATAGCCTTAGACTCCGCGAGTCTGTTCTTGGACTCGGGGAGTCTTGTCGAAGAGTTCCAATATTTTCTGGTTGAGTTGAGAATTGGCGAGTCAAGGGATGACTCGGTGAGTTGTGGGCGAGTGGACTTAGAGTTGTTGGACTCGGCGAGTCTCGGGGTGACTCGGCGAGTTAGGTCGCGGATTGAGGGAAGTTCTGAGTATGGGGACTCGGTGAGTCATCGGGTTGACTCGGCGAGTAGAGTCAGTCAGGGGTTGACTTTGACCTTGTCTTTGACCAAGGGTTGACCAGTGGTTTCCAGAGGCATTTTGGTAATTGTTGATTATTGTTTTGAGTTTAGTGCATTGGTGGTTGTCCAGTGGTGGAGATCATATCAGTGATCGGAGCAGCTTGGGTTATCTGTTCAGTCGACAGTTTCGAGGTGAGTTATCCTCACTATATCAACAGGGTCTAAGGCACCAAGGCCGTCCCTTATCGGATTGAGATCCGGGTAGTTGTTATCATGTTACTGCTTTTATATGTTTGCATCCTGTGAGCTAGGATGGTATATGTTAGAGACCTGATTGAGATCGGTATCCTGAGAGATAGGGAGATGCTATGCTAGTGACCTGTTAGGTCGGTATCCTGGTTAGGATGGTGGTATGTTATGTGATCTGTTGATCTGCTTGTTGACTGTGAATTGCTATATGATTGTATGTATATGTGCACATGGTTGTTTGGATAGAAGTGGGGTTGAGGCGGGTCCTGCTGCGTGCTGTAGGCCAAGATACCCAGGGCGGAACGGTTGTCCCGAAGGCCTAGCGAGCGGTCCGGATAGGCTGTAGGCCCCGAAAGGGCAGACCAGACGTGCCGAAGGCTCGAAGAGTGGACCAGATAGACTGAAGGCCCGGTGCGGGCGGACCAGTCATACTGTAGACTCAGAGAGTGGACCAGGTGGATTGAAGGCCCGGGAGCGGGCGGACCAATCACACTGCAGACTCGATGTATGTGGATAGACACAGAGGGTGGACCAGGTGGACTGTAGGCCGGTGCGGCGGACCCGTCACACACTAGACCCGAAGTGCATGGTTGTTTTGTGATAGAATATGTTATTGCATGTTATGCGTGTATGGTATTTGTGGTTGGTATTTTGGGGATATCTCACTAAGCATTCGGGCTTACAGTTGTGGTTTTATGTTTTTCAGGTTCTTCAGGAGATCGTGGCAAGGCGAAGGCATGATCGTACCGCTCCTCATGATTTTGTAATATTGTGATTCTGGGAACACGTTAAATGTTTTGTATTGAAAACCTTTTTCTAAAGATTTAATGGAATCGAGATGTTTTTGAAAAAATTAAAATTGGTTGTATTTTTCGGTCGTTACAAGTTGGTATCAGAGCCTTGGTTTGAGTGAATTGGAGGAACATTCGTGTGACTCCAGTCTCAAATTGAGGAGAGTTTTCAAAAGAGTATTTAAAACGGTTTTCAAAATGAGTAAGGGAGGACGCGGAGGTACGATCAGCCGGAGCCAGTAAGTAACCCCAAAATACCATGCATGTTATTTGTTTTTGAGCTTTGATAGAACAGCATGCTAGTGATAGGCTAGGGATCTTTAGGATTTCATGATATGTTGCCTGATTTGTGATGCCTGTAGCCTAGGGTTCCTTATGGGATATTTTTAGTGTTCCTCTAGTGGTGAGGGTTGAGCGTTGTTATGCATGTTTCTCTAGGGCGTTGTGGTAGTACTTCATACAAATATGGGTAGGTGTGGAAGGTAGTATGGGCTCGTACTACTGAAAGCACAGGACCCATACGCGTATCAGGGAAACCATGATCTCTAGGGTTGGGTTGAGAGAGTTGGATCCCAGGATGGTGGGAAGAGTCTGAGATTTTGTGTGGTGTTTCTTTTCAGTATGGAGATTCTGAGGCTTGATGAGAGTGGATCCGGATCAGGATCAGGAGCAGGAGAGAGAGTTCCGGGCGGATCGGTACCACCCGAAGTTATCGGTCAGATGAGCACAGGCGAGTTGGATGCGAGGATTCGTGAGATCCTGCGTGAGGAGATTGCTGAGTTGTTCCGGGCTGAGTTGCCAGAGCTGTTCGGGTCGATTAAGACCGCCATGGTTGAGTATTTTGATGAGCGCTATGCTGCTCTCACTGAGACGGCTGCCGTGGCGGCTACAACGGATGTAGCAGCGGCAGGGGGAGGAGCTAGTCGGGGTTTTCAGTATCGGGACTTCGATAATACGAAGCCTCCCACATTCGATGGAGTTCAGGACCCGATTGTTGCTATGAGGTGGTTATCAGACGTGGAGGGGTGTTTCTTCACGTGTTCATGCCCTGCTGATCAGAGGGTGAGGTGTGCTCTGAACCTGTTGAGGCTCGGGGCGAAGGATTGGTGGAGATTGACCACGGGGTCATATTCGGATGCGCAGAGGGTTGCGGTTTCGTGGGATCAGTTCAGAGAAATGTTCAGCACTCGTTATGTTCCGCAAGTTGAGAGGGAGAGATTGGCTCAGGAGTTCCTTGAGCTGAAGCAAGGTTCGGAGTCGGTGACTGAGATCACCAGGATGTTCACTGAGAGGGCGATGTTTTGCCCAGAGTTCGCTTCGGAGCAGGCTCAGATGTCTCGATATCTCAGCATGCACAAGAGGGACATCAGACAGTTTGTGTCTGCGCAGAGGTGCGAGACCTTGTTGGAGTTGCAGGAGGCCGCTAGGCGGCGTGAGTTAGAGATTGAGTTGCAGTTGCGTGAGCGAGACAGGCTCCGGTGCAGTCACAGCCGGCGCCGAAACGGTCCAAGACCGTTGATGTTAGAGTGGGGGATCTGAGCAGCCACACTTGTGGGAAGTGCGGAAAGGAGGGGCACTATGCGAGGGATTGTCGGCAGTCAGCGCCAGTTCGGGATTTGAGGATTTGTTATCATTGTCATCAGGTTGGGCATTTGAGGGTCAACTGTCCACAACTTGCTGCAGGACTGGTGCAGGCTCTAGCACCGGCCACTTTGAGGATCACAGGTGGAGGTCAGGGTGGAGCAGAGCCCCCAAGGGCTCAGGGTCGTGCTTTTCAGCTTGTAGCAGAGGAGGTCAGGTCAGTGCCGGATGCAGCTGCGGGTATGTTTCTTTCTTGATGTTTTGTTATCTTGTGATTATTGTGGTGTATTCTTTTGAGCTGGTATCTTTGTGTGGTTTTCGATGCGGTATTCGTCATTTTGCAGGATTGTGGTTTTGGTTATGGGTTATTGTTTTGGGAATTCCGTTGGTTACCATTCATGAGGGTTATTAGTCGAAACCCGACATTGGGTTGTAGGCCGGGTAACATCTGTTTCTGAGGAGTGGCTAGATGCATATTGAGTTTCTTTCGAGCAGGTGATCGGTGTTGATGTGAGATCTTGTTAAGGTTCTTTATGCTTGTGGGAAGCAGTCCGCGTGTAAGTGTTTTCTTTGTGCAGAGTTGTTCTGAGAGGTCGGTGATGGCGACCGATGGTTGTTAATCAGTGCTACAAGTGGGGGAGAAATGGAGAATTCTCCGGGAGATCGAGGAGTATTTGAGGGTGCTTAGCTGCTAGGATTCAGCAAGTGTTCTGTCAGCCCAGAGTATAGACTGATAGGAATGAGTGTCGGGCATGCAGGGCGGGATACAGACCTAGGGCATTTGATTGTGGAGGGCTTGGGAGCAGGCCGGGATCGAGTATGTATGATGGAGTTAGAGTTCGGAACCCCTTGAGGGCTAGAACGGTATGCATGGGAGGACTGCCGGGGGGGATAGCTCGGAATGTCGAATGCTAGTTGAGCGGTCTGGATAGAATGAAGGCCGGTAGGCGTACCAGTCAGGCCGAAGGCTCGGAGAACGGTCCAGTCAAACTAAAGGCACTGAGAGCGGTCTAGATTGGCTGAAGGTTCTGAGAGTGGTCCAGATGGGCTGAAGGCCTGGTGAGGCGGTCCAGTCATGCTGAAGACTCTGCAGGTATTGTTGGATCAGTTTGAGGATATGGATTGTGTATGTTGCAGTGTGATTGCATTAGAAGTTCTGGCCCCGGGTAGTGATCTTGATTAGTGGAGATAGTCCAGGGGCTTGAGAGTCCCTGTGATGAGAGTCAGAGTATGTGTGTGCTGGATGGATAGCGGATACGCTAAAAAGGGTGGTGTAGCGTTGGGCGAGCACCGTGGCACTTGTTGGAGTGACAATATGGCCAAATGGATTCCTTGGAAAAGGAAGTGAGAGGGGTGTGTAACTCCGAGAGGGAGTGCAAGTTCACGGAAGTGAAAGCAGCAGAGCAGAGTTATGATTAGAAATAATTCGAGTATGGTTTTTGAGCAGTGTGTTTACGGTAGTGGAATAGAAGCTCATCCGGTTTGGGATGTCTGCTGAGGTTGCGGAGGAATTCTACAGATGTAGAGCCAAGAGACTCGGAAGGGATGCAGGGAGAGAGTCTTGGGCTCTCAGTGTGATTCTGTTCAGGGTATTGGATACGTATTAGTGGTTCATCCTGGGGGATGTTGTAGGGTATCATCAGTGTATCAGGTTTTCCCAACTTGAGGGTGCTGGAGAAAGTTCAGCATGTGTATGTGATTGCAAGAGGAGAACTCGTGGGAGTTGCTCTGAGATTGAGAATGGGTATTTCCGTCGTCACGGAATGGATAGAGTGGGATTCGGATTGGGGATCCGATGGTTCTTGGCTTTCTAGCCCTTATGGGTCGAGTGATTGTTGGGATTTGGGGCAGTGATGCTTCATGGGTAATTCTCAGTTGTTGAGTGTGATTATCGGAGGGTACAGCCGGTGCCCGGTTCAAGATGCTGGTCAGGACACCGTAGGGAAAGAGAAAGTGTGTTTGAGCTTCGATGGGTATGCCTTGAGGGACTTGGCCCAGTTAAGGCCAGGTGGCGCGTTGTAGGAGTATCTTTGGGATTGAATTGTTGTAGGCTTCGAGGACGAAGCCTAATTTAAGTGGGGGGGGGGGGGA
Source organism: Lactuca sativa (assembly GCF_002870075.4). Lineage (NCBI taxonomy): Eukaryota > Viridiplantae > Streptophyta > Magnoliopsida > Asterales > Asteraceae > Lactuca > Lactuca sativa. The sequence goes on along the minus strand of NC_056629.2, from coordinate 33,984,934 downwards.
ATTGTAACATCCCGAAATATCAAGAGTAGAGTTGAAGGGCTAAAAAAGTAAATTGGGAAAGAGTGACTCGGCGAGTCCATGGATGGACTCGGCGAGTAGAGTCGCGATTTGGTCGCGTGTTAAGTAGCCGACTCGGCGAGTCAATGAGGTGGACTCGGTGAGTAGGCGCTAAGTGGAGAAAACCCTAATTCTCGGGGTTGAGCCCTATATAAAGAACATTATGTTTTCCTCCCAGCCTCTTTATCACCCTTGAGTCCCAGAAACCCTAAAAGTCGTGGAGAAACACCATTGTTGAGCAAATTGGAGCTTGGAGAGGTGGTTGTTGAAGAGATCTTAGAGAAGGAGAGGCTTGGAGCAAGGGGCTTTGCTTGGATTCAAGTTTCATTGCAGTTGGGGCGTTCTTTTGAGGTAATATCTCGTCTTTGAGCTGCTATTTCCTTGATGCATCATTTTGGGGGTATTAGAGATTATATATTTGGATGTGTTGGAGTTTAGAGGTTAGATCTGAGGTTGCTACCTCAGATCTGGAATGGAGAAGAGTTGGAATGCATGAAAGTCCCTGTGTTGAGTGTTGGATGAAGCTATCATGTCCCAAACCTTAGCCCTAATGTGCAAAATGCATAGATCTCTTTGGATTCACGTAAAGTTTGCCACTTTACGTGATGGATGAGTTGTATGAGGCTAGATCTATGTTTTGGAGCAATTGCATGGCCTGGAATGCTTCTGAATAGATTCAGATCGGTGGTACTCGGCGAGTCACATGGGTGTACTCGACGAGTTGCTTGAAGATGAGCTGGAACTCGACGAGTTGGAAGAACAACTCGGCGAGTTGGATGAAGATGACCTGGAACTCAGCGAGTTGTATGAACAACTCGGCGAGTAGGTTGAAGATAGCCTTAGACTCAGCGAGTCTGTTCTTGGACTCGGGGAGTCTTGTCGAAGAGTTCCAATATTTTCTGGTTGAGTTGAGAATTGGCGAGTCAAGGGATGACTCGGTGAGTTGTGGGCGAGTGGACTTAGAGTTGTTGGACTCGGCGAGTCTCGGGGTGACTCGGCGAGTTAGGTCGCGGATTGAGGGAAGTTCTGAGTATGGCGACTCGGCGAGTCATCGGGTTGACTCAGCGAGTAGAGTCAGTCAGGGGTTGACTTTGACCTTGTCTTTGACCAAGGGTTGACCAGTGGTTTCCAGAGGCATTTTGGTAATTGTTGATTATTGTTTTGAGTTTAGTGCATTGGTGGTTGTCCAGTGGTGGAGATCATATCAGTGATCGGAGCAGCTTGGGTTATCTGTTCAGTCGACAGTTTCGAGGTGAGTTATCCTCACTATATCAACAGGGTCTAAGGCACCAAGGCCGTCCCTTATCGGATTGAGATCCGGGTAGTTGTTATCATGTTACTGCTTTTATATGTTTGCATCCTGTGAGCTAGGATGGTATATGTTAGAGACCTGATTGAGATCGGTATCCTGAGAGATAGGGAGATGCTATGCTAGTGACCTGTTAGGTCGGTATCCTAGTTAGGATGGTGGTATGTTATGTGATCTGTTGATCTGCTTATTGACTGTGAATTGCTATACGATTGTATGTATATGTGCACATGGTTGTTTGGACAGGAGTGGGGTTGCGGTGGGTCCTGCTGCGTGCTGTAGGCCAAGATACCCAGGGCGGACCAGTTGTCCCGAAGGCCCAGCGAGTGGTCCGGATAGGCTGTAGGCCCCGAAAGGGCGGACCAGACGTGCCGAAGGCTCAGAGAGTGGACCAGATAGACTGAAGGCCCGGTGCGGGCGGACCAGTCATACTGTAGACTCAGAGAGTGGACCAGGTGGATTGAAGGCCCGGGTGCGGGCGGACCAATCACACTGCAGACTCGATGTATGTGGATAGACACAGAGGGTGGACCAGGTGGACTGTAGGCCAGTGTGGCGGACCAGTCACACAGTAGACCCGAAGTACATGGTTGTTCTGTGATCGGATATATTATGGCATGTTATGCGTGTATGGTATTTGTGGTTGGTATTTTGGGGATATCTCACTAAGCTTTCGGGCTTACAATTGTGGTTTTATGTTTTTTAGGTTCTTCAGGAGATCGTGGCAAGGCGAAGGCATGATCGTACCGCTCCTCATGATTTTGTAGTATTGTGATTCTGGGAACACGTTAAATGTTTTGTATTGAAAACCTTTTTATAAAGATTTAATGGAATCGAGATGTTTTTGAAAAAATTAAAATTGGTTGTATTTTTCGGTCGTTACAATTACCAAACAAGTTGGTTTCGACACTAAACTTGCAGAGTCACAGACTACTTATGATACAAAAAGAATTACTCGTTCTCACTATCAAGAAACCTTGCTCTGATACCAGATTGTTGAGTATGACTTTTTATTTGAGAAACAACAATACTTTTATTAAGACCACTTAAGAAGAACTTACACTTTGAGAGACTGCTACACTTTGCTTCCTTTGAGTGTTTCTTGGATACTTGGATGTTGGGAATGGTTTGGAGCAAATGAGCTCCACACCTATTTATAGATGTTTCCACCTCCCTATAGGAAGTTTCTAGATCTTCCTACAAGATAAATACATTCATGACTATTCTAGAATTTTCTACTATAGTCTATATCTCTAACAAGCTTATATACGTTTCTAGAATGTTCTATAATTTTCTAGATAAGTCTAGGATGTTCTTAGGTCTTCCATGGTCTTCTAGAATGTTCCATAACATTCTAGGGTCTTCCATCTAATTCTATAATATTCTTGAGTCTTCTTGTATCTTCTAGAATATTCCATAGGCTTCCACTATGTTCTAGAATCTTTTAGACCACTGTAGAAAATTATAACATATTTTTGATAAAGGGATAAACTCCATTAGGCTAGTGAGGACCTTCAGCATAGTCAAGATGCCACTTTTTAATGAATGATCAAAATTTTAATTTTGCTCCTAGTAATTTAGAGATATAAATTTAAATATTTGTTAATTAATTAGTAATTTCATTAAAATTTACAAATGTTCACATACACAAGTAGTATAGTTTATTGTAAATTATATCAAAAGGATAAAACTAGATAAATAATCATATGGTTTGATGAAATAAGCATAAATTATAGTCCAACTTCAACATTTGAAAGAAAAAAAATAGAAATTTTCCTTTACTCAAAGTAGGAAGATAGACATTGTGCCTAATTATATGTAGGGATGTTATTCAGTTTAGAACCGGAAACCAAATTTTACCAAAGTTAGGAACAGAAACTGGACTGGTTATACGAATACAAAACCGGTTTGAGTATTAACTAGTAGGACCAAAAAATATAGGCAAATTACATTGGAACCGACAAGAACCGGTTTTGACTTCTAGAACTAGAAAAATCGGGCTTTTGTTAAAAAAGATATTTTCAAGGGTTATATGGTATTTTTTTTTAACTCAGGGGCAGGGGCTGTTTGGTACTCTTTTTTTAAAACTGAGGCAGTTTTCATGTTTAATCTTTTTGCATTACTTAGCCGAGGGGTTGTTTACATGGACAATTATGTGGTACTTGCTTAACTTTTGTTTTAATCCTTTATATGCACTAGTACAAAAAGCGTTTAATGATGCAATTAAATTGATTATTTAGTGCGGGTGTTGAACTGCATCAATTTTTTTTAGAATGGCAAATCTATACTACTCCTAAAGTACTCCTAAAACCATCTATGTCTCCAATTAGACTTAAACTCTCAACCTCTAGGAGGGAGGGCAACACCCAATACCGCTGGGCTAGAAGCCCTTTGGTATCAAAAAACACCTCTATTTAATGATGCGGTTTCAAAACCACACAAAAAAATAATCAAACCCACCCCAAAAAATATTCCTGAAAAATAGCCAAAACCGCACCATTTAATAAGAACCGCACCATTAAACATCATCATCTTCCTTGCAGAACTCTGGATCATAAAACCATGTCTCATCAACTACAACTTCAGGAGGTTTCGAACCAATTCTTCCTGTAAAAAGAGTGAAGTATTCGGGTATCAGCTAAAGCTTTAAAAATGTCATTTAGGTTAAGCTCCACCTGTTATAGCCACAAGATGAATTAAGATAAATTCCTTATTCAATGCAATGAGATTAGCTTTTGTTGCTAGTTTCTTGATACGAGATGAAAGTAAATACATACGGTACACAAAGTTGCAAGACAGAGTACAAACATATATACCCACTTGCTAATACAACCAAGCAAATATTATATAGGCAGTCTCCATGTTGACAGTCTACAACATCAAAAATAAAACTACTTACTACAAAAAAAAAAGTCGTTACTTTTTCTGCCACCACACCACCGGAACATCCACTGCCTGCTGTCTTCACTTGAAAAACATCACCACCACTATTAATTAAAAATAAGGAAGAAGAAAAGAAGTGATAACATTATGGAAATGTATGTACTAAAGGAGTAAAATAGCTGAACACTTGGTGGGCAAGATTTAAAAGAAGATAAAGGAATATCCACCTGTTGCCATCTTCACCGGAAACCCATCCCCACCACTCTACCACTCTGAACAAAATAAAATAAAAAAAGGAAAAAGAAAAGATGTTGTAACTGTGGCAAGAATTAAAAACATGAGGGAGGAACTTACCAAGTTGTCATCATCCAGAAGGATGGATGGATGGAAGAATCACAAAGATGAAAGTATAATTGTTTCTTGGATGAGTAGAACATCGGACAAACAAACAACAATAATGCTTCTATCATCATTATATACTTATAAAGCTAACATTTTTTCTTGAATCTCATGCATTTGAAACTCCCATTCATTTTTCCTTTAACCACATTCATTTGAAACTCCCATGACTTTTCAATTTCTTTCTAATAATGATTATAAGTTAGTTAATAAGCTTAAATAAATATAAAACCTTAAGTGTAATCATATATAAACTAAATTTCAATATTAAAAGAATATATTTTTTTCTACTTATAAAGTTATGTTTTTAACATTTAACATATTATACTTAATTTATTAGGTCTAATATGTTGTTGTATGTAAACTATTATCATTTTAAAGCTACAACTTTTGAACAATTTGTATAAAATACTTAAATTGTTATTTTAAATACAACCTTACAAGATCAACTTAAATATAAATTTTAGTTTAACTTAAACAACCTAAAGAATATTTTGTAAATAGTTAAAAATGATAAATTGTAATGTCTTTCTAATAATGATTATAAGTTGGTTAATAAGGTTAAATAAGTATCAAACCTAAAGTGTAATGAATTAACCAACTTATAATCATTATTAGAAAGACACTACAATATATTAAATGGTGCCGGCATTTAATGGTGTGTCTTTATAATATATTGATTAATGGTGCCGGCATTTAATGGTGTGTCTTTATAATGTTTAATGGTACGGTTTTCAACTAAAGTATCAATAATGCACCATAAAAAAAAAACCAATCACACCATTAAATGCTTTCTTTGCTAGCGGTGGCGGTCATTTTCGAGAAGTTGTGTATTGCATGACTACAAGTTACAAATGTATTCCTCATGACAAACTATGAAAAGACATTGTTAGTTACCAAACTAAAGGTAAGGATTTAATAGTGCAAAATAAAGGTAATGAATAAAATAGATTTTCCAACATTTGGTGTGTTTCTAAGCATTCCATTTTAATTTGTAGTTTTATAAAATATGGAATTCCGAGGAAGCTAGTTTGGTGAACAACTTCAGTAATCATGCGCGTCTTGACCAAGGGATACCAAAACTATGCATGGTGAATGAGCTTGATGATGAAAGCTTGCTGCTTGTAGCCTCAAATATGTTTACCTTTTTCCTATTGTTATTATCTCATGCTTACTGATATAGTTTGTTTAATATTAACCAGAAAGGTTACCCTCACTATGCGGGGGCCAGAAGCTTTCAATGTTGTTTCCGAATCAATAAATATGACAGACGTAGAAAGTGCAAGGATGACAAGCCCGGACTTTGCCCCGGACCGTTTTGTTCATGTTTTTATGAAAAAGAATGTAAAAGTTTTGACTGCAAGGACTGGAAGTGTCAAAATGGCTAAAGAATTAAAGTTGTAGGAATTAGCAAGTTTTTAGAAAAGGGATCAAAGTTGTCGAACCGTTAAAGTTTTGTGGCCACACTTTAAATATTAAAAGGTTCCTAAATAGAAAAGGGATCAAAGTTGTCAAACCGTTAAAGTTTTGTGGCTAAACTTTAAATATTAAAAGGTTCCTAAAAAATTTAAAAATATTGATTATAAGGACCAAAAGTGTCAAAACGGCTAAAAAATTAGGACCAAAGTTGTCAAACCGTTAAAGTTTTGTGGCCAAACTTTAAATATTAAAAGGTTCCTAAATAGAAAAGGGATCAAAGTTGTCAAACCGTTAAAATTTTGTGGCCAAACTTTAAATATTAAAAGGTTCCTAAAAAATATAAAAATATCGATTACAAGGACCAAAAGTGTCAAAATGGCTAAAAAATGAGGACCAAAGTTGTCAAACCGTTAAAGTTTTGTGGCCAAACTTTAAATATTAAAAGGTTCCTAAATAGAAAATGGATCAAAGTTGTCAAACCGTTAAAGTTTTGTGGCCAAACTTTAAATATTAAAAGACTCCTAAAAAATGTAAAAATATCCATTACAATGACCAAAAGTGTCAAAATGGCTAAAAAATAGGACCAAAGTTGCCAAAGTATAGGGACCAATTCTGCCAAAAAAAACATAAAGTCCAGGGACTAAAATGGACAAAAATTGTGGAAGTTCACTATTCATAAGAAATAATTTCCATAATATATATAATAATATTATTTTCCTAATTAATACAGCGATCGAAATGTGCATATATGGAAAGATTACACTTTCAGGGGTAAACAGAAACTTGTAACTTACGAACCGAGTAAGCCCATGATTGTTGGAACCATACCCGAAAACCAATTAAGCCCAAATCTTAAAAATGGGAACTGTACCGGAATTGTTTATATGGTCCTAACCGGGTTCTGTTTTGATCCAGTTTTTCAGTCCAAATGCTCATCGTTAATTACATGTATTAACAAATATTACCTAAATGTAAAGAACTCAAATAAATAACAAAAAATAGCTTGAAGTTAGAACTAACAAAAACATCATTTTTCTCATTCTTCACATTTGTGCATTTTGTAAGTTAAAATAACACTAAATCATGTTCTTATTAAGTTCATTAAATAATCATGTTTGTAGACTAAATCATGTTGTTATTAACTCCATACACATTACACAATCAATAACTACCGGAAAATAAAAAGACAAATTAGAAATGGACTATAGATTAAACACCAATATATAATAAAATTTTATGAGCCAAGAATATTATATACAGTACCAACAATTAACTTTTTGCAATTAAAACGGCCATTATAATTATTTAATATCTTCTTAATCAAAATCCCATGTGGCATCAAAATTTATATGCATTTGAAATGCCTTAAGAATGTCTAGCCTAAAAAAATAATTCAAAGTGTCATCTATCCGTTAACCTCGTCACCTTTAGGAGTATGATCAAGCAGGACACTTCCTAATCTTCGCTTTCAACTGAATCACTATCAGACCAATCACTTGTAACATGAGGAAACTTGATATTTGATGGAAAAATGAAACCTTTTGCTTCCAAACGAGATACAATCTACAAATAGTTTAATACAACAAAAATTTAGAATCAGCTATATAAGAATACTTGAGACAAGTTTATGTAAGAATAATCAATGAAGTACTAGTACTATACTAAAGCTAATGATCATATGATTTTTACAAAGACATAAATTGTCAAAGTAAAAGAAAGTCTACCTCAGAACAGAAACCTTCAATTTTAAGCTCCTTGACATGGTGAAGATTTAGTGTAAACCTTTTTAGCATCTCTTCTTCCTATTTATCATATGTTGTCTCCCAATGGCCAGTCCTTTTAAAATCTAACTTAGCTTCAACTAAAGAAGACATACTTAACAAAAAAAGTTACACAACACCAACTCACGTTCGATTGTTAGTGATAAAATATTAGGAGCATTGATTTCAACGGAAACTCTTCATATTCATCCACTACTAGAAACTTGAGTTTCAGCTACGGATTCAGAGAGGGATTTATTCTGTAGCAAAATTTTGGCTTATAGAGAGGGAATTGCGAGAGATCTGCGATGGTTTAAACAAGTATTTTATTTATTCAATATATAGCACATTAGAGAGGGTTCAGCGAGGGATAAGCTACGGATCTTACAAGTATTTATCGACGCACCCTTATTCCTCGGTGATCGGTGGAAAACTAAGTCATTTGGCGAGGGTTCAACGAGGGAAAAAAATCGTCGACTTTTTGCCATCTGGTATGTGTTTAGCGAGAGAATACCGACGGAGCATACACACGTTATGTTTTTTTAGTTGACGATCTCTCGCAGAAATTGGCGAATCCAATTCCAGTTTCACAGAGTTTGTGTAAGTTTCCGTCCCTCCCAAACCCGCTTTATCACTCCAACTGAACACGCATAACTCTCGAGTTTCAGCTTAACCTAATCTCACCCTCTCCGTTCAAACATATGACGACACCATGGACCATTGCAACTTCCCAATCCGACAACCTCCACATTTTTAAAATCTAAAATTATTCTTCGTTAACTTCCAATTAAGGTAAATCTCTTGATTTTATTTGCTTTAGTCATATATTAGGTTAGGTTTGGTTCAATTGCACACTTTATTACATTAGGGTTTAGTTTCTCCATTTTTTTTCCTTTTTTAATCGTCATTCACTACAAGAAATCCAGCCTTTAGCGGCGACATTGACTTTTAGCGGCGACATATTGAAAAGTCGCCGCTAAAGGCCAACGTCGCTGCTATTGGTGTCGCCGCTAAAGGTTTATGACACGGATCCACACTTTGACGTTCTGGTAAACAAGAACCGTCCGATCGTATTTCTAATCCAACAGCTGGGGTACTCGTGGAACACACAAAATCAATACCGGCGACTTTTGTCGCCGCTAAAGACCTATAAATGTCGTCGCTAAAGATCGAAAAATGACACGACAATAATTCCCTCCGAAGTGCCGCCGCTATTGATACTATGTCGCCGCTAAATACCAAAACGTCGCTGTAACATCCCGAAATATCAAGAGTAGAGTTGAAGGGCTAAAAGAGTAGATTGGAAAAGAGGAACTCGGCGAGTAGGGTCGCGAATTGGTCGCGTGTTAAGTGGCCGACTCGGCGAGTCAGAGGCTGGACTCGGCGAGTAGGCGCTGAGTGGAGAAAACCCTAATTCTCGGGGTTGAGCCCTATATAAAGAACATAACATTCATTCCCCCAGCCTCTTTACTCATCCTCAAGTCTAGAAACCCTAACCTTCGTGTGTGAGTGGATCAAGTTGCATTTGGAAGCTTGGAGAAGCAATTGTTGAGGAAATATTGAAGGGTAGGAGGCTTGGAGCAAGGGGCTTTGCTTGGATTCGAGTTTCATTGCTGTTGGGGCGTTCTTTTGAGGTATTATCTCGTTCTTGGGCTATTACTCATATAGATTCATCATTTTGGGGTTTATGGGAGCTCATCTTTGTATGTTTTGGAGTTTGGAGGTTAGATCTGAGGTTGCTACCTCAGATCTGGAGTGGTGATGGTCCAAATATGCATAAAGTCCCTGTGTTTGAGTGTCTAGTGAGGCCATCATGTCCCAAACCTTAGCCCTAGAGTGTAAAAGGCCTAGATCTCTTTGGATTCACGTAAAGTTTGCCACTTTACGTGATGGATGGGTTGGAGGAGGCTAGATCTTTGTTTTGGATCAATTGCATGACCTAGAATGCTTCTGTATGGATTCAGACCGGTGGTACTCAGCGAGTCACATGGGTAGACTCGACGAGTTGCTTGAAGATGAGCTGAAACTCGACGAGTTGGAAGAACAACTCGGCGAGTTGGATGAAGATGGCCTGGAACTCGACGAGTTGGAAGAACAACTCGGTGAGTAGGTTGAAGATAGCCTTAGACTCAACGAGTCTGTTCTTGGACTCGGCGAGTCTTGTCGGAGAGTCCCAATCTTTTCTGGTTGAGCCGTGAATCGGTGAGTCAGGGGGATGACTCGGTGAGTTGTATGTGAGTGGACTTAGAGTTATTGAACTCGGCGAGTCTCGGGGTGACTCGGCGAGTTGAGTCGCGGATTGGGGAATTTCTGAGCATGGGGACTCGGCGAGTCATCGGGTTGACTCGACGAGTAGAGTCAGTCAGGGGTTGACTTTGACCAAGGGTTGACCAGTGGTTTCCAGGGGCAGTTTGGTAATTGTTGGATATTGTTTTGAGAACAGTGCCTTGGTGGTTGTACAGTGGTGGAGATCGTATCAGTGATCGGAGCAGCTTGCTTTATCTGTTCAGTCAACAGTTTCGAGGTGAGTTATCCTCACTATATCAACAGGGTCTAAGGCACCAAGGCCGGCCCTTATCGGATTGAGATCCGGGTATTTGTTGTTATGTTATTGCTTGATATGTTGCATCCTGGTAGCTAGGATGGTATGTGTTAGAGACTTGGTTGAGATCGGTATCCTAAGATGTAGGGTGATGCTATGCTAGTGACCGGTTAGGTCGGTATCCTGGTTAGGATGATGATATGTTATGTGATCTGTTTGATCGGCTTGTTGACTGTGAACTGTTATATGTTTGTATGTTTATGTGCACATGGTTGTTTGGACTGGAGTTGGGTTGAGGCGGGTCCTGCTTTGTGCTGTAGGCCAAGATACCTAGGGCGGACCGGTTGTCCCGAAGGCCCAGCGAGCGGTCCGGATAGGCTGTAGGCCCCAAGAGGGCGGACCAGACGTGCCGAGGCTCGGAGAGTAGACCAGGCCGACTGAAGGCCCGGTGCGGGCGGACCAGTCATACTGTAGATTCAGAGAGTGGACCAGGTGGATTGAAGGCCCGGTGAGGGCGGACCAATCACACTGCAGACTCAAGGTTTATGACTAGACTCAGAGCTCAGAGGGTGGACCAGGTTGACTGTTGGCCGGTGCGGCGGACCAGTCACACAGTAGACCCGGAGTGCATGGCTGTTCTGTGATCGGATATGTTATGGCATGTTATGCGTGTATGGTATATGTGATTGGTATTTTGGGGATATCTCACTAAGCTTTTGGGCTTACAGTTGTGGTTTTATGTTTTTCAGGTTCTTCAGGAGACCGTGGCAAGGCGAAGGCGTGATCGTACCGTTCCTCGTGTTTATGTTGTGATGAGAGTCTGGGAATACTTAAAATAAATTGTATTGAAAACATTTTTGTAATAACTTTAACGGAATCGGGTTGTTTTTTTGAAAATTTTAAATTGGTTGAAATTTTTGGTCGTTACAAGTTGGTATCAGAGCCTTGGTTTGAGTGAATTGGAGAAACACTCGTGTGACTCTAGTCTCAAATCGAGGAGAGTTTTCAAAAGAGAATTTAAAATGGTTTTCAAAATGAGTAAAGGAGGACGCGGAGGTACGATCAGCCGAAGCCAGTAAGTAACCCCAAAATACCATGCATGTTATTTGTTTTTGAGCTTTGATAGAACAACATGCTAGTGTTAGGCTAGGGATCTTCGGGATTTCATGATAATGCTGCCTGATTGTGATGCATGTAGCCTAGGGTTCCTTGTGGGAGATTCCCAGTGTTCCTCTAGTGGTGAGGGTTGAGCGCTTGTTTGTATGTTTTCGCTAGGGTGTTGTGGTAGTACTTCATACAAATATGGGTAGGTGTGGAAGGTAGTATGGGCCCGTACTACTGAAAGCACAGGACCCATACGCGTATCAGGGAAACCATGACCTCTAGGGTTGGGTTGAGAGAGTTGGTTCCCGGGATAGTGGGAAGTATCTGAGTCTTTGTGGTGATTTTTTTTCAGTATGGAGATTCCGATGCATGCTGGGAGTGGATCCGGGTCAGGATCGGGAGCAGGAGAGGGAGTTCCAGGCGGGTCAGCACCGCCCGAGGTTATTGGTCAGATGAGCACATGCGAGTTGGATGCGAGGATTCGTGAGATCCTGCGTGATGAGATTGCTGCGTTGTTCCGGGCTGAGTTGCCGGAGCTGTTTGGGTCGATTAAGACCGCCATGGTTGAGTATTTTGATGAGCGCTATGCAACTCTCACAGAGACGGCTGCCGTGGCGGCTACAGCGGCTGTAGTAGCGGTAGGGGGAGGAGCTGGTCGGGGCTTTCAGTATCAGGACTTCGATAATACGAAGCCTCCACAAGCTCTGTAACAAGCCCAACAATATGAAATTATCACATTTTTTATTCCCTTAAGAAATAATTATATTTGTGTTTTTATTCAAATTATCCCCAGGTTGCACTGCATCATAAGTATAAATAATAGAACTTAATATAACACATCTTACTTTAACTAAATCAGATTCAAGAAACATAAATAAAAAATGTGATAATTTTGGTTACTTTACATACTATTTGTTTCACAGGTGCTTGTCCTTTTGTGTATGACAAACACTTCTATACTTATTTTTGTAGATAGATCAACAGAAGGGTGACTCTAATGGCAGCTCTACTTATGTAATCAAGGTGTATCAAAAATTCTAAATGGCTTTTCATTTCTTTTGTTCTTGCTAATTTGTAGCATCATCTGTTATGTTTTGAAGGTGGAACTGTTCGTAGATAAGAATCTTATTGGTGCCAACTTGCATGACAAGTAAGATCCTTATGCAATCGTCACTTGTGGTACAGAAAAGCACTTTAGGTAACATTTATAGCAAGATTTGGTCGATTTCAATTAAGAATCTCACTGGTTGCTTCTGTTTTATAGAAATGGTCATTTTTACTAATGTTGATCTGCAACTAAATGGTTCCTGGTAGAAGAAATCCAATGTGGGGAGAAGAATTGGATTTTTCTATGGATGAACTTCCTGTAAAGGTAAGCTTAGCTGTTATCCACACAACAATTTACACAAATAGCAATGTACTTATGTTGGTTTGTTTATTATAGCATCTATACTTTCTTATATTTGAAAAAAAACTAGCCAATTATAGCAATGTCATCCAAATACAAAAACAACTTTGAATGTTATAACTGGGTATATTTTTAAAAGTATAATTACTTAAATACCCTTATTACCTTTGTTGGTGTAGCCTTCTCCCTGAGAATGTTCTGATAGCACGAGCAATTATAGATGATGCCATTTGGTGTACATTTCTTGAAGGGTAACCAGCAAAACGCGCGATTTCAACAGTGAAATGTATATCTAGAATCAACTACAATTAAAAAAATGTAGAATTTTTACTCAATATGTTGTTATTTCTTGCATTTAGCCCTTAATTAGTTACCTATTGTAATCCTTGTGGCTGAAGTTTTTCCACTTCATTTTCTAAAACACCCCAAAAATCCTCTTCATTAGACATCACCCACATCACAACAGTTTCAGTTAGCCTTGCAAGCAACACTTTCTGTATCTTTTCTTTCCTAAGTAACACTTCTCCAGCAACTATTGCTAACTGCTGCAGCTTCCCAAATAATGCCTGCATAAACACCACAATTCCCAAAATAAATAAGGGCAAATTTGTAAAACTCAAAAGCATGTAGCTTGTTTAAACAAAATGCTTCCATTAAATTACCTGGAAGGGCAAAGAAGGCAAAGGACTAGAATTCCAACTAACATCATCACCTTCACCACATAAATAAATATTTGCATCAGGGCGTGTTTTCCCATCTCTTGAATATATAAAATTCAACACATATTGTCTACAGAAATGATCTCTAAGCTTATCCAGTGAATGTTGAAGCTGCTTCCTCCATTCCTTATAATCTATCCCACTATTCAATAGAGGGGCAGTATTGTCATTTCCTGCTTCCTTGCTTTCGTTTAAAACACTCCATATTCTTGACATAACCATTGGTAACAGCTCTTCTGCAATAGTAAATGCAGTTCCCAAAAGGGCAAGTTGTTGGGAATCTGTTTCAGCATTAAAAGGTACAACTTCTTATAACTCCACTAAACTGTCATCTTCAGAAGGTTCAGGTAAAGCTTTTATGAGTTCATCCATGTACTGATCAAAAAGTTTTAGAATTCTTGTTAAAATATTTCCTCCAAAGTGTAAGATGACTAGGCGTGTTAGTTGCTCCACTATATCCTATAAAAATCATAAACAAGTAATATAATGAAAGTAAATTTCTATAATAAACAAATCAGTGAAAGTACATTGCTATTTCTTGCATTCAAATAAAGTCACCTCACTTTGACCATGAAGATGAAACGGGTCCCACTATCAACAAGCATCCCATCAGAAGATATAGCAAAAGTAGACAAAGGAGAGGCAAGGCGAGGTGACAATGGGAACATCTCATCATTTCCTGAAAAATCAAAAACTAATTTTCTTGCTCTTCTAAAATTCTATTCAAGAACCTCTTCAATATAAGGCTCTAAAAGCACTAAAGGCACTTTTGACAACTTCAGCACTTTTGAATCACTAAGAGCAGTGATTTAAACTAGCCTGAAAACATACACTTGCAGCATGTAAAGCTAAAACAGTTTCTGAAGAAGGGGCGTTTTCTTTAACCAATTTCACAAATAATTCAATTTCCCTTTCTGCCCATTGAACAAGTCGGTTGTTGTAAAGTAAATCATCTCCAAATATTGTTCCCATTTCTTTTGTTGTTGATGAGATTGTGGAAAATATAATGTTGGATAAAGTGGTGGGAAATGTTTCCGGGTAGCATAGGCAGGATGGGAGAAAGATTTGGATACTTTTTTGGGAAAATGTATTAAAAGCCCAACGAAGTTTCCAAACCATTAAAAAAACCCCAATCATGTTTTTTTGTTCAAAAAAAATCCAACGAACTTAACATTTTGTCTAAAAAGTCCAACAAAGTTCCAAACCGTTCAAAAAATCTCAATTTTGTTTTTTAAAGTTTGTTGGGTTTTTTTTGAACAGTCAAAACATGATTGGAGTTTTTTAAACGTTTTGAAAACTTTGTTGGTCTAACAAGTCATTTTCCCGATACGGTAATAAGCCACGTCATCTGTTTCTCTTATTTGACTTTCAGGAAAGCGTAACTTAGTTGGGCTTTTTAGACAAAATGTTAAGTTTGTTGGGTTTTTTTGAACAGACAAAACATGATTGAGGTTTTTCGAACGGTTTGGAAACTTCGTTGGGCTTGTAAGTCATTTTCCCTACTTTTTTGAAGTCGGGTAGCTTTTGACTTGAGAAAAAGATTATGTGCAAGAGGACCTTTTCCTAGTTTTAGTAAACCCAAAACTACAACTTTTAAAGATGATGTCAACAAGTTGATTTTCAATTAAAGATTTTCGTTTTGAAAATTCATTGGATAATAAATCGGATGAGGTTTTAAGGTCAGGGTGTTTTCTTTCTTCTGTTTCTTTTTATTAATTTTTTTTAATCATTATTCATTTCTTTTTATTAATTTTTTTTAATCATTATTCATTTCTTGACAGATCAATGTGTCATTATTCATTTCTTTTTTGGCCAATGCATCTTTTGATCAATGCATCTTATGATAAACATGTTCAAATGATTCTGTAGGAAACATGATAAACGTTGATGCAAGTGTTGCTAGAGCTGAGGGTTTTCAGTTGGGCAAACGTCTCTCAGTTTTTGATCTCATCGCCATTGGTAAACTTTCAATCAACTTACGTATCATCACCTTTCATCGTCTATCTGTTATTGATTACTTCTCGGATTTACATCAAGTAAAATTGATACATATATATGTTTTGTTGATTAATACACGCCGTTTCTCCTAGTGTCGTTATGCAATGAATTTGTTATGTATGTATGTATGTATGTATGATGTTGGGATGCATTGGTATCAATTAACCTAAAAGTTAAAGCAATTTTATCAGGAGTTGGAGCAACAATTGGAGCTGGAGTTTACATTTTTGTGGGAACAGTTGCTAAAGAGCAAACAACAGGGAGTTTCAGCATTATGTTATGTAGAAATCGCATGTCGTTGCCCATCTGCAGGGAGTGCATATCACTATTCCTACTTATGTGTTGGAGAAGGGTAATCTCGTAATTTCTCCTAATAATTCTCTTATTCATATAATCATATTTTCTTTCTGCAAATCAATATTCTATCCCCTTCAACTTCTAGTGTTGCTTGGTTGATTGGTTGGTCCCTGATTCTTAAATACACACTTGGTGGAGCAGCAGTAGCCCGTGGCATATCCCCAAATATGGTGCACTTCATCTCCTTCTTCTTTCAACCTAATTTATAATTTCAATTTTCTTTTTCTTTTTTGAATTATAATTTCAATTTTAAACAGGCTATGTATTTTGGAGGTCCAGATAAGCTTCCTGCTTTCTTAACTCAACCCACCATTCTTGGAATTATAGTTGATCCTTGTGCTGCTGTTTTAGTCTTCATTATAATTGGACTACTTTGCACTGGAATCAAAGAGGTATTTTAGTCCTTTCAATTAATGACTTATTCATATAGCACATATTCTTAAATTTTATTATAGTAGTTGATTTATACATAGGTTTCAAGACTCAATGGGTGGGATATAAAGTTCCAGGCGGGTAATATGTTCATTTTTTCACATGTGTTAAATTACCATTATAACCTTGGCAACATGAAACATGTTTCTGATTTTCAGGTATTTCCCGTATGGAGCTAATGGAGTACTTGTTGGATCTGCAACCGTTTTTTCTCATATATTGGTTTTGATGCAGTAACCAACAGCAGAAGAGGTAACACTAGTGATTGTGATTGTTCTTTCTGAAGGGTATAATTGTAATTTTAATATTGTTTATATTACAGGTGAAGAATCCTCAAAGAGATTTACCTATTGGGATTAGGGTATTTGTTGTGTTTACATTACAGGTGAAGAATCCTCAGGTGAAGAATCACTGTTTACATGCTGTGTTTTGTATAAGCTTGTATCTGCTGTTGTGATTGGTTTGGTGCCATGTTCCCAATTAGACCCTAATACCCCTATCGCCTCCGCTTTTGCTAATTATGGAAAGCATGGAGCAGTGTAAGCATACAACATTTCTTTCTGAAGGGTGTAATTATAATTTCATCTTTATTTACATCTAAAACAATCATTATGATTTTAGATACGTTATAAGAATCGGATCTGTCACTGCTCTCTGTGCTGCTTTAATCGGTGGAATCCTTCCTTAAGTATATATATATATATATATATATATATATATATATATATATATATATATATATATATATATATATATATATATATATATATATATATGCATGTTTCTTTTTTACTTAATGCACAAAGCATGTCTTGATATAGGTTAATTGAAGGGGGAGGGTAAAATTGTCATTTAAGCATATTCTGACAGTCATTCGGTAACTTTGATAGTTTTTGTATTATAATGTTTGGTTGTATCATTATTTTATGTTTTTTAGTATAATAATTTGATGATTGTAGTATTTTTTTCTTTTAGAATCATAATAAAAAAATAAAATTACAAGCTCGCGACGGATTAGTGACAAAAAAAAAAATAATGCATGAATTTTGTGAGGGATTAGCTAGGAAAAAAATTATGTCTAAAGTTTACGACAAAAGAACAAAATTAATTTATGAATTTTGCGAGGGATTAGCTATGGGAAAAAAATCATGTCTAAAGTTTGCGACAAATCTGCGACGGAAAAAAAAAATTAGTATATGAACTTTGCAAGGGATTAGCCACAGGAAAAAAACTGATCAGGGAAATTTGCGACAGAACAACGACAAAATGTCTTTAACAAATTTTGTCGTTAATGTCCTGGGTAAACGTATTGAGTGACATTTAGAGACGGATATTCTGTCGCTAAATTTGTCGCAAGGAAAAATTGATCTGTCGCTAAAACCCTCGCTGAGTCATTAGCCACGTTTAAATTACCTATGGAATCCATCGCAATACGGAATAGCGACGGATTCGTCCGTCTCTAAAATCCTTGTTTCTAGTAGTGATCATCAAGATCCACGTATCCAAATAACACCAACTTCTTAACAATCTGTGAAGTAATATTGAGCACCCTGTAACCATAGCAATATTCCAATACCAAAGTCTCCAATAGAGGACTACCAGATAATATGTTTTCAATCAACTCTTCATCTAACTTCCTATGTGAAATACGCAAACTCCTAAGATTTTTCCAACTAATTGCCCCAATCAGATTGATTATGCAGCCTGATAATTTCAGATCTGTAAAACATGTGTTGATGAAGAAAAATTGATCGAATACAAACTCAGTTCCGTTTCCCGTATTGCATAAGCTTAAGTTAATCTCTTCAACGTGACAGCTTACAGCATAACGAATCCAATTGTTGAACTCTGAGTTAAATCGGGTATTATAAGAGGCATTCAATTTGAAGCTTTTGAGCTTCAGTTGGTTACATTGAGTCAGGGTTTTGTTGACCAACGAAACAAAATCGGACACCAGGTGATTATCAATGAAAATGAGAAAAGGAACCGAAGTCCAAAGATGCTTCCATCGTTTGGAGAGTATACCTGTTTTATATACTATATTTATACTACTACTATATAAAATATTTTGGTTAAATATTAAAAGTTTAGAAGGTACTAATTATAATGTTTAATGTACAATCTATTATGCAAAGAACACTAATTATATCAAGAAATCAAACATTAAAACCGTGACATACAATATGTTATGCAAAGAATACTAATTATCTCAAGAAATCAAACATTAAAACCGGCTACTACAAATTGAGGACGTATTTATGAATAATTACAAATTTTAAAATTCAAATTCTCTTCATCGATCCCTCTCTCTATATAGATCTCATTATCTCTTCAAAATCATCAATGTCTAATAAAAATCAACATTGCAGAATATCTTTGGAAATTAAAACCTCTTGAACTTTTTGATTGCTTTGCTACTTTGTTACAATTGATGGCAGGTTGACTCAGACATTGTTGTTTTTCGGTGTACAATTTGGATTTTGAGCTATATGATTTTGATTTTTAACGACTTGAAAATGTAGGATGCCCTAATTATTCTCTTTAACTCCTTATAATCACTCACTATGAATAAATTGGTAGCACTGATTTGTGTCCATAATCAGTTTTGGTTTTATTGAATGGTATTTTAGGTATTTGACAAAGAGTTGAGTATCTAATGTTCTTTACTCTTTTTTTGCAGCTTCATCAACTGGTTCAAACAGCCTGTTGTTTTGGACGAAATTCTTGGTTGATCATCTATTGGAATCACTGATTCCATTCCAACAGAGACAATTTATGATATCCATGTAAATAAGAACCACTAGTAATTAATCATAGAAGTGGATTCCGTGATTCCAACTGAATGCATACAAATGGAGTTCTATTGGTATCTAAACTTACTTATTCAAGTATATTATGATGTAATTGAACTTTTCATATTTGACTCTTTTTTGTTGAAACCATATTATCTATGTTTAATGAGACTCAATCAGGATGATTATGCTGAAATAGTTGCTACATGATTCGAGAATGAATATGAAAATGACCTTGTGGTGCATATATTTATATACTACCAACAATATTCTAATGAATTGTTGTTTGGGTATAACTTTTAGTTACTAATCTTTGTTACGTTGAATGTAATTGTCATGTAGATACGAAATTTGGATATTTTGTAAAGTTTACTTTGATAATTGTTATGTATATACGAGTCACAATGGTATAACAAGTACAAAGTATGAGGTTGATTACATTAAAGTGTGAAAAATTAATGGTTATTTGGGTAGATTCAAAATAGTTGGTTAGCCATAACTAGCGGAAAATATCCCCAATATATCATTGCATAACAACACGCTTACCAAAACAAGAAGCATGAAACTCTAAGTCAATTGTAATTAAGTCCATGTTAGGTAACTTTTCATAACCACTTGTCTGGAAGACTACATAAAAAACATTATAATTGTTATTCGAATTGGGAGATGATTTGTACACAACAAATTTTCTCAGTACACAACAATTGGTACTTTAAAATGTTGTACTGTACAACTTTATAAAGCATAAATTGTTGTGTATGGCGAAACACTGTTGTGTACGAATCATTTCTCATTCGAATTGCTCAAGAAAATGCCACAACTCATAAAGAATGGATATTACAAACAAAAACGAAGCTTCTAAACGAAAATAAATGAATCAGAGTAACAACTAATAATCCATTGACTAAAGATCACAAGAAACAGTAGATTGATCAATACTTTAAAATAAGAAATGATCCAAAACACAAATGAGAGGACCCAATTAACCCAAGTAAACCTTACAAAAACAAACAGAAAGAAATATGAAAGTATTTCACAATAACAATAATCCCTAAACATGAATCCAAAGCATCACTAATCTCACGGAATCACTCTGAATTGCTCTCACTCTCACACGCAGACTCAATATGAAAACCATCAGGAAACTTGATATTTGATGGAACAACGAAACCTTTAGCTTTTAAACAAGACAGAACCTACAAACAAAACAATACAGGTGGAAAGGACAACAAAAATTAGAATCATGAATTGCATATTTACATGTATGATTAATCATGAATAAAGAAAACGAAAATATAGCTATGACATCTCGTAAGAAGTAACAGACAGAAACCTAAGAAGCAGAAGCAAAGACACTCATGCTCCATAAGTGGGTTTTAAACAGCATAATGAGAAAACGCCTTATAATAATTAATGATTAACAAATAAGAATGTTTAGGTGGGTTTGTTTGGGATTTCTTCTGCAATGCATATTTTGGATTTGCAATTTCATAGTGATAACCAGGACTTGAAGCAGATAACCAGTTGATAGGAGCTAATGATAGTTAAATGTCAATCTTTAATTCAGTAACTACTTACCTTCTTTATTTTTTTTGACCCTAAACAATCAGAAATCATAATCATAAGCATTTTTAGCTAAACACTCAAAATGTACATTTTATCAAGGGCTAAACAATAAAGTACTAATAAAGCTAACGATTATATAATTTTTACAAAGATATAAATTGTCAGAGGAAAAGGAATTTCACCTTAGAACAGAAACTTCCAATTTTAAGCTCCTTGACATGGGATAGATTTAGTATAAATCTTTTAAGCATCTCTTCTCTACGCGTTTGTAACGTCCCGAAATTCAGGTACAACCATTTAACCCTTCTTCTTTACCAAGTTGTCGAGTTTAGCCTTTGAGTGGAAAATGTTGCAAATGAGTACGTTGGGCGTACCGAAGTGTACGCTGCGCGTACTGATGCGCTTAAATTGGACGCGGACTCAATTAGGTACGCGGGGCGTACCAAAGTTACGTTGGGCATAACTGGCTCAGATGCAAAACCCTAAATGAGACTTGAGGACTATAAAAGGAATGATAAGGCCCTTACCCTAGCCACCATATTGCAGTGAGTGAAACCCTAAGAGAGCAAAAACCCGTTATAAGCTTGTGTGTGTTCTTAAGCTTGAAAGTGCCATTTTGTGTTGGTGAAGGAGAAGAGAAGGCCATTGTGGGAACTAAAAGTTGGAGGACAAGCTTAGATCCGAGTTCTACAAAGGTTGGAGCTTCATTTGGAGGTAAAAAGCTCAAAGCTTTCCTTACCATTGTTGATTTGTGCTTTATGGACCCATTTTTTTTAGGGTTTTTGGTTCCAAGGTGGAGACTTTATGAGCAAAGGGTCTACATAAGCTTAGATCTGCCCTTTTCCAGTGTAAAATGTGTTGTAGGTTCATAAAAATCCAATCTTGGACGTGAACATTAAGTCATGCATGAGTTATTGGCTTAATGAGGAAAAAGGAAAGGTGTTTAGAGTGATTGGAGACCATTACAGCCATGCAAAGGCTTAAAGGTTTCAACTTTATGGATTAAGTGGCCTTAGAATAGTCAGATCTGAAATTTGAGCTTATGTCTTAACCGTTTAAGACCAAAAATCAATTAGAGCATGAAACTGAGACTTACGTTGGGCGTAAATCTCAGAACGCGCCGCGTAAGGGTTTGAGACCCCGATTCTGGATCGACGGAGTACGCCCCACGTACAAGAGCTAGTACACGCCGCATACTGCCCTCTGTTGACTTTCGTTGACTTTTAGGGTTTGGTCAAAATTTGGACATTTGGACTATTGAAGGGGTAAAATGGTCTTTTCCCCCTTCTGAGAGATTATAGAAAGAGTCTAGTCTAGTTTTTGAGAATCGTGGTTAATTAGAGGTAAAATACTTTATGTGATTAGGCGGAGGCTAGATCAACATTTCGAGTTCGAGACTTTCCGAGGTTTCCCGAGGTGAGTCTTCTCACTATACTTTACCTGGAGTTTGTAATTAGAGTTATGTGACAGAGTATCTTGTATGCTTTTGTATGATGTGATTGCTATATGATTTGTGTTATGTATGATTCGGAGTTCACAGAGTTAGGACCAGAAGGTCCACAAAGTTAGGATCAGAGGGTCCACAGAGTTATGGGACTGGAGGGTCCCACTGAGACACATTGACCAGAGGGTCATACAGAGTTATAGCCTCGAGTGGCTACTATGTGTTGTATGTGGTATTTTGGGGAACTCACTAAGCATTTATGCTTACAGTGTTATGTGTTATGTGTTTCAGGTACTAGCGAGGATCGCGGGAAGGCGCCGACATGATCCGTACACACTGACCGAGGATTGTATTTTGTGATCTTGGGATATGTTTTATTGTGATGACATCTGTTGAACATGAGATTGGAGAATATCAAATGAGTTTTATGTTGTTTGAAAAATGAAAAAATATTTTAAATTTTTACGTCGTTACAAGTTGGTATCAGCGCCTTGGTTTGAGGGATTCAGATGCACTTTCGGGCGTGTCTGAACTCAAACTGAGGATTTGAGAAAGTTTTTCACAAAAAGGAACAAATTTTCTAAAGAGTAAAAGACCTTGAGAAAAACAGAAAGGAGCAGTGTGTACGATCAACCAGTGCCCGAACGGTGATTTCCTAAAATACCCTTACATTATGTGCTATGAGATATTATGTGATATGCTATGCATGCTAGAGTAGGCTAGGTATTCATATCTAGGACTAGAGTGGCCTGATTTGCAATGCCTTAGCCTAGGAGATTACTGCTTCTATGAGATACTTCGAGAGCGAGTAGGTAGCAGTGTGGAGCCTATGAGTGGCCTACTAGAGAGTAGCCTGTGCGTAGCGAGATATAGAGTACTTGTGATCTGGGATCCTAGGAGGAGGACTTGGGGTGAATGTTGATGCGTTGTGAAAGGTAGTATAGGGACCGTACTACTAGAAACACCGGATCAGTGAGCAGCCCAAGTAAGAGTCCTTAAGGTACTAAGGAACAGGTAGGGTTGAGTGATCGAGTGCGAGGATACTCGAGCGGGTCTCTGATTTTTTTCGTGTTGTGTTTCAGAGTCATTATGGTCAGTACGCGCCACACTCCAGAGAGCAGCGGTGTCAGCGATGAGGAGATTCGTAGGATGGTTCATGAGGAGGTGGTTGCGGCCATCTGAGCTGAGATACCGGAGATGTTTGGGTCTATCAAGACCACGCTGATTGAGACCTTTGATGAGCAATACACTGCTCTTATTGATGTTGTTGTTGTTGCGGCCACCGCGGCCGTCGCTGCTGCCAAGCCACAGGGGGGTGACTCGTTGTTGTACTGAGAGTTCAGCAACATGAAGCCACCAGAGTTTGATGGGACTCAGGATCTGATAGTCGTAATGAGATGGATCTCTGACATTGAGGGGTGCTTCTACACGTGTTCATGTCTGAAGCATCTAAGAGTACGATTCACGCTGAACCAGCTTCACTTGGGAGCGAAGGACTAGTGGAAGTTCGTGACGGCGGATTTCACTTCTGCTGAGCTTACCATGGTGACCTGGGAGAGGTTCACCACAATGTTTCGTGATGAGTATGTTCCCCCGATGGAAAGGGAACAGTTGGCCCAGAAGTTCTTGACCCTCAAGCAGGGTACTGAGTCTGTTACTACTATTACCAGGATGTTTCACAAGAGGGCAATGTTTTTCCCTGAGCATGTGTCTACTGAGCAGGCACGCATGAGTCGATATCTAAGTATACTGAGGAGAGACATTCGTGAGTTCGTGGCGAACTCGACATACCGTACATTTGTCGAGCTCCAGGAAAATGCTCAGAAGAGAGAGATTGAGCTCGAGACTCAGGCCAGGGAGGAGGCGGAGACTCAGGGGAGGGATCGGCGACCGGCTCGTCCCCAGTCGGCAGCCAAGTCGGCAAAGCCCACCGATTCGAGATTAGGGAACCAGAGGGGCCACACTTGTGGTAAGTGAGGCAAGAGTCATGAGGGGATTTGTCGAGCAGGGTCTCGCTACAAATGTGGCAAGGAGGGGCACATGGCTAAGGATTTCCCTAAGGGATTTGCAGTTTGCTCTCACTGCAATCAGACCGGACATCGGAAGGCTGAGTGTCCCTAGTTGCGGGGATCAGCACAGAGTGCACCGCAGAGATTTGCCCCTGCTGTAGTACAAGCTACCGAGAGTCGGCCAGTAAAGGCCGAGGCGCTAAAGGCTCGCGGTAGAGCCTTCCAGTTGACAGCAGAGGAGGTCCACGCAGCGCTCAACGTCATGGCTGGTATGTATTCTTTATCTTTTATTGCTATGTTTGAGATTTTGTGCTTATATTGTGGTGTGCTTAGGTACTTTTCTTGTGAATTCTGTACCTGCTTTGTTGTTATTTGACTCGGGTATGAGTTGATCTTTCGTGTCATTAGCGTTTAGTCAGCACATCAGTATCTGACGAGAGGTGTTGAGTCGACCTCTGCGAGTTTCTATACCTGACGAGTGAGCGGTGTCTGCTATTGATGTGATATGAGGATGTATACTCGCGATCATTGGGGTTTAGTTTCCGATAGATCTGGTCCCGATCGCGATGGGGGACGTTTGTGTCATTATGCGCATGGATTGGATGAGCCGATTTGGAGCTGTTATAGACTGCGAGTGCTAGCTGGTGACGATACGAGACCTTAGTGGGGGAGTACTTACGGTGTATGACGAGGGTACCTGATCAGGGTCAGCTTTTTGTTCGGATGACAGAGCGAGACAGAGTTTACAGCAGGGCTGTAAAGGATTCATATCCTATGTGATGGACACATGAGTGACCGCAAAGAGGCCTAGTTCGGTTGATGATGTTCTAATAGTGCGTGAGTTCCAGGATGTTTTCCTCGAGGAGTTTCTAGGTGTGCCTCTCGAGAGGCAGGTGGAGTTCCGCATCAATTTAGTTTCGGGAGCAGCGCCTTATCGCCTTGCACCGCCATAGATGCAGGAGTTATCCTCGCAGCTACAGGAGCTGTTGGGGGAAGGGGTTTATCCGAACAAGTAGCTCGCCGTGGGGAGCGCCGATCCTTTTTGTCAACAAAAAGGATGGTTCACACCGGATGTGCATTGATTATCAAGAGTTGAACAAGTTGACGATCAAGAACCATTACTGTTACCATGGATCGATGATATGTTCGATCAGTTGCAGGGTGCATCTTGGTTCTCCAAGATTGACTTGAGGTCCGGATATCATCAGATGAGGGTGCGGGATGAGGATATCCCGAAGACGGTGTTCAGGACTCGTTATGGGCATTACAAGTTTGTGGTGATGCCTTTTGGGCTCACCAATGCACCGGCAGCATTCATGGATCTCATGAACAGAGTATGCAGGCCGATGTTAGATCGGTCAATAATCGTGTTCATCAATGATATACTGGTGTACTCAAGATCCATGGAGCAGCACAAGGAGCATTTGAGAGAGATTCTCAGAGTTTTGAGTTCAAAGAGGCTTTACGCCAAATTCTCCAAGTGCAATTTCTGGTTACGAGAGGTCCAGTTCTTAGGGCATCTCGTCAACCAGAATGGGATATTGGTCGATCCAGCCAAGATTGAGGCTGTGCTGAGATGGGAGGTGCCGAGATCCCCCACTGAGATCAGGAGTTTCCTGGGGTTGGCCGGCTACTATTAGATATTTATCAAGGATTTCTCCAAGATTGTCGTTCCTCTTACCAGGTTGACCCGGAAGGGCGTGACTTTTAGTTTGGGTCCAAAGCAACAGGCCTCATTTGAGGCGCTTCACCAGAGATTATGCGAAGCCCTGGTGTTAGCCCATTCAGAAGGGATGGAGGATTTTGTGGTGTATTGTGACACATCAATATCAGGGTTGGGTGCGGTGCTTATGCAGAGAGGGCATGTGATAGCATATGCATCGAGGCAGCTGAAGCCTCATGAGACGAGGTATCCCACCCATAATTTAGAGTTAGGGGCAGTGCTGTTCTCCTTCAAGATATAGCATCATTATTTGTATGGGGTTCGGTGTACGATATACACGGACCACAAGAGTTTGAAGTACTTGATGGATCAACCCAACCTAAACATGCGCCGAAGGAGATGGTTGGATGTGGTAAAGGATTATGACTGCGAGATCATGTACCACCCGGGCAAGGCTAACGTTGTAGTCGATGCCTTGAGCCACAGGGTGGAAAGTGACCCATACGAGACATTTATATGAGGATGATAGTGATGACTCTGGTTTTGGATACCATACGAGAAGCCCAGGCAGAGGCAGTGAGACTGGAGAACCGCAAGAGAAAGCGGGTGATTGGGTAGGTATTTGAGTTCGTTACCGATAGCCGAGGGCTTTTGACCTTTCAGGGTCGGATTTGGGTGTCGTTTGCAAGCGGGGCACATACCATACTAATGGAGGAGGCGCACAGATCGAGGTTCTCAATCCATCACGGGGCCACTAAGATGTATTTAGACATGAAGAGA
The DNA here is from genome assembly GCF_002870075.4 of Lactuca sativa. Lineage (NCBI taxonomy): Eukaryota > Viridiplantae > Streptophyta > Magnoliopsida > Asterales > Asteraceae > Lactuca > Lactuca sativa. Next base: position 33,958,293 of record NC_056629.2, on the reverse strand, counting down.
GAGTATTGGTGGCCCTATATGAAGAGGGATGTGGCGTGGTTTGTTGATAGGTGCTTGACCTGTCGTACGGTTAAGGTCGAGCACCAGCGCCCACACGGCAAGTTGCAGCCACTTGAGGTTCCCTAGTGGAAGTGGGAATAGATTTCTATGGATTTCATCACCAAATTGCCGAGGACCGCGAGCGGTGTCGATGCAATTTGGGTGATCGTTGACCGGCTGACAAATAGCGCTCACTTCCTTGCTATCAGTGAGAGCTCTTCCACAAAGAGGTTGGCGGAGATTTATGTAAGGGAGTTGGTGTCGAGGCATGGGGTGCCAATCTCGATTGTGTCAGATCGAGACGTACGTTTCACTTCCAGGTTCTGGAAGAAGTTCCACGAGGATTTGGGTACGAAGTTGCACTTTAGCACCGCTTACCACCCACAGATGGACGGAGAGAGTGAGCGGACGATTCAGACGCTCGAGGACATGCTTCGAGCATGTGTATTAGACTTCAGAGGAAGTTGGGACACATACCTACTATTGGCTGAGTTATCCTACAACAACAGCCACCATTCGAGCATTGGTATGCCTCCCTTTGAGCTTTTGTATGGGAGGAGATGTCAGACTCCTATCTACTAGGGAGAGGTAGGGCAGCGAGTGATGGGTAGCACTGAGATAGTGCTTCAAACGAACGAGCAGATACAGCAGGTCAGGCAGAGATTGCTGACAGCTTAGAGTCGCCAGAAGAGTTACGCGGATAGGCAACGATACGAGTTTGAGTTTCAGGTTGGAGACTTCGTACTCTTGAAGATATCTCCTTGGAAAGGAGTTATTAGATTCAGGAAGAGGGGCAAGATGGAGCCCCGGTACATTGGTCCATTCAGGGTGACCACGAGGGTGGGCAGGGTGACGCATCGTTTAGAGCTACCCGCGGAGTTGAGACAGATACATGATACCTTCCACGTGTCTCAGTTGGGGAAGTGTATAGCCGATGAAATGGCAGTAGTGCCACTAGAGGATATTCAGATAGATGCGAACCTTAATTACGTTGAGAGGCCAGTCGCAATTGTGGATCGGAGGATCAAGCTTCTGAGGAACAAGGAGGTGCCCCTGGTTCAAGTCCAGTGACAACATCAGAAAAAGTCCGAGCTGACCTGGGAGTCGGAGTCGGAGATGCGGGAGCAGCACCCGGAGTTGTTTACGGTATGAGACTTCGAGGACGAAGCCTGGTTCTAGTGGGGGAGAATTATAATACCCGAAATTCAGGTACAACCATTTAACCCTTCTTCCTTACCAAGTTGTCGACTTTAGACCTTGAGTGGAAAATGTTGCAAATGAGTATGCTGGGCGTACTGAAGTGTGTGATTCGCGTACTCATGCGCTTAAATTGGACGCGGACTCAATTAGGTATGTGGGGCGTACCAAAGTTACGATGGGCGTAACTAGCTTAGATGCAAAACCCTAAATGAGACTTGAGGACTATAAAAGGAATGATAAGGCCCTTACCCCAGCCACCATATTGCAGTGAGTGAAACCCTAAGAGAGCAAAAACCCGTTATAAGCTTGTGTGTGTGTTCTTAAGCTTGAAAGTGCCCTTTTGTTTTGGTGAAGGAGAAGAGAAGGCAATTGTGGGAGCCAGAAGTTGGACGACAAGCTTAGATCCGAGTTCTATAGAGTTTGGAGCTTCATTTGGAGGTAAAAAGCTCAAAGCTTTCCTTACCATTGTTGATTTGTGCTTTATGGACCCATTTTTTTAGGGTTTTTGGTTCCAAGGTGGAGAGTTTATAAGCAAAGGGTCTCCATAAGCTTAGATCTGCCCTATTCAAGTGTAAAATGTGTTGTAGGTTCATAAAAATCCAATATTGGACGTGAACATTAAGTCATGCATGAGTTATTGGCTTAATGAGGAAAGAGGAAAGGTGTTTAGAGTGATTGGAGACCTTTACAGCTATGCAAAGGCTTAAAGGTTTCAACTTTATGGATTAAGTGGCCTTAGAATAGTCAGAACTGGAATTTGAGCTTATGTCTTAACCGTTTAAGACCAAAACTCAATTAGAGCATGAAACTGAGAGTACGCTGGGCGTAAATCTTAGAACGCGCCGTGTAAGGGTTTGAGACCTCGATTCTGGATCGACGGAGTACGCCCCACGTACAAGAGCTAGTACACGCCGCGTACTGCCCTCTGTTGACTTTCGTTGACTTTTAGGGTTTGGTCAACATTTGGACATTTGGACTATTGAAGGGGTAAAATGGTCTTTTCCCCCTTCTGATAGATTATAGAAAGGGTTTAGTCTAGTTTTAGAGAATCATAGTTAATTAGAGGTAAAATACTTAATGTGATTAGGCGGAGGCTAGATCAGTATTTCGAGTTCGATATTTTTCGAGGTTTCCCGAGGTGAGTCTTCTCACTCTATTTTACCTAGAGTGGTAATTAGAGTTATGTGAAAGAGTATCTTGTATGCTTTTGTATGATGTGATTGCTATGTGATTTGTGTTATATATGATTCGGAGTTCACAGAGTTAGGACCGGAAGGTCCACAGAGTTAGGACCAGAGGGTCCACAGAGTTATGGAACTGGAGGGTCCCACTGAGACACATTGACCAGAGGGTCATACAGAGTTATAGCCTCGAGTGGCTACTATGTGTTGTATGTGGTATTTTGGGGAACTCACTAAGCATTTATGCTTACAGTGTTATGTGTTATGTGTTTCAGGTACTAGCGAGGATCGCGGGAAGGCGCCGACATGATCCGTACACACTGACCGAGGATTGTATTTTGTGATCTTGGGATATGTTTTATTGTGATGACATCTGTTGAACATGAGATTGGAGAATATTAAATGAGTTTTATGTTGTTTGGAAAATGAAAAATTATTTTAAATTTTTACGTCGTTACAGCATTCTCTTCCAATGCCACAAGTTTGTATAATCTAACTCAGCTTCATCTAAAGAAGACACATTTACCGAAAAGATTCAGCAACACCAGATCACCTTTGATTGTTAGTGATAAAACATCAGGAGCATTGATGTCAAGAATATCTTCAAGACCTTCATAATCGTATTCAGGTTCATGGTATCCAAATAACACCAACTTCTTTACACTTTTTGAAGTAATATTAAGCGTTAACCAACCAAAACCATAGCAACGATCTAATACCAAAGTTTCCAATACAGGACTCCCTGATAATATATTTTCAATCAAATATTCATCTAAACTCCCACAGATTATACATAAACTCTAAAGATTTTACCAACTAATCGTCGCAAACGGATTAAATACACAGCCTTCTAATGTCAGCTTAGTAAAACATGAACGAATTACAAAAATTTGATCTAATAGAAATTTACCCTGTAACTTTAAATTAAGCTCGTTAACGTTACAGCTTATAGAATAACGAATATGATTGTCAACGAAGGAAACCAAATTGGACCGCGGTAAAATATGACCTGAGTCTGTAAAGACGAGAGTATGTACCCAAGTCCAAAGATGTTTCCATCGTCTTGAGAGCTTGCCTGTTCTAATGGGGTCTTTTGTTGTGGGTAAACCAGACAAGATTTCAAAAAGAAAGCAATCTGACAATGCACTGATTCGATCTTCTCCCCCCTCCTCCATGATTTCTTCAAACTTTATCCGTTTTGTAGGATTTTTTGGTTGATTTTGACCTTCTTCTACCATTTCCATGGCAGCAACGAAGTTCCGCTGCTTTCCCTCAAGAAATTTTGCAACAAACCCCGAATTAGGTGTAAATGTATACAAAACTGTGAAATAATGTTTGCTTTCACCTCTAAACTTTAAAAAGTTACAAATCATTCCCGAATTCTTTCTAACTATTAGCCGATAATTTAGAAAAACCATTTAGCTAGGAAGATAAAGTAGAGATAAAGTTGTGCTAATCAATCCAAGTTGTGACACTAGATATCTATAAGGTTTGTAACCTAAATCAAAATTGGTTTAGTCAGTTTGGACTTGTTTGACTTTAAAACAGATCTAACATGAAATATGACGTTCAAAAAAGACATGTGTCATGGGATATCATGAGCGGGTCAATTTGAGAGCCAATTATGGCACATTAACTTGTGATTCAAGGATGATTTCTACTAATGAGACATGTTTCTCAACTTAAAAAAAATGAAAGCACTACTGGTGTGAAACACAAACGTTATTTTTCCAACGAAATTAAGGTTTATGATGTTAAGATTAAGGATTTCGATAAATGCACACAATACATAATTATCTAGATGATATGAGATTAAAAAGCTAAACAACAAGTAGTGCTGTAAACGAACACGAACAATGCGTGTTCATGTTCATTCGTTTAAGTTGGCCGAACAAACAAACGAATATGAACGGATATATGAACGAGTTTTTTTTTGTTCATATTTGTTAATTTAAGAAATTGCTTTGTTCATTTTCGTTCATTTATGTTCATGAACATGTTAAATGAACATAAACAAATAAAGATAAACAAACACAATTGAACATATATGAATATAGGAATATACTAAAAAACAATTGAACATAAATAAACTTAAATGAATATAAATAAACTTAAACGAACAACATAAAAAAATTCCACGAACATAAATAAACGAACAATATCATTATTTATGTTCGTTCGTTTAACTAAACAAATGAGTATTTTTGTTAATGTTCGCTCATTTATTAAATAAACAAACATAGATGAATTTCCCGCCGAACGGTTCACGAACAGTCCGTCGAACGTTCGGTTTGTTTGTAGTCATAAAAAGATGGAACACAAGGATTTAAGGTTCATTTTATTAGAGTAATCAAGTTACGTCCACTATAGAACTAGAGAATTTTTATTGATAATCTTCAATACACAAACATTTAATATATATTAGGATTACAATCAATGAGACATATTTATAGAGATCATTTGACCTAAATGTTTATGGACACTCCCATGGGCGCAGTACATAAAAGATACTTATGTGTTTGCATAAATTCGGTTTTGACCGGTCTTTCCACAAGCAGTTCTGGATCGGTTTAATCCATTTTGATCCGACATTTTAATTTTTTTTAAATAAATTTATAAGCACCCACATATAACATAAAATGAAACATAACTTCATTAAAATATTTCAAAAATACATCAAACATCAAAATGGAAGAGTTTTGGATGCCAAAACTAACCTACTAAACTAGTAATAATAATAAAGTGTTATAATATTTTGTTAAATATTCTTCATTTTTGGGGTCTTCTACATTGAGTTCATCTTCATAGGGTCTCCTCAATACCATCGTATTCATCTTCGTCTTCATCCTTATCCTCATAGTCATTGATGTCGTAAGTCGCTTCTAGAGGCATTGATATGCCTTGTTCCCATTCTTATTCCATTATTTCCAGCTCGACATTGTTTTGATGTGGGTCTTCAAGTGTTGAAAAGTGTTATATACATTGTCATTGTACCCAAATAAAAGAAAATTTTATTGCCATTAGTTTTAGACTTTCCATTGTTAACATGTGCATAAGTTGGACATCAAAAAGGTTTTAACTGTGTGTAATCTGTAGCTTTCGTGGATCATAACTCAAACATAGTTTTCTTCTCAATTGCATGTGAAGGTGATTAGTGTTGGTGATTTTAGTGTCACCATGTGATTTTATGTAATTGGAACTAACATGTGAGCTAAGGGGCTTTATAATTTGTATTCTAATATATGTATGGGTTTGTACGGAGTGCACGTATGTATAAGATTGAATTAGAATCCGATTCAACGGCAAGTCAGGGGTCCGAGGCAATGCCCCTAGCGGGATCCAAGGGGAAGAGCCCCTAGCTTCCAAATTTTACATATGGGAACATAGTAGGAAAATCGAATTCTTGAGGGTGATTATGGTAAATTGACGAAATTAGTCAGTTTTGCAAACCCTTGATTTCCTCATTAAATTCCACATTTTCTGACTTGCTTCCAAAGGAACCCATGACGGCAACCCTAAGAGGCAAACCCTAAATCTCGTTTATATATAAATGGGTCTTCTCTTTGAGAAGACGGACACAATCATTAGCTCACTTTTCTTCAAATGAACATAGAATCTTTCTAACAATCTGGCTTACGAATCTGTCCCTAGATTCGTAAGTGTGCTCTTGGTTTATCATAGACTGAATTTCTTACAACCCAGGCATACGGTAGAAATATCAATTCGGAAAATGTTCACACGATGCAAGGGGTATCCAGATCTCCAACATAAACTCTAATTCATCCAACAATTGGTTAACAATATAGCAAACAATCAAGGCAATCTCCGCCTAAAAGGGCTATGAAACTTGGAATTTGAAAGCATACATCAGACCTTCTCCATTATAGTGTTTCATCCTTTTGATTACACCATCTTTTAGGTGTATGGACCACCATGTGATGTTGAGTTATGCTTCCTTTTAGAAATAGGCATTAAACTATTCTAAGAAAAACTCAAGTCCATTATCCATGCGATGATACTTTACCACCAATCCTGATTGTTTTTCAACATGTACTTTCCAATTTTTGAAAGTAAAAAACAAAAAACTACTCCATGTTTTAAATAAGAAAAACCATACCTTTCTTGAGAAATCATCAATGAGAGTTAGAATATAGTTATGTCCACATTTCAAAGCAACTCACAGTGGTCCCAATAAGTCCAAGTGGACATAGTCAAGTGATCCGTTTATTGTATGAATACTACTCATAAAGCTCAGTCATCATGATTTAGTGATTAGGAGTAAAGCCTTTTTTTACTACGACGTTCTTTTTGTGTGCATACGCCTAAAGAAAAGAAACATAATACAATCTAATTGAGATGAGCATGTCTAATTATAAAGCACATACCAAACATGTTTACAAAAATTTCAACTTTGGCCCTTGACTTTGAAGTATTGTTAACTTTAAAGACAAAATCCATTAATTTCAGTGAACAATAAATCATATTGAGTCTATATTAAGTTTAATAAACTCAAAAACCAAATACTCTTTTTCAAACATTTAATTGTTCATTGTTTCAACTCTTTTCCACGTTCTTCTATGAAATGAACTCCTAATTTTTGCTTGCTTTGGCATCAGTTGTGAGTGAAAGGTGACATAGAAATGGTTTTGGGCAGAATCACATATTGTAAGGTTGGTAGTTGTACCCACCTGCACATTGCATGGTGGTGACATGTCACCGCAGTTATGTGGTGAACACCACACTGTAACATCCAAAATTTTAAACCAATTTTTTTAAGTAAACAACACAAAACCATTTTCGTAATAAAATGCAAGTATCAAATTGTTTCATTCATCAAAGTCAAATACATGAATCAGAGTTTGTAGAAGTCAAAACATAATAATCTCCAAATGCGTGTACAGTAGGTTGCACCATTCTCTTTGCCAGAAGAACAATAAAAACACATGCTCTAATTATTTTTCTACCAAATTCTAATGATTTCACAAATTGACTATAATATTGTCCGCTTTTCTTGACCAATCGGTAAAAGTTGTCATAAATACACTAGAAGGGATAGGAATCATTCCATGGAGACATTATGTGATAAACTAGACCCTTCTATCTAACCTCAGCCTTTGGATTGTAACTTGGATTTTCTTAGATTTATTTTCACATTTTACAAAATCAAATAAAAACAACATTTTTCTTGGCCAATTTGTAAGGGATGTCAATCACGTCGAACTTAGGAATGGAATCATATCAAGCCAAATTTATAGAAGAAACTATACATCCTACCAAAATCCAAATGGAGTTTCTTATATTTAATTATGATGTTTACAAAAAGACCAAAATGATCACTTACTAACATATCTTGCAAGTTTCGTCATCCTGCACTTCTTTGTGATTATCGCATTGCCATATTTCCTAGTCAAAATCTCATCTCCCATAAGCGGGCAAAGCATGTTGACATTGATTAACACTTCCTACGAAAAATATCATGTGTTGCACAAATTTTTGAGGTGTTGAACTACTAGAAAAAAACTCATTTTTTAAGACAGTTTCCATCACAAAATCCGTCATAAAAGGTCACCGTTTACGCTAAATTTACATTTATCGAACTTTGTGACGGCTATGATGGATTGCCGTTGGATTTCCGATAGATTTGCACTAAATTTACATTCGACGAGAAATTTGAAGAGTAACACATGCTATGAGGACGCCTATGGCACCCAAAGTCAATGTTAACATGTTTTTGATATGAGTTGTCAACCTTTTTTTTCCCTTTTCACTGAGTTGTCAAATCTTCAATTATTATTTTTTTTAATTTCTTTGACATTTCATTGGAAATTAAAAGAAATTACTCATTTGTATCAAAGTTTCTTATTATAGACAGACGGAACTTATATTTGTTAAGAGTTTATCGACATGTTTTTTCCTAATTGAGATAGCGACTACACAATGTCACCTATCAAAGTTTAGTAACATTTAATAGATAGAGATTTGCGTGTTTAACTCTTAATAAAGGACAAATAATATTGTATCAAAGTACAACCACACTTTTGCCTTTACAACATTTGTCATTTCTCAAATCCTATTGATCATACCTTGTTTGATATTATCTGTTGAATTTTTTAGGTTTAACTTAGAATTATGATCTTTGATTTAGATATTTTTATATCTAAGGTTGCATGTTTAATTTTTTACAGTTTGTATATTTGACAACAAGAATCAATTTACATTATGTTTACATAGAGTGTTGTGATAAAAACTCAAATGAACCTCACATGTCTGACCTTATGAAAATGTTAATTTGTTTATTTAGTTATTGTTTTTTCAAGTCGATTAGACTATTCCATGTAGTAAAATTGTTGTCTTCCTACATTTTTTACCAGCAAAGATCTATGGCGCCCCTTGAACAATAATGTTTATTAAATATATGACCACCTTATTTACTTTTACACATGGTATTCTTTAATTTCGGGATATGTTTTAGTGTGTATAGTTATGTTCAAAGATTTTAAATCTCTTGGTTGTTGTGTCAATTACAAATTTATAAATATTAGGTTGTCAATAATTTTAGTTACGATGGTAATTATTTTTTTGGTAAATTGATTGACATAATCTATCGCCAACCAAAATGATCTAATTTGTGAAAAAAAAAAATTATAAAGAACTTAAACGTTAGAGTTTAAGTGTTTATTAAGATAAGTATTAACTAACTCAAAACCAAAGGACTTCTAGTTCAACCGTATGAGGTGGTGTCCTCCTTCATTGAGGTCGAGGGTTCAAGTCTCATTGTGGACGTAGGTGGATTAATGTGTTAGTTTAGGAGTAGATTATATATTATATTTGTCGGTTCATAAATAAATAAATAAATAAACAACAACAACAACAACAACAACAACAACAATAATAATAATAATAATAATAATAATAATAATAATAACCGACCCAGAAGTAGGTTAATATTAGCATGTGACAATTGTTAGGTTCCATATGATTAATAAATCATTCCAAAGAAAGGCTTATTGAAATAAGTACATTTGATTTCAGTAAGGTATGAAGGCAAAAGAAAACCGTAACACTTGTTCCCATACATGTTTCTTCCGATCTAAGTTTTTGGGGTTTTGGCTTAGCCACGACGTGGTGATGGAGTGACCACGACATGGCAGCTTCGTTCAGAAAACAAGCATTCATGATGCACCACGATGTAGCAAGTTCTTGGCCATGAAGTGGTGGCAGTTGGGGTTCAAAACCCTAGAATTTGGGATTGGTGCCTTATTCAAATGCACTAAATCTTAGGGTTGCCTCATTTAGCAACCTTCATCACCTCTAAAGTGTTCTTGTCTAAACTCTAGCCTCCCTTCAAGCTTTTGAGCTCATTCTTTGTGTTTTTGTGATCTTTGAAAGAAGAAGAAGAAGAAGAAGAAGAAGAAGAAGAAGCACCAGTGCTAGAAATCATCAAGAAACTCAGATCCACCTTTGTTATCATCTTTTAAACCTTTGTAAATCATCAAGACTTGATCTTTTTGGTTCCTTTCTTATAGATCTAAGATTATTTGCATGTTTTGGTTTACAGTTGAGATTTTAATGATTGAATGAGATAAAGTTTGCAACTTTATAACTCACCAAGGTCCCTTAAGCATAATACCTACTAGATCTAGAGGTTTGATGAGATTGTAGGTCATGCATGTGGTTTAGGTCATTTTTCCATCTTTTGACCTACTTTAAGTGAGGAACATGTATAGGGCATGCATGTCCACAAAGTTCTTATTGTTATGGATCTTTAGGGTCCCAAGAAGCTTACTATAAAGTATGAACGAAAGGATTAACGGATTAAGGACTCAATCCATTAAGTTGTCCAGATGCTGGAACCACAATGTGGCAAGGTGATGGCAACAATTCCGGAAAATTTTGGAATTCTTTTCCAAATTTATTAGTGGGATTTGTTCGGCTTTATTTAATATGTGGGAGATTATTTTGGTTATTACGAGAGTGTTTCTATTAGCGGTTGAGGTTCGTTGTTTCATTTAATATGCTTCATCCTTTGGGTAAGGTTATGTTAAAGAATGAACACAGTTGGCCTGAGGAGTGTTGTGTTTTCTCCTGTGGAGTATGAAATGTTGTGTTTTCAAGTTGGAGCAAGCATTCAACTGTCTGTCTTGTTTTCTGGTTGCATATGATCATGTTTCATCTAACGACGAGTCAGTCGCAGCCTGGACTGTGGAAGGGTTGTATGTTACAGAATTGTATGGATTCTATGGTTCTTGGTAAGTGTTGAGTGGGATGTTGACTGAGTTCCTGTAGGTCATTGAGATAATGGTGGTGTGCCTATAGGCCTATAGGTGCTGGTTGGGAGTCTTCATGTATGTGGTTAGGTGATGGAAAGAACGGTGAGGAACCATGAGTGTTTCATTCCAAAGGTTGGATGGTTTCATAGCATACCATCATGGATTTCACTTATGTGAGTTGGACCCGACAGTTATATAGTGGAGACCCATGTATTGATTTGTTATTCGTTTGGCATAGTCGGGTGTTTGAGTGGTGTGGTGTTGTAATTTGTGGCTTGGTGACCAGCAGGTTGAGTCAGGAATCTGTAGGATTTTGACTTTTTGGAAAAGTCACAGTTGTTTGTCGACAGTTCCTTGTGGAGTTTCTTAGTGGACCCTTATTCGTTGTTGCGAGAATGACTTCAAGTGAGTTAAGTTGTCAGTGATGGGTTTCGTTGTAGGAATCTTGGAAGATTTGTTAGATGATTTTTCCCCTGAGCGCATGGGGGTGCGGATTTCGCTCAATATTTTCTTCCGGATTAACCACAGTTATGCTCATGGGAATGGCGGGTTAGTGATGACTTGTCTTGAAGTAAAGTGGGTATTTGAGACCTTTAGACATGATTTCTGAATTTGGGATGGGTTGATCAGACCCGCTAGTATTTTTTTATTTATACCTATGTTTAGGAGAAGGGCATTTAAATTCGAGTGGATGTGTAGGTTAGTTTAGCCTTTACTTGTTTATATTTTCCTCATGCGTCTATATGCGATGTTTTCGGCATCAATGGGTGATTGTGGATTCTGCTAACCAGTTATCAGTAAGACAACACGAGGTTGGGGAAATCTTAGATGGGATGAGTCTTTGAACTTTTGGTCAGCATGGTTGATGTGCCGGTGGCCATGTGTGCCTGTAAACCAGGCGTAATCTATAAGTCTTCAAATTATGATTAAGGATTGAGTGCCTCTCGATGTTGGTTGGTTGCAGTGTGTTGGTGTTTGTTTCTTCATCGATTTATGTGCTTCTTGGTGAGGATAGATTCATTTTTTGTTCCAATATGAGGTTGTCTATTTATGGTATTGCTCCAATGCTACAGTGGATGAGGCATCAAATTTTTGGAAGTTCCTCTCAGGAATGGCTTATGCGCCAGGTTTTGAAATCCTTGTGATGATTGTTGCAGAGTATGGTACGTTGGGTTGTGTCGACTCATGCAGAAGAGTGTAGACATGGAAACCCCACAAGGGGTCCGAATGATGTTTTAATAGAAATTTGTAAGGGCAAATTTCAATGATGAAATCTAATTTAAGTAGGGGAGAATTGTAACATCCATTTCTAGGTATGCTTCTTCCGAGTTGTTTTATATAAACCTAATTTTTTGGAGGATTATGGCTTTGCTACGACGTGGTAATTGAGGGACCACGATGTGACATCATCAAATTAAGGAACGCATATTCGCTGAGAACCACGACATGGCAAGTCCTTGGCCTCAATGTGGTGGCTAATTTGGTGCAAATCATATATCTCATCGTTTGTGCCCTATTTAAAGACATTAAGTCTTAGGGTTTGCCTCATTTGGCAGCCTCCACCCTCTGAGAGGCTATCCCATCCAAACCCTAGCCTCCATGTGTGTGTTTTATGTGTGAAGCCACTTTTATGAAGGTTGAAGGAAGAAGGAGTCCATTTTGGTGCTTATGTGTTTGGTTCCATATTAGATCTTGCATCATCATCACATTTCTAGTCTTTAGGACATATAAAGTCTTCACCTTGATCATTAGTTCTCTAGATCTAGTTTTAGGTCATTTTCTAAGCTTTTTGGTCCAAATCTTCTTGTTCTTGGAGTTTCAGTGAACTCCAAAACCTTTGTGTGCCTTATTTGACTTTTGGACCATGGTGGTGGTTAGGAAAGGGACTTTCATGACGTAGTTTGGGAAAGGGCAACTCGGCGAGTCCACGAGAGGACTCGGCGAGTAGGGTCGCGATTTTGGTCGTGTGTTAAGTGGCCAACTCGGTGAGTCGGCGGCTGGACTCGGCGAGTTGGTGCTGAGTGGAGAAAACCCTAATTTCGGAGGATGAGCCCTATATAAAGGACATTATACCCTCTCCCCAGCCTCCTTACCTTCCCTTGAAGTCCAGAAAACCCTAGAAACACGATTGTGAAGGATTGGAGTGCAATTGAGCCTTGGAGAAGAGATTTGGAGGAAGATCTTGGAGAGTTAGGAGGTTTGGAGCAAGGGGCTTTGCTTAGATTCGGATTTCCTTGCTGTTGGGGCTTCCTTTTGAGGTATTATCTCGTTCTTGGGCTGCTATTCATCTAGATTCATCATTTTTGGGATGTGTGGGAGGTTTAGCTTGTGGTATTTTGAGTTTGAAGGATAGATCTGAGGTTGCTACCTCAGATCTGGGATGGAGGAGGTCTAGAGTGCATTAAAGTCCCTGTTCTTGAGTGTTTGGTGAAGCCATCTTGTCCCAAACCCTAGCCCTAGAGTGTAAAATGCCTAGATCTCTTTGGATTCACGTAAAGTTTGCCACTTTACGTGATGGATGGGTTGTAGGAGGGTAGATCTACGTTTTGGATCATTTGCATGGCCTGGAAGGCTTCTGTATGGGATGAGATCTAGAGGCACTCGGCGAGTCACAAAGGTGTACTCGGCGAGTTGCTTGAAGATGGACTGGAACTCGGCGAGTTGGAAGAACAACTCGGCGAGTAGGTTGAAGATAGCCTTGGACTCGACGAGTCTGTTCTTGGACTCGGCGAGTCTGGTCGTGAGGTCCAAGTTTCTTCTGGTTGAGTTGTGACTCGGTGAGTCGAGTGAGAAAGGACTCAGAGTTGCTGGACTCGACGAGTATTGGGGTGACTCGGTGAGTCTTGGGGTGACTCGACGAGTTAAGTCGCGGATGGGGGAAGTTCTGTGTATGTGGACTCGGCGAGTCATTGGGTTGACTCGGCGAGTAGAGTCAGTCAGGGGTTGGCTTTGACTTTGACTCTGACCAAGGGTTGACCAGTTATTTTCCAGGGGCATTTTGGTAATTGTTGGATATTGTTTTGAGTTCAGTGTTTTGGTGGTTGGCGAGTGGTGGAGATCCTATCAGTGGTCGGAGCAGCTCGGGTTTATCAGTTCAGTCGGCAGTTGCGAGGTGAGTTATCCTCACTATATCAACAGGGTCTAAGGCACCAAGGCCGGCCCTTTATCGGATTGAGATTCGGGTATTTGTTGTTATGTATTGCTTTGATATGTTTGCATCCTGGTAGCTAGGATGGTATATGTTAGAGACCTGGTTGAGGTCGGTATCCTGATATGTAGGGTGATGCTATGCTAGTGACCGGTTAGGTCAGTATCCTGGTTAGGATGATGATATGTTATGTGATCTGTTTGATCGGCTTGTTGACTGTGAATTGTTATATGATTGTATGTTTATGTGCACATGGTTGTTTAGACTGGAGTTGGGTTGAGGCAGGTCCTGCTTTGTGCTGTAGGCCAAGATACCCAGGGCGGACCGGTTGTCCCGAAGGCCCAGCGAGCGGTCCGGATAGGCTGTAGGCCCCAAGAGGGCGGACCAGACGTGTCGAGGCTCGGAGAGTGGACCAGGCCGACTGAAGGCCCGGTGCGGGCGGACCAGTCATATTGTAGACTCAGAGAGTGGACCAAGAGGATTGAAGGCCCGGTGCGGGCGGACCAATCACACTGTAGGCTCAATGTATATGGCTAGACTCGGAGGGTGGGCCAGGTCGACTGTTGGCCGGTGCGGCGGACCAGTCACATAGTAGACCCAAAGTGCATGGTTGTTCTGTGATCGGATATGATGTGGCATGTTATGCGTGTATGGTATATGTGGTTGGTATTTTGGGGATATCTCACTAAGCTTTAGGGCTTACAGTTGTGGTGTTATGTTTTTCAGGTTCTTCAGGAGACCATGGCAAGGCGAAGGCGTGATCGTACCGCTCCTCATGTTTATGTTGTGATGTGATTATGGGAATACTCTAAATAAATTGTATTGAAAACCTTTTTGTAATAATTTAATGAAATCGGGTTGTTTTTGAAAATTTTCAATTGGTTGGAATTTTCAGTCGTTACAAGTTGGTATCAGAGCCTTGGTTTGAGTTAATTGGAGGAACACTCATGTGACTCCAGTCTCAAATCGAGGAGTGTTTTCAAAAGAGAATTTAAAATGGTTTTCAAAATGGGTAAAGGAGGACGCGGAGGTACGATCAGCCGGAGCCAGTAAGTAACCCCAAAGTGCCATACATGATATTTGTTTTTGAGCTTTGATAGAACAGCATGCTAGTGCTAGGCTAGGGATCTTCAAGATTTCATGCTAATGTTGCCTGATTTATGATGCTTGTTAGCCTAGGGTTTCCTTGTGGGAGATTTCCAGTGTTCCTCTAGTAGTGAGGATTGAGTGTTGTTATGTATGTTTTTCACTAGGGTGTTGTGGTAGTACTTCATACAAATATGGGTAGGTGTGGAAGGTAGTATGGGCCCGTACTACTAAAAGCACAGGACCCATACGCGTATTAGGGAAACCATGACCTCTAGGGTTGGGTGGAGAGTTGGTTCCCGGGTTAGTGGGAAGTGTCTGAGATTTTGTGGTGTTTTTCAGTACGGAGATTTTGAGGCATGCTGGGAGTGGATCCGGGTCAGGATCGGGAGCAGGAGAAGGAGTTCTGGGCGGTTCAGTACCGCCCAAGGTTATTGGTCAGATGAGCACGTGCGAGTTTGATGCGAGGATTCGTGAGATCCTGCATGATGAGGTTGCTGCGTTGTTCCGGGCTGAGTAGCTGGAACTGTTTGGGTCGATCAAGACTGCCATGGTTGAGTATTTTGATGAGCGTTATGCAGCTCTCGCAGAGACGGCTGCCGCGGCGGCTACAGCGGCTGTAGCAGCGGCTGGGGGAGGAGCTGGTCGGGGTTTTCAGTATCGGGACTTCGATAATATGAAGCCTCCTACCTTTGATGGAGTTCAGGACCCGATCGTTGCTATGATATGGTTGTCGGACGTGGAGGGGTGTTTCTTTACGTGTTCATGCCCTGCTGATCAGAGGGTGAGGTGTTCTCTGAACCTGTTGAGGCTCAGGGCGAAGGATTGGTGGAGATTGACCACGGGGTCATATTCGGATGCGCAGAGCGCTGCGGTTTCATGGGATCAGTTCAGAGAGATGTTCAGCACTCGTTATGTTCCACGGGTTGAGAGAGAGATTGGCTCAAGAGTTCCTTGAGCTGAAGTAGGATTCGGAGTCGGTGACGGAGATCACCAGGATGTTCACTGAGAGGGCGATGTTTTGTCCTGAGTTTGCTTCGGAGCAGGCTCAGATGTCCTGATATCTGAGTATGCTCAAGAGAGATATCAGACAGTTTGTGTCTACGTAGAGGTGCGAGACTTTGTTGGAGTTGCAGGAGGCCGCCAGGCGGCGTGAGTTAGAGATTGAGTTGCAGTTGTGTGAGCTGAGGCAGGCTCCGGTGCAGTCGCAGCCGGCGCCGAAACGGTCCAAGACCGTTGATTTCAGGGTGGGAGATCAGAGCAGCCACACTTATGGGAAGTATGGGAAGGGTCACACCGGAGTTTTTAGATCCGGTGGTGCATGCCGCAAGTGCGGAAAGGAGGGGCACTATGCGAGGGATTGTCGGCAGTCAGGGCCAGTTCGAGATTTGAGGATTTGTTATCATTGTCATCAGGTTGGACATTTGAGGGTCAACTGTCCACAGCTCGCTGCAGGACCGGTGCAGGCTCTAGCACCAGCCACTTTAAGGGTCACAGGTGGAGGTCAGGGTGGAGCGGAGCCCCCAAGGGCTCAGGGTCATGCCTTTCAGCTTACAGCAGAGGAGGTCAGAGCAGTGCCGGATGCAGTCGCAGGTATGTTTCTTTCTTGATGTCTTGATTATCTTATGATTATTGTGGAGTATTGTTTATCTGCTAGTCTCATTGTGTGGTTTTCGGGTGGTAATCGTTGTTCTTTGAGAGTTATGGTATGGTTATGGGTTAGTGATGGGAATTTCGTTGGTTATCATTCATGGGGATTATTAGTGGAAATCTTGCGTCTGGTTTGAAGGTTGGGTAGCATCTGCTTTCTGAGGAGTGGTTAGCTGCAGATTGAGTTTCTTTCGAGCTCGGGATGATCAGTGTTGATATATGATTTTGTGAAGGTTGTTTGTGCTTGCGGGACGCAGTTCGCATGTAAGTGTTTGTGTTGTGTAAGGTTGCTGAGGGAGGTCGGTGATGGCGACCGGTGTTTGATAGTCAGTGCTATAAGTGGGGGAGAATTGGAAAATTCTCCGGAAGATCGATGAGCATGTGAGGTTGTTTAGCTGTTTGGGATTCAGCAGTGTTCTATCAGCCAAGAGCGTAGGCTGGTATGAGTAAGTGGCAGGCATGCGGGGCGGGATACAGACCTAGGGAATTTGTTTGTGGAGGGCCTGGGATCAGGCCGGGATTGAGTATGTATGATGGAGATAGAGTTCGGAACCCCTAGAGGGCTAGAACAGTATGCATGGGAGGATTTCCTGAAGAGATAACTCGGAATGATGAAGGCTAGTAAAGCGGTCCAGATAGACTGAAGGCCGGTGCGGGCGTACCAGTCAGGCCGAAGGCTTGGAGGACGGTCCAGCTAGACTGAAGGCCCTGGAGGGCGGTCCAGAGTGGCTGAAGGTTCTGAGAGTGGTCCAGATTGGCTGAATGCCTGGTAAGGCAGTCCAGTCATGCTGAAGACTCTACATGTATTGTTAGATCGATTCGAGGAAATGGATTGAGTATGTTGCGATATGTTAGCATTAGAAGGTCTGGCCCCGGGTATTGATCTTGATTAGTGGAGATAGTGCATGGACTCGAGAGTCCTTGCGAGTAGATTCAGAGCATGTGTGTTGCATGGAAAATGGTTATGCTATAAAGGAGTGGTGTAGCGTTGGGCGAGCACCATGGCACTTGTCGTAGTGACAAGGCGGCTAAGTGGATTTCCTTGGTAAGGAAAGATAGAGGAATGTAGCTCCGAGAGGGAGTGTAAATTCACGGAAGTGAAAGCAGCAGCGCAGAGTTATGATTGGAGTGGTCCAATTATGGACATTGAGCAGCGTGATTGTGGCAGTGGTATGGGATCACATCCGGATTGGATGTCTGCTGAGGTCGCGGAAGGAGTTCCGCGGGTGTAGAGCCAAGAGGCTCAGAAAGGATGCAGGGATGGAGTCTTGGACTCCCAGTTTGATTCTGATCAAGAAATTGTGTATGTAGTGGTGGTTTATCCTGGGGGATGTTTGGAGATGTCGTCAGTGTGATGGGTTTTCCCAACCCGAGAGTGCTAGGGCTAGTTCAGCATGTGCATGCGATTGCAAGAGGAGAACTCATGGGAGTTGCTCTGAGGCTGAAGAATGTGTCATTTTGTCAGCATGGAGTGGATAAGTTGGACTCGGATCGGGAACCCGGTGGTTCAGGGTTATATCTAGCTCGTAAGAGTCAAGTGATTGTTGTGATCGAGATCAAGAAAAGTACCATGGAGTGGTACTCGGTTGATAAGTGTGGAGCCTGATAGGTGTGGTTGTCAGAGGGTAAAGTCGGTGGCCGGCTTGAGACGGTGGTTAGGACACTGCAAGAAAGGAGAAAGTGAGTTTCGGGTTTCAATGGTTGTGCTTTGAGGAACCTGGTTTGGTTAATGCCAGGTGGTGCGTTGCGGGAGTAATTCTGGAGTTGAGTTGCCGCAGGCTTCGAGGACGAAGCCTAATTTAAGTGGGGGAGAATTGTAACATCCCGGAATATCAAGAGTAAAGTTGAAGGGCTAAAAGTGTATTTGGGAAAGGGCAACTCGGCGAGTCCACGAGAGGACTCGGCGAGTAGGGTCGCGATTTTGGTCGCGTGTTAAGTGGCCAACTCGGCGAGTCGGCGGCTGGACTCGGCGAGTTGGTGTTGAGTGGAGAAAACCCTAATTTCGGAGGATGAGCCCTATGTAAAGGACATTATACCCTCTCCCCAGCCTCCTTACCTTCCCTTGAAGTCCAAAAAACCCTAGAAACGCGATTGTGAAGGATTGGAGTGCAATTGAGCCTTGGAGAAGAGATTTGGAGGAAGATCTTGGAGAGTTAGGAGGTTTGGAGCAAGGGGCTTTGCTTAGATTCGGTTTCCTTGTTGTTGGGGCTTCCTTTTGAGGTATTATCTCGTTCTTGGGCTGCTATTCATCTAGATTCATCATTTTTGGGATGTGTGGGAGGTTTAGCTTGTGGTATTTTGAGATTGAAGGATAGATCTGAGGTTGCTACCTTAGATCTGGGATGGAGGAGGTCTAGAGTGCATTAAAGTCCCTGTTCTTGAGTGTTTGGTGAAGCCATCTTGTCCCAAACCTTAGCCCTAGAGTGTAAAATGCCTAGATCTCTTTGGATTCATGTAAAGTTTGCCACTTTACATGATGAATGGGTTGTAGGAGGGTAGATCTACGTTTTGGATCATTTGCATGGCTTGGAAAGCTTCTGTATGGGATGAGATCTAGAGGCACTCGGCGAGCTGCTTGAAGATGGACTGGAACTCAGCGAGTTGGAAGAACAACTCGGCAAGTAGGTTGAAGATAGCCTTGGACTCGGCGAGTCTGTTCTTTGACTCGGCGAGTCTGGTCATGAGGTCCAAGTTTCTTTTGGTTGAGTTGTGACTCGGTGAGTCAAGGGATGACTCGGTGAGTCGAGTGAGAAAGGACTCAGAGTTGCTGGACTCGGCGAGTCTTGGGGTGACTCGGCAAGTTAAGTCACGGATGGGGGAAGTTCTGTGTATGTGGACTCGGCGAGTCATTGGGTTGACTCGGCGAGTAGAGTCAGTCAAGGGTTGGCTTTGACTTTGACTCTGACCAAGGGTTGACCAGTTATTATCCAGGGGCATTTTGGTAATTGTTGGATATTGTTTTGAGTTCAGTGTTTTGGTGGTTGGCGAGTGGTGGAGATCCTATCAGTGGTCGGAGCAGCTCGGGTTTATCAGTTCAGTCGGCAGTTGCGGGGTGAGTTATCCTCACTATATCAACAGGGTCTAAGGCACCAAGGTCGGCCCTTTATCGGATTGAGATCCGGGTATTTTTTGTTATGTATTGCTTTGATATGTTTGCATCCTGGTAGCTAGGATGGTATATGTTAGAGACCTGGTTGAGGTCGGTATCCTGATATGTAGGGTGATGCTATGCTAGTGACCGGTTAGGTCGGTATCCTGGTTAGGATGATGATATGTTATGTGATCTGTTTGATCGGCTTGTTGACTATGAATTGTTATATGATTGTATGTTTATGTGCACATGGTTGTTTGGACTGGGGTTGGGTTGAGGCGGGTCCTGCTTTGTGCTGTAGGCCAAGATACCCAGGGCGGACCGGTTGTCCCGAAGGCCCAGCGAGCGGTCCGGATAGGCTGTAGGCCCCAAGAGGGCGGACCAGACGTGTCGAGGCTCGGAGAGTGGACCAGGCCGACTGAAGGCCCGGTGCGGGCGGACCAGTCATACTGTAGACTCAGAGAGTGGACCAAGAGGATTGAAGGCCCGGTGCGGGCGGACCAATCACACTGTAGGCTCAATGTATATGGCTAGACTCGGAGGGTGGGCCAGGTCGACTGTTGGCCGGTGCGGCGGACCAGTCACATAGTAGACCCAAAGTGCATGGTTGTTTGTGATCGGATATGATGTGGCATGTTATGCGTGTATGGTATATGTGGTTGGTATTTTGGGGATATCTCACTAAGCTTTCGGGATTACAGTTGTGGTGTTATGTTTTGTAGGTTCTTCAGGAGACCGTGGCAAGGCGAAGGCGTGATCGTACCGCTCCTCATGTTTATGTTGTGATGTGATTCTGGGAATACTCTAAATAAATTGTATTGAAAACTTTTTTGTAATAATTTAATGAAATTGGGTTGTTTTTGAAAACTTTAAATTGGTTGGAATTTTTCGGTCGTTACACAATGGGTGCAACCATTAATAGTTTAGGAATTTAGATATTGGCTTATTGGGATGTTTTAATGTATAAAGTTGGAAATTTTATCCATCTAGACCTTAGGAAGTGTGACAACTAGGAAAACTTTGTCACTGACTAACGTTAGAAGTTAGCATAGATAAATAAATTTAATAAAGTATCAATGTATTATTTCATTTTATAAATAAATATGATTAAGTATACTCTTACATGTAAGAATAAAACAACTATTAGGCTCAAAACTAAGTGACCAAAAATCCTTATCGTCATCTAAAACGATTAGTGTATTTGGAAAGTACAAGGAGTCGTGAATCCAAGGATATAAACTTCGTAAAAGTATGACTTCAACTGTATGAGTTATGATTTTTATAAAAGAGTAAAATCAACTGCATAAATAAAGTTATTAATATCAAAATAGTGTTAAGAGATCGGTCAAGTTTTAGCCAGTGTCACCAATAGGAGAGTCGTAGTACTCCTCGAGATAAGAACTTTAAGACAAGCAATGCCAAAAACGGGGTCCGTATGAGGAAGATATGATTTTTATAAAATAATTTAATTATACCTCTGTTAGGCCAAAAGATGAAAGTCAAAACTAGCCAAAAGAACCTAAAGATAAGTTGTAGTACTTGTGGATATCATCGCATAGACATAAAGAGGGTAAAGATTAGAGCTCGCACACAAGATATATGATTTTCAAAAAAAATCATTTAGGTGTGCGCGCCATGCACAACATGCACTCTAATGCCAGATTCGAGTAGATTGGGGGTAATGTGGCTTAGTGAGAGAGTGACAAGTGGCGACTATGAGATGGAGTCGCGATGATCTTGCGTGATGCACACATATATTTGTGTGGCATGCACCTCAAGAGCTTGCTATAAGTAGAAGTTTCTATAGAACTGTCACACCCCCAAACCGAAACGGCGGAAATGTTAGCGGATGGATGGCGTCATATGTAGTATCACAACCATCGCATCATAGTAACCATAGTAAACACAACCATTACAATGATAAAATATGAAAAGAGTTTACATCGGTTTGGTTCTTGTTTTTATACATCAAAAGTATAATCAAAATAAAAAGATGTGACTCTAAATGCTCCGTCTTCTCAAAACTCTAGGAGGTACCTGTCTACTGATTCACTGAGAATACAAGCAGTTTTGAAAGAGTATCAGCATAAAGCTGGTGAGTTCATAAGTGATATTTTTGTAATGAAAACCTGTTGATGAATCCGTGAAAATGTTCGTTTGTTTCCAATAAAATCCAATGTTTTCTTTAGTAAAAGCAAGATAATACCAGTTCCTTCTATCACCACTTAGTTCATACTAGTTACGTATAAACAAATATCGAACAGACAGTGGATTATGTGGATCTGCCCTAAGCCCACAACCAAACACGGAATAGGAAGTGAGGTGGAAACCACATACTTCACGGTCGATCGAGTATTCTTCATATGTAACCCTAATGCATAAACTAAGAGGTTATAGAACTAACTATGAAGGTAGTATAAGAAACATATTAGTTTGTATGTTTGGTTACTACTAGCATGTATGGTGTATTCTGTTTGAAAACCCTGGCTACCACCAGTATGTATAGTATATTCCGTTTGATTTGTACAAAAACTCTTGTATGAAATCCTTGGCTATCACTAGTAATGTAAACAATGTATAGAATGTTATTTTGATTGTTTGTAAAGTACTGATGTATATCTGAGAAAAATCCTACATTTTCCCTTGAGTGTGTGTTGTTGCTTTAATGGTTTTGAAACTGTAAGGCATAAGTATTTTCCATACTTATGTTATTAAAGCAATTGTTCATGAGGAGTATATTATTACCTAAATATATTGTTACTATCTACTGGCGAGTTTTATGACCATACTAAACTGATACGACGTGAATCAGACGCCAATATCCTTTATGACTTTGTCACCTGTAGACCAATCGGTCCTACTGTAGCTAACAGTAAGGTGCGGGGTTGTCAGTCCCGTATAGATCTATACACAAAATCACGTTCTCCCTCGAGGAGACTCTGGTTCATAAGGGTAGTCCTCCACTTAGTTATATTTGTAAGCACCCAAGGACATGTCTCCCAACTAGATTAACGACTTTACAAGTAATAATATGTGAAACATAATGTTCTTTTGTACTTGAATTCGATGTATGCCTTGTAGAATAAAAATAATTATACTTAAATAATTATCTAATATGGTACTCTTGTATCCAAAAAGTGGTAATGTATGCCATAAACTATACCTGTCATAGTTTAAATGATTGTTAACGTAAAATCTTGATAAAGTAAAACCGCGTATTGAAAACTCAAACTATACCTATTATAGTTTGTATGTTATGTACTTGATTTTATATTGTTTCTAAAAGCTATGCAATTATATGTATTTGTTTACCAGAAATTGTCCCTTATGCTCCGCGTAATACAAAAGGGATAAAAATATCTATATATTTTGTCAAACTCGTTGGACTCTATCAATTGCATAAGTTTTAATCTTGTTTGAAAACCTTTGGTTTTTAGTTCACAAAATCATTTGTATTTGGCTTGTATCCCCGCCCTCCCCCCCCCCCCCCCCCCCGCGAAAACATATAAAACCATAAAAGCATAGGGGTATAAACTCACTGTTGTTGTGTGAAAACGTCGACGAAGATCCTTGGGTTGTTGTACGTGGCACTTAACGGAATCCTAATATCAATAATTACATATATGCAACTAAATTAGCAATTTCGTTATATAAAGTGTTGGGAAAACACTTGCTTTCAGTTAAGGAATGTTACCGGGACTTGATTGGATCGAGAAAATGAGTTTTTCACTGCTTAAGAGGCGTGTGCAGCCGTAAACAGGGGTTTACCGCCGAACACGCAGTGTACGGACGTAAACAGGGTGTACGACCGTGAACTCTTCTTTGAAGGGTGTATGGTTGTACACTCAAGAACAAGGGTGTTCGATTTCGATGAAAACGTGTTCCAGATGCTCCCAATCGACCCTAAATGACGATTTTTGAATTTTTTCGAAAGAAAAGAGGTGGTTTTAGTATGTGCGGTCAGAGGTTCTAGAGAGAGAATGAGAGAGTTTTTGGCCAAGAGGGTTCAAATGAGGGTGGGGGTCCTGTATTTATAGGTTGGGGGTATGGTCGGTGGTGGGGTCCACCTAACACCAACCATAAACGGGTGTGCGGCCATACACGGGTGTGCGGCCGTACACACACTTAGGCCGAAAAATATTTTCAGATAACGGAAACGGAAAAAATTTCGGGTTGTTACAAGAACCCTCTCTACACACCTCTTAAACATCTCAATCTCCCTCTCCCTGATCGAGCTAGTCCATCCTGAGGTAGTCTCCGAAGTTACAAGCCCTAAATCTACCCTACATCAATGAATCACGCTACTAGGGTGAGTTCAGGGCCCCACTTTTACTGTTTTAAAATGTTTATGGGGGTGGGGGGAATAAAAGTTATAAAACTATATAAATGATTTTTACAGAAACTGTTATTATTTTTAATGTATCAATAGTCTATACAAATGCATTAAACGTTAGGATAATATTATGCCAAGTAGTTACCCTGCGCAAACTTTAGGAATGATATTATGCTTAGTCGTTACACTACCCAAAACTATATTGAAAGAATATACCTAGTTGTTATGCTGACATATACCCTATGATAACATAGTATCTAGTCGTTATGCTAGCCAAACTTAAGGATAAGCATTGTACTTAGTTGTTATTCTGCCCTAATATCCTATCAAAGAATATCAACACAAATAATAATAATAATAATAATAATAATAATAATAATAATTATTATTATTATTATTATTATTATTATTATTATTATATATCATTGATTTACATAATCAGTCCCCGTTAATTTAATTAGTCTCTTTTGATCACTAAATTAATTCCAAATTAATTCTTGATCAATACTAATTAAATAATATGCTTTCAAATTAATATATTAGAGCTTATAATATATTAATAAATCATAAATAACCTCTTACTCAAATATCCATCCTCAAATTGTCCTGGTGATATGTAACCCGAAATTGACCATGCTACTCTCAGGTCAAGTACATACCAGTTACAGTTATGGGCTTAGACACCTAATCCAACACCTCTGCCATCAGCTGCTGAAGATCTCCTCATGATATCAATTATCCATTCCATGAATACAATCGCATGCGACAAAGCTTAGATAATCCTTCAAGTAATAGACTCATCCCTACAACGGTTGGAATCAAACAATAGCTGTGAAGTAGGGTCAAATCTCTCACTCTGAGATTATCCAACCTTTTTCACATGTGACTTAACATATTCACTTAATGGCTAACTCACATCACTCATGAGTTCCATAAAGCACAAAGAAAGCAACATTCGTGCGGATGAGTTGACTGACAATAAAATGCAATAAGATCTGAAAGATCCTCCCATGAAATCCTTGATCTCAAACTCCCAGCATCTCGTGCGTATCTTCGCCATGCTCTTGATGGGTTTTGGCCATAAGACATCCTATGTGCTCATACAAACCCTAATGCTTGGATCTAGGTTTCTCTATTGTACATGCTTTGAATCCAAGACTATAAACCCTAATTCTAGCATTCAAATAATCATATTAACATGAGAATAGGTTTATAATGCTACCTTTGACTGTTATGTAGCAATAACAATCCCAATTCCTCCTTGAATTGACTTTGGAAGGCTTAGAGTCACAAGTGTCACTCCTCTAATGGCTTACAAACACCAAGAGCAAATGGAGAAGGTATAAAGAGAGAGGAGAGAGGTAGGAATTTGTCCTTTGGACTTCTTGGGAAGGCTTAGACCAATTCATGAGCCTTAGGGGGTTTATATAGGTGTAAAGATTAGGGTTTTAGTCCTTATCCTTATCTAGTTGCTTGCCCACCAAGCAACCATAAGATAAGTCTTAGAAACCCTTATCCTAATCGAATTCTAAGGCATTATCTCCTTAAATTCGTTCACCCTATATTTAAGATAATCCTTACCTTATTTTGTAACTATCACATAATTACAATTCAGCCCCTCTAGTTTAATTAATTACACTTGATCACAAAATTAATTCTTAATTAATTATTGACCAATATTAATTAAGCAAATATGATTTCTCCTTTAATATATTATTCTTATAACATATTAATAAATCATAATAACCTCTCTCTCTATTTATTTCTCCAATCAAGTTGCTTTGGTGAAGGCAACCCAAAAGGACCATGCACCATCGGGTCAAGTACATACCAAAATAGTTATGGACTTAGACACTAATACAACAGTCTCCCACTTGGATAAGTCTAACAACTATTATGCGTATGACTTCAGATCCTGATCTGCAATCGTAGCTTTCCAAAGCCGCTGTCAACTCTGATCCTATCAGATACGCGTGTCCTTAGATAAGGGATCATATATTCCTCCATTCTAGATATCATATGAGACATGATTTCAAATCATTCTCTTTGTACTACTTCTCGATTTCTGATTTATGACGACAGACTAATTGAACAAATCAAATTAGCCCTATCCCGGCCGAGCATTTACGTTTGTCATCACTAAACCATCGAGGGGCCTAAAGATATCGCTTTTATCCTACTTTGGATAAAAGGAACGGATAAACTTTGATACAATGCTTGCTTGCACTCACTAACCAAATCACACACAATAATATGTTTTATAACACCAAGTTACTAGTGCGTTTACATATTATCAATGTGCAACCGATTCGCAAGATACAACTCACACATCTCGGTTTCAAGAATATAAGATGTTATCGTCTCACCAATCACTCGTGATACAATTCATGGAGTGATCCAAGTGAGCGTGGGTTTAATCCAATGCTCAAATCACATTTATAAGCACTCATGAACGTTGCAGCAAACATTTGCTTATGTCTAATGCTCTTTAGACAATCCACACACCAATTCACGACAGTCTTCATTCATATCTACTTCCAACATATGAATGACTGTGGCCCATTTGAATAATTCGATTATTCTTAATAAACTCAATTATTTTGGAAGTCAAAACATGCAAAGTGAAACACAAGAATAATACTAATCCCATATGGCCTCAAACCTTTGAGGATAAATAAAACACCTTTTATTTATCACCATATCGATTACTCATTATTTGTCGTTTCGGGTAATCAACTTCTTACTTGAATTATTACATTTGTCCCATGCTCCTAGCATGCACACAATGTTTACCCATGGTTCTTACTTTGTGAAATAGATCACATTGAACACATTTCCAATCATTCTCATTTTACAACTCCAAATCCATTTTTCATAAGTTTAAGAATATCAAATTCTTGCCACTTATAGAATATGCTAGATTCTAACATTTTATGCAACTTACCCTTTCGTAATGCCAATACACCAAAGTCACAAAGACTATTGTCAATGATATTACAAAGTCTTCTATCGGAGATTGTTACAAGACAATTCCTTAGATATGATGTCTCTCACTCAAAGTACATTCCTTTGAACATCCTTTTGCATAAAAATTTCTAATCTAGTCATAGATTTTTAATATTCAATTCCCAATATGGATACATTTCCATATTTTCCATATGACAACTCATTCTTAATAGAATCTCATCTATTCGTAATGATGTCGATATGGTCCATCCAATATGGAAACATTTCCATATCTTCCAATACTATACTTCCAACTACTCACAAGCAACCAATCCTCGTCGAACTTTGGATTGTACTTTGATAGTTGCTTAATTATTTTAGTCAAAACCAATTCTAGCCCCTTTTCCCTCTAAATGCGCTCGACACTTGGAAAATTTTAGAATGGTCAATCATTAAAGCATTTGCAATCGACCCTATACCCGAAGCGTATGGGACACGACGCATAATGTTTTATTTGCTATGTTCTCAAAATTCGAATTGTGAAGAGGAATGTCATAATCATAATCGAAATTTTAAGAACACACTATATACCCTTGACTAAATTTATTAACATTTCTCAACCTAAACCTTTAGATTTGGAATGAAGCATAATATTCTCTCCCTTAATTATAGCAAAACAACTATTCCTTCCTTACGACTTTGCAAAGAATGACTCTTGTTTTCTATAATTAATATTGCCAACTTGCAATACTTTCCTTAATAATCATACAATCATAAAATTTATGCTCCCACTATCATGATGATTATTATAAAACATAACACTTATGCTCCCACTAGCTTCGACATGTATTCATAAACATCTTAACTTTTAGAAAAACAATACTTATTGAATTTCTTAAGTTTATGTTTCTAATACTTAGTGCTTTGATAATCTTTTATCAATGCTTCTTGAACTTATACACCTTTGCCTTCGATAGTTCATATGTGTGTGTAAATAATTGCCAAACCTCACAATTCAAATTATGGAAAGGGATGCCGTAACCATAATCGAATTTGAGAATGCAATTTTACAATTACTATCTTCTTAAGATCTTTCTTAGTGAAAGCATTTCCTCACAATCATTTTCATGAAGGAGGAAATCTTATGACACTTAGATTTAAGTGGCGTATGTGTTCCTACCCATGTGAATTTGTTAAAACCAAAGTTTACGACAAATTCAAACTCATATGGACCAAACTTTCTTAATCTTGATTTCTTGCATTATGGTAGCACAACTGCTCACCATGTCTTCCAAGTAGTTAAGCAGCTCACCCTTTCCTATCAATGTACCTTTCATCGATTAAGGTGCTTTTCCATTTATGCGTTCAAAATGAGAACTCATAAAACTCACATGCATAATTAACTCAATTGGAATAGCACAGAAACAAAATAATGTCAACACGATAGGTTGTAAACCTCAACTCGTGTGCTAGTGATGATTGATAAGGTTTATTTGATTTGTTCTTGAAACCTTTCAAGACCATTAAGACTCCCACTGACTCTTTGACATATAAGATTCTCTTGTCAAAACATTTCTTGACAAACAAATATTCAAGAGTCAGTGTAGCTTTTATCAAAACTCTTCATAAATTGGTCCTAGTTGGTCTTTGTCTTATCTAAGACATCACAACTTACCACATTTAATGAATGTTTTAAACCTTCTTAATACTTTTCACTCATTGTCACAATCTTAACTCTAAGACTTGTTTTGGAACGAAGTATGATTGACTTCTTGATTTGACCATTTCTTCAATCTTTGATTCCTCTTCTTGGACATACAATTGTACCAAGACTCACTTAGAGGATCAATTGAGATATGGTTCTTAATCATTAAGACCTATCATAAAGTATAAAAAGGTACTCTCCCTTCTTCTTAGAATGGAGAAACTTTTATCTCTCTGCTTACTTGATTCTTGTTATTCGTTCTACTATTGATTTAAACTTTTTCAATCAATTCAAAATTACACTTAATCTTATAAGTATAATCATACTTACTAAACCTTTAGTAAATCATGACGAATATCTCGTTACTCTTATGGTGGACTTTGATCAACACACAACTTTGTGTACTCGATCTCCTAGTCCTTCACTTGACACTTTGTCAATGAATTAGTCTAATTTCCAAATACGAAATTTCTCATTCATCGTGCATCCACGTTGCATGATTCCAAGTTTCTGTCCAATTGAAACTTTGGCGATGAGAAACTCTCCCTATTTGGTAAATTCTCGACTTTCCATAACATAATAAGAACCAAATCCATTATTGCTGATAATAGAAACATTTTAACATCAATTTTTTTCATACACGCCATTGTAAGGATAAATAAATAAAATTTAAAATCAAAATTTATTTTATTGCGGAAAAATTTGTCCTTACAATGCAACTCATTGAAATACTTATGCTAATACATCTTTCTCAGCAATCTAATTTTAACTCTAAGTAGTAGCTCAAGAATCCAATCTTCGAGAAATGCGATCAAAATCCATTCCTTCACGGTTAGATTCTGCTCACTTCTTCCTTTAAGCTTCCTTTCTATTCTTCGATCTTACAAAACATCAATTGTAATCTTATCACATTATGTATTAAGAATCTAGAATAGAGGATTAAAAGAGTTAGTCAATGGATTTTACCTAAATTAGAGCCATACGTTTCGACTCTCCCATCTCTTAGGTAAATATGGCAGCTTCGTCTCCAATGTCCCTTCTCTTGGCAATAAAACAAATCGACTCTTTTGGAACAGCACATGGGACTACTTCAGACATTGCCTTTCTCTTATGATCAAACTTTTCGATCATAGCATGTCTTTCGTTGCTATTGTCTATATCCATAGAGGTCTTGAAGGCAGATTCACCAATCAACTTTGTTTTTCTATTGCGCCAAACCATTGCTGATTCAGCAGCAATAAGCATATAGGTGAGATCTATAAGGGTCACGTCGCGGTTCATCATATAGTACTCTCTTACGAACTCACTATATGAGTTAGGAAGTGACTGAAGAACCCAATCAACAGCTATTTCCTCACAGACAATGGATCCCAACATTCTTAACCTATCAATGTGTGACTTCATCCCTATGACGTGTGCACACACTGGCTTTCCTTCTTTATGTTTACTTGCCAAAAGGGCTTGAGTGATCTTGAACTTTTCAAGCCTTTGAACTTGTGGGTTAGGGAGGATAATTTGAGGAGGAGGAGGAAGTGAAGCATGATCTCTTGTTCCTCGATTGAATCGTGGAATATCATCTTCATGTGGAATGCTTGTTCCACGGGATTTGAGAAGACCATAGTTGTCAAACTTTGACATCTACAAAACGGGAGAAAACGAATTCAAGTTAGTTGATAGATTGAGTCCTTAGTAAATCACCCAAATGAGATGCTAAGGCTAGGACCCAACACAATATTCTACAACTCGGGAGAGGGATGTCGTAACACAAATTGCAGAACATTTGAAGGTAAGTGAATGATGATTCACTAATTTCCACCATGAAAAAACGAAAAAGAAATTTAAGTTTTAAATCTATGAAAACTCCTAGATCCTTTGAGATTCGTTGAACTTTCAATGGCATGTTTAAATCTCGATATGCCCCTCTAGTTTGTGACTGGGATGCCGAGGATCACAAAGCGGGTGTGAATAACCATGCAAACTTACATGGTGCCCTCACATGTTACAGTCACCTATTCGATGTGCCGGTAAACCACACACGCTCCACCGAACTATGACAAACATTGAGTCACCCTTTGCTACCTTTGCTTAGAACCATTTAGTGTGCCCGTTAACCACACACGCTCCACTAATGTCTTCGCAAAGGTACAAAGTGTAATTTCATGGAATTGCATCAATTCACTTTTGCCTAAGTAACTAAGATTGGGAATTTTATGAAAACATTTAGTTACTTTTATACTTTATTATACTTATAATGGAAGGTTTCGTCCTATCCTACCCATTCGGCTAACGACCCTCCACTGGTCAAGAGTGCGGTGGGTAAGAGTGGATACCCATTCAATCGCCATTTTATAGGCAATTTCCTTAAACACCCCTTATAGACCAGCTTCGTGAATGAGGCCTACTAACGGTAAGACTGACTTTTACTCATACATATATATATAATGTTATACCTTTAATGTTATATATATATATATATATATATATATATATATATATATATATATATATATATATATAGTATAGGGTGTATTTTATACTTTTAAAATACTAGGTGGTCTAATTTAACAATTATACTTTTAATTCAATTAAATTGTCAACCTAAACTTTTATGGGTTTATTAAACTTCTCTTAATTATACACCTTAATTAATTAATATAACCATAAGGGTGTGATTTGAACTTTTTCAAAACAATACTAGAGTTTTAGAATTTAACATTCCTAATTAAACTTTTAATCAACTTTTAAATTCCAAAACTTGAGGGCAAGTTTTGAAACCTTTTTCAAAACATTAGGGTTTCAACCATTTAAATTTCAAAACAACAAAACTTTTGGGTTCAAATTTAAACTATAAAACCTAAAGGGCAAAATATGAAACTTTTCATAACAACAAGGATCAAATAACAAATAATTCAAATTAACATTTAATCACATAATTATCCATATTTGATTTATTTAATGATTTCTTGCAAAACAATTTATCAATTTACTCAAAATAATTAATCAATTATCTTATAAGGAAACAATTATCATATTAATTGATAAATATCTTCAATTAGATCAAAATTATAGTCAAATATATCATAGAATCGGATTAATATTGATCTAACATGATAAGGTAACTATCCATAAGCAAAAACAGCAAGAAATCCCGAAGTACCCTCCATCTGACGAGCCGACTCGTCGAGTCAGGCATGGACTCGTCGAGTCACCTTGGACTCGGCGAGTTCATCTATGGACTCGTCGAGTCACCTTGGACTCGGCGAGTTCATCTATGGACTCGGCGAGTCCAACCTCCAGAAACACAAAATTCGAAATTTTCAAACTTATCAAGCATCAATACAATAGAAACCAATCAAGGCTCTGATACCACTGATGGGTTTTGGTCATAAGACATCCTATGTGCTCATACAAACCCTAATGCTTGGATCTAGGTTTCTCTATTGTACATGCTTTGAATCCAAGACTATAAACCCTAATTCTATCATTCAAATAATCATATTAACATGAGAATAGGTTTATAATGTTACCTTTGATTGTTATGTAGCAATAACAATCCCAATTCCTCCTTGAATTGACTTTGGAAGGCTTAGAGTCACAAGTGTCACTCCTCTAATGGCTTACAAACACCAAGAGCAAATGGAGAAGGTATAAAGAGAGAGGAGAG
The DNA here is from genome assembly GCF_002870075.4 of Lactuca sativa. NCBI lineage: Eukaryota > Viridiplantae > Streptophyta > Magnoliopsida > Asterales > Asteraceae > Lactuca > Lactuca sativa. Next base: position 33,925,980 of record NC_056629.2, on the reverse strand, counting down.
AGGTAGGAATTCGTCCTTTGGACTTCTTGGGAAGGCTTAGACGAATGCATGAGCCTTAGGGGGATTATATAGGTGTAAAGATTAGGGTTTTAGTCCTTATCCTTATCTAGTTGCTTGCCCACCAAGCAACCATAAGATAAGTCTTAGAAACCCTTATCCTAGTCGAATTCTAAGGCATTATCTCCTTAAATTCGTTCACCCTATATTTAAGATAATCTTTACCTTATTTTGTAACTATCACATAATTACAATTCAGCCCCTCTAGTTTAATTAATTACACTTGATCACAAAATTAATTCTTAATTAATTATTGACCAATATTAATTAAACAAATATGATTTCTCCTTTAATATATTATTCTTATAACATATTAATAAATCATAATAACCCCTCTTTCTATTTATTTCTCCAATCAAGTTGCTTTGGTGAAGGCAACCCAAAAGGACCATGCACCATCGGGTCAAGTACATACCAAAATAGTTATGGACTTAGACACTAATCCAACAACTCTCTCTCTCTCAAGAGTGGCTAATCATTCATCATGCTGAACTGCTATGAACTGCTCCCAAACCAGCGAAACCACCGCTACCTTATCCGATAACGCACCTGGTCAGTTGACCCCATCCGACTCATCCATACCACGCTTGCCACACGGCCCTCCATTTGTGTCAGATGACGATCACATGAATACAATCACATACCCCACCGTTTAAACAATCATAGGCTAAAAGATTCAATCCCATAATGGTTGGAATCAGACTAGAGCTGCACAACAAGACCAAACCTCTAAGCCTAAGATCCTTTAAACCGTGTGGCATGTGACTTAGCATATCCACTCAATAGCCAGTTCACACGCGAAAGAGTCACAGACCATCCGAACAAGAAACTCGATAGGAACTACGACATCACATAATTAGGCAATTCTACCATGCAATTCCTGAAGATCCCTAGCCTATTGCTAGCATATTGTTCTAAAATATCATAACATATCATAAGCTAAAATAATTGTGTGGTAATTTGGGGTCTACTTACTGGCTCTGGCTGATCGTACACATCAAATCCTCCTTGATTATTTTGAAAACTAATTGGAAATTTATTTTTAAAATCCTTTTTCCTTAATTTGAGACTAGATTCACATGAGTGTTCCTCCAATTCACTCAAACCAAGGCTCTGACACCAACTTGTAACATCCATAAAATTTCAGTAAAATTTAAAACTTTTTCAAACATCCAAAAGCCATTAGTTATCACCAAATGTTTTCAAAATAGTTTCATATCAGAGTATCCCAGAAACCATAAGTCCCAAACGCGAGGATGTGTACGGCTACACCTTCGCCTTCCCAAAACATCTGAAGCACCTGAAACAATGAATTGAAATCGTAAGCATAAAGATTAGTGAGTTCCTCCAAAGTATCAACACACAAAAGTAGCACATATATAAATAACAACATACAATGGGTCCACAACTAACAGACTAGATTACCCCTGAGCCCACAGCATAAGTCTGGCTTGCCCCCTGGGCCCACAACTTATGTCTGGCTTGCTCCCCGGCCCACATTACGAGTCTGGCATGCCCTACCCGACCCTCAGCTCGTATCTGGAATGCCCATGAGCCCTCAGTATGATTCTAGCATGCCCTCCCTGGCCCTCAGCTCATATCTGGATTGATCCAATATCCTCAAGCCCTCAGTATGAGTCTGGCATACCATTTGGTCCTCAGCTTGTACATGGAGTGCTAATGTGCCCTCAGTATGAGTCTGGCATGGCCTCCCTAGCCCTCAAACCATATTTGGAATGCTAATGAGTCCTCAGTATGAGTCTGACATGCTATCCCTGACCCTCAGCTCATATCTGGAATACTCCATGGTTTGTTTGCTACAGCACAAAGCAGTATAACCTCAACCCAACCCAAACAATATATAACATATAATATTCTATACAGATAATCAAACAATATCACAGGCAGTCCTATGGATCTACCAGACTAGCATATCAATAACTAGCATACTCATGCATATCCATTCCGTACTCGGTATATCAACAATATCAGGATATCAACCAAAGGGTCGGCATTGGTGCCTTCGATCCTATTATTACAGTAAGGAAAACTTACCTCACACTGCTGAAGTCCCGCAGACAAAACCCTAGCTGCCAGATGACAGATTCCCAAATTGTCAACATCAAAACAACATCCAATTAATAATTGGGTTCCAAGCCCAAGGCCTAACTCACACTTCAAAGGCCCAAAAGTCAACCAATGAACCAAAACCCAACATATGGCCCAATTTTCCAAATTAGGCCCAAACCCCTCACATGGTGTTACCATAAGGCCCAACCATTTATTCCAGTCCAAACACTTGGCATTCTAATGGTCCAATATCTCATAATCATCAAGGCCCAATTATGTCCCACCTGTGGCCCAATTTTCCAAATTACGCCCAATCCTTTCTAATGGGCCTTATCCTAAAGCCCAATCTAAATATTCTAGTCCATATACTTATTCTTGGATGGCCTATTAAAAGCCCAATCACCAAAGCCCAACAAAAGGCCCAACTCAAGGTCCAAACAAAATTAGGATTTTCACATAAAATTATGATTAGGGTTAAGTGTTACCACTTAATCCATTAAGTCCATCATTTGACTAGGTAAATCATACGGTGTGATTTGGTGTAATTCATAATTCAATTCCAATGGCCCAAACACGGGTCCCGATAAGTCCAAACCAAAAATCCAAATTTAGTGTTTTCTAAACCCTAATTAGGGTTTTCAACCCAATCACGTTCCAATTATTCTATTTGTTAAGTTTTAAGGTTGTTTAATTGTTAATTAAGTCGGGCACCACCTACTACCACATCGGGTAGTGGTGGTCAACTGCAGCTTAGAGTGGCGGCCACCACCTCATGGTGGTGTTTATGATTTTTGGTTAAATATGTCCAAGCATCCCAAAATAACAATTACACACACAAAGCACACAACCACGCAAGGTGGCGGCAGAATGGCGGCATGAGGTGGCAACTACCACCCCACGGTGGTGAAGGGTTGTTTTCCTTGAATAATCCGGCCATACAATGTACATACAATATGACATCATAAAATACACTCACATAAACAAGGACATGCACACAGCCCCCACCACATGGCGGCTGGTGGTAGCAGAACAAAAAAAGGTGGTTGTAGCCACCATGGTTGGTAGCCATGGTGGTTTTCCATGGTTTCCGGCCAATGAGCATAGCAACACCAAAATATACAAAAACATGATTTAAACACGAAAAACACACCCCATCAACAATCTTGTGACGGAAGCCAATGATTTGCAATCAAAGCCACCACCGTGATGGTTTCTCTTGATCCCCTGCCCAGCAAACACATCAAAACATGCTTACACATCTTCAAAACATGAGTTTACACTGGAAAAATGCATCCAATCCCAGTCACCCCCATGGTGGCGCATGGCAGTCGAAAAAGAATGCCAGTCGCAACAGCCGTCCGAAATGGCGACGACGGCGATCGTGCAGCGGCAAAAGAAGAAGAATAAGAAGAAGAAGAAGAAGAAGACAACGGGGATTGACGGTCACTCGAGTTTTCCAGAAGGGAAAGCCAGCCACAATTGCTCGGCGACTCAGTGCAGCAAGGGATGGAGGTGGCTGCCTTGCTGGTTCACAATAGCAAGTCAGCGACGGTCGGGGAGGCTACACACGGTGGCGGCTGAAGAGCACTCCAAGAATAGTGGCAACTAAAGATTAGGGTTAGGGTCTAGTGGCTGGTGCATCTTCAACGGGAAGGGAAGGGACACCGAGTTTAAACCTGTGTTCCTTTCAAACATCAATCTAGTTTTACGAGTTTGGGCCCTCCTCCACCAAAAATTTTCAACATAACTCCAAAATTTACCATTTAGCCCCTTAGCCTCCAAAATCTTTCAATTTAAGTCCAATATTTTTCCAAACACTAAATGACTTCTGAAAATCTTTACAAAATAAATCCATAATTTACTAAATAGCCCTCAACCTTCAAAATTATTTACAAACTAATCCAAAAATTACATTTTAACCCCCAGACTCTCAATTTATGGCTTTTAACTCCCCGAAACCAACACACTGATAAATATTATGGATTTTATGGCTACTATTCATTTAATAATATTTATCTAATTGTTTATTTAATACACGGGATGTTACACTAGAACTACATGATATTATGGATTACAAATGATATGATAGGGTTGCCTGATTAGGCAGTGCATTGGTTAGAACTCGATGCTCGAATGATGCTTGCTTTCTGATTTTAGGAACCACTATTAATACCACTTAACTATCAAGTGAATATGCTAGGTTACATGTTATAAGAATTAGATAATTTTAGAAGGTTAGGTTTAACTCTATTGAGCAACTCTTATTTGAGTCTAACCATTGTAGTGTGAGACCTTGCAGTCAAAGAATTATCTAGTGTATGTTGCATGTAATTATATTCATAAGGTACTTAGTGAGTGTTAGTGGGGGTTTATTTTACAACTGATGGCAAAGAGTGGTGGGAAGGGAATTCTAGGAGAACCTAAGAACTATGTTAGCTTGGCAGATACGTTGTTTATTGGGAATGGAGAATGTTTAGTAGTAAGGGAGTCACTTATGGGAATCGATACGACTCTTGAGGAAAGTGCGGATAGGTATGGGAGGTAGTATTGGGCCCATACTACTAGAAGCATATGATCTGTACTCGAATCAAGGGGAGTCGTGAGGATACTAAGGAACTCACAGGGTGTGAGATTATTCGAGTGTTTTCTGATTGTTTTCATTTTTTATTTTCAGTATGGTGATCACTCGAGGTGGTTCAGGTCCTGGTGAGGGATCGGGTTCAGGCTTTGGATTCGGACTCTTGGATGATCAGATGCAAGAGTTCATTTCTTCTGAGAACCTGTGATATTCTAGAGCAGACTCCTGCGATCTTTGGTATGATGAAGGAGGGATCTATGGAGATTCTGGATGAGCGTCTGGGCGTATTCCATACTGAGATTGTGGTTACGGTGGGTTCGCGCTCTATGAATTTTTGATAGTTTCGTGCAAATGGGGATCATATGTTCTTCGGGAAGAAGGGCCCCATTGTTAGCAGGCGATGGTTGGAAGACATCATGAATGCTTTCCAGACTAGCACGTGTCCCGAGGAGGCGAAGATCAGACTTGTATCTTGTCTTCTGAAAGATAGATCTCGTGATTGGTGGGGGGAGGTAGGCCGTGCCTTGGGAGGCGAGGCTGTTAAGGTGATGACTTAGGATGACTTTGTTATAAGGTTTAGATTTGAGTTTGCACCAATGATCGAAGGTTCATCGAAGTTATATACTAGAGTTATTTAGCAAGCGGTATTTGATTGACTTGATTCCTATCCCTTTATACGAGAGCAAGGTTATTGTGGGGATGGATTGGTTGAGCCCTAATGGGGAAATGATTAATTGTGAGCACTATATAGTTCAGTTTCGAACCCCAAGTGGGGGAGAATTAGTCATCTGTGGTGAAGGTTCTTAACGGGGGCCATCTCTCTGTTCAGCTGTGAGAGTTAGGAGGTATCTTCCGCATGGTTGTTCTGGTTTTGTGGCTTATGTATTGGATACCAGAGAGGAAAAGAAGAGGATAGTCGGTGATGTATCGATTTTTCGAGAGTATTCTGATGTGTTCCTGGGGGATTTTCCTGGAGTGCCTCTGGAGATGCAGGTTGAGTTTCGTATTGATTTGGTTCCAGGTGCGGCTCTAATAGCCAAGGCACCTTAGCGGCTAGGACTGTCGGAGATGTAGTAGTTGTCCACACAGTTGCAGGAGCTGCTATACAAGGTGTTTATCAAGCTGAGTATTTCACCCTGGGGAGCACCGATACTTTTTGTGAAGAAGAAAGATGGTTCCCACAAGATGTGCATCAACTACCGGGAGCTAAACAGTAACATCCGGTTTCGTGAAGCTTCCTATTTCAGGAATTATGGAAATTAATGGATCAAGTTAGGGACCTGGACTTCAAACGGTTTTGTTTCTAGGCCTATTTGGGAGTAGATTATATATAGGTTGTGTGAGCCACGCTTTCGGTGTGTACTTTAGAGCCCAAGGGTATAATGGTAAAAGTCATTCTTCAGGCTTTTATTAAATTAAGGATTCTGATTCGGAAGGTTTTGAGTCAAAGGAGACTTGACGGGATTGTAGGCCTCTTCAGTACCTTTCCGAGCATATAATGAACGCCGAAATCGGATTTGGGACGCGAGAGTTATGACAATTTTAAGTTAGGAGGGTTTTGGGTTTAAGCTAGTATGTTGGGCGTACAGGGAGTATGTTCGGCGTACTAGGCTTAAGTGATCATGAAGTTCTTCCTCGTATGTTAGGCATACCCGGAGTACGTTGGGCGTATATTAGTCCTGGTCAAACCCTAATTTTTGGGTCTTGGACCCTATTTAAAGGTCTTATCTTATTGCAAAACCTTCTTACCTTCAGTCTCCATCCTCTCTAACCCTAAATTCAAAACCCTAGCCCAATTTGTAAGATCATTGAGCTTTTGAGTGTTTTGGAGTGTTCTTGGTGCATCTTAGAGAATAAGGAACTCACTGGAGAAGTGTTGGTTGTCTTAGAGCTTGTAGATCCAGACCTTGTTCACCTTGATCTTTCTTTTGGAGGTATTAAGTTTCAATATTTATGTTCCTTTCATGTAGATCTAGTTTTGGGTTATGATTTTGTCATGTTTTGGTCATATGTTTTTCGTTCTTTTGATTAAAAGCTACTCTAAAGCTTAAGGGTGTCATTTCTTGTTAGATTTGAGGTTCTTGTAGCATAAAAATCAGATCTTGATGGTTGTGGTACAACCATGCATGAGTTTTTGGCCATTAAATGTTAATAAGAAGTTAGGGTTTGGTTTTAGGCCCCATTAAGCCATGCAAAGTCATAAAGTCAGCAACTTTATGACTTAAGATGTCCCTTAGAACTAGATCTGGAAGTTAGACGTTTTGTCCTAAGGCATTAAGAAGTTTGGAGTTGAGTTTGGGTTTCAGTGTAGTACGTTGGGCGTACTAGGGTGGTTTTCAAGGAGTATTCACTAGATGGGCTTTTGGGCCATTTTTGTACTTTGGTTCGTTTTGCGTTTGGGCCTTGCTTTTTTGGGCCAAGTATGGGAAAGGTAAAATAGTCTTTTACCCCTTGGTATGATAAAATTTGAATTGGGCCTTAGATTATGGGTGATTGTCTTAATTATTTACTAGGAATGATTTTTGGATATGTTCAGTGTGAGGATCCTGGTAGCAGCAACGCATGTATGTTTCAGTTATCTCGGATAGAGGTGACTCTCCTTACTGTACTTATGGGTCGAAGGCACCAAGGACAGCCCACTATAATGCGTTATGTAGAATGCTAGTTGTCTTTTTGACTCTTGCATTGTATTCTCGGTTAGACCCATGGACATGCATGTAGGGCTATGACCATTTCATGAGAGGGCTAGGCCCAAATATATGTTGGGTTGGGCGTAATGTGCGGGCTAGGCCCAATGATATGTATGGTATGTAGTATTTTTAGGAACTCACTAAGCTTTGTGCTTACGATTTCATGTTTATGGTTTCAGGTACTTCCAGTTCAAAAGGGAAGGGCCCGACGTGACTGCACAACATCCCCTAGAGTTTATTCTACATTTGATTAGTCATGATTTTTACTCTGATGTTTAAATACTATTTTTCATCCTGGATGATTTTGGGAATAGAATGTTGTTTGAATTAATGTTTTAAAAATGAAAATTTTCCATAGATTTTTGGGATGTTACATGAACAAGTTAACAGTGAAGAACCGTTATTCGCTTCCGAGGATTGATGATTTGTTCGACCAGTTACAGGGTGCGTCTTGGTTCTCCAAGATTAATATGCATTTAGGTTACCATCAGATGAGATTTCGGGATGAGGACATTCAGAAGACGACCTTTAGAACTAGTTATCATCCATACGAGTTCATAGTGATGCCTTTTGGGCTCACCAATACACCTGCAACATTCATGGATCTCATGAAAAGGGCTTTCAGGTCGATGTTGGATCAGTCATTGATCATTTCATTAATGATAGCTTGGTCTATTCTAAGACCAAGGAGCAACATGAGGATCACTTGCGAGAGGTTGTAGAGACTTTGAGGAGAGGGAGAAGCTTTAGGCCAAATTCTCCAAGTCTGAGTTCTGGTTGCGCGAGGTGAAGTTCTTGGGACACCTCATCAATTTGAAGGGTATATTGGCCGACTCAGCCAAGATCAAGGTCGTGATGTGGTGGGAGGTTCTGAGGTCTCCACTTGAGGTTTGGAGTTTCCTTGGCTTAGCAGGGTGATATCGAAGATTTATTGAAAACTTCTCTAGGATCACAGTTTCGTTGACCAGGTCGACGAAGAAGTCGGTTACTTTCTATTGGGGGCCTGAGCAGCATGCGTTGTTTGATACTTGGAGGCAGAAGTTATATGAGGCTCCGATTTTGAATTTACCAGAAGGTGTAGATGATTTCATGGTATATTGTGATGTGTCGATTACGAGATTGGGTGTAGTGTTGATGAAGAGGGGTCATGTGATTGCTTATGCTTTGAGGAAGCTAAATCCTCATGAGGAGAATTATCCTACTCATGATTTGGAGTTGGGGATGGTTTTTGCCATTAAGATTTAGCGTCACTAGTTGTATGGGGTTCGTTGTATAATTTACACGGATCATAAGAGTTTGAGGTACTTGATGGATCATCCAAATCTGAATATGAGTCAGCATAATTGGCTCGATATGGTGAAGGATTATGATTGTGAGATCCTTTATCACCCTGGGAAGGCCAACATGGTGTCTAATACTCTTAGTCATAAGGCGGCTAGTACTCCTATCATGCATGTATGTTTGAGGATGATAGTGATTACTCCACTCTTGGAGCAGATTCAAGGGGATCAAAGTAGGGTTATGAAAGAGGAGCACCGGAAGAGCAAGCACATAGTGGATTAGGTTTCCTCTTTTAATTATGATAGCCAGGGGTTGTGGACCCTACATCAGAGAGTTTGGGTTCCATATTTCAGGGGTACGCGATAAATCCTAATGGATAAGGCACATAAGTCGAATTTTTCTATTCATCCGGGTGTGACTAAGATGTATAGAAATCTCCGACTTGATTATTGGTGGCCCTACATGAAGCAGGATGTGGCATGGTATGTGGAGAGGTGCTTAACTTGCAGGAAAGTCAAGGGCAATCATCAGCGACCTCACGACAAGGTGGAGCCATTGGGTATTCCCGTCTGGACATGAGAAGAGATCATGATGGACTTCATCACAAAGTTACCACGGACAACACGAGGGGTGGATTCGATTTGGGTTATCAGGGATCGATTGACGAAGAGTATGTATTTTATTCCTATTCAGGAGAGCATCTTTGTAGAGAAACTGACAGATGTACATATACATAAGGTGGTGGCACGACAAGAGGGTCCAGTATCAATGGTTTTAGATCGGGATGTACGCTTTACTTCCAGATTTTGAAAGAGATTCCATGTGACAACCCGAAACTTTCATCTTATGTAATTGGTCCGCGTATTGTCTTTAAATCTTGAATTCATCACCCTTTGTAAATCTTGTGGTTCCGAATGCGTGTTTTGGACACAATATAGTCTAGTTATGGGTCTTAAGAGGTGTTGGAAAGTGTTTTGCATCATGAAATTGGATTAAACACACCAAAAGAGGTGTGTGCGTCCACACTTTTGTGTGTACAGCCGCACACCCTCCAGCCTCACACCCAAACATATATATATAGATGGATACCTTCTTCATTCATTCATTTGGATGCTCCTTACTCTCTCTCTACTTTCTCTCTCTAAAATCTTCAACCAAGAACACCTTGAAGGCCTCATATTTGTGATCTAGTTCATCTTCAAGCTTATTAGTGGTAAACACTTGATTCCCAAGCCTTAAAGCTCATCATGTTCATCATATTCATGAACCCTTGAAGGTGTATGGCCGCACACCTTCATGAGGGGGCAGCACACATTCAAATCTCCTTAGTGTGAAGAGCAAACACTTCATTTGGACTCACAAGAGGAGTGTACGGCCGCACACTCCTGTGTACGGACGCACACACACACTGAACGGCTGCACACACTTGTGTGCAGCCTCACACACACTTCTGGCCGCACACCTCAGCCGCACACTCAATTTCTAGGCCATGCACTCACTCAAATGTCCACTTTTGGCCCTAAACTTGCATGAATCATTAAGTATGGATCATGAGACACTTGTATTCAGTAATGTCGAGCCCTAAGAATGTTTATCCATCATGTTTAAGCATGAAACATCCTAGTTCTAACCCAATTGTGTGTCATCACATGATTTATAGGAACCATTGGCATTCAGGGCATCCATTGACACTCGAACCCTGCGATAAACTGTGAGTTCATACCCCTTTAATGAACCTTTCAAATGCTTTTATATGTTTTAAGGGGAGGGATACAAGTCAAATATACATGTTTATGAAAATTAATCACATGTGATTCACTATCCGTAACTCAAATCACATGTGATTTATCACTATGCCTTATAAAAAGAACTTTACGTTTTAAAAACTATTTTGGATAAATAAACTATCTTCTAACTGTTCCCTTTGACAAGATTTTTCCTTAAATATATTTTCTTACAAAATGTAACCACACTAATATATTTATATAAGTAAGACTTGAAGGACTTAGGACCGATAGCTCGCCTTATTTCCTGTTCTTGTTTGATTGTGGGCTTAGGGTAGTTGTTATCCGTCCGACTGTCGTTGATTTCTTAGTTATATATCATGTATATTGGTGTTGGATACGGGCCTTTTCATTTCAATCAATGTCTACACTACATAATTGCCAAGAATTACACCCACTAAGTTAACTATAATGGGTATAGTTAAGGCCACTACTACTCATTACTGCTACTATCTTACATACTATAATACACACTAACACGAGACGACTCACTAGTAAGAGAACTCACTATGAACTATACAAAAGACTACTTCACTATAATACAAGAGAAAGCACTAAACAGGGGATAACACACTAACTCACTATGAGATACGTTATTCGCTACATACTATGCCCAAAGTTTTCCGACAGGAAGACGACGCTACATGTATAGATCTATACGGGGCAGACACTATTACATCCCGACTGTTAACTTTAGTCCGAGCCGTGCAGGCCCAGGGATACCGCTACTTCTCTACACTATGCATGACCGGGAAGGTCATGGGGTACCCTACTACTCACACTATCAGTAGCATACAAGGAATACACTACATTCACACTAAAATACTAATACTAAAGAATATGTTTAAAATCCCGAAGTAAATAAGTATCTAATACTAATGAGAGTTTGCACCACTCTTATTGATATCAGGCATAACTTTCTTATTACACTACTTATTGGGGGTTCACTGATATATTTTTATTACAAACGATTTCTTTTAAATAATGAGACTTACATGCAAGTTACAGGTTTTTCAGTTACAATGTATTTCTAGAAAATATAGGATTTTCTAGAGTTTTCTATTACTTACGAATGTAAACTACAGCCCTCACACTATCTGTACTAATGCATTTTATACTAAAACTCACACTAAACTCTTATGAACTCACCAGCTTTATGCTGATACTCGTTTTCAAAATAACTTGTATCCTCAGGTCAAAGATAGACAGGTACAGGTGCTACATTTTGGAGAAGGTGGAGCATACAAGATCCATCTCTTATTTTTGCATACTTTTGGTGTTTATTGAACTTTACAGAACACACTTGTAATTACACTCACTATGTAAATGTAATGGTTGCATGTTTCTTGTTTTTACTATTATACAATTGTGATGATACTGTACATGACGTCCTCCACCCTGAAACGTTTTCCGCCATTACCGGTTTTGGGGTGTGACAGATTGGTATCAGAGCATTGTTTATAGTGAATCAAGTATATCAACCTATAAAAGATATACGAACTATAAACACTTCGGGACTAAAACACTCTAACCAAGAATATATACTGTTAAGTATCTAAAAGATTTAACTAAGTATATATATACGCATAAAGTACAGGAGCCAGTATCACCATAGAACAGAACAAAAGTATTAAGGTTGTTGGATAGCATAATTGGGCTTAGAGACATATAGTCATATTTGGGGTAAATGTAGCCTGATCAACTACATTTTCATGAGAGTGACTAGCATGTGCCTAAGCTTGGTTGTGATGTTGCAACAAGTCTAAAACTTACCAACACTACCATAATACCGCTAGCATAAGAATACTATATGAGTATTCTGTATCTCTAAAACATACATATGTGATAACTAAAAGGGTCGTTATTGGTAAGACAATAGTTGCTAAGTGAATACACCACAGTTACATGTGACTAGGGCGCTATAGACTCAGAATCTGTAGCCTTTGCTTCATTTCCTATTCTTGTTTGATTGGGGATCTAGAGTTAGGGTTGCTTATTCGAAGGACTATCTTGCTTCGGTTGCATGTAATTGGTATGCACTACGCAAGTATTGGGTTGACTAGTAACGATTCATCTTATAAGTAATTTAGGTTAGTACGTCTATTAATCTTCTTTTCCCCTTTCTCGCATAGATAGCATGGCTGGCTTCCACCTACCCGGCAATCCGTACTATCCAAACCAGGGCAATGGAGGATGGCTCGATGAGGAGTCAGATAATGATCACCCGATCCCTTTGGATGATCATCATGCTGAAGGCTTCTCGGATAGCTCCAACTCCGTAAGTTAACAACCAACCTCCTGAAGCTCCAAACCCCAACCCTCGTCCGGTATTTCAGGGTCCCACCCCTATGTGGGCCATATCCTTGCATCAATGGAGCGAGGAGCAAGGCCAGCCTATACCTTACAATGGAGACCGATGCTACTACAACATAAGCGAAGGAGGATTAGCGGACCGAGTTCTGCCCATCATGGTCCGAAGAATTGCCAGGAATGTCGAGCAGGGTCAAGCAGCCATTGGTCGAGTTGTAGAAGTGGATGCCAACTCGAATCTCAACACGGTTCGCATCCGCCAACTCGAAGAATCCATGGACAGGACAAGGAGGACCAACGAGGCTCTGCAGCATCAGCTGGCTGCATCCCGAGCCGAAGTTAGGGAACTCCGAGCACGTCAAAGGATTCATGACCGACACCTTCAGGAAATTATGCGTCGATTGGCGGATCTGAGGGTTCGCCCAACAAATAACCGTCGCTAGTAGAAGACATCTAACTACCTCACTCTTTTGTCTAAAGGACTAGCCTTTTCTCTCAAATGTTCCATAGATCTCTTGTCTGTAAATAATCCTAGATCTAGAAAGCACTCTAACTAGATCTCTAAACTGCCAACATTTTTCCTAAGGTTTGATGTGAGACCTTCTGTTAGGTCAATTTTTCCTGAACTTGTATTACATCATCAATACAGTATATTGGCAGTTAACTATTCTATTGCTATGACTCTCATTCTGATTTTTGCATTATGTCGAATTAATCCATGAAACACCCTATTCCTATTTCGCAATAGACTTTTACTATTGCTATCATTCCTGTGATCTTCCAGTAAAAGATGCCTCCACGAAAGCGTCCAAGCAGAGGAAGACCAGCAACTCAAACCTCTCCTCCACCACCTCCTCCTTCGCAGCTCGACCCAGTGCTGTTCCAAACAGCTGTGACCGCGGCTGTGACAGCGGCCATGGCTCAAATGAACTCTGGGGACGCGAGCGGTGGTAACTCTAGATTTGGTGAAGTCCATCAAAGAGTGCAGGGATGCACTTATAAGGACTTCATGAACTGTAAACCTACCTTCTTCGATGGTACCAGAGGAATTCTAGCGTTATCCCAATGGTTCGAAAGAACCGAAGCTGTCTTTGAAATGTGCTCTTGTCCCGAAGAGAGCAAAATCAAGTTCGCTACTGCCACCCTCACTAACAGGGCCCTGACATGGTGGAACGGCCATGTTAGTGCACTCTCCTTGGTAATAGCCAATGCCATGGGCTGGGACACTCTAAAGGACCTCATGAGAAAGGAGTACTGCCCGAGGGGTGAAATTCAGAAACTTTAGGAGGAACTATGGAACCTCAAAATGGTAGGCACCGACATAATAGCTTACACGGCCAGGTTCTGCGACTTGGCGGCTATGTGTCCCAACATGATTCCTTCTGAAAGCAAGAAGATTGAACGATACATATGGGGTCTAATGCCTCCGTATCAAGGAAACGTTCTAGCCTCACGCCCGACCACCTTCGACAGTGCCAAGGAATTGGCCCAGAGTCTGATCAACCATGAAGTCTCTTTCACTCCAATAACAGCAACCACAACTACCAGTGCACCACCCGATTCATCTGACAGAAAGAGGAAGCGATGGAATAAAAAGAAAGGCAAGAAAACTCAAACCTCCTCCAAGGACCAGCAAATCGTGGCGGTCCATGCTGCCACTACTCCAGCCACTCCTGCACCGCCAAAAGCTTATAGTGGGAATCTGCCCAAGTGTCCCAAGTGCCCTTTCCACCACAACGGCCCCTGCCGTGAATTTCAGTGTTCCAACTGCGGTCGGAAGGGCCATACGGTGTGATTCTGCAAGGCCCCTCCCAAACCTATCTCACAAGTTTTCGGTTCGGGAGTGACCCCGACGTGTTATGGCTGCGGTGAAGCTGGTCATTTCAAGAAGAACTGTCCGAAGACTGCAAATGCTGGGGGGAACTGGTAGGCTACTCGCTATTGGTCACAACGAGGTGGTAACGGATCCCACATTAGTCACGGGTCCGTTTCTTCTCAACAACTCTTATGCCTGTGTCTTATTCGATAGTGGTGCAGAAAGAAGCTTCATAGATCAAAACTTTAAACACTTACTCAAACAATCCCCTCAACCACTAAAAGAAACATTCGCCATAGAAATGGCTAACGAGAAGACCGAAAGCTCTAACGAAATCTACATAGGTTGTACCCTCACGTTAGACGACCACTCATTTCCAATCGATCTCTTACCAGTCTCTATCAAGAATTTCGATGTCATTGTTGGTATGGACTGGTTGAGTCTCCATCGTGCCGATATCCTATGATCCGACAAAGCCATTCGCCTGAATCTTCCGAACCACGAAACTCTATTGATCTATGGAGATAAACCCGATACGAGCCTACGTATCATCTCCAGTATTCAGGCTCAGAAATACTTGCGTAAGGAATACCGCGCCTTTCTTGCTCACGTTGTCGACATTAGCCAGAAAACGAAAGATCCGAAGGACATTCCTGTTGTATGCGATTTCCCCGATGTCTTTCCGGAGGACCTTCTGGGTCTACCTCCCAAACGTCAAGTTGAGTTCAGAATTGACCTAGTCCCAGGAGCTACCCCCGTAGCAAAGTCTCCCTATCGGTTAGCACCTGCCGAGATGCAAGAACTATCCTGTCAACTTAACGAGCTGCTCAACAAGGGCTTTATAAGACCAAGTTTCTCACCTTGGGGAGCTCCGGTCTTGTTCGTGAAGAAGAAGGACGGATCGTTCCGTATGTGCATCGATTATAGGGAACTCAATAAACTCACGGTCAAAAACCGCTACCCTCTCCCTCGTATCGACGACCTATTCGATCAACTACAAGGAGCGAGTTACTTCTCCAAGATTGATCTTCGTTCCGGGTATCACCAGTTACGGGTGCTTGAGGAAGATGTTCCGAAGACAGCTTTTCAAACCCGTTACGGGCACTTCGAGTTCGTAGTGATGCCCTTTGGACTGAGTAACGCTCCCGCAGTATTCATGGACTTAATGAATAGGGTATGTCGTCCGTATCTAGATCAATTCGTCATCGTCTTTATTGATGATATACTCGTCTACTCTCGGAGCGAGGAAGAACATAAGGATCACCTACGACGAGTCCTGGAAACACTGCGATCAGAGAAGTTATATGCGAAGTTCTCTAAGTGCGAGTTTTGGATCCGAAGAGTTGAATTCTTAGGACACGTGGTTAGTAATGAAGGAATCCACGTGGATCCCTCCAAAATTAAAGCTATTGAGAACTGGTCAGCACCGAAGACGCCCACGGAGATTCGTCAATTTCTAGGCCTCGCTGGCTACTACCGCAGATTCATCCAAAACTTCTCTCGGATTGCGAAACCTCTCACTATGTTGACACAGAAGGGCATATCCTTCGATTGGGAAGAGAAACAGGAGAAGGCATTCCAGAACCTGAAGCGAGCCCTATGCACCGCACCAGTATTATCCATTCCCGAAGGAACCGAAGACTTCGTGGTATACTGCGATGCATCGAATCAGGGACTCAGCTGTGTCTTGATGCAACGAGGTAAAGTCATCGCTTATGCCTCAAGACAGCTAAAGACACATGAGGTGAACTACACTACACACGACCTCGAACTAGGAGCGGTCGTCTTCGCACTAAAAATCTAGAGACACTACTTGTATGGGACGAAGAGTGTAGTGTATACTGACCATAAAAGCCTCCAACACATATTGAACCAGAAAGAGCTCAACATGAGACAACGCCGATGGGTTGAGCTACTCAACGATTTCGACTGCGAAATTCGATATCACCCGGGGAAAGCCAACGTGGTAGCAGACGCCCTGAGTAAGAAAGAGTATTCAGGTCGAAGAACCAAGTCATTAACAATGACTATCCATTCGCATCTATCCGCATAGATCAAGGAGGCTCAGCTTGAAGCATTAAAGCCTGAGAATGTGACGGGAGAATCCCTGCGTGGAATGGATAAAAGTTTGGAAATCAAAGGTGGCAGAGCTTACTACCTTATGGACCGAATCTGGACTCCGCGCCACGGAGGTTTCAGAGAGGTAGTCATGAAGGAAGCTCACAACACTCGATACTCCGTCCACCCAAGTTCGGATAAGATGTATCTGGATCTCAAGAAGCTATACTGGTGGCCTAACATGAAAGCAGAGATTGCTACCTTCGTGAGTAAGTGCCTTACGTGCGCGAAGGTCAAGGTCGAATATCAAAAGCCATCGGGACTCCTCCAACAACCCGAGATACCTGAATGGAAGTGGGAGCGGATTACAATGGACTTTATAACCAAACTGCCCAAGACAACGGGTGGGTTGGACACTATTTGGGTCATCGTCGACAGATTGACCAAGTCTGCACACTTCCTCCCCCATCAAAGAAACGGACAAGATGGAGAAGCTCACGAGAACATATCTTAAGGAGATAGTACGGCTGGGGCATCCCTATATATATATATATATATATATATATATATATATATATATATATATATATATATATATATATATATTATCTCGGACAGAGATAGTAGATTTACCTCGAGATTTTGGCAATCCCTACAAAAGGCTCTAGGGACGAGGCTGGACATGAGCACAGCTTACCATCCGCAGACCGACGGACAAAGTGAGAGAACGATCCAAACTTTAGAAGATATGTTGCGAGCTTGTGTGATCGACCTCGGTAAATCATGGGATACACACTTACCTCTTGTGGAATTTTCCAACAATAATAGTTATCATATGAGCATCAAAGCAGCTCCATTTGAAGCCCTCTACGATGCAGATCACCTCTGTGCTGGGCTGAGGTGGGTGACACTCAGTTGGCTAAAGGACGAGTTCCTGACAGCGCTCTCACTGGTCCGGAGATCATTCGAGAAACGACCGAGAAGATTGTGCAGATTCGTGAACGGTTAAAAGCCGCTAGGGAACGACAGAAAAGCTACGCGGACAAACGAAGGAAACCCTTGGAGTTTCAGGTAGGAGACCGAGTCCTTTTGAAGGTCTCGCCCTGGAAGGGCACGATACGCTTCGGAAAGCGTGGAAAGCTGAACCCAAGGTACATAGGACCATTCGAGATTCTTGCTAGAATCGGCCCTGTAGCTTACAAACTCAACTTACCCCATGAGTCGAGTAACATACATCCTACCTTCCACATCTCGAACTTGAAGAAATGCCTATCCGACGAAACTCTCGTGATTCCCCTCGACGAAATTGAGGTCAATGAAAACCTCAACTTTGTGGAAGAGCCTACGGAAATTATGGATCGAGAAGTGAAACGAACGAAACAAAGCCGCATCCCAATTGTGAAGGTTCGGTGGAACGCCAAGCGGGGACCGGAATTCACTTGGGAGCACGAGGATCAAATGAAACTCAAATATCCCCATCTTTTTGCCTAATAGTTCTGTAACTACCCTCAGTAGGAATTCTAAATTTCGAGACGAAATTCCCTCTAACGGGGGGGGGGGGGGGGTGGATAATGTTACAACTCGAAACTTTCATCCTATGTAATTGGTCCGCGTATTGTCTTTAAATCTTGAATTCATCACCCTTTGTAAATCTTGTGGTTCCGAATGCATGTTTTGGACACAATATAGTCTAGTTATGGGTCTTAGGAGGTGTTGGAAAGTGTTTTGCATCATGAAATTGGATTAAACACACCAAAAGAGGTGTGTGCGGCCACACTTTTGTGTGTACGGCAATACACCCATGTGTGCGGCCGCACACCCTCCAGCCTCACACCCAAACATATATATAGATGGATACCTTCTTCATTCATTCATTTGGATGCTCCTTACTCTCTCTCTACTTTCTCTCTCTAAAATCTTCAACCAAGAACACCTTGAAGGCCTCATATTTGTGATCTAGTTCATCTTCAAGCTTATTAGTGGTAAACACTTGAGTCCCAAGCCTTAAAGCTCATCATGTTCATCATATTCATGAACCCTTAAAGGTGTATGGCCGCACACCTTCATGAGGGGGCAGCACACATTCAAATCTCCTTAGTGTGAAGAGCAAACACTTCATTTGGACTCACAAGAGGAGTGTACGGCCGCACACTCCTGTGTACGGCCACACACACACACTAAACGGCCGCACACACTTGTGTGCAGCCTCACACACACTTCTGGCCGCACACCTCAGCCGCACACTCAATTTCTAGGCCATGCACTCACTCAAATGCCCACTTTTGGCCCTAAACTTGCATGAATCATTAAGTATGGATCATGAGACACTTGTATTCAGTAACGTCGAGCCCTAAGAATGTTTATCCATCATGTTTAAGCATGAAACATCCTAGTTCTAACCCAATTGTGTGCCATCACATGATTTATAGGAACCATTGGCATTCAGGGCATCCGTTGACACTCGAACCCTGCGATAAACTGTGAGTTCATACCCCTTTAATGAAAATTAATGGGGGGGATACAAGTCAAATATACATGTTTATGAAAATTAATCACATGTGATTCACTATCCGTAACTCAAATCACATGTGATTTATCACTATGCCTTATAAAAAGAACTTTACGTTTTAAAAACTATTTTGGATAAATAAACTATCTTATAATTGTTCCCTTTGACAAGATTTTTCCTTAAATATATTTTCTTACAAAATGTAACCACACTAATATATTTATATAAGTAAGACTTGAAGGACTTAGGACCGATAGCTCGCCTTATTTCCTGTTCTTATTTGATTGTGAGCTTAAGGTAGTTGTTATCCGTCCGACTGTCGTTGATTTCTTAGTTATATATATCATGTATATTGGTGTTGGATACGGGCCTTTTCATTTCAATCAATGTCTACACTACATAATTGCCAAGAATTACACCCACTAAGTTAACTATAATGGGTATAGTTAAGGCCACTACTACTCATTACTGCTACTATCTTACATACTATAATACACACTAACACGAGACGACTCACTAGTAAGAGAACTCACTATGAACTATACAAAAGACTACTTCACTATAATACAAGAGAAAGCACTAAACAGGGGATAACACACTAACTCACTATGAGATACGCTATTCGCTACATACTATGCCCAGAGTTTTCTGACAGGAAGACGACGCTACATGTATAGATCTATACCGGGCAGACACTATTACATCCCGACTGTTAACTTCAGTCCGAGCCGTGCAGGCCTAGGGATACCGCTACTTCTCTACACTATGCATGACCGGGAAGGTCATGGGGTACCCTACTACTCACACTATCAGTAGCATACAAGGAATACACTACATTCACACTAAAATACTAATACTAAAGAATAAGTTTAAAATCCCGAAGTAAATAAGTATCTAATACTAATGAGAGTTTGCACCACTATTACTGATATCAGGCATAACTTTCTTATTACACTACTTATTGGGGGTTCACTGATATATTTTTATTACAAACGATTTCTTTTAAATAATGAGACTTACATGCAAGTTACAGGTTTTTCAGTTACAATGTATTTCTGGAAAATATAGGATTTTCTAGAGTTTTCTATTACTTACGAATGTAAACTACAGCCCTCACACTATCTGTACTAATGCATTTTATACTAAAACTCACACTAAACTCTTATGAACTCACCAGCTTTATGCTGATACTCGTTTTCAAAATAACTTGTATCCTCAGGTCAAAGATAGACAGGTACAGGTGCTACATTTTGGAGAAGGTGGAGCATACAAGATCCATCTCTTATTTTTGCATACTTTTGGTGTTTGTTGAACTTTACAGAACACACTTGTAATTACACTCACTATGTACATGACGTCCTCGACCCTGAAACATTTTCTGCCATTACCGGTTTTGGGGTGTGACATTCCACGAGGAGTTTGGTACTCGACTGCACTTCAACATGACTTTTCATCTGTAGACTGATGGACAGAGTAAGTGAACTATTCAGACTTTAGAGGATATGCTACGGGCATGTGTGTTGGATTTTGGCGGTAGTTGGGATACGTATCTCCCATTGGTTGAGTTTTTTACAACAACAACTACCACTCTAGTATTGATTGACCACTTTTTGAAATGCTCTACGGGAGGAAGTGTCGGACCCCGATCTGTTAAGGCGAGCTCGGTCAGCGAGTTATGGGTAGCATGGAGGTGGTGTTCCAGACTATCGATTTGATCCAGTAGGTACGAGAGATTGCAGACCGTATAGAGCCGGTAGAAGAGTTATGCTGATAGGCGCTGATCGGATTTGGAGTTTCAGGTCAGAGATATGGTACTCCTAAAGGTGTTACCTTGGAAAGGTGTCATCCGATTCAGGAAGCGGGGCAATATGGGCCCCATATACATTGGTCCTTTCAAGGTTAATGCACGGGTGAGCGTGGTTTCATATTGTTTGGAGCTACTCGAAGAGCTTAGTCTGATTCATAAAACTTTTCACGTTTCTCAGTTATGGAAGTGTTTGATTGATGACTCTGCAGTGGTGCCATTAGAGGATATTCGTGTGGACGAGTTTCTGAACTATGTAGAGAGATCGGTTGTCTCAAAAGGAAGATAAAGACTCTTCGAAATAAGGAGTTGGGTTCAGTGGATGTACTATGGCAGCATCGGAAAGGATCAGAGTGGACATCAGAGCCTGAGGAGGAGATGAAGGAGCATTATCTAGAGTTATTTGCAGAGGTGGACTTCGAGGACGAAGTCTAATTCAAGTGGGGGAGAGTTGTAACATGCGTTTTCCATGTATTTTCAATTCCAGCTTAAAAATAACAAAATATTGCAAAATTGGTCCTTACGTTAGGCATACATGAAGTGTACGGTGGGCGTAAGTTATTAAATGGAACGTAGACTTCGTCATATACGTTGGGCGTACATAAGGAGTACGTAGGGTGTACTCATGCAGATCCCAAACTCGCAATTTTAGGGTTGATCCACTATTTAAGGACCTTAAGTCCCTTGAGGCCTCCCTTATTATCAAGCTCTACTCCCTCTTTCCTTCATTTCGAAATGATAAACCATGAGATCCTGTTTTGGACCTTTAGAGTGTTCTTGGAGCATTGTGGGAGAATGAGAAGTATATTATTGAGGACTGGTGGGCTTAGAGCTTGAAGATCTAAAGTTTGCTTTTCAATTGCAAGACTTAAAAGGTATAAAGCTCTCACCTTTATGATTCTTTTGTGTAGATCTAGGTTAGACTAGAGAATTGCATGATTTAGTTCCTATGGTTTTGGTTCTTGCGAGTAAAAGCTACTCAGAACTTAGGATTAGCATTTATTGATGTTTTTAGGTTCTTATGGTATACAAATCAGGTCTTGAGGGTTATATTCTACCCATGCATGAATTGTTGGTCATTTTGTGAAGTTATGTACCTAGGGTTTGGTTTTGGGCTCTATTAAGCCACGAAAAAGATTAAATTTGTCGACTTTATTAGTTAAGACCTTCCCAAGATTAAGATTTGTGAGTTGGATGTTTAGTCTTTAGGTATTAAGAGCTTTATAGTGGTTTTGGACAACAGAGGACTATGCAAGGCATAACCTCTGAGTACGTAGGGTGTAATGGGTTTCACCCTGTATCCTCTTCTATGGAAACTCAATACGCAAGGCATAAGGATGGAGTACACATGGCATACTCCCAAAAATGATCTTAGGCCATTTTTGGGCCTTGGGAAATGTTTAGTTGGGTTTAGACTTGAAAGGGTAAAATGGTCTTTTACCCTTAGTAAGAGAATATGATTTGGACCTTTGACTATGGTTTATTACCCTAATTATTAATAGCGTTGGTTTTGGATATGTTCAGTGTGGAGAGCCTTTATAGCAGCACTGCATGTGTGATTCATATATCTTCAGTTTAAAGTAAGTCTCCTCATAGTATTAGTGGGTCGAAGGCACCAAGGTCAGCCCATTGGTCTATTTTTATAGGATGCTAGTTGTCTGTGTGACTCTTACATGTATTGTATGTATTTGTATGTATGTTAGGCGGGGCCCACTATATAGATTTGGGTGGGGCCTATTACATGTTATTAACGGATTTGCATTGGGCGGGGCCCGATGTATGTATGGTATGTGGTATTTTTGGGAATTCACTAATATTTGTGCTTACCGTTTATGGGTTTTTGGTACCTCTGGTTCGAAGGGGAAAGGCCCAACATGATCGCACTGCATCTACTAGTGTTCCACATTCTATGATTTTGATTTGTACTATGATAACTATTTTCTACATTGTCACACTTTGATTGGCTTATGAAATGAATCATTGATGGTTTTGGTTGAGTTAAAAATAAAAATTCTTACTTAGTATTTTTAGAAGGTTAATAATATATCATGATTCTTATTATTGTTTATAATAATGTGAAAAATTGTATACCTATTAGAATTTAGGAATAAGGACCGACGATGTTATCCAATACCCTATTAATAATGAATAAATTCAAGACCTCAACTTAAGAGATTATGTTATAGTAACACAAGTTTCATCAAATCATTATCTCGTTTCATTTTGTGATAAATTAGGTTGATGATTTATGCATTACAAGTTTATTAGGAGTAAATGTATCCTTATGATTTCTTACTTTGGTTTTGAGAAAAAAAATAAGCATATAGTAAAACATATGTTTACATATAGGTTTCAAGATGTTTCAATTATATTATGACATTAAAACATTCAACAATCTCATCCTCAATAGCCTCACATGACAACCCAGTACCCCAAAAAATCCATGCACCAAGAAGTACGTTCCATGGCTATAAGATGATCATAAGAACCATGAATAATTTTATTGATCTTATCCATATTGATCATGAAACGCTTAACAGTAGGTTTAGTAGCTACCCAAAACATGTTTACAAGAAAAAGACCCTTTTACGACGCGCAAATCACGACACGCATTGATTTATGTTACGCAAAAGAGAGTGACATTAAAAAAGTGTCGTCTCTTCAAAAAAAAATTAAGGATTTATGTCACGCATTAGTGCGTGCCCTTAGATTATTGTTTCATGTAAAAAAAATAAAAACACGGAGGGCACTTTATCTAAAATGTGCGCCCTCTGTGAGTGTCGCTTTATGTTTTACTCAAAACACGCATTCTTGAAAGGGGGAAATGAAATCCCAAAAAATTAAAACCCCGCCTATTCCATGTGAAAAATTAAAACCCGCTCCTCTTCCAAATATCAAGAAAGAAGCCTAGGGTCTTCGTCTTCCTCTCTCTCTCTCTCTCTCTAACCTAAAACCCAATGCGATTTCATGGAGATTGTTATTATGATTTAAGAAGCAAAGAAGAAGACAAGCAAGGATAGTACTACTAAATTCCACAAAATCGCAGGGACTAGGGCTTTTTTTTTTCAAGAACGAAAACACTTGGTGCTCTCTGGCCTCTGCAACAATCAATCGATGATCTCGCCTCACGTCTCCGGCAACATCTTTGCTCACTTCTCCTCCAACGACCTTAGGGGTATTTTCCTCCGACGACCTCGGGCTCATGTGACCTCGTCGGAGACTGCTTGAATTTCCACACCCTAGCCTGACTAAGATATGCTTTGGTTATTCTCTCTTCCTAATGTTTTCGTTCTTCTATTTCTTTAATTTCTCCTCTATTCATAGCTTTGATTTTGATTTTGGATCTTCTCATCTTCTCCTGTGTAAAACCCTAACTGAAAAACTATGCAGGTTTCAATGGCGATTTCCTCCTCATTCCACGATCCTCACTTCTACTCTCTAATGTAATGATGTGTTTTTGTTTTCAAACAGGGTGGTTTCATTGGAGCCTCTGTCAAAGAGAATTGAAGTAAACGAACAAACAAGAATGAAAATAAAAGTAAATGAACAAAAAAGAAAGAAACATATGAAAGGTATTCACATAGGTTAATATTTAATAATCTATCCTTTCTCCAAGGGCAAAATCGTAAATTTCAACTTTTTTGTAAACAGGGAACGAGAAATTCGGGCTACAGAGGAAAGACTATTGCAGAAAGATGTTCCAAGAACAGCTGATGATTATGAGAAGCTGATAAGAACCTCCCCAAATAGCAGCTTTATCTGGATAAAATATATGACATTTTTTCTCTCCTTGAATGAAGTTGAAAAGGCTCGATCAATGGCTGAAAGGTATATAAAAATAAAAATTCTTCATAGTTGATTACAAAAATTATATAAATTTACAGTTTTTTGGTTGTTGTTTAGGGCTTTGAAGACAATTAATATAAGAGAAGAGTCAGAGAAGCAGAATGTTTGGGTTGCATACTTTAACTTAGAAAACGAATACGGGTCCCCACCAGAGGATACAGTGGTAAAAATATTTCAAAGGGCATTGCAATTTTTATTTAAGAACTATATGCTTAGAGCTTCCAGTTAAGAAAATGAAGGTGAGTTAGTTATTGTTGTTGATTCTATTTTTTTACTTATATGGTTATGATTTATATATATTTGTTGGATTTTGCAGTTTTTATTTAAGAAGTATCTTGAATTTGAGAAGAACTGAATATGTTAAGGCGGAGGCTCTTAAGTTTATTAAGAAGTTCTCTTACTTTTTTTTTTGTTAAGCATGTCATATGTAGAAAAAGGGAAAATACATCAGTAGTTTGTTTTTGAATATAATAGCTTACTATCTCATTTGATTCAGGGGTATATCTGTAATATCGTAAATACTTTATATGATATATTTTTTATGGTGATTTATCATAAACATATATTTTTTGTGACAAATACAGAGGATTTTACTAAAATTCCAACAGATAGCACTAGCCGAAAAAGTGGAAGATGGGAGAAGGAGGCTTATATGGGTTAGTCTGGACTTTACTCATTTGAAATTTTGGATTACTGTTCTTTCTATTTTGACAACTTAATTAGGATCTTTAAGTGCTTTGGTTGATGCATTATAATCTAGGATATGTTTATTCTTATAAAATTTATTTATTTTAAAATTCAGAATATTTGGGTTTGTAATATTATCGGGAAAATGGCTTAGAAGTAGACAAATACACTGCAAAAGAGTATTTGTTGTTGGATCCTGATGCTCGCCCAATAATGAGTGAAGTTGTTCAGATACTTCTAACTATAGCACCAGAAAAATCTAAAAGGCGGAATTTCTCCGTTGACTGCTTTCAGGTTTGACTTTGACTTTGAATTTGACTCTGTCTGTTAAGTCATTTTTTCTGCGCTCTGAAACAAATCTTAATTTCTTTAATAGGATTATACCATTAGAATGGAACGCGAGCTTCAATAATTGTCATCCAGTAGATCATTTTCGTCTGAATCTTCATTGCTTGTGCATACCCCTCATGAAAACGAAGAACCAGTTACAGTTATAAGTCCCGGTTCACATTATGCACTGGTGACGCTGCTGATTGATTTGACAGCATCAGGTGACCTTGATCTCTACGACAAGGTTAATATGTTTATAGTTGTACCGGGTCTCCTCCTTCAAATCTTGCATTTATATACTTAATTAATTATTAATTAGGTGTTCGTTAACATGAATTTTACATAGTAGTTTCAATCAACTGTCTCCTAACATGAATTTTACATAGTAGTTTTGCATTATCAATGGTTTGTTGGATCCACACCTCTTTCAAACTTCACCCCAATTCCAAATGCTACAGCTAAGGTAACTACTAATTTGTGGTTCTTTTCTGAATTATTGCTTTTAATGACATCTCACTCTATGTAATTGTTTTATTCTTTTTTTTTAGGTGTACTGGCCAGATATCCCCCTATATTTGCTCTATCTTCACCAGTCTCCCAGGTAAATAACAAAAAAAAAACCCTAATCCCTAAACAGTCTTTCCTAATTGTGTCATTTAGATATCAATTTTAACCTTTTTGCATAGGAACCAAATGCCCAAAGGTTTTGAAGCTTGATGTGCGTGGAGAACTAGTGGAGGGAAACATAATTACATGCCACTTAGAGGTTGCATGGTGTGGTGGGACCCCAGCAAAAGGCATTTCTAGGTAAGCCATGTTCATACAATTACTATGTAATTTGAATTGTCAACAGAAGGCTTAATTAATACTTGTTGCTTTTTTCATTTGGTTAAGGAGAAGATGGAATAGTAGTCCAATGGTGATTTCTGGTGCTAAAAATGAGGAATATTTATTGACTCTAGATGACTTTGATTCATGTCTAGTTTACAAGATTACTCAAAATAGGAGAAAATTTTGCTTCTAGATCTTGTGGTGATTTGTAAGTCCATTATATTATTATTATTATTATTATTATTATTATTATTATTATTATTATTATTATTATACATGCCCATTATTATTATTCTTTAATTTAACTCTGAATAATCTTTATCTTTTTTTATTCTTGGCAAGGCATCATAGTGTATATGTTGGTCAAGAAGTTGCTGTCAAAATTCTTAGATCTGAGCACTTGAATGAAGCATTGGAGAATAAATGAAGCATTGATCCTTGACAAGGCAGATATGGACAATGATCTTGAAATGGTATTGACTATTTACTATTTACGTTATTATGTCCACCAGAACAGATAATCTCTTGCCCTTGGCTTTTCCCTTGGCAGTTAATTTTTTCATGTCCTTTAAAAGTATTTAAGGAGGTGCAGGAAGAACATCATACAAGCATTTACAAGGAGCTGTTGTATCTATTCAGACTAGGCTTAGAGCAATGACTACACAAGATGAGTTCAGAAGAAAAAGAAGAAGACGGAGCAAGGCTGAAACTATAGTTGTGAATTTTAGCAGAAGATATCGTGTACGTGTTCTTGTGTTGCTATTGTCGATTCGGGAACATCTTTGCTTACGTACTGGTCCAACTGTAAATAATTTTGTTATGGTATTTTATATGTATTTTATTTTGTATTTTGTATGACATTAACTTTTGTGTAATGGATTGTACTTTTTGTATATGGTATTATATTTTCTATTATGAGACATGAAATGCAAATTTAATTCGAAAAATAGTAAATCTATAAATAAATTTTTTTTAAAAATAAAAATAAAAATTACGATACGCAAAAATGTGTGTCATCTTCATTTATGACATGGCCTTTCTTGACAGCGGCTTTAATGATACGCATTGCGTGTCATAAATGCGTGTCGTAAATGCGCGTCGTCTCTCGTTATAACAGGGCCTTCCTTGACGCGCATTTGCGCGTCGTCTGAGCATTTTACGACGCGCAATGAGCGTCGTAAAAGATTGTTTTTCTAGTAGTGATTTTGAACTCTACCCCACCATATACTTCTGAAATTGGCATAAATATATGCCTTACACATTGTTTGTGTTTTACATGGGGTAGGATTTCCTTTGCAGCTTCAAGAAGACCCTAGTAATGACATAAAAAAATTAATTATTAATTACGATATATAGATACATATAAAGATATATAAATTTATAAATTACTTGTGTTGATCACAAATAACATATATACCCCTTCCATCTTTCAATACAAGATTATCATCAACCAATTCCAAAAAACCATTTCCAATTTGGCTTGTTGTTAATGTCAACAACAATCCAAGTTGTAGTTAACATTTCCCCTTTACACCTTCCTTTTAGAAAAGAACCATCAAGGTTAAACAACAACATTTTTCCATCATTATTTAATTGCCTTAAAACATATGTAAATTCTTGAAAAGTAATGGTGTTATTAGAGTTTACACTAACACTAACTTTAAATGTACTTCCTGATTGGATCTTATCAACTCTTGTGCATAATCCCATACATTAACATAGCGACCACTTAATTTTCCTTCAATTAAAGACATTGTCATACACCTTGCTATGTAACAGTTTCACGAAGATCATGTAATGAAATTTACTTTGGATAATGGTTTGTATTTGCTTACTTTAATTTTGGTTTTCTAATAACCTCCTTCAGAAATTGCCTTGATATACATGTTGGATTCATAAATGATGCAATATTAAAACCCCTAACACACTCATGTTTATCAACATTTTTTTAACTTGAAAAGACCTTTCAGTGGTACTCATTCAGTTTGCCTTAACAATAAAGGGACACTAAATTTTGTCTTAATTACCAACAACTAGTCTCCCATGATTACATTTCTTGAAACGGATATGATAACCATTATGGCGTAATTGGTTAAACATGTTTTATTTGGTGCGGTGATTCATGCCTCTCTCCACATACTAGTTTTATTTTATTTCATTTAACCTTTGGATTGTGGGTGTAGTACTCGAATCTAACTCCATCTTGTTCCTCGTTTACACGTGTCAATTATTTCGTATGATCTTCTTATTCATAGGTGTCATGTTTTATATCCTCTATGAAATCCCCTTCAACATTGTCCTATTCGGGGATTTATTAGGCATCATCTTGACTAAGGTGTTGTTTGTTTTTTGTCTGCATATCTTCTTAGTATCTTCTCTCTGCGCGACGCAGACGATGCACAGACATTAAGCTTCGTAGACTGTTTATGTTTTTGAAGACTACAAACCTCAAAAGGTATGCACGTCCTCTTCTTGGCACAAATGTGGACCAGAGTCTTCAAACCTCTTCAGACATCTTCTAGTCTAAAAAACACATATATCTTTGTTTTTGTTTTTTTTTACCTTAGATTTATTACAACTTTATCTATTATAAATAACTTTTAATAAAAAAAACTACAATACTAAAAGAAAAAAAGGTTTGGTGACACAATAATGACATTTGTGACAAATTTATAAATAATGATTTAATTACAATAAAGTCACTGAAGTTGTTTATATAGACATAAGAAAAAAAACTTAATATTTTCTTATATTTTTTGTGTCAAATTTTACAAAACATTATTTAATATGATATAATTCATTTCTTGTGAAAAATATTTATGCCCAGTTTTTAATTGATTTAATTGAAAAAGTAAAATGAAAATTTTCATTTAAAATCAAAAGTTTATTTGTATCCAATTTATGTGTTAAATATTTTATCCCTACTTATCAAATATATACATTAATTCATACCATTTTATTTTCACTTTTATACAATAATACATAAAAGTTGATCTACATTTGTTAATTATCTATAATAAAGTCATAAAATTATTGAAAAACTCTTTTAGTTTTTTTTTTTGAAATAAATTTAATTATATTTTAGTTTATTCTAATTGTCTGCAGATGTTAAAAACAAACAGTCTAACTGTAGACGTTTGCTCTACCTCTTCTACCCAAGGGCAAAGCTATGGTGTATCAAGGTGGGTCCTAGGACCCACCTAATTTTTTAATTTTATTTACTATCTATGTATATGAAAAAATTATGACCCACCTTGAAAAAAAATTAAGACATACCTTTTAGTATTTAGACAAATAAGATACAAATAATATAAGAAATGATGGAATGTTTTACTTAAATTTGCAAAGAATATGGTTAATTTTTATCAAAACCTATTCCAAATTGGAGACAAAGATAAAAAGTGGTAGTTATTTGATATTATAAATCGGATATCTCTACTCAAACTAGTAAAAATACATTATTGGCTGTAATTATAGGTAGTTGCAAGAAAACTTTTTAAAATGAAAATAAACCCATTTGTACTATACATATATATTGTAAAAGTCCGGTTTTAGGGGTCAAGTAGGCCGCTTTGTACTGGTTTTTAAGGTGTTCGAACGGTCCGGATGAACGCAAATCGGCCGCTTTTTACTGGTTCGACCCGCCCTGCCCTGCTATAAATATTTTTGTCTTTTCGTTTTACTTATATAAGGAACCATGTTCTTTTCTATTCTAGATTCGCCACTGCTTCTACCACAAAGGTCTGCAGATATGATCCACAGATTATAGACATTTTGTCATAGAAAAAACAAATCTAAGTGTGTTTAGAAAGTATCCTTGCATCTTGGGGTTTCTTTTTAAAGTCTTTGTCAAGTTAGAGAGTATCTTTGCATCTAGGGGTTTGTTTCTTTTTGAAGTTTTCATCCGTTCAATGTCTGTCAATATCTTCTCCATAGTCAATACTAAACACAAGAAATTGACTTTAGTGAATTAGTACTAACGATCAACAAACCAAGAAAAAGATAGATAACATGGATAATTTCACCAATTTTTACCTGCAATGTGTGGATTCCGTGGTTGTCGTTGCATCTTTGACTATTAGAGGGTAAAAAACCAAGTAAATGAGGACCAAGAAAAAAAAAAAAAAAAAAAAAAAAAGGAGGGAGAGTTATGTCAAAACCCATGTCATCTAATTTAGGCCACATAAGCACCGTTACCAGATAAATTATCGGAGGAATATGATGATTTGAATAATTTACCCGGTGATCTGTACTTTTTATAGAAAAAATAATTTTAAAACTCTTACGTTAATTTGTTATTATAAATTGTAGAACTGTTGAAATTGCGCAGGAGCAACCACCAAATTCCCAACGCCCAACGGATTGGCGTGATTCATCGCAACAATCAACTACAACTTCTGATGGCGATTTCTAGGGTTTTAGTTTTACACTTCCCAATTCGAAATTCTTGTTACAAAAGCTTCAACATAAGGTAGCATTTTTCAATGTTCTTCAGTCTGCTGTTCGGTGGGAAGTTGGTGCGTTGCAAATTGCAGATGTGATATTTCCCCTGCATTTGATGTTTTATATGTTTACAATCTCCATGACCAGGTCCGTTTACGCAACCTTCTCCTTTCTTCCTTTAAATATCTTATACATTACTTCATCACTATTTCTTTTTCTTTTATCCATCTATTGTTTGCCTTTCATTTTCACCTAATTTAGCTTCACTTCCAATCCAGAATTTGATGCTTCCTTTTTATCTTTATATTCTTTTTCCACAACAAACTCTGACATTCTCATTCCAACGATTTAAAATATATGATAATAGTGAGTGAAAGGAACACATGTCATGACTTATTAGTATCCCTATATAGAAAATTCAACTGAGGCTCTCTCAAATCAAATTGTTTGGAATGATAGTATGAATTAATGGGTATTTCATACTGTATATGAAACGTTTTTGAGAAGTGAAGCTCTTCATACATTATGGGGAAGTCAGGGTCTAAACATGGAGATGCTAATTCACCATGCGGGTCGTTTAAGTATCAGTTTAGGTATCAAAAAATGGTGCAAGGAAGTGATCCAACAAAGGGGAGGAGGGTGTCAGGAGGAGTCTACCAGTGGGATAAGCTTGAGTTGTTTAATGGATTAAGGAGTAACTCCATGAAATTAGGTTCTTTAAAGGGTGCTTATGTTGGCAAAAGGCATACTTGGATCCGTAAACATTTTTCATCACTTGTTTTCACACTTTTATTGATGGGTTTTCTTTTTCTTTTGGATTCTTTTATGGGTTCCATCTTTGAACCTTCGGTTCTTCAAAGTAATCCACCTCCCAAAAAATTGTCTACTGAAACTGAAATGGTATGTGTTTATGTGTTTCTTTTTTGGGTCTGCATCAGCAAAGGAAATTGACCAAAACCAATTGTCAATTAGTCTAATAACCAAATATCATATGTAAAAATGGGTTAAATGCAAGAAATAGCAATGCACTTCCATGGATTTGTTTATTATAACATTCTACTTTCATTTCTTCTTATTACAACATTTTATTTTCAAAAATCTACCAAGTTAGCAATCTCATCTGAATACAAAACATTTTTCACTTCTATAATTGGGTAGCTTTTTCAATATACAATGCCTTAACAAAGTAATGACTCTTTTCTTGAAGTTTGGAGATAAAAGTGGCAAAAATGTGGTGCAAATGTATGGTCACCTTGCAAGTATGGCTTCTGGTGCTCTTGCAGAGGTTTGATTACCATTTTGACCTTGCTCATTGCTCAATAAATAGCTTTTGTTTGTTTATAGTTGATATGTATTGTTATATGTTCATGAATAATTTCTAATACAGAGAGAGCTTAAACAAGAGGAATCAAGATTTTGGAAGGAATCTTATCGAAAAGCATCATTATGGAGTCCTTGTGCAGATAGAAAGGAATCAAGAAATACAGGTAAAAAAACTGATTTCAATGGCTAGATTGATAAAATGGTGAATTTCTTTCCATAATGAAATATTAGATTATGTTTTATATGATCTTTTTCATGATTTGTCAAATGTTGTTAGGACAGGAAATTTTCAAAGCAACACTGGTTATATATTGGTTAGTGCAAATGGAGGTCTAAATCAACAACGTGTTGCTGTAAGTAAAATGTTTTCCAATACTTTATTAACCATTTTGATCATTTTTATGCATATGATTGAAGGCTTTATGGAGTTTATTATATAAAAAAGTTTGTTACTTTTTATCTAGGTATGTAATGCTGTTGCTGTAGCATCATTATTAAATGCAACATTAGTTATTCCAAGGTTTCTTTACAGCAACGTATGGAAGGACCCAAGGTTTGTTACTCCAACTCTTTTTTTTTTAGTTGACTTATTTTTTCTTCTTTACATTTCCAAATTAAAAAATATAGTTTTGATGACTATGTTTATGATTCAGCCAGTTTGGTGATATCTATCAAGAAGATTATTTCATGAAAACATTGAAGGATGAAGTTAATATAGTAAAGGATCTCCCACCTCATTTGAAATCACTAAACTTCAAAGAAATCGGTAGTCTGGTATGTTGTCTTTTATTCCCTAATTTGCCCTCCATTAAAATAACAAAACAAGGAATATCAATATCTTACTCCAATTCTTTATGATAATGTTTTCACCATTGAATTTCAGATAACTGATGCAGATCTCACTAAAGAAGCAACACCAGTTGAATACATCAAGAAAATTCTTCCAATTTTATCAAAAAATGGAGTTGTTCACTTTCTTGGATATGGAAATCGCCTTGGATTTGATCCTATGCCTTCTGATCTTCAGGTTACATTACAATTATCAGATTTTCAAATTTCTTATATATTTTCATTCATACTAAATCTTATTTATTTTAATTTTCAGAGGCTAAGATGCAAATGTAATTACCATGCTTTGAAGTTTGTGCCAAAAATCCAAGAAATCGGTTCATTGTTGATTCGAAGAATAAGAAAATACAATGAGCCAAGGAACAAATTAGATAAGGAACTACTAGGAGATTTCATCACAAATCCTCAGTCAAAGTCAAAGTCAAACGGTCAAGATACAGATAGAGAACCACTTAAGTATCTTGCTTTGCATTTGAGATTTGAAGTTGACATGGTTGCCTACTCTTTATGTGATTTTGGTGGAGGAAAAATTGAGAAAGATGAACTTCAAACTTACAGAGAATCCCACTTTCCATTACTAATGCAACGATTGAAGAAGTCAAAGTGAGTATGTTGAAATTTAGGGTAAAAATGCATGAAATAAGAAACCTCAACATAATGGACAAATCATGGGGGTATATTTGTAATTTTTCTATGTGGTGATTGTAGGCCTATTTCACCAGAAGAATTAAGAATTTCAGGAAGATGTCCATTAACACCAGAAGAAGCTGCACTTGTTTTAGCTGCTCTTGGTTTCATGAGTGATACATATATTTATCTTGCTGGATCACAAATATATGGAGGAAAGTCAAGGTTACGCCCTTTGACCAATTTATATCCTCATTTGATCACAAAAGAGGATCTCCTTTCCCCTAATGAACTCGCACCTTTCAACAACTTTTCTTCTCAGGTACCTTAAATACACGAAATAGCAACATACTTTCTCTTACTTTTTTTATTTATTTATTTCTTATTCGAAATTTGATGAAAGTACATTGCTATTTCATGAATTTGGTTTTTTAGCTAGCAGCAGTGGACTTTATTGCATGTGCAACTTCAGATGTATTTGCAATAACAGATTCGGGAAGCCAATTATCTTCATTGGTTTTGGGTTTTAGAACATATTATGGTGGTGGAAATGCTCCAACTTTGAGACCTAATAAGAAGAGACTTGCTGAAGTGTTGTCAAAGAATAATAAAACTGTTATAAATTGGAATGATTTTGAAGCAAGAGTAAAGAATATGATAACTGAAGCACAAAGTGTTAGATTGAGGGGTTGGGGTCGAAGTATTTATAGACAACCAAGATGCCCTGAATGTATGTGTCGTTTTCAGTAATTGTTGTTCAAAAACAATCTCTTTTTGTTTTCTTCTGAGTTTTTAAGGTTGTCGTTTCCTCATTTTGCACATAAGAATGCTCTTTTGTTGTATTTTTTTGATAAACTTAAACAAAGGATTATGCACAAATTTAGACTTGTAATCACTATATCGATTGATGAGCATCTTTCAGAGATTAGGGGTTGAAGTAGAAATTTCTTTCAAAATTTGGACTTGTGATGCCCATGAAGGTAATAAGTTTTAATATATTTCTATTTCAAATTTCATCTTAAAAGTAAAAGATAAAAAGGATTAACAAATGGAGGACTCTAAATTAATTCCATTTAATATGGCTAAGTAAATTTACATGAAATTAATGAAATTTAGAACAACAACAAAGCTATCATGCTCTCATGAAAAAACAACACATCATAAAACTTCCTAGCCTCGAAAAGGGATTGTGATCAGCACAATCTCTATCTTGAAAATGACAAAACTACCCCTTATGAAAAACCTCATGATGGTGGGAAAAAGCGGTTAAGATTGAAGGGGAGAGTGTAAAACTCTTCATTTCGGCTGTCTCCTTTGAATGTTCTGAACTTGGCCCACCATGGCATCCCTCGGTCTTTTGCACTGTCTTTGAACTCGAGTGTGTTGTCAAGAAACACCGACACCATCAATGCCACCGTTGGGGAGGAGAAGAAGATGGTGTTAAGGAAATCATTGAACTGCACCAATACATACACAAAAAAAAAAACATTATTAATAGATGTGAAATGACCAAAATGCCCTTTTGGTTTATTGCATGAAAACATACTTGAGAACATGTAAAACATGTCCCTAGTGTGCAAAAGACCAAAATGTCCTTCAGGTTATGTGGAAGGGACCGTGAAAAGACCAAGATGCTAACATGTCCCTAGTGTGCAAAACCTTTCCAGCTATCGTATGTGGAAGGACCATGAAAAATAGATGCGAAAAGACCAAAATGCCCTTCATGGTTGTGGTTTGTGGAAGGACCATGAAAAGTAGATGTAAAAGGACAACCGTAAAAAATACAAACTTGTCGTGTATGCAAAGAGATATGGAAGTTTTGTATGAAAAAATAGTAACTTGCCGATGGGTATGTGAAATGACCAACTTACCCATTCGGCTTTGGTATGCGAAGGACCATGGAGAGCACCAGCCGTGTACTCCCTAAAGTATTCGGGAATAGACAAGCCAAGGAAGAAAGACACGCCCACGATGAACAAGTTTCTCATCGAGTTCATGTTTGTGAATTGCAAGAATGACAACCCCACAGAAGCTGCCAAAACAACAAAACACCAAAATAATTATTTTTCACACATTTCACACTTTCATTATTAACCAATCAAATGCTTACCAACAAGACCAAATAGCACACAATATGCCGCAGCAAAAATCGGGAAAGGTATCGACGCAAATAAAGCTCCAAATTTCCCTACACATTATATTATTATAAAAAAAGATGAAATCTTGCAAAAGACGTAAATGCCCCCGTGAAATATTGGATTAATGGGATTTGTGGGCTTACCTAAAATCGAGAAGAAGATCATGAAGCCAGCTGAGATTTGAATGACTCTTCGGCTACCTACACGAGTGCTTCCAAGAAGACCGACGTTTTCTCTGTTTTGTTTGGAAAATATGTTTTAGTTTCATGTCTTTTCTTTTTTTTTTTTTTTAAACAAATGTGAAATCGTGAATAGAATTTGTTGAATATCGGAAACACTTACACGGAAACTGTTGAACCGGTTGCAGTTCCAAAAAGTCCACTCAAAAGAATCCCGACACCCTGAGTGACGAAATATATTTCTTTTTAATTAAAATCAATACTTACAATTTATGGTGATTTTTTTATTGGTTGAATTTTTAAAAGTACAATATTGTAAAAAAAAATTCGTAATTTATTTATAATGGATATAAATAACACTGACCTGCCACCCAATGCCGCGACTGAGAACATGAGCAGGGGGAGGTGTTGCACTTGCTAGACGGGCTGCCGCCTTATATGCACCTGTTGACTGTTGTAACACGAAAATCATCAAAATGTTACAAAAGTATAAAATCATCAAAATCTGGACACAATATAACCATGTTGTAGAGTGTGACAAATGTCATTAAAACAAAAAAAAAAAAAAAAAAAAAATACAATATTTATAAGATTTTCACCTCAATAAGGGAGACGAGAACTGCTGCCATCATCCCAAAAGCATGTCCTGCTTGAAAAGTTGGCGCACCCCATTGAAGTGGATACGGAAACTTTATCCTGCATTGAAGTGGATACTTTGAGAATCGACTTTATGCTTTGAAAAATCTATGAATCATAATAAATTCATGAATCAAACTACTAACCATGGTGCAGAGGATATGAGATCGGCTTTATCGGTTCTGCAGTGCAATTGGGTCTGTTCTGGGTGATGTTTATATGCACCACTAGCGGTTAATAGGTGTGCATAGGCCCAGATCACTGCTATCGTCAAAAGAAGAGCAAAACGTTCCAATATCGGCAGTTGTTTCGCCTGAAACTGTTTCAGGTACTGTTTTTCCACCGGAAAATCAAGAAACGGGAAAATTAGCGTTTTCGTTCATCAAATACGACTAGTTTTTAGTAAACGTAATGGGCACTAGTGATATACCTGAGAGAACATGATGAAAAGAATCAGCATTGGTATGCCGAATTCCACGCATCTCCCGACCTATGATTATGAACATTTTGAATCAAATCGTCATGAACAAAGATAAAGTTTTGATTTTTTTAGCTCAAATTAAAGGTCTTTGAGTCCTTTCTAAAGATTAGTGTCAAGTTCGAATCGTCTTGAAACCGAAAACGAGTGTAATTTGACCTCCAGAAGTACTCGCGTCATGAAGTTGAACCCAGAGCACTTTGACTTTCTCAGGTCAAATACTTTTCTTTGCATTCTAAAATATGGTAAGGTGTTTTTACAAAATTGAGTCCGCTTTTCCTCTACGATTTGTAGTTGTTATACTAATTCAATCGGGTTATCAAATTTTAATAAAAAAAAATTAAACGATTTGTATGAATTTCAAAGATGAAAACGAGTCTATATGACCTCAAAAAGTCAAATCTAAGACTAGTAAAGTAAGCATACCACGGGAAATCCTCTGTCAAAGAGACCAAAACCAGTCAATGCAATCACTGGAACCATACCAACAGGGCTAAAGAATCTGAAATAAATGAAAATTTATTAGAACTCGATTACAAAATCGTATTGTTTTCTTTAAGAAATTGTAAATTTACCTAGAACAAATGGCCCACAACTGACTATATCCCAAGATAATCTGCACGCTTGATGCTACTATAAGCGCACCTTGTATCGCTCGCATTGTAGCAAGAAATCTCTGAAAGTGCAAGAAACTCATTATTATATCAAACTGGTTGCTATTTCTTGAATCATTAGCAAGTTTGTAAGTTTAGATTTACCATATGATCGTCGACAATGGTGGCAAGAGAAGGGTCATGGATGATTGAGATTATAGGGACCATGAAAGCCCAAGATCCACCAACAACAGTTGGCAATCGAGTTCCAAAAAGTGTTTGCAAAAATGTATTAATCCCTTGAACAAATAACAATGTTTGCACCACCCTCACCTTATCATTCTGCAAATTGTTAATGTACAAGTTGTAAAGCACAGTTATACATACATGGTACAAGTATATGATGCATGTTTTGGAGGAAAGTCACTCACAGATGTACCACCCATCAAAGGAACAAGAAAACTGGGAATCATTACAGCAGTTCCTAAAGACAAGATGTAATGCTGAAACCCCAAAGCTATCGCTTCCCCTGTTTTTATTTATTTATTTATTTTTTTGTTCAGTTTTAAGCTAAAATCAGCATGGAAAGTGTGAAAATTTCGTTGATTTTAAGGAAAAGTGAAGAAATTTACTTACCCCAAGATGGATTGGAGTCGATACAGTACTCTAAACCCTGAAGTTGGTCTGTTGGAAGATGAGTGATATCCTCTGCTTTTGGAGCTTCAGCCATGGTGGAAAAGATTTGGTAAAACTTAAAACAACCCAGAAATGCTTTTGTTTTGGATGCTGAAATAAAGATTATTTTTTGTTTGGAATAAGGTTCTGGTAGTGAAAACGAATTCAAGATTCTTTCTAGCTCCAAATGTGTTTATTAATGAGTGAATCAACAGAAACAGAATCGAGATTCGTTGATTCCTTCTTCTTCCAAATGAGGTTTTTTTTTGCTGAAAATGACTGAATCAGCTCAAATGGATGATTGGATTCTATGTGAGAAAAAGAAAGAAGAACGTAAAAGAGAATTTGGCGGATGACCAATGAGATAGAAAGAGGAGGAAAAAGCTTATAAGGGTCAACAATGGTGGAGTTGAAAAAGCCCTAAAAGCAAAAGTTGATTGGAGAGTTGCAGGGGGGAGTCTTTTTGTTTGCTTAGTGATGTTGAATCTCTTTGCTTTAAGTAGTGATCCGTTAGATTTGAGAGTGTGTTGACAGAAATGCCCCTCGAAAATACTTCCAAAGTTTATGTTACCGTTGGTCCCTCTGTATGTATTTAATATATAGTTACCCCACTTACCAGAAAATATACTAATTTTTTTATTTTACTTAATTAATATTACTTATTTGCTCTGCAAATTTAATTAATTAATTACTGTTTTGAGCATCAAATCGTACTCAAGATGAAATACACAAAAACAAAAAAAAAAATGTGAAACTAAAGTATAAAAAAAAACGTTTATCTAGAATACTAAAAGTTATAAAACATAGTATGAGATTTTATTCCACAATTGTTTCTAAACTTTTTAAGATAAAGTTACATAAATGGTCCTTACAGTTTATAAAGAGATCATATGTTCGGTTCGTAACTTTTTTTTTTTGGTAAATATGGTCCATGTAAATAACTAATTTAAAAAATTTGTACGGACCGCCCTTTTGTCCCACACAATTTATTTTCTGCCATTTTTTCTTATCATGTGGCCTTTAATTGATGATAATTTGTATTTTTTTTCTTTTATATATATATATATATATATATATATATATATATATATATATATATATATATATATATATATATATATATATATATATATGTGTGTGTGTGTGTGTGTTAGATCCATTTAGAATTTATATTTTTCCAAAAACCGAAAAATCAAATATGGAACGTTAGATCAAAACGAACTCATTAAGGGCATAATTTTCATCTTATCAATCTCATTTAATGTTTAATTTTATGTTATTGGAAATATTAATAAAAATATCTAAAAATTAACATAATAAATCAAGTTTTTTGTATTTTTTTTTAAACTAGTAATTTTCAATTTAAAAAAATGAAAATGTTTAAAGTTTTTTTTTTGGAAAACAAGAATTTTTAAAAAAAATTTAAAAAAATAAAACTGTAATTTTTTAAGAACAGTAAATTTAAAAAAATTAAAATAAAAATTAAAAAATTAAAAAAAAAACTGGAATATTTAAAAAAAATCAACATTTTAGATGTATATATATGCATATTGTTCAAGTGCATATATACATATTTCTTATACTATAATATTCGTAAGTAATTAAAAAAATCATTTTTATTTAATAATCTATAAACACAATAGTACAAGTATTTACCCGGTACAAAATAAAATATAAAAAAACAGAAGATGCTACAAAATTTCAAAACTTTTTCATGTCTTTATGTCAAAATTTTTATATTTTCTTCAATTTATCATTTTTCACATCTTTAATATTTTCCACGAATTCTTCCAAATCTATAAGAAATTTTTTATAAAAAATAGATGTAATTCACCTATGATTTACATGCGAATTACATATGATTCATATGCAAATTACATGTGATTTACATGTGATTTGTATGTAATTCACTTGTAATTGATTGTTAAAATGAAACAAATTAAAATAAACTATATATTTAGAAAAAAAAATAATTAAAATGATTTATATGTAAATTATATGTGATTCATATGTGAATTACATATGAATCACATGTGATTTACATGTAATTTACATTTAATCTATATGTTATTCACTTGTTATTTAACTAGAATTGAAAAATGACAAATAAGTCATTTGGCACATGTGGTATGTGTATATCTTTGGTCATTATAGCAAATGTCCAAATCATGAATTTTTATTCACATTACACATTACTCCATTAATTTGATTAATTTGATTGAACCTTTAAAATTCATCCAATTGACTCAAAACTAATCATTAGTTTCCAAATCTAAATAATTAGCAAATATTTATATATGGATATATCATGTAATATTCGCATGTAAATATATCATGTGATTTTCATGTACTATTCATATATGAATAATTGACCAAATAACGAACTTTCAAACGTTTAGATCCAAACCTATATTTGACAAATCAGATCATAAGTAAATTCATAAACAAGTTAATGATCTTTATGTAGATACAAATACATCTACATGATATAAGGACCATGCACATATTAGATTAATATAATAATATGATGATAAGAGTATATGAAGTGGAAAATGAACATACCTTCCCTGTAACTTTCTTGTTTTCTATAGATATAAGAACTTGCACAACGAGTTGATTACACCATAAGATTAATTGGTGCTCCATTGATAGCCATACATTCTTTATGCACATACTACTAATCATAAAACCATGAGTAGATGGGACAATACCATCAACTGATTCTAGCTTTGACCTTACCTACATACAGTGAGAAGAACACATCTTTTACTTTGGGTCTAGGGTTCTTTTAGGGTTTATACAAGTGATTGATGTTAAATAATCACACCTCGTAATCACTAGCACCACCAGAAATGGAGACACTCAATATACATATATATATATATATATATATATATATATATATATATATATATATATATATATATATATATATATATATATATATATATATATATATATATATATATATATATATATATATATGGTCTAGTGAGGACTCTTTTTTCGGTAAGAACACCTTAAAAATTTGAAAAAAAAATTAAAAAAAATACAAATCATAAAATTGAGCATAATACTATATCAGAAAGAAAACAAAATGAAAATTTTTTTGGATCATATAAATTGAAGCATAGATCATTTTTATAATCCATGATTCACTTTTTATGATTAATGATTCAATTAATGATCTAATTTTTTTTCTCCGATATAATACTATGCTTGATTTTATAATTTGTATTTTTTTATATTTTTTTAAGGTAAACTCACCGAAAAAAGAGTTATCACCGGAACCGGACCCTATATATATATATATATATATATATATATATATATATATATATATATATATATATATATATATATATATATATATATATATATATATATATATATATATATATATATATATATATATATATATATATTGATAATACAATGCAAACCTACGATCATTTTACTTAATCAAACACTTGCAAATTCAACTAGCTCCACTAGTATGAAATTATGTGAAAACAAACCATAAAATTGAAATTTCGGACAAAATTAATCTTCTTGGTGAAATTAAATATATCTTATAAAATAAAGTATATGGTGATAACAGAAACAATAACTTTCCTGATGTGTAGTTTAAGAAGAAATAGGAAAAACTCAAAAGACATTTGTTTCTCTGATTTGCCTCATTGAGATTAAATATATTTATTTTCATGATTTTCGTTGTTATTTTAAATTATCCTTCTCTTTATATATTTGATCACGTCTTCCTCTCCTCCCTTTTCGCTTCCACCCATATTTTTACAATTTACATAATAGATATACTTAAAGTTTTGGGGTCCCTTATAACTTTTGGCACTGGGCAGTCGCCTAAGGAGCCCCTTCTCTTGGGTCGACCGTCAACCCTACTCAGGGCCGGCCCAAGGGCTGGGCGAGATGGGCCACAGCCCAGGGCATCAACTAAATGAGGGCAGCAAAATTTATAAAACTATTATGGGTGTGTCTCATTTCATTTGGGTCAAACTTTAAATAAAATATAAAAGTCCAATACAGGGGATTAAGGGAAGCGTCGACCTAAAGCAGCAGAACTAATGTGAAGTGAAGGCGGCAATTGAACATTTTAACCGGATAAAAATCTCACGCCTATACTCTTAAGAACAGAAAATGAAGAGACGGGGCAGAAGTTGAGGAGACGATGAGACATGGAAATGGGGTATAAGATCTAGTTGTATAGGAAGAAGTGCATAAAAACTCACACCTTTGTCCTCGATATTTCTCTAATTCTTTTCCAGATCTTTTGGCAGAAATCAAAGACAAGGGCCGTTTCAGTACTGTTTTTAAAAATGGGCTGCCCCGCAGCTCTGGCCTTCGTGATTGGCTGTGCTTGCCGAGCACTCGTCACTCCGGAGGCAAACGCCTCCCTCGGGCATTGGGTGCAGGTGCACTGCGTGCCATTGGTAATGATTCTACTACGGTGCCACAAATTCGCAAGAACCCAGTCGATCTCTCATAGACGACGACCTGTTAGCAAAAAATATATTCTTTTAGCTTACTCTTTCTCTTATCCTTCATGTTTTGGTTCTAGATCTTTCTATGATTCTTCATGCCGATTGGCCTCGATTGAAGAGTTCATTGGATGCAAAGCAACCAAAATTATTTTCGTTGGGTTTTGCTTTTAGCATTTCGGTATAAATTAAATTTTAAATATCCTTGCCTGATACTATGTATCCAACATTTCACTCCTTAGTTTCAAGTAATTCATATTTCTTATAAATGTCTGTTGCATGCCACTAAGCGAATGAATAGAGATTTACTGTTAAGTAACAATTATGTTGATGGAAACACAAAATGGTCTTATCTACCTTTGCCATATCATAGATTTTACAAAATGTCTTACCATTGTCGTCTTAGTGTTAAATGTCAAAATGAAACATCAACTTTTTTTTTCATTGATTTTATTTCAATGGCATATTCAACAAATATAACATATTCAATCTTTTTTCCTGTGTACTTTAGTTACTAAACTTGAGTATGTGAATATGACAGAATTGCAAGACAATTGGTTTGGCCATTTGGTTTAAAGTCAATAAAATTTTGACTGGAGCGGCCCCTCCAAAAGTATGTTACAGTGATAGATCGTGATTCTTTTATATTTCCTTACCTTTGTGAGTGAAACTTTGATTACATAGGCGTGTTAGGATTTTCATCCTTCATACATGTAATTTGTTATGAAAATTAAGAATCAGAATCATCATATGGAGATCCAGGGAAGTGTTGGGAATGATTTTAGGCTTAGAACTATAAACGCAATCTTAAAATATACCAAATGTAATTTCCATTAAGAGTAAATTACACGAATGGTCCCTATGGTTTAGGATAATTTGCGCGTTTGGACCTTAACTTGTTTTTTTAACTCAGAAGGTCCCTACTGTTTGTTTTTGTTACATGCTTGGTCCCTGTCTTACCTAAAAAACTATTTTGCCCTTGAATTTTTTAAAATATTTAAA
This sequence comes from Lactuca sativa, assembly GCF_002870075.4. Classification (NCBI taxonomy): domain Eukaryota; kingdom Viridiplantae; phylum Streptophyta; class Magnoliopsida; order Asterales; family Asteraceae; genus Lactuca; species Lactuca sativa. Next base: position 33,881,890 of record NC_056629.2, on the reverse strand, counting down.
TAAACACACCTCAACCCCACAAGTCCCATCGTCTTACCTTACCTATTCTACCATTTTTTCCTATTTAAATAATAGTTTTTTTAGGTAAGATAAGGACCAATCACGTAACAAAAACAAAATGTAGGGACCAAACGCGTAATAAAAACAAACAGTAGGGACTTTCCAAGTAAAAAAAATAAGTTAGGAACAAACGCGTAAATTACCCCAAACCATAGGGACCATTCGTATAATTTACTCTTCCATTAATCATATCTATAGATTACTATGACTCAAAACATTCTCAAATAATGTTTCTTACAAACTTAAAATTTAATAGAATTGGTAAAAAAAAAAAAAAGGGCATAAGCAAACATCTTTGCCCAGGGCATGGTAAAACAATGGACCGCCCCTGACCCTACTTGAAGCATATCATTAATATCGTGTACTGAAAAAATATTGATAGCAACGTAATATATGAAAGACACACTACCATCTACATATATCCTTCACGGATACTTAGTAAACATGCCGCTATTAACTATTTTCAATAAAAAAAAAAAAAAAACTTACAGTTTTATTCAAAAGTTGTATTTTTTCCCAAGTTGGATGAAGGTTATAGGAATCAATGAGAAGAAGGTAAAGAAAGCTAGTCCAAACTTCATTTTACGAGTTCTCATGGAAGTAGAACATATGCAGACAGACGACGTGAGGAGGTAATTAAATTTATTTGTATTTTATAAAAATTTTATGAACACTTATATAAATATATTAATTGTTTTTGGCTTATTATAGAGAGAAAAAGGACAAGACCCGCAACATATCGACGGTTGGAGACAGAATCGATTTAAAGAAAGTCAGAGTTGGTGTACACTGTAAGCAGAAGTAGTTTGGGTAAGTAATAAACAAAGTTAATAAGTTGTTTGATAAATATGTTATTATTATTATAGTTAGTTTAAGGTATATTATTATTGTTTTAGTGTATAAATTTAGTTATTTTTTTTAATTAATGTATTTTATTGTTTTCTTTATTGTAGGAAAACATTCAACGAGAGAGGATGTTGATGCAATCACAGCTCGGGGAGAACGAAAAGTTAAATGAAGAACAATGTTTCGCTCGTGGCCTCGGTGAGAGACGTGGACATATTTGTGGAATTGGAAAGAAACCAAGCATCAACAATAATTTATTTCCAAATGAACATATCAAACGTTCCAAAACTTTCACATCCCAATCTTCAGATAATCTCCAAGTTGTATTATCCCAACAAATTCAAATCATGCAACAACAAATGCTACAAATGAACCAAATGCTTAATAACACTTTCGCGGCTTTCATTCCAAACTTCCAACCACAACCAATGCCACAATTCCAGTTTAGTCCCAATATGTTTCCACAAAATAACCCTGAAACATCAAATGAACTCGCGGAGGATGATGATGATAATGTTGATGATGGTGGTGATGATGATGATGATGATGATGATAAGGAGGAGGAGGAGGAGAACTAGAATGGTAATGACAACAATGTTTGTTAAAAACTTGTTTTTTTTTGTTATTTTGTTATGTAGTAGAGTTTGAATGGTATGTTATGTTTATTAAGTGTTTTTGGATTTTAATGGTATGTTATGTTATGTTTATATTATTTTAAAAATATCCCTTTTGGATTTGTTTTAAATGGTATATATAACAAAACCTGTGGAAAATATAAAAAAAATGCTATAGAGACGACATGTCGTCGGTATAACTTTCCAATTGTAAAAACGGTTTTCACACTCCAAACGACATGTCGTCCGTATTGATCAACTTTTCCAAACGACAAGTCGTCGCTATAGGTCACACTTGTCCAAACGAGAAGTCGTCTCTATAGGGTCACTGTTTTATTGACGACAAGTCGTCTCTATAAGGTCCGAATAAAACTTTTTCTAATTTCCTCGAAAATCAATCCCGACGACCATTTGCAGACGACATGTCGTCTGGACTGACTATGCTATATCGACGACCCCGACGACATTTTTGATTTTTACCGATGGACCTATACCGACGACTTTTTAGATACCACATGTCGTCGGTATAGGCTTTAGAGACGACAAATCGTTTGGACAGAGTTCATAATTGTCGTCTGCATAGTGTACGATGTTGCCACATACATTCCATACCGTTAAAACCATTGTGTGTAATAACTGAATATTCAAAACCCTAAATTCCAAATGAGAATTCTTTGTGCATTGCGTATGTTAATTGAAAAGAAACATAAAAAGAAGATGAAGATTGAGTTTTTTTGGGGATGACTATGATAAATACATTTTATGGATTAATATCGCACGCCTAAAAGAAAATACTAAATAATCTCACATGAGGGGCACATATAAGAGAAAATAGTATAACACAAACAGTGTGAGGCAAAAAGACGATCTATGCAACTTTTTGAAACCATAGGAACAATACAGATAGTTGATTCTTTTAGTTTTAAGTATGTATGAATAATTGAATATACAATTAGCCGATATAGTTGTATATTCCATCATGAATATACACAATTGGCTGATTTATTAGTTGTTACTATCTAACTAGCTGATGTCTTTTGTGTGGATATATTATTAGTTGATCTATTAATTGCACATTTCACAAATATATGAATAGTTGATGGATAGCTGTATATTTCACTATAAATATAAATATATAACTATGTATTAGTTGGATATTTTTAAGTTTTTATTATAAGCACATAACTAGTTGTAATATACATGTGATGTTAAAATATTTTTGATTGTATATAACAATATATCGATATTGACTTCTAATTTTCTATTTGTAAAAAGAAAAAATTATGAACTTAGCATATATTAAACTTTTTTAGATAAAAATAAAGTCTCTAAATCATAAAATATCATCATCTTTAAATTGACGTACTAAAAAATATTGTCCTGTACATATTTAGTCATTGTTTTTCTTTTCAACAAGAAGGTTTCACTTAGGTAATTTGGTTAAAACGAAATCATCTTCGTTAAATAGCAAGTTAGCAACATAATATATTTGCAAATATATAGGGATGATCGTTGTATAATTTGATTGATAAATAATGATATTTCATGGTTTAGTATTATTGTATTAAACCAAAATTTTGACGAGATAACTCAAAAAGTCGAAATAATTGTATATTTATCAAATGGTCTAAATGAAAGACTGTTAAAATACACCATGATTAGGAATGAATGAAAAAAACAATAATCTCAATGGACTAAATAAAACATGATATTATTTTATGATATTATCCCTTAACAAATTTATGTATAACTTTAGTTATGTAAAACTTTCACATGCAAAAAAGTACAATTAAAGAAAACATGAATGCCTCAAAAAGACAGTCCCAAAGAAAAGCACAAACTTAAAAACAGTATAAAGTACGACTTAAAGTTTGCTTTGCATGAACTTAAAAAAAAAAAAAAAAAACACGAAACCAAAGATCCACTATTCAATGCATGCAACGTTACAAGTACTAACACTAATTGTACAATATACATCCTTGTTAAAAAGTTGCTCAAATGATTAAAGGTGCCAAATTCAACAAGTTTTGTAATGTCATAACAAGTTAAAATGCTTAGTTTTTGTATGGGTTAACATGATTTGTGTTGGGATGACCGTTTTGATGTATATGCATTTTTTAATCATATAAATATTTAGTAAGTGAAGTTTAATTACAAAATTATATTCTTAAGAAAACAATCTATACTACTTTTTTAATAAATGTTTTATGATGTTGTATAATTAACCTAAGCGAAACATTTTAAAAAAAACAATGCACGCCGAACTACAACTATCACAGTAAATTACTTTGATTAATTATTTGTGAATCAACTAATTTTGTTTCAGGATTAATTTGTTTATGATTTTGGTTAATTTTGTGCGCCTCTTCAAAGTACTTACATGTTAATTTCAAATTATTTACAAGTTGTTTATAATTTTGATCAGTTTACTGTTTTTGAATATTTGATTGATGGTTATTGTTTTAGATTTTGTTTTTTTATTTTAGTTTTTGGATTTTGATCTACCGAGAAAATAGACGGAGATGTCACATCATACGGAACGTTTGATAGTTGTTGATTGAGTCGGATTCCATTGAGTTAACCAATTCATACACAATCTCAAATCTGATCGAGTAAGAGATATATATAAGAAGAGTCATGATTTTAAAATTTGTTGATTGGGGAAACCTGAACGCTTAGTCCCCAAGTAAATTTTTTAACTCGGACGTTCCATAATATTAAAATTTGTTACCCGTCTGGTCCTGCTACATCTGCAATGACTGTATTGCCCTTATTTATTTATTTTTTCTTTTTCTGATTTATTATTATATGAAATAAATATAAAAATTAAAATTAAAAAAAAAAATCCTAAACCGCCTTATCTTTGCCTTCCCCCTCTCGGGTTAGAGCTCTCCCGCCACTATGCCACTGTCTGTTTCCTTCCATAACATATGCAGATGAAATCAAATAGCCATGTTACAAATAAAGAAAAAAAGACGTAGAGAAAATCCGGAAAAAAACCAAAAGGAATCGATTCAAAACCCTAAAAATCCCCAAATAAAACACAGATCCCCCACCACTATGCCACTATCTATAATTCTTCTTCATCCCCTATCACAAATATGAAGAACGCCACACACCACCATCATGGGGTCGATTGTGAACGAAAGGAAGTAAGAAGAATCGATTTGTGAAATTTGTCTGGATATAAGGATATTGATTGAAGGTGGAGGTAAAGGACCGAGTGAAAAGGAAACCATCCAAAAAAACTCATGAATGCTTCAAATTTTTTGGCTTTAAAATGTAGGTGGCTTTTGATTTGGTTTCGAAAAACACAGGTGGATTTTGATTTGGTGCTTCTTTTGTCTTTAAATGTTCGCTTTGTTTAATGTTTGGGTTTGATGTCGATTAGTCTCAATTTCATTATTGGTAGAGGATTTGAGTTCAAAATTTCATTAGATTCTTGTTGTGATATGTAGGGAAGAAGTTAAAGGACTTTAGATGGTGGAGGATACCGGGAGATATGAGGATTTGGGTTGATTCCGGTCATATGGTGGTGCTAAGGGATTTCCACCCTTCATTTATCGATTTATTTCTCATAAAAAGCCATGACAATCATCAACAGGAATTGGGGTTTCTATACCTTTGTTTTTTTTGTTACTGTTCATCGAAAAAAACATGACATCAATGAAGATGGTTACCGGTGGATTGAGGCGGCCTACTGGTTACCAGCAATGGTGACATCTAAAAGGTTTCAAGCTATGGTAGCAATGATGTCAATCGAACTTAGAGAAAGAGATGGAGAAGGAAACATACGTTTAGAAAAATGTGGGGTTTGAGATATAGTAGGGTGGGTTTTGAGGTTTTTTATTTTTTAAAATATAAACAATTAATAAATAAATAATAAACTGTTTTTTTAAATGCAAGGGGTAATACAGTCATTTCAGATGTAGTAGGACCAGGTGGGTTGCAAATTCTAATACTAGGGATCATACGAGTTAGAAATCTTGCTCAAGGACTAAGCGTGCAAATTTACCCAAACCATAGGGACCACCCATGTAATTTCCCAAAAAATTAAATTTGCAAGTTGAAATTGTTTTGAACTAATTGCAAACAGGAGGGATCATTTTTGCAGTTTTTTTTTTATTATTGTTATATTAGTATGGCCCATAAATGACCAACCAAACTCCTCAATCGGTTGCTCCTCCTCCCACAAACATCGTCATCAAAATCAAAACTTAAATCTTTGGAACGTTAATCCGATTCCCATTTCGCATTTACCATTTCTAATTCCCTAACCCCCAAATTCCCTCCCATCATGCCATCAACCACGCCCTCCCCCACCACAAGAAAAGAAGCCCTCCTCCTCCGCCGCTACGAGATCGGCCATGTCCTCGGCCAAGGCAGTTTCGGCAAAGTCTACGTCGCTCGCAACGTCAAAACCAACGAACAAGTCGCCATTAAAGTCATCGACAAAGAGAAGATTTTGAAAGGCGGTTTAATCGCTCACATCAAACGCGAAATCTCCATCCTCCGCCGTGTCCGACACCCCAACATCGTCCAACTCTTCGAGGTAATGGCTACAAAAACCAAAATTTTCTTCGTCATGGAATACGTAAAGGGAGGTGAATTGTTTGGTAAAGTCGCTAAAGGTAGATTAAAAGAAGAAATGGCTCGAAAGTATTTTCAACAACTAATTTCCGCTGTAGGGTTTTGTCATTCACGAGGTGTTTTTCATAGAGATTTAAAACCTGAAAATATATTATTAGACGACAATGGTGACCTAAAGGTTTCCGATTTCGGGCTTAGTGCAATCTCCGAACAAATATGCGGTGATGGTTTGTTCTACACATTTTGTGGAACTCCGGCGTACGTCGCGCCGGAGATTTTGGGCCGAAAAGGTTACGAAGCAGCGAAAGTCGATATCTGGTCTTGTGGGATCATCTTATTCGTGTTAATGGCAGGTTATTTACCATTTCGTGATCAAAACATAATGATTATGTATAAAAAGATTTACAGAGGAGAATTCCGGCGACCAAGATGGTTTTCACCGGAGCTATCACGTTTATTAAAACGATTACTTGATACAAACCCAGAAACCAGAATCACCATATCGGCAATCATGGAAGATAAGTGGTTCAGAAAAGGGTTTAAACACACAAAATTTTACTTCGAAGATGACAAGATCTTTAGCTTAAAAGATGAAGAAGTTGACGATGATTGCATAGCGTATGCTTCTGATCAATCTGCTACCGAATCTGAAAGTGAATCAGATGGTAAAAGACGATCTAGACCCATGAGTTTAAATGCATTTGATTTGATTTCATTTTCACCTGGATTTAGTCTTTCTGGGCTATTTGAAGATGGAAGTGAAGAATCAAGATTTGTCACCGGAGCTCCGGTTTTTAAAATTGTTTCAAAGCTGGAGGAGATAGCAAAAGTGGTTAGTTTTTCAATGAGAAAAAAGGATTGTAGGATTAGTTTAGAAGGGTCAAGGGAGGGTGTTAAAGGCCCATTAATAATTACAGTTGAGATATTTGAATTAACCCCAAGTTTAAGAGTTGTAGAAGTTAAAAAGAAAGCAGGGGATAAAGGCGAATATGAAGAGTTTTGTGAGCGGGAATTAAGGCCCGGATTGCGACCTTTGATGCATCCCGGGACTTGTGGACCTAAACGGACGGTTTCTGCTCCCGAATGAAGAAAGAAAGAAGGGGTAAAACCGTAAAACAGTAAAATGGTATGGTGTTATTGTGTTATTTTACCTCTTTGGTCGTGTTAATTATCTGTTTCTTGATGCTAAAATGCTAATTTTTAAAGTAGAAGTTCTTTGATCTTTTGATCTTTTGTTATTGGTCATATGGTTAAATGGGATTCAATGGTTTTATCTATGCGTTCTTGCAATTTGGTATTTTTTAATGCAATTTGTTAGTTATCTGAGTCTGTGATAGAGTTTGTGAATCTTTGTTAGGATCTACCATATGTCAGGTAGATTCTTAATCAATCTTTCATAGCATATAGAACTCAATACTTTTGTTGAAACGTTGCATTTTTAACATTGGACTTGACAAACATTCTAGGGCTATCTTCGATGACGAGGATGGGTAGATTCTTAATCAATCTTTCATAGCATATAGAACTCAATACTTTTGTTGAAATGTTGCATTTTTAACATTGGACTTGACAAACTTTATAGGTCTATCTTCGATGATGAGGATGGGTAGATTCTTAATCAATCTTTCATAGCATATAGAATTCAATACTTTTGTTGAAATGTTGCATTTTTAACATTGGACTTGACAAACTTTATAGGTCTATATTCGATGATGAGGATGAGGAAGACATTAACATCTTTTTAGTAAAAATCTTGGTATAACTTCTTTCATCCTTTGTCCACTGCGTGCTTGGGCCTTACAACAAAAACTAAAGAATTAAACCGTTTTAAAACATTGACATAGTTCATAACATGATTTTTTTTAGGCAACCAATTGCAAATTGTTTAGAGGGTTTTTTAACCCGTTAACCCAACTAACACGACACAATCTATTTCTATAAGAAAACCATAGAAAAGAAAATTCTCTAATGGACTAAAAATGCTATCTTTTCTAATCTTTCCTACACCTAAAACTGTCATTTCTAAACTTTCATAAGTACCAAACTATAACACACACACTCCTCTTCTTATCTGTGCATCGGAAATTATCAATGAAGAACAAATCAGCCACCAAATTACACCCAACCAAGTTCACGTTTAACCATTTAAAAACTGCATTCCAAGTTCTAGCCGCTACTTCATATCTAACAAAAAAATGATCAAGTTATCATGTCTCTAAAGAACAAATCGGGCATAAGATAGAATGTCTAGACCTCGCAAACTAAGGTTCAAGTTAGTAGGGAGTTTATTCAATAAAACACGCCAGATTAAAATGTTTACCTTCCTAGGAATGAAATGATTCCAACGGGTTTATGTATTAACAACCGGAACCGGAAGGACTTTATCATCAATCCATCTTTTAGTATCTCCAACATAAAAGTTTTTAAAGTTACTAATATCTCACCACCATCTATCTTTATCACTATTAAGCTTAACAACTTACAACAAATGACACAAATTAGAGAATTGCAACGCTTCCTCCCCTCCTTTAATTGCCCTACCGTAACAACCCAAAAAACCAAGATAAAATTTCCATTTTTAAATAAGAGTTACAATCATCAAATTGTTTCAAAAGTCATTACATAGTAACAATGTCAAATCATCAGAGTAACAATGTCTAAAAGTGCGGAAAATGGTGAGGGGATAATGATGTGCCATCACGCCGGACCATTTCCCTTGTACCGAATGTACCTGAAACCATAAATATTGTAAGCAAAAAGTTAGTGAGTTTCCCCAAGTACCATATACCAAACATAAGTAATTTAGTGATATGGTCCAAACCATAGTCTTATAAGTAATTTCCTGCCGAGGGCCAAATCCCGGTCTTCCAAACAGTTGTCAGGGGCCAAATCCTGGTCTTTCATACAGATGTCAGGGGCCACATCCTGGTCTTTCATACAATTGTCAGGGGTCAAATTCTGGTCTTTCATACACATATCACAAATATAGCTAGCATCTTATATCACAAATAATGGGTCGGCCTTGGTGCCTTCAACCCATTGATATAGTGAGAAAACTCACATCAGTCCGCTGATAAATAACTATATGCTCGGCTGCAGAACTGGAGGATCCCACACTAACACAAAAAATAACCCTAATCAAAATTAGGTCATAAACCATAACCATGGGTCTAAAATCCCAACCCACACTCCTGGGATAAAAGGTCATTTTACCCTTCCCATAATGGGCCTAACCACACTTAGCCTAATAACACCATAATGGCCCCTAAGGCCCAACTTATACCAATTAAGGCCTACTAACAGATTCATGAGGCCCACCTACTTTAAATAGGCCAAGGCCCAACATCTAACTAAGGCCCAATGGTCTAAAGCCCAACCGACGTTCAAAAGCCCACTGAGAGGCGTACGCTTTGCGTACACGACCGCTTGCTAGTATGCACTGCGTACCCCTTGGTACGCTCAGGGCTGCTTGCCACCTTAAGCCATTTAGTGCTTAATCCATTCAACCATAAGGTCCAACTTCCAGATCTTATCCATTTTAGGGTTATAATACATAAAGTTGCCAACTTTAACCCTTAGCATGTCTTAATGGAACCCAACATCCATTTTTGTCCATCAAAGCTCATATTAAGGACTCAAATTCATGCATGGACTCATATCAACTATCAACATGACATTTTTATGCATCTTTAACAACAAAGGGATTGAGATCTAACACCTCTAACTCCTGGAGTCGCCCAAACTCACAAAGAGTACCCATGGGACCAAATAAGCTAAAAAAACAAGCCCTAAACTCTAACTATCAAAAGAATCATCAAGGTAAGAACTTTGTACCTTCAAAAGCTCAAAGTTGATGAAGATTGAAGACTCTGGATGTAAAAGCTCAACCTTAACAAATGTCTGGTCTCCAAGTTCCTTCTTCTTGAATACACACAAAAATGCCACAAAATCACTTATTGCTCAAAAATACTCAAATGATGAACTAGGGTTTCAATGGGATGTAACAAATAGTGGAGGCCGGTGAGGGTAGGTATCCAAAGGCCATAATGATGTTTAAATAGGGCTTATGCCCTAACAATTAAGGGTTGGTCTTGGTTGCCGTACGCCCTACGTGCACCACGTACGCTCAGCGTACGTGGTTAAGCTCCCCGACTCCAAGCGCACATGTACGCTAAGCGTACCAAACGTACACCCAACGTATGAGGGACCATATTCACAAAATTTTCAAACTTAAAGGACCAAACAAGAAATACATGTAATCAAATGTTACACCTACGCCAATACCATTGTTTATCTTCACATGTCAACCGATAAGAAATAATACAATCTTTTTTTTTTTTTTGGATTCTAAATCATACAATCTAGGAAACTTATTAGAAAGGAGTTGATCACCAAGCCACACTTAAGTCCAAAATCTAGTCGCAACACCATCTCACTTTTTTCTTTAAAAATGAATGCTCCAAAACTCCCTGTCCATTCTAGTTTAGCAAACGAAGCAATGATTTTAAACCAAGGTCCCCCTCCCTCACGAAAAGAAGTTCTCAAAATCTCTAGACCTATCCCCATAAATAACTTTTATGAGATGAACCCAAATCAAGTTACTATTATTTAAGAACCACCATCTCCATTTTTGAACTAAAGCAAGATTAAAAGCCATAAGACTTCTGTATCCAAGCCACCACTATGTTTTCCAACCAAGATCAAATCACATTTCACCCGAGCCATTTTTTTTCTTCTTTACCACCCCAAAAAATAAAATTGCAGAGTAGATTCAAACTCTTTCGCCACTCTAACCAGCATAAAAAATCAACAAATAATACAAACCCAAGGAGCCTAAAACCGATTTAACCTACATAGACCTCCCACCAAAAGATAAAGTAGTTGATTTCCACTTAGATAAGTTTTGTGTAACTTTTTATGTATAGGTTTACATCCCACCACTCTAGACATATTTTGCCAAATCGGAAGACCAAAATATAAAAACAGAAGTTTGTGCGGATGACACCTAACCATCCTAGCAAAACCATGGACCTCCTCTCAAGGAACACGAATTCCAAAAAGATTTCATTTTTGTAAGTTTATCTTCAAACCCAACACAAAATAGACAAAATGTAAAATATTAACCATATTCATAGCATTTTCCTTATCCCATTCACCCATGATTATAACATCGTCAGCATAAAAGAGATAAGAAATAAAAAATTGATTCATACCAATTTTAACTCCCGAAAATAAGTTGGCAGCCACCACATCCTTAATGGTAACATGCAATCCCTCTAGACTACATGTTTAACTTCCTCTAGGGTGCATGGAACTTTCAAACCGTCGGCTTGCTCCTCCGACAACTCTTAAACCAATTACTTCTACTAACGACAAGAATAACTGGATTTTTCTTAAAATTTTCTTTAAAATCTTTAAAAAAAAAATACCTTTTTAACAAACTTTTCTTTAAAATCGTCAAAAAAATATATTTTTAACAAACTTCAATACTCCAGTGGCCTTTAACTGTAACACCTTGTATTTGGATTTGTCGCCTTTTTTCTTCAAAACCTCATGGTAATATTTAGAGTTCACAACCCCCCCCCCCCCCCCCCCCCCCTCTACACTCCTTATAATCTTCGATTTTTGGGAAATTTCACTTAAATCGTTTTTTCTCCATTAGGCAAAATTTAGTTTTAATTTCACTTCTTTCCTCCATAAGAGATGGATCACTTATTCCATCATCAACCATTTTATCGACGACTATTTAATACGTTCCGTCTTGTGTGCCAACTTTTTCTATTTTTCCTCATTCCACAATTTCCTAATATTCATTTTAACAACTTTCAACTTATTCTTAAAACGGATACTAGGAATTTCCATCCCATCCACAACATTTTCGGACCAAGAGGAATGAACAATAACATCAAATAATGGTTCCTCCATTCACGAGTTAATAAACTTGAATAGTCTTGGCCCGAAGTCCATAACACCCGAGGATAAGAAAATAGCTCTATGATATGAAATTGTTAAATCCAGAGCCATTGCCACTAGATTAGGGAAACCGACACTAATCTATTATGATACAAGGAAACAATCAAGTTTACTAAGTTTAGCCCCATCATAACCAACCCTACCCTGGTAAAAGAGGAACCAACCATAGCAATTTCCGATAGATCATTATTAATAATGTAAGAGCTAAAATTATTAGCTATCCTTTGAAAAATAAACAAACCCAAGCCTTTCTTAGCTTACTCTAACTGTATTAAAATCACCGAAGAGCACATAATGACCTTTATTTTGTTCCATAAACGACTCCAAATAATTCCACAACAACCTTTTTTTGCTTTCTTCCTGAGGAGCATACACATTAACCATATAACATGAGAACGAGTCGCCTTCTTACCCATGATTGGAAAAGAAAAACTAAAGGAAGAGGGGAAAAAGAAATTACCTTTGGAGATGACCGGAAAAGATCGGAAGAAATTTTGGGGAAGGTAAAGAAAATCGGCTAATTACCCCTATTTAACCTAGTGACAGAAGAAAGAGGATATGATTTGATTGCGTGATGATTTCTATTGATCGGATAAATCCTATCCGATTAGGGTTTGAAATTCAAATCTCTTAACTCAATTATCTATGAAACGACCCAAAAATATGATCCAAAATTTTCATTTTTAATTTAAGTAAAACAGTATTCCAACATCATCCATACATCCCAATTAAAACAAGTGTATCAAATATCCTAAAATCATAGTGAAATATCAAGTGTTGAATCCATGTGGTGTGTGTGATGCAGTCAACCCGAGCTTTTCCCCTTGGAACCGGAAGTACCTGAAACATAAACTGAAAACCATAAGCACAAAGCTTAGTGAGTTCCCCAAACTACCCTATACCATACATAATAAATTATACACTGGCCCCTGCCCTCCATCGGGCCCCGCCTGGCATTGAGTCCCACTCGGCTCCGGGCCCCGCTCGGTATACAGATATGTTATTCTTAGGCCCCACCTGACATTAGTCCCCGCCCACTATTCACATACAATATACATATCACATATTCATTCTAACACATACAATGATCATAAAACAATAGCATACGAATCCACCATTGGTCCCCGCTCGACATCAGGCCCCACCCAACATACATAGCTACACACAATACATGCAAGGGTCACGTAGACTCCTAGAATCCTAACATAATAAATAAGGGCCGAAATTAGTGCCTTAGACCTGCTAACCTAGTGAGGAAACTCACCTCAAATGTTGAAACTCACTAAAGATCCCTAGTTGCTGCCCTATCGACTCCCCGAGCTATCAGTACAAAATAACACCTAATTAACACTTGGATTCCATTCTATATCCAATAATCCATACTTGGGATAAAATGACCATTTTACCCCTAGCCTAGCTTGATTCAAGACTAAGGCCCAAATCCATAATCTAAAAGGCCCAATACCAAATGATCCTTTAGGAACCACTTGTGGCCTAATTTTCCAAATTGGGCCCAAACCTCAAATACGGGCCTTACCTTACACCCAATAAATTTCCTTAGCCCAGAAGCTTGATTTCAGATGGTCCAAATAATCCCCAACCTTCTAGCCCAAAATATGACCCAAACCTAAAGCCCAACATTGAAGCCCACTGATTGCACTACGCTTGGTATAACCCTAGTACGCCCCGCCTACCAGGCTGTTTTGCTAGATCGAGAAGTCTCACGAGTACGTGCAGAGTACTCCTATTTACGTAGAGCGTAATCGTAAAAAGTCCAAAAAGTCCATTAAGCACTTAATGCTTAATACCAAACGTCCAAATCATGGATCTAGCTCCTAATAGACCTCTAAACCCATAAAGTCACTGACTTGGTGACTTTGCATACCTTAAAAGGTCCCAACTTCAAAATATGGCAATCGACTTCCACAATAAGGGTCTAAACCCATGCATGGGTGATTCTCAACCCAAAAGATGCTAACTTTAAGGCTTAGAAACCTCAAAACATCAAGAAGGGCAACTCATAACTTCTGAAACTGCATCAAGCCACCAAATCTCTCTCATGGGACCACAAGTTAACCAAAACCAAGCTAAAACTAGATCTAAGCTATAACACAACAAGTTTAGAGCTTTATACCTCTAATGAGTGCCAAATGATGAAGATGTTCCGGATCTACAAGCTCTCACTCCTCTAATGAAGCTTCAAGATGATCTTCTTCCTTCAAAACACCAAAATACACTCAAAAGACCTTCCGAGCTCAAGAACACTCAACAATGGAGTTAGGGTTTTGTGGAAGCTAATTAGGGACAAGAGGGAGGCTGATAGAAAAGATCATTAGGACATAATGCTCTTTAAATAGTGCTCAAACCCTAAATATTAGGGTTTCGGGGTCTGGACACGTACGCCTCGTGTACCCATTTGTACGGCGCGCGTACGTGCATGACATCCACGTTCCTTTTACTCTACTACGTCCTACGTACATGGGGTGGTACGCCCCGCGTACGGCACACCCCAAGCCCGAAACGAATAAGTCCAATGACTTCAAGGCCCAAAATAATAATTAAATAACCAAATTTGAATAAATACCTTAGAATTATCGGGCGTTACAATTTAGTATTTAATTATTATTCCTTTAAATATTGGATAAACTAACGTTAATATTCCCATGAATAATTTGGGGTAAATTGTTAAGGGTGAGATCCTCAATCCTCTAAGGATCCCGGATCCCAAAGAGCACTCAGGATCCTAAGCCACATCAGGATTCCAACTATTATTGTTATCATTATTTGCTAACACCTATAACGGTTATAATCTCATTTCTTATTGATATGTGTGCAAAATTAGTCAATAAAAGACTTATTCTGAACAGAGAATCATATCAACTAAGATTAAGACCCGGAATACCAAGTCAAACAACATTCCTATGCTGATCTCAGAGAATCCTGGGAATATTGGACTTATTGTTGCTTAGTTTAGACTATAAATAACACTTTTATTACACACACTAGACACACAATTAGCTCATAGACGACACTTGTACTGGCATTTACACATTCATTTATGTAATTAACATTTTACATCAATAAAATCATCAAGGCAGGTGATCATTATCACCTCCCATGGTTTTGTGTTGGAGATCCTAGCAAAGATCAAGGACTTTCCTTATAAACCATTGTGTCACCTTGTCTACCATTTCATACTTGTTTTACCTCAAACATCACAGCTTCTCCTACAGTTTGGTTGATTATTGATTGTTCATTTTTGGACCAAAACAAGAACCCAGTGATCGTTATGCTTTATAACCTTTTGCCTTAGGAGAGGTCTTGAGTTATGATCCCTTTAGTTCCATATGATCTTTGTAGTTTGAGGAGAGAAGGATCCCTATTAGGAGATCTTTGAAGATCCTTACTTTGCTTTCCAACTGGGAAAGATACTATTTAGAAAATGACTGGGAAGATCCCTATTGGGGAATGTTGATCCAACATTACGCGAATCAAGTCTAAAAGACAAAAGAATGTATTAGAATGTTGATCTAGCATTATGTGATTCGCTTTGGCCCACATTTAAATTAAAAACCCCACCAATTAGCTACTTCTAGTTTTAAACCAAGCAATTAGTGAATAATGAAGAACAAAATGAAGGTGTTGTCTTATTAATTAGCTTATCATCTATGAAATCGAATATATATATATATATATATATATATATATATATATATATATATATATATATATATATATATATATATATATATAATCTTAATCCATTAACTTCCCCAAAACACTGAAATAAGTTTACAAAATTTGAGTCTTTGATCAGTTATTGTAAATCATAATACACCTTTTCATATCCAAACTATATCATCCAATGAATGCTTCAAATCTTGGTCACAAAATTTCTGATAATCTATGGTGTCACCAGATAGCGTCTTCATCTCCACCATGTGCAAGGATGGTGCCACCTCAAATATCTCTGCATCTATGGCCAACTTCCCTTTTCTCCCTTCTTTGATCCCTTGTATCCTCATTGTCCCATCTAAATTTTTCATAACCTTAAACTCCTCAGTCTCTGCTACTTCTTCCAACTTTGATATAATCGTTGCTGCTGGTTTTCTGGTCATGAAACGTGATTCTAGTTTCTCACATGGAACGTTGTTCTCGAAGAAACCAGAAAGATTTAGTCCATCAGATAGTGATATGATATCAAATGCATTCATTGAACTTGTCCTCCTCAAGGTAGTAGGAAGCTTTATAGTTGCGGCCTTTTCGAGTTTTTCAAGATCAACGCAACTTCCAGTGGGAGTTTCGGTTTCTTGAATGACATTTTCGTTATGATCAAGATCAATTCTTTGTTGTTGTTTTAACCTGATGGCTATTGGTTTTGGGATTTCGGTTTTATTCAAACCCTTTTGGAACCATAAATTTTCCATGATTTTAGCCAGTGTCATTCTTGTGTTTGGATTTGGATCAAGAATTGCTGACAGCATGTTTTTGACCTCTAAAGGGAACCATATTGGGCACTTGAACTCACCTTTGCTAATCTTTTGATACATTTTAATCAAATTTTCTTCATAAAATGGGAGAGAAGCTGTAAGCAAAACAAACAAGATCACCCCACAAGACCAAATGTCAGCCTTTTGGCCATCATACCCTTTGGTATTGATCACCTCAGGTGCAACATAAGCAGGTGTTCCACACATGGTGTGTAGAAGGCCATCTTGCTTCCTGGACTCGGACACCGCACTTAATCCAAAATCTGAAACTTTAAGGTTTCCAAATTCATCAATAAGGAGGTTCTCAGGCTTTAGATCACGGTGGCAGACACCACGACTATGGCAGAAATCAACCGCATCTATTAACTGTTGAAAATATTTTCTAGCAGCATCCTCTTTTAGCCTCCCTTGTGCGACCTTATTGAAAAGCTCACCTCCTTTAACGTACTCCATTGCAAAGTAGATCTTCGTCTTGCTTGCCATTACCTCGTAAAGTTCAACAACATTAGGGTGTTTTACAAGCCTCATGACCGAAATTTCACGCTCGATTTGGTCCATCAACCCCGCCTCCACAATTTTATCTTTATCAATCACCTTAACAGCCACACTATGGTTAGTTTTGAGGTTTCGTGCATAATAGACCTTCGCAAAATTGCCATGTCCAAGCAATTTGCCTAGCTCATATCGTTGCATCAAAATGTTTCCTTTTCTGTCTTCCATCTTTTGGATTCTTCTGTGATCGATGATTTCGGTTTTCTCAAAACCTAGAACGACATTAAAATAGAGATTGAAAACCTAAAGGATTTCATGGACATTGAACCAAGGGGATCAAAGTTAGAGCATTGCCTTCACAAGGGTGGAACCGTGGAAGTTAGAAAGCATGGACACAAGTAACCACATCTTCAAACCTGAGAAATTATATGCATCAAAATCTCAAATACATAGCTATGCAATTGAGATTACTATTTATAGAAGTTTATGAATCATATATGTGGCTAAGAAGGAAGAGTAATTGGGGATATGTCATTGTTATTACAAGTGGTTATGATTGTACCGATGAGTACTGTATTGATGGAAACGATATATATGGGTTAATCAACTTTCGTATGGATACTTCATTAGGTTAGGTTTATAAACAAGTGTTTTAGTTTTCCTTTGTTTACTATAGTTTTTTGTTTTTATTTTTTAGGCTAACTAACACGCTCAGTATTCTACTAGTAAATCTATATATTTCTCCCAAACATACATCTTGCTATATGTTTATATCACTATGTGGAGGGTTGTTATTTTATCTCATTACAAGAAAATTTCAATTTAGCTACGGAAAATTTTCATAGCAAAAAGCTAAAATTTTATAGCTAAAGCTGAATAACTGCGGAATTTGCTACGGAAATTTTCACTTAGACTCTGTTGCTTTTTTCCCTGTAGCAAAATGTTTAGCTATAGAATTATAATTTCGTAGCGGTGTTTTCGTAGCAAATTCCATAGCTATTTTTCCGTAACAAATTCTATAGCGATGTTTCCGTACCAAATTCCATAACAATTTTCCATAACCAATTCTGTAGCAATGTTTCCGTAGTAAATTTCATAGTAATTTTTCCATAACCAATTTCGTAGCAATGTTTCCGTAGCTAATTTCATAGCAATTTTTCCATAACTAATTTCGTTGCAAATTCTGTAGTAATTTTTATGTAGCATATTCCATAGTAATTTTTCCGTAGCGGATTCCGTAGTAATTTTTTTGTAACAAATTCCGTAGTATTTTTTTCGTAAGAAATTCTGTAGCAACTTTTTCATAACATATTCCGTAGTAATTTTTCAATAGTAATTTTTCCATAGCAAATTTCGTAACAACTTTTATGTACTCAATTCCATAACAATCGTTCCATACCATTTTTCTAAATTCGGTTATTCAATTTGCTTATTATATCAATTTACAAAAATACAATTAATATAAAATCAAAAGTAACAAAGTATTTCTATAGAAACTAAAAGAAATATCCAATACATCAAAAGATACATATTTCAAAATCAAAACTCCAATATATAGACGCCCATCCTGTCTAGTAGATCCAAGTAAATACCCTTGATGAACGCCAACATTTCCTCAACCGATTCACTACCATTTGGTACAGATGATGTAGTTGATGCAGGCGTAGATGATTGGATAGATGTAGGTATAGATGATTGGGTAGATGATGTAGGTAAGGATGATTGGGTGGATGATGTAGGTATGGATGATGCATGTGTTGATGATGTGGCACCAATAGTACCAACATGTGAAACAAATGTTGGGGAAAATATAGTACCAACAGAAGATAATGTGGTACGGGATGATGATATATATTACCAACATATTTTGCATCATTGGTACGTTTGTTTATGAAACATACATTTGTATGTTGATTTCGTTTCAATGTTTCTCTTAATAAGAGTTGTGACATCTTTCCTGAAATTTTAAAAACTTAGGAAGTTATAAATATGTTGGTTCACAAATATTATTGAAATATCTTATTGAAAATTTAAGCATACTACTTTTTCATTAAATAACAATGTACTTTTGTTTGCTTATTTATTTTTGCATGCTACTTTTTACTTCGAAAATTTAACTAATTGTAGTAATGTAATCTAAATACAAACACTAAAAGTATAATGCAAATACTTTAATGAAAGTAGATTGCTATTTTTTGCATTTAGACTTAGCCCTTTAAAATTGAAAGAAAAAAAAAATAACAACTTGCTTTTAGGATTAGCCCCTTTGAAACTCAAAATGGAACTATTTTCTAAAGTACAATGTCATAGTGAGTATAAAAAATAAAGCACAAAGCTTAAACATGATAGTTTTGTTATCACTTGGATTGGATTGGATTGGAGTGGAGTGGAGTGGAACCTGGAACAAAGAAGAACAAAGAAAAACAAATAAATTTTATCTCAACAGAGAAAAACAAATGAACTTTATCTCAACAAAAGAAAAACAAAGAAAAAGTTAACAAAATATTATTTAGGAAAATATGAACATGAACACTTGTAGTTTAATACATTTAAAGGGTTATCAAAAATTATATTTATGTAGAACAAACAAGCCATTTAACAAAGCATTATGGAACAAGACACATCTACTCTATTTTCAGAAAAAATTATCAAACCTTATGAGACATTCTTGAATTCAGATAGTTAAGTTGTAACTACACCAAAAAAAATTGCATTTTAGAAAGTATAAATATTAAGGTACATTACATACTATTTGCCTACAAGAAAAGACTGCATATTAACCAAACAAACCAAAAGGCTTAAGTACTCTTCTCTTTCTTTCTTTATCTAAAAAACTTACAGTTTATTCTTCATGACAAGAATCTCATCTCTTACATTTTTCTTCTTTTTTTTTCTACCTTCCAATCCCAATAAATCCTATCTTGATATATCAATGTTGCTTTTGATTTTAGTGAAGATTTGTTTTTTTTTTTTTTTGTAGACTCTTTTAACAAATACATAAAATCCATCAATTGTAGTTTTTAACAACTTTTGGTGAGAGAGTTAAATTAATCAAATCAGTGAAATTATTAGATTCAACTGTAGTTTAACAAATTCATAAAAAAGGTGAAATTATCGGGTAATAAATACAATATTAATGCTAAAGTCTCCAATAAATCAGCAAGCATTATAAAATTGGTCAAATCATATAATTTAGGTGGGAATAATTCAACTTATGACCTAAGATTTAGGGTATCCAATTCTCAAAGAGGGAATTAATCATTCGAATTAATCTAGAATTTATAGTAATTGCAGAATCTAGATTGGTTGATTATGAAGAATTCAAAATATAAACAACAAAAGAAATATTGTAGAGGAGTTTGTTATGAAAAACGATAAGTCATAATTCCCTGAAATACTTTGTTATCTATTCATGAAATGAAGCCACCAAAACCCTAATTTAACTCTCGATCAAGCTTATATGTATATAGACAGTAGCGGAGACAATAGGGGGCATGTCGGTGTTGTGCCCCTCCCCCCCCCCCCCCCCCCCCCCCAATTCCCATCTCATTTTAATCTGGTATTTTACCAACCGAGGGAAACAATAAGTTAAAGCCCATATTGGATGTAGCCAAAAGCCCAAGAGCCCCTTCAACTATGAGTATAATACTTGTTAACCCCTCTACCCTACATACTAAATGGGTGACTTCATAGTAACAAAACCTATTGGTGACTCTTCATTTAGATTTAAGAATCTTTGCTCCTACAATTGCTCTCCAAAGTTCAAATCTCATATTCAATAACAAGGTTAGTTTAATTCTAATTATATATCGTATTTAGTTGTTTATTTTTTCTAATTTGTTTTTAATAATTTTATTAGGATTGGTAATTTAACTTCTTACAATTATAGGATAAATCTTGAGAAAAAATAATCATCAATTTTTTTCAATGAGAAAAATGTTCATGAACCACAATTATATCATGTTAGTGATAATATTAGGAATAATGTTCATAATTCTGAAAAATGTTCATAATACGTGCCTAGATAGTTAAGGAGCCAATCATAGGCTAAATCATAAGCCCTCGTAGTATAAAATTCTGGCTCCGCCCCTGTATATAGATATCATAGAATCCAAGAAAAATAAAAGGATAATCAGATTCAAGTTACCTGGTGGTGAGAACTATAGTTGATGTTCTTCTTCAAAGAAATAAATGGATAATCAGATTCAACTGTATTTTAACAAATTCATAAAATTCATACAAAAAAAGTGAAATTATCAGCTAATAAATACAAAACACAGAAGAATGTTACATGGTAGGGACGAAGACGACCGAGAAAAATCTACCGATTGACGGAGCAGGCGGCGAACGACAAAGAAAAAGAGAGTGAGAGGAGCTCCCTATAGAGTGAAGACGGATCGATAATGGCGTAAGTGGAGATTGGAAAACTGAGGAATAAGGAATGAGGAATTAGGTCAAAATAATGAGTAAAGAGCAAAAATACAGTCTAGAAAATGATTCAGACATGACGGGGAGGCAGAGCAACGGTGGCAGGTTGAGTGAAGGAGAGATGCGATCGGCGACAGGTCATGAGATCGACAATTTTCTACAATTTGATCGGGATACCTCTGATTTGAGGAAGAAGTATATTTGGGTCATGTGATTTGACCCATTTGCCCTTAATAGAGTACTTCTTTCTCAATTTTCTGTAGATTGAACCTTCCAATTGAATATTGCACAATAGTACCTTCCAATTGAATATTGCATGTTTTTTTTACCCTAGCAACATATGCCATTTACTTGTTTTATTGGTAAATCAACGTGAAGTGATTTAATTTTAAGCCATTATTGTACTGTGTGTTTTCTATTTTTAAAATTAAAAAAAAATAGAACTACAAATATTAAAAAAAAAATTAAGGGTTTTTGAATATCTGTCTTTTAATATCAACAAATAGAAATTTCTTTTATATTGATTTTTAATGTGAAAATATATTTTATTCAAATTTAAAACTGATTAGAATTTATATTAGTAGCATAAATCTTTTTAATAAATATGTCAAAGTAGCACCAAACAAAATATGCTTAAAGTTAAAAATTATAAATACAAACATCAATAACATATATATTTGAGATTATTATAATCAATTATTAGTTACTATGATATAATTATATAAGGAAGATAGATAATTTTTGATTTACATGTTTACGTAATCATATAGAAAATACTTGAGGTTGTCTTTTTTTTTTTTGTGTTTGTCTTTTTTTGCTCTCAAGAAAATTTTCTTTTTTTTGCTCTCGAAAAAATTCAACCAATTGGAATGATTAACACATTGAAAAATAAAACTATTGCATGACATTCAAATGACATTGGCGTTTCTTGAATTTGTCCTATTTATGAATCAAATGAACATATGGCATTGTGGTTTTGATATGCAGATATCCTCATTTAATCAAATAAACAAATATTAATATTGAACATTTTTCATAGATACACATTAAATTTAATATTAAAAATATATCCATTTTTATGAAACACGTTTACATTATAAAAATGGAATTTAATAATGAAAAAACTGCATCAAATTCATAGTGTCACATGCATTTGGCCACATGGACTTAAAATTCAATAATGAAAAATTGCATCAAACACTCATACAACCATATTTGTATCAGATTACACCCCTATTCACAGGATTCCCTTCCGGCCATTTCACCCCATTCCTTTTCCAACCATTCAACCCATATTCACATGATTACATTCCAATCCTATATGATTCTATTCCAACCAAACCTAATAAGACAGAAAGATATATTGAATGGGACAACATTGATATATTAAACAAAACAACATTAAAATGAACACAAACATTAAAAGGAAGATCAATAACAGAAGCAATATGAAGAAAACTCAAACTATTCATGTTTTTCTATTAGTTTCAATCTTGTTTTTTGCTTTAGTTATTTATCATTTGTCATGAACACTAATAATAATAATAATAATAATAATAATAATAATAATAATAGTAATAATAATAATAATCATACATACTTATAAAGCTAGCATTTTTTCTTGAATCTCATGCATTTGAAACCCCCATTCTTTTTTCCTTTTACCATATTCATTTGAAACTCCCATGACTTTTCAATTTCTTTATAATAATAATTATAATTTGGTAATTAGGTTAAATAAATATCAAATCTAAAGTTTATTCATATATAAAGTAAATTTCAATATTAAAATAATATTTTTAATTCTACTTATAAAATTATGTTTTTTAACTTTTAACATATTATACATAATTTATTAGTTTTAATATATTGTTGAATGTAAACCATTATCATTTTAAAGGTATAATTTTTGAACAATTTGTATAAAATACTTAAATTATTAATTAAAATATAATATTATAGGCTCAACTTAAATATAAATTTTATTTAACTTAAACAACTCAAAGATTATTTTATAAATAGTTAAAAGTGATAAACTATAGTGTCTTTCTAATAATGATTGTAAGTTGGTTAATAAGGTTAAATAAATATCAAACCTAAAGTGTAATCATAAATAGACTAATTTTAATTTTAAAATAATATCTTTACTTCTATTTATAAAGTTATGTCTTTAAATTTTAACATATTATACTTAATTTATTAGATTTAAAATGTTGTTGCATGTAAACCGTTATCAGTTTAAAGCTACAATTTTTGAACAGTTTGGACAAAATACTTAAATTGTTAATTTAAATATAACATTACAGTGTTAACTTAAATATAAATTTCAGTTCCACAAAATAACCAAATAATATTCTGTAAATAGTTAAAAGTGACAAATTATAGTGATAAATGCAAAAACTAAATTGTAATATTAGTTTAACTAAAATATTTCCTAAATATATTTATATAATCGTTAAAAAATTTTCAAATAAGTAGCTTAAAATAACTTATAATAAATGTAGCTTAATAAATGTATATATTATCATATAATTCAAACGATTGAGATTATGAAGTTATAATATATATATATATATATATATATATATATATATATATATATATATATATATATATATATATTATCATATAATTCAAAATAATCAATATATTATAACAATTTCATATATACAAATTATTATATCAAATTTAACAACAACGTTATTGTTATATTTAAAAAATCATATATTTGTAAAGACTTCAACTATATATGTGTTTCTGCGCAACGCGCGGGCATTCGCCTAGTAATAATAATAATATGTTGCTTTATTGGACCACTTAGCACCTTAAAGATGAAAATTAAAGAAGAAACGGGTTAGCATTAGATTTAAAAGTGCTTTTTAGAGAAAATATTAGTATATAATGTAATCTTATGTATTAAAATTTACATTGTATGTTTCTTCCAGATGTTTGTGAGTGATGGAGCCCTAACTATAATTGCAAAAAATCAAACAAAATCATCAATGGGTTAGAAAAATATCCCAGTTTTGAGACATCAATGAATCAAAGAAGACCATCAAAGGCAGCAAAAAAATCATTCACAGCAACATATGACTTGCAGACATGAGTTCACATACTTGCGTTACAATGAAAATATTTATTACTAACAATGAAAAGGCAAATTCACACACCTGAGTGAGTCATTGTCTAGTTTAGCAAGAAAATATTGAAACAAACAATCAAAAATACTTGGATAAATAACCTCCAATATTTGGGACATGAATGATTACAATCACAAGACATTTGAAAAGTCAAATACTATTTCTAAGCTATATATATCCAATACGTGCATTTTTTTTCATATGCTAGTAACCAACCACAACACTGTTTCTAAGCATAAGGGAAAATCAAATATCATTTGAAAAGTACTTCAATAGCTTCTCAGAATTCAAATTATCAAGGTCATCAATGTTGGAGAATTTGAATTTCATCTCTGATCAATTGGACCTCACTTCATCACTTGTTAGACATCGATCTTTCACATGTCCAGTCAAGACTCAATCAAGAATCACTAATTCCCAAACATATCACCATTCGGTACAATGAAGAGGCATTTGTCTCAACAGAATCATTGATTCCGAAGTAGACTCATGGAAGAGGAATAGAATCAATGAAACCAATTTCACAGAAAGGCATTCAGAATCTTCAAATAGAATCTTCTTGAATAGAAATGAGCAAACAAACAACGACCTCCTATAGAATCTATGCAAAAAATACCATGATAGAACACATCAGCAAAAATACCTCTTGGAATTGGAATGTTGTGAGCATCAACGACTGGCGTGATGGGTGGTTGAGCAACGGCGACGACATGTTGAGAGAGGGAGAGATGCGATCAGATCGACGATGGGTTTGAACGGATACCTCTAATAATGGGAGGAATTAAATTTGGGTCATGTGGATTTACTAATTTGCCCTTAATAAAACACTGAAACAAACGTTATGGCTCAAGTGCAATTCATTAAACCATTTTTTTAACTAAAAAACCAAAATAAAACAAATTAATTCTTTTTTTTTCGAAACAGCTGGTATAAGGTAGTATTGAGCAGCGGTGTAGGATCAGATCCCAAAGATAGTAAGTTTTTCCTTTTGAAAGTCTGTTTCAAAAATTCTATATAAATTTCTATATGATATGAAACTGAGATAGTTACCTTTCAGAAAATTGTAATGATAAGCGAAATTTTTATGTTTTATTCTTCTGAAGGTGGGAGAAAAGATAAAACTAAAATAAACTGGATTTTTAATCCAAACATAAGATTTAAGTTTGAAACTCATTTTATTAATTAACTTCTTTTTGTTAACCCGAAAAATGGAATAGATCTACGAGAAATCTTATTTAGTTAGATATGGTAGATTTGCAAACACCGACCCGACCCTTACTCAATAGGGCAATTCAAAGAGGAGAACGAGGATAGCCGACTACCGCTTGTATGATTGAAAACTATCACTGCATACTACCCAATAATTGCAGGTCTGACTAACTCCTTCTCTCCAACAGTTGCTTCAATCAATGTGAAGTCTGACTATGAGGCCTCTTAGCCCGCAACTGACTACTTATTGAAATGAAAGATCGAACATTTAAGGCTAACTCTTTCTCGTCTTCAAGAAAGTATCAAAATGCAATTATATAAGCTATCACTTTTGCTATTCAATATCGGCTCATCGAAGGGAAAAATGAGAGTATCAAAATGTAGTTATATGAGCATCGACTTGATAATTTGCCTGTGACATCCCCATTTTCACGGCCAGAAAAGACCGATTTTGTTTATGCTTTGTTTTATAAAATCAAAGTAATCTTTTAAAGATAACGGTTGCGGAATTTGTTCCCAAAACAAGATATGATAATAACTTATCAAAACGTTTCTCAAAGAGACTGTATTTTCATTTAATAATAAAACCACGGGATGTCATGTTCCGATACAGACATATAAGCATAAACATAACTTACATTTAATTACACAATTGATTTATATCTCCTTTAAATCTCTCTGTGAAATATGTCTTCGTATTAATACCTGTGATACAAAGAAAACTGAGTGGGTCAGGCTTGGGAGCCTGGTGAGCATATAGGGTTTTCATCCCGCAATGTTATATCATATATTTATAAATATAGAACATTCAAACTTGCACAATTTCACCATATAAAGGAAACTCTTATCCCACCCCATCGATCCTCACAATGACACGATCTAAACTCTCGTATCTAAAATTTTCCTCTTTACCTGATCCCTACTCATGGATCTAAAACTATCCTCTTCACCGATCCATACTCACGGATCTAAAACTAACCTTTTTCACCTGATCCATACTCACGGATCTAAAACTAACCTCATGATCTGATCCATACTCCCGGATCAATAATTGTACCCGATCCATACTCCCGGAATAGGGACAATTAACTGTACCTTAATCTTGATATGATCCATACTCCCGGATCAATAACTATGCCCAATCCATACTCTCGGACTAGGGACAATTAACTTTGTCTTAATCCATACTCCCGGACTAATAACAAGTTTTTATCTCTTTACCTGATCCATACTCCCGGATCTAAAACTAACCTCTTGGTCTAATCCATACTCCGCTACTAACTAGATCAACAACAACAACATCGAGGCCTCTCATATGTTTATCACACATCAACTATCTACCCATGTTCTACCCAACATATCAGTAGATAAAAATATATATTTTTATACATAGATTAAAACCTGTATGGTGTTCTCATTCAATACCTATTCCACATAACAGATGAGGCACACCCACATAACACGTATTTCATAGAGAATAAATCAGATCTATGAGATAGAAGAAAGTGAATATACATTCACACACATAACAATAAAATTATACACATAACATGTATTTCGTGTAAAATACTTCATAATTATGCGTTAGAAGAAAGTAACCACACACTCACACGTATAATCCACAATATACTTAATACACTCAAACCATACTTGTATTATTATCGTGTTTATGAAAGGTAGTATACACTCACTTGATTAGAAGATGATCGGACAGCACTACGACTTGCAGAAATAGTATTCTTCGGTAGATCTGAAAGATCTCCACAAAAATCGAACTTCTCGCGGGCAGAGATTCGGCTCGGGAATCGCACTTCTCGGGATCTCGGGAGCGTAAAACTTCCTTCTTAACTTGGATATGAGATCCGGGGTATCGGGATGGCTTCGGGGGTTTACACGCAGAGCTTCGGCACAAAAACGAGGAGAAATGAGCAAATAAGCCCGGAATCCTCGCATCCTATTTATATTTATAGGAGGCTGAAGTCTCGCAGTACGCGGGGCGTACTGCCTTACGCGGGGCGTAAGCCTCCGAAATCGTCACTGCATGCATCATCCGAAGAACTCGAGTGCGAATGTCGACATACCTCGGTGTACGCGGGGCGTACTTCGGATGAGTCCGATGACTCGTCTTCGGATAATACCGGGATTTAATAATTAAATTTAATTATTAATTATTTAATAAACTTTGAAAATTCATATCTTCTTCATACGAACTCCGTTTTCGACGTTCTTTATATCCACGTGAAGGTGAGACTACGCTCTACAACTTTCGTTTAGACTCCGTCGGCTAATTTTAACTTTATTTTTATTATTTATTTTTAATAGGCCGGGACAGAAAAACTTCGTTATAAATTCATAACTTCTTTGTTTGACGTCCGTTCTCGCCTAACTTTACATCGCTTCGATACCAACAACGAGACCTTCGATCCTCGTTTAGATTGCTTCGGCTAAAAACCGCTCGATCTCAAATCGAGTATTTCAGGCTGCATACCGCTAAGTCGAAACTTCGAAAAATCATAACTTCCTCATACGAAGTCAGATTTGGGCGTTCTTTTTTTGCACGCTCATGGTTTAACGTATTATACGACTTTCATTTAGATTGCTAAGGCTAAATATCATTCTAACGTAAATTCACTTTTTACGTCGTGCTGTGTCGTGCCGGTTCTGTCGCGAAACTTCGACAGGTCATAATTTCTTTGTTATTACTCGGATTTCGGCGTTCTTTATATGTACGGAATCCTTGTAACATATACTACAACCTAGTTAAGATTATTCATTCTAAATAATCTTTCACCAAAAATTCACTTTTTGACGCCTATCGTCTCTAAATTGACTAGTCTTGATCTACGGGCGTTACAATTATCTCCCCTTAGGATGATTACGTCCCGGAATCATCAACGAAAATAGAACTTGTACAATGATTCCATACGCTATCTCTTCATCCTAGGTAATAACCTTAAATTCTATGTTTCCTCGAAAGTGTATTTAACTCTATGGCTTTCTTGACCGCAGACGATGCCCAATCTTGCATCTGCTTATCGTACTATGTTGTATTTTCAATCGTAACCCTCGAGTTACCAAATAAGTCGTTATTATGGACTCCTTCTTCTTCTCAGGATAAATACTTTCCTTTATCTATTGTAACAAACCGATGGGTCGTGCTCTATTGACCTCTCATCGCACGATGCGACGCTTAGACTCGGTCTTTAATAAAGTTAGATTCTAGAATGGAACATACCTTCCTTCATATTCTAATGGGATATAATCACATTTCAGCATGTAGCATTTCTGCCTACAAACTTCTTTTAACAACGAGCGCGACACTATCAATCGCATTAACTTCAACCTTCTGACTTAAGTCAGATGTTACATCTAACTTGGTCCTCTAGACCACGTAACATACTCCTCGTAGTCGAACTCAAATTTAAACATGACTACTAGGGTCTGAACAAGAACCATCTTACTAGTCATTATCGAAACAATGGTAATGACATACCAGAATAAAATGGAATCAATCACTAGCTTCTTGGTAACCTTGTGACTTTCCCTGATCCAAGTGCGAGTCCTGTGCTTCCAGTAGTATATGCATCTACTACCTTTCACACCTACTCATACTTGTCCCAAGTATTGTCCTGCAGTCGACCAAGTTACCATACAAGAAAATCAGACAATCATTTAACACATCAGTTAGCAAAACTAGGGTTTATATTATTTCTTGAAACGATTACACAAAGGTTCAAGTTCACCCTATACTACGCCTCTAGTAGGCTACACCATATGTTACTTTTCATATCGTTACTTTATAACTTGATCTTTGGATATAAAATCCTCATTCCTGATTCCTTACATTGCCATCTGCTTCATCAAGGATCATGTGGAATGCTTTCGGCTTTGGTGGTGCATTTGGCCTTATAGCCTCTTCTCTTATTGGTCAGTTTTGCTTGAAGTGCCCTTCTTCGCCACACTTAAAGCAGACTTCTCTTTTGGTTGGGCATTTGCTGGCGTAATGACCAGTCTTCCCGCATTTAAAGCAGGTCATTTCTTTAGAGCATTCCCCAATGTGCTTCCTTTTGCACTTGACACACCATTGTGCTCCTTCTTCGAGCTTCTTCGAATTAGACTTCGAAAATTTTCTCTTCTCATCGGACCTTGAAGATCCTTCCATCTTCAACTTTCTTCAAAGATATTGGGTCCAATTATTATTTTATTTTAGACGCGTATTTTATCATTATTTTATTATATCATTATAAGCACGTATATTGCATATAAATCACATGATACTCAAATAATTCTTCTTTATTACATAAAATAGGTTACAATTGTTGACCCTAACTATTACATCATCATAATAATGCTTAGCCAGAAACGCGGGCGTTACATATAGTTATGCTAGATCTTTATCACAATAAAAGGAACAAATTGAAAAACGTTTATTCAAAAACTGTAAGCCTAGCCTTGGTGAGTTTTCGAAAAGATCATATATCACAATACACATATATGCATACAAACAATGGATACAAACTTTCACCGTTCTACCAATAACATGTGTATTTGGAGTCACGACCTGTCAATGTTCGTCGTCGACATGAGTCCATAGGTTTGCAACCTGTCTTTGTTTTGCTGCCAACTCCTTACACATACATAATGAACTAATCATATAAACAACTTTCAATCATAGAATCTACCGGTCTATGCATACAAATCTGCTCTTCTAGCTCTTATATCCTATTCATACATGAATATATATATATATATATATATATATATATATATATATATATATATATATATATATATATATATATATATGGTGTAATACATAATATTATGAGATAACTCACCTGATCGGTCTTGAAACAGCCAAGTAGGTAGCTTTGCAGACAGCTTGACCAATGTATCAGCCTATAATATACTAGGCGAATGCCCGCGCGTTGCGTAGAAACACCTATATTGTTGAAGTCTTTACAAATATATGTTTTTTTTAAATATAACAATAAAGTTATTGTTAAATTTGATATAATAATTTGTATACTAAATTGATATAATATATAGATTATTTTGAACTATATGATAATATATAAATCTATTATAACTGTATAATCTCAATCGTTTGAATGACTTCTATCAGCGACTTACTCATGGATAAATTTAAATATAATATATGGTTTAATGTTATTTATGGTTGTTGTTATTAATAATTAATTTATAAAATTTATTTGCTTAATGTTTTAATTTCTATCATTATAACTTGGTAAAATATCAAACATTGTTTTTTTTTATTTTAAAGGTAACAATATAATTATTTATATAGATTTATTTTTAACTATTTTTATTGTAAATTATTTTAAACTACTTATTTGAAAATTTTCAAGATTATAAAAATATCTTTAGGAAATATTTTAGTTAAATTGATATTACAATTTAGTTTTTGCATTTATCACTACAATTTATCACTTTTAACTATTTACAAAATATTCTTTGTTTTTTTAAGTGGAACTGAAATTTATATTTAAGTTGACACTGTAATTTTATATTTAAATTAACAATTTAAGTATTTTGTCCAAACTGTTCAAAAGTTGTAGCTTTAAACTGATAATGGTTTACATGTAACAACATTTTAAATCTATTAAATTAAGTATAATATGTTAAAACTGATAAACATAAGTTTATAATTATAAGTAAAGATATTATTTTAAAATTGAAATTAGTTTATTTATGATTACACTTTAGGTTTGATATTTATTTAAACTTAATAACCAACTTATAATCATTATTAGAAAGACACTACAATTTATCATTTTTAACTATTTACAAAATATTTTTTGGGTTGTTTAAGTTAAACTAAAATTTATATTTAAGTTGACCCTATACTATTATATTTAAATTAATAATGTAAGTATATTATACAAATTGTTCCAAAATTATATCTTTAAAATGATAGTGATTTACATCCAACAATATACTAAAACTAATAAATTAACTATAATATGTTAAAAGTTAAAAAACATAACTTTATAAGTAGAAGTAAAAATATTATTTTAATATTGAAATTTAATTTATATATGATTACACTTTAGGTTTGATATTTATTTAACCTTATTAACTAACTTATATGTATTATTAGAAAAAATTGAAAAGTCAAGGAAGTTTCAAATGAATGTGGTGAAAGGAAAAATGCATATGAGTTTCAAATGAATGTGGTGAAAGGAAAAATGCATCCTTTATAAGTAGAAGTAAATATATTATTTTAATAAAAAAAACATAATTTTATAAGTAGAAGTAAAGATATTATTTTAATACTGAAATTTAGTTTATATATGATTACACTTTATGTTTGATATTTATTTAACCTAATTACCAAATTATAATTATTATTATTATTATTATAAAGAAATTGAAAAGTCATGGGAGTTTCAAATGAATGTGGTGAAAGGAAAAAGGAATGGGGGTTTCAAATGCATGAGATTCAAGAAAAAATGCTAGCTTTATAAGTATGTATGATTATACTTGTTATTAATTATTTGAGCATAACGACTAATATTTAGATCCTTCATTAATCCTAAATATACTTTCATGGCTATCAAATAAGGATCATCCAGTCAAGACAGTCGGGTGGCAGGACCATTTCAACATATAAATTTTCTGAAATCCAACAACCATGCCCACATGTATATCCTAGATACATCTTCCATAAGTAGACCAATCAATACATTTAAATGGAATTAATGACTAATCTGATACTTATAGATAACGACTAAGGGTATAACCAGTTGTAGATAGGAGTAAGTATAACTTACTTGATTTCGACGAAGCCCGAATCTCCATGAGTAGAGCTTCGACACCTACTTTCTTCTCTTTTCTAGAAACTTCCAAATTTTCGATAATTAAACTACACAACGAGAAGTCAAATCATGAGGCACCAAAATTCTCGAGGGTGAGAGAGATACTCTTTGGAGAGAAATAGTGATGTAATAAATGAAGAGGCTTAGCCTCTTATTTATATGAGTCTCGAAGGGCGTGTCGCGTTGTGGCCATAGGTGCGCCGCTCCGCGGTGGTTGATGAGTTTGCCGGATCCAGGTAACATGTCACTTTCTTGTGGAGTCGCGTCATCCTTGCAGGTAAATTCTCGCATTCATCGATAAATTGTAACTTTTGCATACGGGCTTCGTTTTCGATGTTCTTTATATCCGTCGTTTCGTAATTTCGAGTACTACAACTTTCCTTTAGATTTCAATAGAAAATTCATAGTCTATCTTCATTTATATTTTATAAAGATTATATTGTGAATAACCTTGCAAATTTCATAACTTCTTCATCCGAGTTCCATTCTCGATGTTCTATATATCTACGGTTTCGTAATTATATAAACATCAAATTTCATTTACATTACTTCGGCTAACAAGTAATGTGTTTTCGTTTTGTATTTTACAACAAATACCGGCGAAATATGTTGTAATGCGTAACTTCGAAAAATCATCACTTCCTCATAAGACGTCAGATTTTGGCGATCTTTATACTCACGATTTTGTATTGACGTCTACTACAACTTTCATGATGATTACTTCCGCTAAAAAGGAATATATTTTCACTTTAAACTTTATAAAAAAACGTTTATATTTCCTTTTTACATCTGTCTCCGAAATTGGATAGCCCTTTTCTTGAATGCAACTCAGGCCACCAGCTACGCCCTCTATCATATTTCCTTTTTCCTCAATTTATCCTTCCCAATGAGTTTATGATTTTTCGAAAAGAGGTGATCGAAAGTGGAATTTTCTGATGTTCCAGTGACTTTTTTTTGGATGGAGATGGGTGGTTGCAGTGGCGGACTTAAGTGGTTTTCGAAGGGTCATGGACCCCTACTTCGTTTCAGCTCCATAACTAATTTTTTTTTTCTATCAAGATGCAACGTCAAAAAATAATTAATGTCACTACTACTGAAAATTTATCCGTCCCCTGTGAGGGTGGTGATGCATTTTATGATGGTATTTGTGATTGGTGGTCTAATTGTGACGGTGATTGGTTGTGGTGAACGAGAGAGATTGTGATGGAACGCAATAGTGTGGGTTGGAAATGGATGGGTAGGGAAAGAAATTTTATTTGATAATTAAAATAAAAATATGAAAAAGACAAAATTTAAGGTAATTTAGTTTTTTCACAAATACTTGATCCAAACATGTAATTTTTCAAACAATAAGTACGAGTTAATAGTCATATTACTTTTTGAATACTTAGCTCCGAACTACTGTAGATTGGGCCGACCAAAAAGACGAAAACTGCAATTTACTCTAAAGCTAAAAGTATAGGTTGGCTGCATTTGAAACCGAAGAGGCAAGAGTCAAGAGGCATGAAACATAAATAGAACAAAAATCGTAGTAGTGTTTTTTTCCTTTATTTTATTTATTTTTAATGGCAGAATTTTATAAATAAATATCTAGCGACCCTACTTCAAACAACCATATTATATCATATAACTAGGTGTGACACCCATTTATTATATGAATTTATTTAAAAAAAATTAATATGGATTTTTAACAATTTGAAAAATTTTAATTTATAAGAAAAATGAAAAAAAAATTGAATTATTAAAATCAATGAGGCTTTAATATATTAAATACACTAGGTGTGAGATCCATGTATTACATGAGTTTATTTTAAAAAAAATTAAATATAAAATTTTAACAATTTGAAAACTTTGAATTTATAAGAAAAATGAGAAAAATTTTGAATTATTAAAATTAATGAGACTTTAATGTATTGAATACATTACATATATAAACCATTTCTAATAAATACTTTACATATATAATAATACCTTACACATTAAATGTGAAATTTTAATTTAATAAAATGAAAAATACAATAAAATGACAAGTGAAAAATAGAAAATTTAAAAATTCTAGAAAATGTCATGTGTCCAAATGAAGAAGAAGAGGACATGTGGCAAAAAAACCTTCATTTATTATAGTACATTACATATATAAATCATTTCTAATAAATACCTTATATATATTACTTTACATATTAAATATGAAATTAATTTAATAAAATGACAAGTGGAAAATAAAAAATTCAAAAATTCTAGAAAAAACGTCATGTGTTCAAATGAAGGAGAAGAGGACATGTGGCAAAAAGATCTTTATTTATTAGGGATGATATATAGTATAAAAATATCTTTTTTTTTATCATATTTGACAACTTTTTCTAATAATATTATTAATTAAATAAATAATATTATACAAATTAAAAAAGTATCTATCTAAACATAAAATTATAATTATTTGAAAAATCTTTTTGATTCATAAAAACGAAATGTATTTTGATTACATTTTATAAATAAACTCATTTTATAATGATTTTTTGAATCATGAAAACACACACACACACACACACACACACATATATATATATATATATATATATATATATATATATATATATATATATATATATATATATATATATAGAGAGAGAGAGAGAGAGAGAGAGAGAGAAAACTACAAAATAGGTCATCGTGGTTTGCGAAAAACTATTAATAAGGTCCAAAAAATTTTAAACTTGTATAGAAGGTCCTAAAGTAAAATGTTTCCATGGTTTTAGTCCTTGGACAACCTGAAAAGACTTTTTTACCCTTTTAATTTTATTTTTCTATTTTCTATATTTATGTTAATAACTTTTTATTTAGAAAAAAACTAAGCTACCCCACTTATCTCCCTCTCTCTCTCTCTCTCACACATACACACACACATAAATCGTAGTTTTTACATACCAAAAACACAAACTAATAATTGTCACATGCGTGTTTTTAATTTTCTTTGTATCATAGACCTATAGTAGAGATACTAAAAACAAAACTATAACAGGGATTCAACAAGCACATATAGTCTATGCGTTCTTCCTACCACCATTGATGATGTTTTTAACAAGAACAACAAGAGTAGTAGCAAGGGAAACAAAAATCTCATGTTTCTGATGAATCTATCGCCCAAAAAAAATCCAAAGATGTTAACAATCACCATCCCTATATCCCTTCTCCGGTGAATGTAAATTTGGAATCTCCCCTCTCAATCTCCAACCGTTCTTGAAGTTTCATTATCCCAAATTGAAACAAGTATAAATCAAAGTGATGATACAATTTAATGGATTCGTTGGAAGTAAAAAACAAAGTATTGAACCAATCAAAATTTCAATTAATTATTTGACCAAATTAAAAGCATCCCACTGTCAATTCAAACTTCATTTGGTTACATGTTAACCACGAATCGAAAGCGGCAACACGAAAAACATAATATCTTCATTAATTTGAAAATCCATTTCGATCATCTTCATCACATGTTAAATCAGAACGAAACACATGTCTCAAAGCATCTTAAGATCGAAGTACCATCTCAATCAAAATCTCTCCATCATTCAACCCATTGAAATTGAATCACATGATTGTACTATCAAAGACCAAATCAAGAGTGAAACGACATCAAAAACATTTTTCGATAATACTTCACCTCGAAGTTAGTGTACGCATTGAAATCTCAAGTCGTCTTCTTTAACAAAACAAAATCGATGATGGGTTTGAGCTAAAAGAACATCCTATGTGTTCATGCAAACCTTAAAGCTTGGATCTAGGTTTCTCTATTGTACATGCAATTCATCCAAGACTAATGAACCCTAGATCTAGCATACATATTTCAAAATTATCATATAAAATCAGATCTAGATGATTACCTCTTCAAGAATGGCTTGAATCTTCTTGTCTTGGAGCTTATATAGAGTCACAAATGTCACTCCTCTAATGGCTTACAAACACCACAAGCAAGAGGATGATATTGGAGAGAGGGGAGGAGGCACTATTTCAGCTATGAACTCTTCTAGGGTTTCCAGTGGCCGAAAACTGATGCCCTAGGGGTCTATTTATACTTGTGCTGCTAGGGTTTCAGTCAAAACCCTAATGGACAGCTTAAGCCTTAAGCGGTCCAAGGAACCTTCTAGAATAACGCCTCCTTGGCCGAAATTAAGATGGCCACATCCTTAATTTCTTCCATGCCTAATCCATAAGGCTTCTCATCCCAGTATTTAACTATCACACATTTGACAGTGTAAGCCCCCTTTATTTAATTAATGTCTTTTAGCCACAAAATCAATTCTTAATTAATTCTTGTCTAATATTAATTAAACTATATGATTTCTCTTTTAATATATTATTCATATAATATATTAACAAATCATAATAACCTCTTTCTCTCCTTAAATCATCCTAACAAATTACTTTGGTGAAGGCAACCCAAAAGGACCATGCACAATCGGGTCAAGTACATACCAAATATAGTTACGGGCTTAGACACTAATCCAAAAATCGAACCATCATTTTCTCTCATTTTCAAACCCATCAAGCTCATAATAAGATTAAAATGGAACTAGACGAAAATAACAATTTATCAAAAATCAGTTTCGATGAAAAAGATAAAAAAGAAGGATCGATTTTGAAGATTCGATTTTAAGAAAAGGGGAACCACCACCAATCGCAACTTTGATTTCATCGCAAAAGAATACCTAGTTAATTTCGAATCTGGAATTTTAAACATCACATTCACCCTATCTCCAAACATCCCCGATTCTTACACATTTGACAATGGTGGGTTGTTGATGTTGCAGGTGATGGAGGCGTGAACATGATTTTGTGTGATGATCCAGAAGGTGGAGCAGTTGTAGGCAATGGCGAGGCCAGATATTTTGATATGGGGGTACAAACATTGTCAATATATAGTCTATATAGTTATCATATCATGGACATTAAAAACATGGTACAATCTCTTTAGATGTGGTAAAATAACATAGAGCACGTTTATAATTTTTTTATATACATAAAGGATTTTTTTTAGGGATGCTATAGTACCCCCAAAGTACAATTTAGTTCCGCCACTGGCTGTTGGTAAGGTGAGGATGGCGATCTAAAATTTTCTTCTGGGTGGCTAAGGTGATGGTATTAAGGCATAAGAAAGAAGAAGTTATGGGTGTAGGTTTTGTGTTTGTATGTGTGTGTGTGAGAGAGAGAAAGTGTGTGTGTGTGTATGTGTGTGTACCGATGGGATTGGAGTGAGCCCAATTCTTTTATTCTTAATTGTTAATTAATAAAGTATTAAACGAAATATAAAAAAATACAAAAGGAAATTAAAAAGGCAAAGTAGACATTTCAAGTTCTCTAGGGACTAAAGCTATAGGAAACATCTAATTTTGGACATTTCATACAAATTCAAAACTTTTTGGACTCTATCTATAATTTTTTTTGAATATCATAGGGACCAATTTTATAGTTTTGTCTTATACATAACATAGCTTTACTGGATTTATGATTTTTGGGTTTAACAAAAAATTATGCAATAAAAACTTACCTTTTAAATAACAACTTATGGGATTATTGAAAATGGAATTATTAAATAATTACTTTTTTAGATAACATTTATTTATTTTATTTATTTACCTAATATGTTATTTAAGAAAATAGAATTATTGACAAATAAATAAAATAGTCTGATCAAAATGTCTTCATCTCATACCAATGGTGAAAATAAACAAAAGAATATTTCTTCCTCTATAAACAGAAAATGTTGTTATATGTTTCAAATGGACCAAGCAATGAGAACTTCCTCGTGTGTCTTTGTAGGATATATAAGTTTCAAAATTTTCAAAATGGTTTTGGATCAAATTTTTTCTAGTTCAAACCGTGGTTATGATATTGAGTATATTGAGTTGAATCAGTTTGAGTTTAACTGATTTAGATCAAGTTTGATTAATATCCAAGTTTTTTTGTCAAGTTGACCAAACTCGCATCGGTTGTAGGCTGACGCAAATAACTTTTCGAGTATTTGCTTGAGTTATACGAGCTTTACAACCCGGTAACTAATAAAATTTTAAGTTCCAACCTTTTTAAAAAATGTATCTATTATCATAAGTTCTACATAATAATAACATTTAAGATATAGACTTTTTGATTTTATATGAAATTATTATTTAATAGATAACAATACCGACTTAGTTCTTTTTAACAATTTACATTTCTATATATTTTTGCTATATAATTATGTGTATGCACAACAACTTCAAGTTTCAACGTTATCTTTTATATAGTTTAATATAATGATAATAAAAAAAACTATTTTTTAGATTTATTATATAATATTATTTAATTGTTATTAATAATGATTTAGTTATTTTAATTATATATATATATATATATATATATATATATATATATATATATATATATATATATATATATATATATATATATATATATGTAACATCCAAAATTTCAAAACAATTAAAACTTTTCAAATTCACCCATTTTATTAACGTTGTTACAAAAAGGTTTTCAATACATTATTAAACAGAGTAATTTCCCAGGTTCATATCATGAAACACCAACGCGAGGAACGGTACGATCACGCCTTTGCCTTGCCACAGACTCTTGAGAACCTGAAACATAAAACCACAACTGTAAGCCCGAAAGCTTAGTGAGATACCCCCAGAATACCAACCACATATACGCCTTTCCAGGCCCTGACCTTCCGGTCCATGTGTCTCAGGGGACTTCCGTCCCTGCTGGGTAAACCTTCCGGTCCTACCCACGCCGACCTTCCGGTCCATCACACAACATATTCGCCTTCCGGCCCATAACATATCGCCTTCCGGCCCATAACATATTGCCTTCCGGCCCATAAGCATAAAATGCACATATAACATAACAAACAATCATATAACAGTTCATAGACAACAATCGATCACAGATCACATATCATAGCATTACTCTAACGAGATACCGGTCTAGCCGGTCACTATCATGACATTACTCTATGAATCAGTCAACATACTAAATGCATACATACGCCTTTCCAGGCCATGACCTTCTGGTCCACATAGTAATGCCTTCCGGCCCATAACATATATTGCCTTCCGGCCCATAACATATAACAACTGACAACTACCCGGATTTCCATCCGATAAAAGGGTTGGCATTGATGCCATAACCCTAGCGATATAGTGAGGATAACTCACCTCGAAACTGCCGACTGAACAGATAGCTCAAGCTGCTCTGATCACTGATACGATCTCCACTCCTGGATAGCCGCCAATGCACTGAACTCAAACGATAAACAACGATTACCAAAATACCCCTGGAACCACTGGTCAATCCTTGATCAAAGACAAGGTCAAAGTCAACCCCTGACTGACCCTACTCGTCGAGTCAACCCTGTGACTCGCCGAGTCCCCATACTCAGAACTTCACTCAACCCGCGACCTAACTCGCCGAGTCACCCCAAGACTCGCCGAGTTCAACGACTCTGAGTCCACTCGCCCTTGACTCACCGATTCCTTAAGATTCCCTTTCTACACGTCGAGTATCCCCTTTTTACTCGACGAGTTTCTCCTGGAAGAATCGCGGGGCCACCCCGACTCCACTCGCCGAGTCTGAAGAACAACTCGGCGAGTCCCAGTGAATCTTCAAGCTACTCGCCGAGTCTGAAGAACAACTCGGCGAGTCCATGCCATGCAGACGAGCAACTGCTTCCTGAAATACGTATGGTCCCGAGATATACAATCATGGGACTTTCTGGACTTCTAAACATCTTGTTACTGGGGTATAAACGTCTGGGTAATAACATAATAACCCATCTAATCACTAAATGGGTTTCATAAACCCTCGATTCGTATACACATCAAAATAACAGAAATGGTCCGAGTATTACCTGAAAACGCACTCTCTGTGTCCCCAAGCCTCAGGACTCGATCCTCCTTGATATTCCTTTGGCCAAACTCTTCTTCTTCTTGCCTAACAAGATCCTCCAAGTTCCAATAGCTTTCTCTCCTGCTCTAGACGTCCACAACGATTAGGGTTCTTCTCAATCGGCCAAAAGACGGACAATGACAGCCTAAGAGGCGTTATATACGATCCAAAACCAAATGGCTAGGGTTTCTGCTGAACAGCGTCGACTCGCCGAGTCCATATCTGGACTCGTCGAGTCCAGTCGCGAACCCGCGACCCGGTCTGCGGTCCTACTCGGCGAGTCTAGGCTCCAACTCGCCGAGTCCCCTCTTAAAACACCCCCAAATCATAATTATTTCAATATTTGAAATTCCGGGCTGTTACAACTCTCCCCCACTAGAACTAGACTTCGCCCTCGAAGTCTCATTCTGAAAATAGCCCCGGATGCTGCCCCCACATATCACATTCCAGATCACAGTTCATTTCCGATCCTTTCTGGTGCTGCCACTGAACTAACACCAGAGGTATCTCCTTGTTCCTCAGAACCTCGATCTTCCGTTCTCTGATGACCACTGGTCTCTCAGCATAATTCAGGCCCGCATCCACCTGAATGTCTTCTAATGGGACTACTGCCGACTCATCAGCTAAGCACTTCCTCAATTGCGACACATGAAAGGTGTCGTGGATCTGACCCCACTCCGCTGGCAACTCCAATCGGTAGGCTACCCGGCCTATCCTTGCAATCACCCGAAATGGCCCAATGTACCGGGGCCTAACTTGCCCTTTTTCTTGAATCGAATCACTCCTCTCCAAAGAGAGGCCTTCGGGAGTACGAAGTCGCCGACCTGAAACTCAAGCTCGGACCGGCATCTGTCCGCATAACTTTCCTGTTGGCTTTGTCGGATCTGCTCTGTTGACCGAAGCACGATCTCTGTACTGCACATTACTCTCTGTAACCGAGAATTACCCGAGATGCAACTCTGCTCTAAATCTCAACAATCACTCGACCCATAAGGGTTAGGAAACCATGAACCACCGGATCCCCGATCCATAGCCCACTTTGTCCATTCCGGACCGACTGAGAGATCCATTCTCACTCTCAGAGCAACTCTCATAAGTTCTCCTCTTGCCATCACATACACATGCTGAACTAACCCCAACACCCGCAGGTTGGAAGACCCGATACACTGATGATATCCTCGAACATCTCCCAAGATGAACCATTACATCCATCCTACACTCTGATCAGAATCACACGGAGAATTTACGATTCTCTCTCCCCCTGCATCCCTTCTGAGCCTCAACAGACATCTCCAACCCGGATGGGTTCCTACTTCTTGCCGCGAACACGATGCTCAAAGCCATACTCGAAATACTCTAACCATAACTTCTGCTCTGCAGCTTCCACTTTCGTGAACTTGCACTCCCCTTCGGAGTTACACACCTTTCCCTTTTCCTTCTAAGGGACCCTCTTGGCCATAATGCCACTACAACCGGCGCCACGGTGCTTGCCCCAAGCGACACCACCCTTTTGCGTAACCGTTATTCACATACTCGGGTTCTCATTGCAGGGGCTCTCAATCCCATGCACTCTCTCCACTCATCAAAATCATTGTCTCAGCTAAACAAGATCACTAACCCGGGGCCAGACCTTCCAATGCAATCACACTGCAACATACACAATCCGCAATCTCAAACTGATCCAGCAATACCACTAGAGTCTCCAGCATGACTGGACCGACTCTCATAACACATACTAGCCACTCGAGGCTATATCTCTGTGGGTCCGTACACCCAAACTCTGCGAACCCTCAGGTTCTAACTCTGGGAACCTTCCGGTTCCAGCTCTAGAAACATGCACAACATAATCCCGTGGGATTAATGCAGTATAACCCATCACGTACCTCAAACATACAAATACTCTGATCGCATAACCCCGGTTACTTACTCAAGCTTGATCCCGGCCTTCTCTCAGGCCTCCACCATCAATGCCCTAGGTCTGTATCCCGCCCCGCATACCCGACACTCGCTCTCGTCGGCCTACACTCTGAGCTGACAAACACTGCTGAATCCCAACAGCTAAGTACCCTTACATACTCATCGATCTCCCGGGGAATTCTCCAATTCTCCCCCACTAAAGCTCTGACTAACTGCCACCGATCGTCATTAACGACCTTTCAGAACAATCCTGCACAAAGAGAACATTTACACACTGACTGCTTCCCACAAGCATAAACAACCCTCAGCAAAACACATCTCCTCCCTGATCAATCCACTCAAAAGAATCCGGTCTTTCAATTATCCACTCTACGACTGCAGATGCTACCCGACATTCAACCCAGTGCCGCATCTCCACCAACAACCCTCACGAACGATAACCAACGGAATTCCCAACAATAACCCGTAACCAAACCCACAACCTGCCAAAGGATGAATACCGCATCGAAAACCGCACAAGGATACCGGCACCAAAATACCAAACTATAACCATACCAAACCATCAGGGAACAACGAATGCCAAAGCGAAAACCTGAAGCACCAATCCATAACCATGCCAAACCCGCGAAACAACGAATACCGCATCGAAATCCACACAAGATACCAGCACAAACAATACGCCACAATCAACGCAAGGCAATCAAGACCTCAAGAAAGCATCATACCCACAGCTGCCTCCGGCACTGCTCCGTCTTCCTCTGCCGCAAGCCGATAAGCACGACCCTGAGCCCTTGGGGCTCCGCTCCATCCTGTCCTCCTCCTGAACTCCTCAAGGTGGCCGGTACTAGAGCCTGCACCGGTCCTGCAGAAAGCTGTGGACAGTTGACCCTCAAATGTCCATCCTGCCGACACTGATAACAAATCCTCAAATCCCGAATTGGCACTGACTGCCGACAATCCCGTGCACCGTGCCCCTCCTTTCCGCACTTGCGGCGTGCACCACCGGACCAGCAAGCTCCGGTGTAACCCCTCCCACACTTCCCACAAGTGTGGCCGCTTCGATCCCCCATTCTAACATCTACGGTCCTGGACCGTTTCGGCGCCGACTGCGACTGCATCGAGGCCTGCCTCAGCTCACGCAACTGCAACTCAACCTCTAACTCACGCCACATGGCGGCCTCCTGCAACTCCAACAAGGTCTCACACCTCTGCGCATACACGAACTGTCTGATATCCCTCTTGAGCATACTCAGATATCAGGACATTTGAGCCTGCTCCGAAGCGAACTCAGGGCAAAACATCGCCCTCTCAATAAACATCCTGGTGATCTCAGTCACCGACTCCAAATCCTGCTTCAGCTCAAGGAATTTCCGAGCCAATCTCCCTTTTCATCCCGCGGAACATAGCGAGTACTGAACATCTCTCTGAACTGATCCCATGAAACCGCAGCCCTCTGCGCATCGGAAAATGACCTCGTAGTCAATC
The DNA here is from genome assembly GCF_002870075.4 of Lactuca sativa. Taxonomy (NCBI): domain Eukaryota; kingdom Viridiplantae; phylum Streptophyta; class Magnoliopsida; order Asterales; family Asteraceae; genus Lactuca; species Lactuca sativa. Next base: position 33,837,872 of record NC_056629.2, on the reverse strand, counting down.
TCCATCAATCCTTCGCTCCTAGCCTCAACAGGTTCAGAGCACACCTCACCCTCTGATCAGTAGGGCACAAACTCGTGGAGAAATACCCCTCCACGTCTGATAACCATCTCATAGCAACACTCGGGTCCTGAACCCTATCGAACGTGGGAGGCTTCTTATAATAGAAGTCCCGATACTGAAAACCCCGACTAGCTCCTCCCCTTGCCGCTGCTACCGCCGTTGTAGCCGCCGCGGCAACCGTCTCTGCGAGAGCCGCATATCGCTCATCGAAATACTCAATCATGGCGGTCTCGATTGACCCAAACAACTCCGGCAACTTAGCCCGGAACAATGCAGCAACCCCATCACGCAGGATCTCATGAATCCTCGCATCCCGCTCGCTCGTGCTCGTCCGACCGATAACCTTCGACGGCACTGATCCACCCGAAACTCGCTCTCCAGCTCCCGATCCTGATCCGGATCCACTATCATCATGCCTCGAAATCTCCATACTGAAGGCACCCTACCAATCTCAGACACTTCCCAAAATCCTGGGATCCAACCCTCGCAACCCTACCCTAGAGACCATGGTTTCCCTGATATGCGTATGGGTCCTGTGCTTTCAGTAGTACGGGCCCATACTACCTTCCACACCTACCCATATTTGTATGAAGTACTACCACAATACCCTAGGAGACATGCATAACAACTATCAACCCTCACCACTAGAGGAACACTGAGAACATCCCATAAGGGACCCTAGGCTACCGGCATCACATATCAGGCAACATTATCATGAATTCCTGAAGATCCCTAGCCTAACTCTAGCATGCTGTTCTATCAAGCTCAAATAAACAAATATCATGTATGGTATCTTGGGGTTACTTACTGGCTCCGGCTGATCGTACCCCCGCGTCCTCCTTTTACCAAATTTGAAAACCATTTTAATTTCTCATTTTAATTTCTCTTTTTAAATTCCTCCTCGATTTGAGACTGGAGTCACACGAATGTTTCCCCAATTCACTCAAACCAAGGCTCTGATACCAACTTGTAACATCCAAAATTTCAAAACAATTAAACTTTTCAAATTCACCCATTTTATTAACGTTGTTACAAAAAGGTTTTCAATACATTATTAAACAGAGTAATTTCCCAGGTTCATATCATGAAACACCAACGCGAGGAACGGTACGATCACGCCTTTGCCTTGCCACAGACTCTTGAGAACCTGAAACATAAAACCACAACTGTAAGCCCGAAAGCTTAGTGAGATACCCCCAGAATACCAACCACATATACGCCTTTCCAGGCCCTGACCTTCCGGTCCATGTGTCTCAGGGGACTTCCGTCCCTGCTGGGTAAACCTTCCGGTCCTACCCACGCCGACCTTCCGGTCCATCACACAACATATTCGCCTTCCGGCCCATAACATATCGCCTTCCGGCCCATAACATATTGCCTTCCGGCCCATAAGCATAAAATGCACATATAACATAACAAACAATCATATAACAGTTCATAGACAACAATCGATCACAGATCACATATCATAGCATTACTCTAACGAGATACCGGTCTAGCCGGTCACTATCATGACATTACTCTATGAATCAGTCAACATACTAAATGCATACATACGCCTTTCCAGGCCATGACCTTCTGGTCCACATAGTAATGCCTTCCGGCCCATAACATATATTGCCTTCCGGCCCATAACATATAACAACTGACAACTACCCGGATTTCCATCCGATAAAAGGGTTGGCATTGATGCCATAACCCTAGCGATATAGTGAGGATAACTCACCTCGAAACTGCCGACTGAACAGATAGCTCAAGCTGCTCTGATCACTGATACGATCTCCACTCCTGGATAGCCGCCAATGCACTGAACTCAAACGATAAACAACGATTACCAAAATACCCCTGGAACCACTGGTCAATCCTTGATCAAAGACAAGGTCAAAGTCAACCCCTGACTGACCCTACTCGTCGAGTCAACCCTGTGACTCGCCGAGTCCCCATACTCAGAACTTCACTCAACCCGCGACCTAACTCGCCGAGTCACCCCAAGACTCGCCGAGTTCAACGACTCTGAGTCCACTCGCCCTTGACTCACCGATTCCTTAAGATTCCCTTTCTACACGTCGAGTATCCCCTTTTTACTCGACGAGTTTCTCCTGGAAGAATCGCGGGGCCACCCCGACTCCACTCGCCGAGTCTGAAGAACAACTCGGCGAGTCCCAGTGAATCTTCAAGCTACTCGCCGAGTCTGAAGAACAACTCGGCGAGTCCATGCCATGCAGACGAGCAACTGCTTCCTGAAATACGTATGGTCCCGAGATATACAATCATGGGACTTTCTGGACTTCTAAACATCTTGTTACTGGGGTATAAACGTCTGGGTAATAACATAATAACCCATCTAATCACTAAATGGGTTTCATAAACCCTCGATTCGTATACACATCAAAATAACAGAAATGGTCCGAGTATTACCTGAAAACGCACTCTCTGTGTCCCCAAGCCTCAGGACTCGATCCTCCTTGATATTCCTTTGGTCAAACTCTTCTTCTTCTTGCCTAACAAGATCCTCCAAGTTCCAATAGCTTTCTCTCCTGCTCTAGACGTCCACAACGATTAGGGTTCTTCTCAATCGGCCAAAAGACGGACAATGACAGCCTAAGAGGCGTTATATACGATCCAAAACCAAACGGCTAGGGTTTCTGCTGAACAGCGTCGACTCGCCGAGTCCATATCTGGACTCGTCGAGTCCAGTCGCGAACCCGCGACCCGGTCTGCGGTCCTACTCGGCGAGTCTAGGCTCCAACTCGCCGAGTCCCCTCTTAAAACACCCCCAAATCATAATTATTTCAATATTTGAAATTCCGGGCTGTTACAACTCTCCCCCACTAGAACTAGACTTCGCCCTCGAAGTCTCATTCTGAAAATAGCCCCGGATGCTGCCCCCACATATCACATTCCAGATCACAGTTCATTTCCGATCCTTTCTGGTGCTGCCACTGAACTAACACCAGAGGTATCTCCTTGTTCCTCAGAACCTCGATCTTCCGTTCTCTGATGACCACTGGTCTCTCAACATAATTCAGGCCCGCATCCACCTGAATGTCTTCTAATGGGACTACTGCCGACTCATCAGCTAAGCACTTCCTCAATTGCGACACATGAAAGGTGTCGTGGATCTGACCCCACTCCGCTGGCAACTCCAATCGGTAGGCTACCCGGCCTATCCTTGCAATCACCCGAAATGGCCCAATGTACCGGGGCCTAACTTGCCCTTTTTCTTGAATCGAATCACTCCTCTCCAAAGAGAGGCCTTCGGGAGTACGAAGTCGCCGACCTGAAACTCAAGCTCGGACCGGCATCTGTCCGCATAACTTTCCTGTTGGCTTTGTCGGATCTGCTCTGTTGACCGAAGCACGATCTCTGTACTGCACATTACTCTCTGTAACCGAGAATTACCCGAGATGCAACTCTGCTCTAAATCTCAACAATCACTCGACCCATAAGGGTTAGGAAACCATGAACCACCGGATCCCCGATCCATAGCCCACTTTGTCCATTCCGGACCGACTGAGAGATCCATTCTCACTCTCAGAGCAACTCTCATAAGTTCTCCTCTTGCCATCACATACACATGCTGAACTAACCCCAACACCCGCAGGTTGGAAGACCCGATACACTGATGATATCCTCGAACATCTCCCAAGATGAATGGGTAATAACATAATAACCCATCTAATCACTAAATGGGTTTCATAAACCCTAGATTCGTATACACATCAAAATAACAGAAATGGTCCGAGTATTACCTGAAAACGCACTCTCTGTGTCCCCAAGCCTCAGGACTCGATCCTCCTTGATATTCCTTTGGCCAAACTCTTCTTCTTCTTGCCTAACAAGATCCTCCAAGTTCCAATAGCTTTCTCTCCTGCTCTAGACGTCCACAACGATTAGGGTTCTTCTCAATCGGCCAAAAGACGGACAATGACAGCCTAAGAGGCGTTATATACGATCCAAAACCAAACGGCTAGGGTTTCTGCTGAACAGCGTCGACTCGCCGAGTCCATATCTGGACTCGTCGAGTCCAGTCGCGAACCCGCGACCCGGTCTGCGGTCCTACTCGGCGAGTCTAGGCTCCAACTCGCCGAGTCCCCTCTTAAAACACCCCCAAATCATAATTATTTCAATATTTGAAATTCCGGGCTGTTACAATATATATATATATATATATATATATATATATATATATATATATATATATATATATATATATATATATATATATATATATATAATTTAAAATAGACATAAAATATTTTATACTTATGATAGTACAAACATTAACATACTTTAAGACATTAAGATGCTCTAAAGCTAAACTATCCATTTAAACCTAAGCTTTTTATTTTATTAGACAATTATAAAAAACCCGTGCCAATGTAAAATCAATAATACTAGCTTTTTTTGGTGACCCTATTACACATATTATCTCATTGTGAACTTTCAAGTCACCCAAAATTTTTATGGGAAGTGGACTTGATAAGAGCTCGATATTGGTTGAATCAGCTAGATAAATATCGGCTCTGAACACGTCATGTTGAGCTCGATAGCCCGCCCAACTTGGTAAAGCCTTGTAGATGAAATAGAGCATTTTTTTCTTCTCTTTCTCCCTTACTCAACGAGCCACCCCACTCTTCTCCTTTTATTCAACTTACCTTTTTTATGTTGGATGTGAGGGTGAAGCCCAACATATCACCACTTCCCTTGGCCTTAATAACATGAGACATAGTACCTCCCACTAACAAGAACAAGTGCAATATCCACCGCCATGTCAGGAAGTAGTGTGCCCTTGGTTTCACCGTTTTTCTTTTTCCTTATATATATTTATACTTATATCGGTTTGTTAGTTTTCATGTAATATATATATATATATATATATATATATATATATATATATATATATATATATATATATATATATATATATATATATATATAGTTGAGATCGGTTGAGAACTTGTAGTTTCCCGAGAACCCGATAACTAAAAGTGGAGCATTAGATCAAAACTAATTTATTAAGGGCATCATCGTAATCTTATCGATTTCATTTAATGTTTAATTTTTTGTGTTATTCTACATATTAATAGAAATGTTTAAAACATTACATAATAAATTAAATTTTCGGATTTTTTTCTAAAAAAAGTATTTTTTTCAATTTTTTTTTAAAAGTGCAGATTTTTTAATTTTCTAAAGAAAGCATGAATTTTTGAAAAAAAAAATTTCAATTTTTTGCAGATTTTAAAAAAAAAAATAGTATTTTTTAGTTTTTTTAAAAAATAGTATTTTTCAGTTTTTTTTTAAAAAAGTGTAGTTTTTTTAGTTTTTTTATAGAAAACATGAATTTTTGAAAAAAAATTGAAAAAATTATTTTTTTTTAAAAAAATTGCATTTTTTTAAAATCATTTAAAAATCCATAAAAAACTGAAATATTTAAAAAACACTATATTTTTTTAACCAAAAATATCAGCAATTTTTATACATTTATGCATATTTTTACAAATGCATATATGCATATTTCATATACTATAATATTTGTAAGAAAATCATAACAAAACTCATTTTATTTACTAATCTCTAAACACAATACAATAAGTATTTTATTCGATACAATATAAAATATAAAAAACAAAAAAATGCTACAAAATTTCAAAGCATTTTCATGTGTTCGTGTTAATATTTTCATATTTTCTTCAATTTATCATTTTCCATCTCTTCAATATTCGCCACAATTTCTTCCAAATCTACAAGAAAATTAAAAAGAATCTGATTGATGTAAAAACACTCACAAAAATACATATGCGATTTACATGTGAATCACATGTAATTCATAGGTGATTTACATGTGAATCACATGTAATTCATATGTGATTACATGTGATTTACATGTGAATCACATGTAATTCATATGTGAATTTCATGTGAATCACATGTAATTCATATGTGAGTTACATGTGAATCACATGTAATTCATATGTGAATTGTGAATTACATGTGATTTACATGTGAATCACATGTAAATCATATGTGAATCACATGTAATTCATATGTGAATTTCATGTAAATCACATGCAATTCGTATGTGATTTACATGTGAATCACATGTAATTCATATGTGATTTATATGTGATTTACATGTGTGTCACATGTGATTCATATGTGATTTACATGTGAATCACATGTGATTCATATGTGAATTACATGTGAATCACATGTAATTCAGATGTGAATTACATGTGAGTCACATGTAATTCATATGTGACTCACAAGTGAATCACCAAGTTAGTATATGAAAAAATATGTACATGTATAGATACCAAGTTAGTAAACAACTATGTGAAAAAAATATGTACATGTATAGATACCAAGTTAAAAGAGGCATATCATCGTCCCTCATACGAATCTGATTATTAATTTCATCAATTTGGAATTTTTAATTGCATGGATAATAAATAAGGATAATAATAATAATGCATACCTCTGATCCAGTGAAGATTGCAGGCTCCTTTTCTACTAACTATGTTGTAGTCATGGGATTGGTTGAGAGCTTTGTGAACATTTTTTTTACCTAATCCACAACATCTTCATGTGTAACAGCTCCTGAGGCAGAAATTACCTGAAAAGATTCATGATTTGTCATACAAGAATTATATGTCACTTTGAAGTACTATGGAGTTTCTGCCCCTGAAGGTTCACTTGCTCAGGTTTGTTAACATTTCCTTTGGCTACATTTACATTTTTATTTACATCTGAGACACCAGTTGAATTCTGCTTTGAATATTCTTCTATTTGCAGAGTGTCTGCAATAAGCAGAAGGCAAATGCATTGGGTGCTAGTTTTGTGTATTTACCTGCTGGAGAGAACCTAGAGTGGAGGGTTTATTTTCCATAAATTTGAAATTAATGTGTCACATCGACTTACTACATGAAGTAAGCAACCATTTTTTCAATTGATTTGCCATAAATTTTACCTGAATTTGACTATTTGTACATGCACATCTATTCATTCAAGCCTTATTTGATTAAAAACCTTCCCACTTTGGGTGATGTATTAGATAACTATAGCCCAATTTTGGTTGTTGTACGTGAAAGAGCAACTGTTTTTAAGCAAAATGACGAGAGTGATTTGGTGCAGCAACAGGTATAATTTCAAATGTTATCTCATTACATACTTCTTAAAGTAATTGTATTGATGACAATGACATAATGTACATTTTGTTTAAACTCTTATATTACATTATTACAGACCGACAAGAACAAATTGGCTAAGGAACATTCATAAGAGGCACCACAGGTATGCATGATATTTATTTTATTTCACTCTTATAAAGTTCCTATTCTTTTAGACATTTATATATGTTTAACATGCTCTGTATGAAATGCTACAGGATGATGAGAGCAAGATTACAACAGTATCTTCGGAAGAAATAACTCAGGTATGGTATTTTTGCCATTTTTGAACATTCAACACTCTAAAAATTTATTAACAGGTTCAAAAAAATTTCCCCTGCTGTAAGTGGTTAAGGAGAATTCAGAAAAACCTGTAGAGACTGTTGTCGCTCCCAACAAAGAACATCTAATAAGAAAAGTGAACGGGGAAGAAGCTTCTACTAAAACTCTGTTAATAAACCGAATTTTGCCCTAAATTCCTCAAATCAATCACAAAATGTTGATGAGAAAAAGTAAAACGAAAATGAAATCGAAATCAGGCGATGATGATTACATATGTAAAACGCAAAGACGATTTATGCAGTGTACTTCGTTGGCAATTTGATTTTCTCACCGAATAATCCATAATTGTAATAATCCGTTGATATAGGTCTAGCACCCTGCATTCATGCATCCTCAAAATATAATCAATCTATCAATATTCATAAACAAAAGATCATTATCTCTCTTTGAAATCTGAACCTGACCTACCATGTTGACGATTGAGGAAGACGGTGGTGGATTGCAACCTAGTGGTGATTGTCGAGGAAATCGACTGTGATTTTGGTAGATCGTCAATCTCCAATGAATCGTCGATCTAAAGATGCAACTCGCCGACGTCGGCTATGGGGGAGAAGGAATCGTCGGCATTAGAGTTGAAGAAGGTGATGATCGCTTGGGGAAGATCGCATGCGACATTAGGATAGTTTGTATTGTGTTTTAGTAAATCAGATTTAATAATAAACTAATAATATATTTGTTTCCAATAATACCCATTATCTCATTTAATTAACATGCCCCCGTCTCTTTAGTTTTCCGATTATTTACTAGAACGCCACCATGCATCTCGACCATCCTTTTTTTATCCAACGCTCCACCTTTAGTTCTCGGGTTGTCGGAAAACTTTGAGTTCTCAAATGATTCTTCCTCTTTCTCTCTCTCTCTCTCTCTCTCTCTCTCTCCTTATATATATATATTTATATATATATATATAATAATAATAATAATAATAATAATAATAATAATAATAATAATCTTTGATTCTTATGTAGTTATATTTACGTGATTTGAATACGTTTTTTTGACACATTGACTTCAAATATTAGCTTATGGATAGCGCAAAAAACCCAAGTATTTTTAAAGTCCTAATATTTTATCTTAATTTACGAAAAAGCCACAAATCCTAATAAAAGAGGTGAATCTGATTTGTTTACGATAAAATATGAATTAATGGTAAAAATGGCGATTTGACCATTTTTCCCCACTTTACCAATTTCATTACTTACCCGGTTCCATTAAAGTCTTATTATTTTACTATAATTTAAGAATAAGTCCCAAACTAAAATTAAATGACGATTTGGCAATTTTCTCCATGTAACATACACTTTACCGGTTCCATTGTTTATGTGGATGCCTAGTAGTTAAATGAACAAACATGATGGATACAATAGGTTATATAGTGCTACATTTACCGTAAAATTTGATGTCAATCTCATCAGCTTATTTATAATTATGTATCCAGGTTAATAATTAAACCAGTAAATATGTGTGTTTTCGGGAAAAAGGGCAGGGAATAAGTTGATGAGATAGATATACTGGGTTACAGAAGATTAGATAGACTATTTGAAATTTCTTATAAACTTAAAAAAAAGTTGTTGCTATTTTATGTAATTATTGCAGTCTTCGTTGGATACATTTTATATTCTAAAAAATATACAATACATCAGGATATAAAGTTTTATGGTAAACATAGTATAATACACACTACAATAAATTTAAGTGTTTATCTACACACATTATGTGTGGGTAAAAGTTTGTTATGTGTTTGTCATTCCTTTACACACATAAATTAAGTGTCCCTATATGTTGACTCAAGCATGTAGATAAAGATAATTTGTAACACCCATAAAAATCATAAAAAATTTAAACTCTTTAAAACCAACCCAAATTTACAATTCGTTTACAAACATAGTTTTCAAAACATTTTCAACATCACAGTCTCCCAAAATCATAAGTCAAAACATGAGGATGTGTACGGTTACGCCTTTGCCTTCTTGCAGTCATCTGAAGTACCTGAAACATAACCCAAAATTGTAAGCCAACGCTTAGTAAGATCCCCCAAAGTACCAACTCACAAAAAATAACATATACAAGAACAACATGGCGGCTCCAATTAACCATCGGGTTGGAATGCCAATACATTATGGGTCCAGTCAACCATCGGGTTGGAGTGCCAATACACAATGGGTCTTGTCATCCTTGGGATAGAATACCCTCGGGCCCACTCAACCATCGAGTTGGAATGTCCCCGGTCTACTATTGGTTCACACACAAAGCAGTAAAGCCTCAAGCACCGACCAAACATGTGCACATATAACATACAATCATATAACAGTCTATAGACAGTCAGACAGATCTGCAGGTAACTAACCATAACATCATCTTATATACCAGGATACCGATCTAACAAATCACGACAGTATAATAGCATGCATAATATGATATCGATATAATAGATCACTCATGCATAACAAGATATCGAATCCAAAGGGCGGACCTTGGTGCCTTCGACCTGCATGTACAGTGAGGAAAACTCACCTCACAAACTGAACAGAAGCTGATGCGGCCCCGACTCTGATTCTCAGCTCTCTAACCGAAACATATTCCCACTAATGACCATTTTCCATCAAAATCGCAAAATACCCTCAAGGTCAAACTTGGTCAAAGTCAATTTCTAAAACTAACTAAGTCAAGTGAGTCAACCCAACTGGGTCAACTCGACCGAGTCAACTTATGGTGCATACACGGGGGGTACTCCGGAGGTACACTGGGCGTACACACAGCCTCACAGTTGACCACCATCGGGGTGGTTGACCTCGTACGCAGGGCGTACCCTCACAAGTTCCAAAATCCATTAAGAGCTTAGTGGCTTAAGCTCTTACGTCCATAATTCAAATCTATGGCTAAAATCCTCTTAGGAGTCATAAAGTCTCCAATTTTATGACCTATCATGTCCAATAAGTGCTTAACACAATGTCTTGTTCCATTAAGACTTTCTAAATGAAACATAAAGCTAAACTAACCATTTGGAACCAATTTTTACGACTTAATACCCCTCCTAGGGTCTGAAAGGACAACTCAAAGGTCAAGAACATGCCATATTTCAAGATCTAACATTTGGGACCGAAAAGCTCCATAAAGACACCCAAATCTAGATCTATATGCTAAAGGGATAAAGTTGAAAGCTTTTTACCTTAGAATGGTTGCAAGTGATGTAGAAATCCCAGATCCAAGTTTTCCACTACTTAAAGATGAGCTTGGCTTCCTTCCTTCTTCTAAGGCCCAAAACACACTTCTAAGCTTGAAAAGGCTCCTTAAGGTGAAAATAAGGTTGTACAAGCGTATGAGAGGGATGGAGACAGTTAAGGTGAATGAAATGAGGCCATAAGAGTGCTTAAATATGAGTCACACCCTAAAAATAAGGTTTCCATAACTGGAAAGTACGCCCCACGTACACTGATGTATGCCCTGCGTACTAGGGAGTGCCCTAGTACGCTTAGCGTACAACACATATGCATAGCGTACTCATAAGGACAAATTACAAAAATGCCACTAGGGCTCCTTTTGCACACTTTCTTGAACTTAGGGACCAAAATGCTACATATTAAATTATAGGGTTGATATTAGAAGTACCTTATCATCGGGATGTTACAGTTCTCCTCCACTTGATCTAGACTTCGTCCTCGAAGTCTTCCGCATCAAATAACTCAGGATAATGCTCTTGTATCTTAGCCTCCGGCTCCCAGGTCCACCCGGAGCCTCTCCGATGTTGCCATTGTACCTTTACCAAAGGTATCTCCTTATTGCGCACGACCTTCATCTTTCTCTCCAAAATAGCTACCGGCCTCTCAACATAGTTCAATCGCTCATCAACCTAATATCATCCAATGGAACCACTTCCTCATCATCTAATATGCACTTTTGCAACTACAAAACATGGAAAGTGTTGTGGATTTGACTGAGCTCCTCATGCAAATCCAACATGTAATCAACCTTGCCAACCCCGACAATCACTCGAAAAGGTACAATATATCGGGGACCTAACTTCCCCCTCTTCCTGAAGCATATCACAACTTTCTAAGGTGATACCTTCAGTAATACCATATCACCGACCTGAAACTTAAACTCAGATCGACGCCGGTCGGCATAGATTTTCTGCAGACTATGTGTTGTCTGCAGTCTCTGCCTAATCTGTTGGATTAGCTCAATGGTCTGAAGGATTACTTCGGTCCTTCCCATGACCCTGTGACCAACCTCCCCCTAAAAAACCGGGGTACAACATCTCCAACCATACAAGAGCTCAAAAGGCGGAGCACCAATGCTGGTGTGATAACTATTGTTGTAGGAGAACTCCGCAATTGGTAGGTAGGAATCCCAACTCCCACCATAATCAATAACACAGGCACGCAACATATCCTCAAGGGTCTGTATTGTCCGCTCACTCTGGCTGTCAGTCTGTGGATGATAAGCAGTGTTGAAATGCAACCTCGTGCCTAGTTCCTCGTGGAACTTCTGCCAGAAATGGGAGTTGAACCGAACATCGCAGTCAGAAACAATGGAAACCGAAACCCCATGGCGAGCGACAATCTCTCGAACATAAACATCGGCCAACTTTTCGGCCGAAGAGCTCTCCCGAATAGCCAAAAAGTGGGCACTCTTGGTCAATCTATCCACGATGACCCATATAGCATCAAAACCCTTTGCCGTCTTTGACAACTTGATGATGAAATCCATGGTGATCTACTCCCATTTCCACATAGGATCCTCCGAATGCTACAACTTTTCATGCGGCCTTTGATGCTCAACCTTGACCATCCTACACGGCCACCAATAACTCAATCTCAAATCCTGATACATCTTTGTGGCCCCCAAGTGAATAGAAAAGCGAGACTTATGAGTCTCCTCCATTACTATCCACCTGACCCTTCCTGAAACTGGAACCCAAACCCGACCACATTGGATTAATAATCCTCGGCTATCCGTGACAAACCTATCAATCTCACCCCGGATCCTCTCTTGTTTCTAGTTCTCCTTCCGAACACCCTCGGCCTGAGCCTCCTTGATCAATCACAAAAGCGGAGAATCAACAAATATCCTCATCCACATCTCCCCAATCGAAGACCCAACCGACGTGCGACTCAAAGCATCCACTACCACATCCGCTTTACCTGGATGGTAAAGGATCTCATAGTCATAATCATTGACTAAGTCCAGCCACCTGCGCTGCCTCATGTTCAGGTTTGGTTGATCCATAAGATGTCTCAAACTCTTGTGATTTGTGTAAACCATACAACAGACCCCATAAATATAATGTCTCCAAATCTTGAGGGCAAAAACCACTGCCCCCCAACTCTAGGTCATGAGTAGAATATCGCGTCTCATGCGGATTCAGTTGCTATGAAGCATAAGCAATCATTCATCCTCTATGCATGAGGACTGTCCCTAAATCGGTGATGGATGCATAATAGAATACCATAAAATCCTCAACTCCCTTTGGAAGGGTCAATATCGGGGCCTCAGATAACCTCTGCCAAAGAGTCTCAAACACAGACTGTTGCTCAGGGCCCTATCAGAAATCCACCCCATTCCTTATCATACGAGTGAGGGGTACCGCAATCTTGGAGAAATCATGAATAAATATGTAATAGTACCTTGCCAAACCTAAGAAACTCCCGATCTTTGAGGGAGATTTCAGAACCTCCCACTGCATCACAACCTCGATGTTGGCCGGATCGACCAAAATCCCATCCTAGTTAACGAGGTGCTCTAGGAACTAGACCTCTTGTAACCAAAACTCTCACTTTGAGAACTTGGCATAAAGTCGATCTCTCCTCAAAACCTCTAAAAGCTCTCAAAGGTGCTCCTTGTGCTGCTCTTTGGTCTTGGAATACACCAAGATATCATCGATAAACACAATGGCGATTGGTCAAGCATCGACGTGCATACCCCGATTCATCAAATCCATAAACACATCAGGCGCATTAGTGAGATCAAATGGCATCACCACGAACTCATAATGCCCATAACGAGTCCGGAACGTAGTATTCTCCACATCCTCCTCTCTCACTCTCACCTGATGATACTTATATCATAGATCTATCTTGGAGAACCAAGATGCACCCTGCAACTGATCATAGAGTTCATCAATCCGCGAAAGGGGATAACGGTTATTCACCGTTAACTTGTTTGAATCCCGGTAATTAATGCACATCCGGTGTGAACCATTCTTCTTCTTGACGAACAGTATCGACGCTCCCCACAGAGAACTGCTTGGTCTGATGAACTGCTTGCCTAGCAGCTCATGCAGCTGAGATGACAACTCCTACATCTCAGGTGGTGCCAAGCTGAACGATGCCTTGGCAATTGGGGCTGCACTTGGCACAAGGTCAATATGGAACTCAACCTGCCTCTCGGGAGGCACGTCGGGTAGCTCCTCCTGAAATACATTAGCAAACTCACTGAAAACTAGAGCCTTTGAAACTAAAATCTACTCCCCAACTTGGGTATCAACCATATAAGCCAGATAACTAGCACACTTGTGCTGAATATACTGTCGAGCCCTGACTGCTGAACAAAACCCTGAACCAATCCTGGTACCCTGCCCATAGATAACCAGTTCTCCCCCACTTGGGGTTCGAACTACCACTCGCTGGCCCTCACAATCAATCATGGCATCGAACTTACTCAGACAGTCCATGCCCACTATCATACATACATCCCCCATGCAAATGCAGAAACCTCGTGCTCATTGGCGATGGTCCTAATTTCTTGTTTCGTCAACTCATTTAATGACTAGGCGTCAGGTCAGCATTTTAAAGGAAAAAATGGTCAAATCATTACTTAATTTTATTTTGGGACTTATTTATAAATTATGGTAAAATAATGAGACTTTAATGAAACCAGGTAAGTAATGAAACCAATAAACCGGGAAAAACAGTCAAATCGTCATTTTTATAGGTAATGCATGTTTTTTCATAAACAAATTTTAGTTTGAGATTTTTTCGTAAATTAAGGTAACAATATTAGAATTTTTCTTAGATTTCTCTTTACTAGAACTAACATATTTAAATAAAATGATCATATCTCTCTTATACAAACTCTATGTACAAATCAAAAGTCTAAAACTTAGGGATAATGTCATAAAAGACCTTAAGTTTGACCGAAAATGTCGGTTTTACCCTCCAACAATTTTTTGGTTTGTTTATGCTGTAAATTTATCATTTTGTTTTGTCGGTTTTTAGCATTTTTACCTATAATAATAGGTTTCCATGTTACTATAAAATATTATTTGCAAAAAACCCTTAAATTTATAAATATTTTGCAAAAAAAACCCTTCAGATTATAAAAATATAAAATATAAAACTTTTATTCAAAATTGGATAAAACAAAATAATTTTCTAAAATTTATATATCAAACCAATATAAAGTTTACCGTATTTATATCATCAAACCAAAATCGAAACATATTATTACCTTTTAGAAATAATAATATATCATATTTTTTTAATAAAAATAAATATAGGTATATAAGTTATTATTTTTAAAACACAAACATAAACATATTAAACATATAAAATATAAATATATTTGTCTAAGTTATTATATAAATATATTAACTATTAGACTTTTTTTAGTTTTGTTTTGAAAAGTTTAAATATTAATTAAGGAATATATTTAAATTTTGATATAACTAAATAATTTTTTAAAATTTAAATATCAAAAGTTTATATCGACGCAATATAAAATTTACCATAGTTAAAGGTAAAACTATGTTTCGATTTTGGTTTTATAATATAAGTCCGGTAAAATTTATATTGGTTTAATATAAACTTTTGACATTTAAATTTGAAAAAAAAACTATTTAGTTGTATCAAATTTTGAATATATATTTATATTTTATATGTTTATATATTAAAGGTTTTTTTTGCAAAATATGTGTAAATTGAAGGGCTTTTTTCGCAGATAATATTTCATAATAACCTGAAAACCTGCAATATATTACACGTAAAAAGAACAAAAAATACAAAAAAAAATTGACAAGTTTGTGACATAAATGAACCAAAATCTGTTGATGGATAAAACCAATATTTTTAATCAAACTTAAGGTTTTCTATGATATTATCTTTAAAAATTATCAGGGTTATTTCTAAAGGACAAAATTGCAAAAATTGTCAATGTGGTTGGCAAATTTATGTGATTTTAGTCCAAAACGAAATGTTGGTGCATCACTGGTCCAAAATTGGATATTTCTATTGTTTTTGGTCCTTATACACTTGAAAAGACGATTTTTCCCTTATACTTATATTTTTAATTTTTTTAGTTGCTGAAACACATATGTTAATTTAATTTATATTTTTTAACTTAAAAATAAAATAAAAAGGGGTCTACCTACCATTTCTCTTTCCCCCTCTCTCAACAAAAACGCACACACAAACTCAAGAAAGAACATATCACCACTAGTGGCCACCACCATCACCACCGATTGCTACCACTGTTCGCCACCATTACCAATGACTGCCACCATTGTCCACCATAAACATCCAATCCCACCTTCACCCCCATATTTCCTTCCTCATGCCCGATAAAACTTCCCCATCAATACTGCCCTTCTAATCGATTAGATCTGTCCCTACCTAAATGTCGCCACCACCATCTTTCAGCGATTAGGGTTTTTAGCCACCTCCACCATCGCCTTAACATTTTTCGACAGAAGAGCTCTGCTTTTCATCGGATCACCTAAATCCCCCATCGTGAAACCCTATTTTTTTTTCCAACATTACCCCTGTAAACCACTGGTTCAAAATGGGAAGATAACATCAGAGAGAGAGAGAGAGAGAGAGAGAGAGAGAGAGAGAGAGAGAGAGAGAGAGAGAGAGAGAGAGAGAGAGAGAGAGAGAGAGAGAGAGAGAGAGAGGTTTATTTTGTTTTTGTTTTTCATTTTGTTATAAGAATAAGAAAATAAATAAAATATAATTATTTAAGGGGCATATTAGTCATTTTAGGTGAGATGTGGACCAAAAACACAAAAAAATACAACCATAGGGACCACAACCACGTAAGATATCTAAAATTGGACTAGTGGTGCACCAACATTTTGTTTTAAACGAAAACTATAAAAGTTTGCCAACTACAGAGACCATTTTTGCAATTTTGTCTTTCTAAAATCGATCAACACTTATACGTAACAAATCAAAAACATAAGACACATTAACAAAAATCATACATTATTTTTATACAAAATATTAGAATCGTTCATTGGTAAATAACAGTTTTGTAGCAAAAATCATACATGATTTTTATACAAAAATACGTTAGAGGAACAATGATACTGTAACTGCTCAAAAGGCTCAATAGGTTCACATAAGCATGAAGAAGGCTCCACGTGGGATACAGCATGGTCCCTAATTATGACACGTATACACCTACCTGGTATCTTGGATGACCTCACAGACCTATGATGACCACTCATCAGTCCTTGAAGAACGACTTTGCTTTTTTTCAAGATTAAAATTCCCAACTTCTAAGTATTTAATTCATATATTAAAACTATCAGAAACCCAAGTTTAAGTTTTTTTAAATTAATAAATCAAATATTTTTTATTAGTTTGATTTATGATTCGGGTTTGGCGGGCAATAAGTAGTTAAAATGTCTTCAAATTAAAAAACAGATGTACATATTTTATTGGTCAACGAACTGAATAAATAACTTTAGGATAATATCTTTAAAGAAAAATTAAATATATTTTTTTTATTTTTTCTTCATATTTATTTTTGTATTCATATAAGATTAGATATTTGGATAACAGTAATTTTTTTTAATCTCTTCTTTTCATTTTGAAACTTAACCTCATCTTGTGCTTAGGAAGATAAATAGAAAAAAAATGAATTATTTGATTTCTCATCTTTAAATTCTATAAACAAGACCTCTTTAAAAACCTCAAATAAATTTATATCGGTGTGACGCGTAGTCGTTTTCTTTAATTGCAATATCCGATTTAGTTTATACATAAAAATCAATCATCTATTCTGTTGAGATAAAATGTACACTTCGTCATAGGAGATTCATGTAATCGACAATATACTACAAGGAAAAAAATTATAGCGGCGGTAAAACTCGTCGCTCAAGCTTCTCAAAACCGTCACTAAAGGAAATAACGGTGATAAATCGCCACTATTGCTCCAAAAATCGCCGTTAAAGACACATTGCGCTCATAATACTCTACGTCGCCACTAATAATATCACTGCTACTAATCCTTATTGCGGGTAATATTGTCATCGTTAATGTTTTTTTTTTTTTTTTTGTTTTTCTTTTTTAAATTAGTCCTTTTCGTGTGCAGTAAAACCGATACATGACGACATTAAATGCTCAAAACACGTAACATTAAATGCAGAAAGCGATTACATAACGACATCCACTTAAGTCCCAAAAATGTTATAATTTCATAGTGCCAAAATAAATAACAAAAATGTTTTAAAGTTATGACATAACAAGTCTAACAAAACATAAACTAGTTTGACGTATCATCATATTGATTCCCCTTATTTCCTCCGCATCATTTGGTGATTTATTTGCTGCAATCCATTCACAATACATGTCAGATTGTTTAGTATTTATTGAAGGTTCTTCAACTACATAATAAACAACATATAAACTTATAAGTTAAACTATCAACATAAACCAATCAAGTATAAATAAAAACTTAGTTAAATGATAAAATTATAAATAAATATTTATTTATTGCTCCTCTACTACATCACTACTAAATACACCGTTCTTATCGGTGTGAGCATCGTAGAACACTTCAACTCTATTCTTATTTTGTTAAACTTTAAAAATTAGATTATATTTTAAATAAATAATTACATATATTATAAGTTACCTTTTTGAAGGATTCACTATGCATTTATACACTAAATTTAGGCAACATAAGCATTTAAATATAACCCTAGGTATACATGCATCCTAGATCTAGGTTTTACTTTTATGGCAACCTACTTTCAAAACTATGAATTTAAACTAAAAAGAGGGATAGAATTTAAACTATCTATTTAAATAAATAATTACATATATTGTAAGTTACCTTTTGAAGGATTTGCTATGCATCTATACCCTAAATTTAGGCAACAAAAGTATTTAAATATAACTCTAAGTATACATGCACCCTAGATCTAGGTTTTACTTTTATGACAACCTACTTTCAAAACTATGAATTTAAACTAACAAGAGGGATATAATTAATAACCTTTCAAGTAATCGTATATACAAGTGAATCCTTCAAGATCTTGAACTCTTAGAAGCACTTGGAAGGACTAGCACCTAAAGTACGAATGTCTCTAATGGCTCACGCCCAAAAGTCTAAAACCCTAGAAAACTGAGGAGAGAGGAGAAAGAACTTGAGAAAATCGGATTCTCTAAGTGTATGGAAGATTAGGAACGAAATTATAAAGGCTCAAAGGGTCTATTTATAGTTGAGGTAACATGCGTATAAAGTTGATTAAGTTTTTATTCTAAATTAATTTTAATTAGTTTCTAATTAATTAAAATTAATTATAAATTAATTTTAACTAGTTTCTAATTAATTTATCAAGCTATGATATATTAATAAATTATTTATCTCACTCTATTAAATCCTTTTCATGCTATTTTAGCTCTTGAGGGCAACCCAAAAAGGACATTATTATTATTTCCAAAGTTATATCAATTTAGTTATGACATTGACCACATATTTCCAACACATTCTTATAGCAAGAACTATTATACGAACTCGACCACCCATAGTTTTCATACTTTTGTTGTTCATGGAATTTTTGTTTGCCTCCAAAGCCTTTTATGTTCGTCCGTTTGGAAATACTTGTGATACTCGATCATGCATGTATGATTTTTCCTTGAATTGTTTTAAACATTTATTGGTATTTTGAGTCCTATGTGGGGCATAGGATGGCCTCCTACGCTCAGTGTAGGAGAAATATTCCTTGCGGGAAATTAAAGACTTATGTTGGGCGTAAGCCTAGCTACGCAGCATGTAATACGCAAAACCTTAAACCCAAATTTTGGGGTTGTGAGCCTATTAAAGGCTCTAAACTTCTTAAGGGCCCCTTCATATCTAGCCTTCATCCTCCCATTCTATACCTTCGTAACCCTAATCATTTGTGAGAGATTTTGAGGTTTTAAGTGTTTGTTTGTGTGCTCCTTTGAAGAAGAAGACCATTGGAGAAGCATCTAAGAGTTCCAGGCCTTGTAGATCTAGATCATTCACCTTGTTGTCCACCTTCTGGAGGTATAAAGTTTCAACTTGGCAATATCTCATGCTAGATCTAGTTAGTTATGCTTTTTGTATGTTTTTGTCCCATAACCTTGCATCTTGTGAGTATAATCTACTCCAAACCTCTTGATGATCATTTCTTGTTGTTTTGGGGTTTCTGAGTGATAAAGTTAAGAGCTTGATCACCCCCATTCACCCCATGCATGTGATCTGGAGCATTAGTTCATTTCTTGGACTTAGGGCTTCGTTTATTGCTCATCTATGGCATGAAAATGGATAAAGTCCAAGATTTTGTCCATTAAATCATCCATTTGAATCGTATCTGGAAGTTTGAGGAGCTTGCCTCCTGTATTAAGAGTGTAATGGGATGTTTGGCAATTTGCTAAGTACGTAGGGCGTAACTTATGTTACGTTGGGCGTAGCATGGTTTTAGCTCGTAATCACCCAAGCTCTATGCCATAAGTAGAGCAGCTTGTACGCATGACGTAGACCGCTAAATCTGACAATTGTAGACTTTTGGTCAAAATTAGGTTTTGAGCATAGTTTTAAAAAGGGTACTTTTTTTTTATTGCTGATTAGGTGCTTATTTGTGCATGTGTACCCTGTGTGAGCCGTTTTATACAAACAATCCTATGTGTGCTTACAACCCTAAATTTTGATCTATGTTTTCACTATTAGATACAAACCATTATGAACACAAGAAGAACCCTAGCATGCATCTAGGTATTTAAAAATTTAGATGGTAGAAAGAATTACATACCGCTTGTTGTTATATTGTAATAACAACTCAAATCTTCAATCTCCTTGTCTATGAAAGCAAGTACCACAAGTGTAGTACCTCTAATGGCTCACAAACACCAAGAGCAAATGGAGAGGCAAGAGAGAGAGAGAGAGAGAGAGAGAGAGGGGAGAGGTAGAAAAATAGGCTCTAGGTCTTCTAGGGATCAAGTGGCCGATTTCCCTTACCCAAGGGGTCCTTAAATAGGGTGGAGATTAGGGTTTCAGTCCTTATCCTTATTTGGTTGCTTGCCCACCAAGCAGCTCATAAGATAAGTCTAGAAGCCTTATCCTTGGACGAATTCTAGGGACTTATCCCCTTGAATTCGTCCACCCTATCCATAGGACATCCATTGCCCTAATTTGCAACTATCACATAATTACAATTCAGCCCCTCTAGTTTAATTAATTACTTATGATCACAGAATTAATTCTCAATTAATTATTGACCAATATTAATTAAACAAATATGATTTCTCTTTTAATATATCATTCTTATAATATATTAATAAATAATAATAACCTCTTTCTCTATTATTTCTCCAGTCAAGTTGCTTTGGTGAAGACAACCCAAAAGGACCATGCACAACTAGTTCAAGTACTTACTAAATATGGTTACGGGCTTAGACACTAATCCAACATTCTCCCACTTGGATAAGTCTAGTAACCATAAATGCAAGTATAACTTGATTATCAATCGTAGCTCTCAAAGACGTTGTCAAACTCTGATCTTATCAACAACCTGTCCTTTAGATAAGGGATCGTACAGTCCTCTGTTTTAGATATCGAGTGGACAATCTCATGGAACATAGTCATACTTATTGTTCAACAGTTTGTTTCTTGATCTCAGATTCATTTGACATAGAACTTAATTGAACACATCAATTCAGTCCTGACCGGGCCTGACACATAAGTCAAATCAAATCATCGAGGGGCCCTGATATCGCTTTTGTCCTCTTAGAATAAAAGGAACAAATAAACTTTGACTTATATGCATTTACTATTCACTAATCAAATTATACACAACAATGCGTTTTATGACATCAACTTACTGATGCGTTTTCGCATTGTCAATGCACAATCAATTAGCAAAAAATAAACCATATATCTTGGTTTTAAGACCATATGATATTATCGTCTTGCGATCACTTGTGATAAATTCCATGAAGTGAATCCAGCAAGCGCAGGTTTATTCCAATGCTCAAAACTTATTCATAAGCACTCATGAACGTTGTAGCAAACATTTGCTATGTCTAATACCTTTCAGAAAATCTACACCAATTCATGACAGTCTTCATTCATACCAACTTCCAACATATGAACGCTATGGACCGTTTGAATAATTTGATTATTCTTAATTAACTAAATTATCCAGGAAGTCAAAACATGCAAAGTGAAACAATAGGTAAACAATTAACACAAGACAGTAACTTTAAATAATACTCCTTTATTTAATTATCAAATGTCAATTACATTTAGCTATTACACATTTCTAAACTATCTAATCCAAACTAATATTGTCCTTCAGCCCAATGCTCCTAGCGTGCTGCAAGTGCTTAACCCTACTCAGTCTCTTCGTAAGCGGATCTTTTGGGTTATCCTCTGATGATACCCTCTTTACTACGACGAGTCCTTCTTCTACCCGATGTCTAATAAAGTGATATTTTCTGTCGATATGTCGAGATCTACCATGATCCCTCGGTTCCTTGGTCAAGGAAACCGCTCCTTCATTATCACAAAAAATTTCCATAGGCTCTTTTATGGAAGGTACAACTCCAAGGTATCCAACGAAGTTCTTCAACCATATCGCCTCCTTTGATGCTTCGCTCACTGCAATGTACTCTGATTCGCACGTTGAATCAGCTACAATTTCTTACTTGGAACTGTTCCAAGTCACTGCTCCTCCATTAAGGGTAAAGACCCAACCCGACTGTGAGCGATAGTTGTCGGTCTGTAAACTGGCGTCACTATACCCTCGCACCTTCAAGTCATCACTCCCTCAAAGGACTAGAAACCATTCCTTTGTCCTCCGAAGGTACTTAAGAATATTCTTGACTGCGGTCCAATGTGATTTGCTAGGGTTCCTTTGATATCTACTTACCATGCTCAAAGCGAAGGCCACATTAGGGAGAGTACAAGTCATATCATACATGATCGAGCCAACTGCAGAAGCGTAAAGTACTCGGCTCATCTCTGCTATCTCGACTTCGGTACTCGGGCTTTGAGTCTTACTCAACTTGGCATTACTTTAGATTGGTAATTCTCCCTTCTTTGAGTTTTCCATACTAAAACGTTTTAGTACCTTGTCCAAGTAAGTATTCTGACTAAGTCCTATTAGTCTCTTACTTCGGTCTCTCACTATCCTTATTCCCAAAATATAGGAAGCCTCTCCGAGGTCCTTCATAGCGAAGCATTTCCCGAGCCAGGACTTAACTTCCTGCAGTGTCGGGATGTCGTTTCCTATGAGTAGTATGTCATCACCATACAATACGAGGAAGCTAACTATACTCCCACTGGCTTTGAAATATACACATGATTCATCTTCACTTCGTACAAACCCAAACTCTTTGACTTTC
Organism: Lactuca sativa; assembly: GCF_002870075.4. NCBI lineage: Eukaryota > Viridiplantae > Streptophyta > Magnoliopsida > Asterales > Asteraceae > Lactuca > Lactuca sativa. The sequence goes on along the minus strand of NC_056629.2, from coordinate 33,814,708 downwards.
TCATCGAAGCAAAGATTCCATCCGCGAGATGCTTGCTTAAGTCCATAAATGGACTTCTCAAGCTTGCACACTCTATTGGGATGCTTCGCATTGACGAAACCCTCTGGCTGAGCCATGTAAACATCCTCAGCCAACTACCCAATAAGGAAAGCGGTTTTGACATCAATTTTCCATATTTCATAATCATGAAATGCAGCAACGGCTAGCATTACCCTAATAGAATTTATTTTGGCAACTGGTGAGAAGGTCTCATCATAGTCAACTCCGGGAGTTTGAGTAAAGCCCTTCGCAACCAATCGCGCCTTATACGTGTGCACATTCCCATCCATTTCGGTCTTCTTCTTGAAGATCCAATTGAACCTAACCGTCTTATGTCCGGGCACATGGTCAACCAAATTCCAAACTTGGCTGTCGTACATGGACTGAATCTCACTATCCATTGCCTCTTTCCATTTCACAGACTCCGGGCCTGCCATGGCTTCCTTATAGCTGTTAGGTTCATCTAGATTTATTAGTGTACTATCACTAATATACGTGTCCTCTTCTGTAGTAATATGAAAACCATATAACTGGGGTTGAACTCTAACTCTTTCGAAACGTCTAAGAGGTATGGATTCGTCAATCGGTTCAACCGGAGTCTCCTCCTCGGGTTGAGCGCTAGCGTTAGAGGTTCCTTCATATCTTGACTCTTGAATCTCTTCAAGATCGATTTGCCTCCCACTGTCCCCTTGGCATATGAGTTCTCGCTCTCGGAAAACCCTTTTCCTCGCAACGAAGACAACATTGTCACTCGGTCTATAGAAGAGATATCCGAAGGATTTTTGCGGGTAGCCGATGAAAATACACCGCTCACTATGAGGTTCGAGCTTGTTGTGAGTCTCTCGGCTTACGAAAGCCTCACAACCCAAACCCTGATATGTGCCAACAAGGGAGCTTTACCTGTCCACATCTCGTGAGGTGTTTTGGCAACCTTCTTTGTAGGGACTAAGTTAAGGATATGGGCGGCAATCTCTAAGCTATACCCCCAGAATGAGATAGGTAGTGAAGCACGACTCATCATGGAACGAGCCATGTCCAATGGGGTCCGATTATGCCTCTCAGCCACACCATTCAACTGCGGTGTCCCAGGTGACGTCAATTGCGAAACTATTTCGCATTCCTTGAGGTAGTCGTGGAATTCAAGACTTAGATACTCTCCTCCTCGATCGGATCGAAGCATCTTGATTTTCCTGCCCAATTGATTCTCCACTTCTTGTTTAAACTCTTTGAACTTTTCAAAGGTTTCTGACTTGTGCTTGATTAAATAAATATACCCATATCTACTATAATCATCGGTGAAAGTCACATAGAAGCGGTTTGCGTCCCTTGTGGTGGATCTAAAGGGCGCACACACATCGGTGTGTATGAGATCCAATAGACCCTCACTCCTATCACAAGTGCTAGTGAAGGGTGACTTGGTCATCTTTCCAAGTAAACAAGACTCGCACACGTCACTCCTAAGGTTGAATGACTCCAACACTCCATCCTTTTGGAGTTGGGCTATGCGTCTCTTGTTAACATGTCCAAGACGACAATGGCACAAGCATGCTTTATCCATACTATTGGAAGAATCCACACATAATACATCATTTCCTAGGTTATCTACAACCAGAACAGTTTCATAAATTCCATTACAAGGCAATGCTTTAAAATATAAAACACCATTTAGATAAGCATAAATCAAACCTTTCTCATTATCAAACGAATATCTAAATCCTTGTCTAAACAAACCATGAAATGAAATGATGTTTCTTGCCATATTTGGAGAATAGCAACAATTATTTAAATCTAAACCTAATCCATTACTAAGCGCTAAGGAATACACTCAAATCTTGGTGACAAGTGACAATCTTCTGTTCCCCATGATTAGATTTATTCTTCTTAGTCCCTGCAAATCAGAACATATGTGAAAACCACATCCTGTATCAAGAACCCAAGAAATAGCATGTGATGAATCATTAGATTTAATTGTGTAAATACCTGCGAAACACGGCTTGATCTTCCCATCCTTGATGGCTTGCATATATTTCGGGCAACTTCTCTTCCAATGCCCTATTTTGTGGCAGTGGTGGCACTCTGCCTCCTTTGGGTTTGAGTTGGGCTTAGCAGAACCAACTTTGGTTCCACTAGAAGAGGTACCATCTTGGGGCTTTACCTTGTGGTGGCTCTTTGAAGGGGCCTTCCTCTTCTTTCCCCTCCCTTGCCCAATGGCCAAAACAGGAGCAACGGGTGGAGTGGGAGTTGATGCAACAGACTTGTCCTTGAGGTTGCTTTTAGCAGTCCTTAGGAGCCCTTGGAGTTTTCTTAAGGTGACCTCTTCTTTTTTCATATGGTAGGTCATCCTAAATTGGTTGTAGCACGAGGTCAAGGAGTGGAGAATGATGTCGATAGCCAAATCTTCCCCAAAGTTAACATTTAACTTGCGAAGACGATCAATGTACCTCTGCATCTTTTGCAAATGCGAGGTTAGGGACTCTCCACTCCCCATATTAGCGGTGATCATGTTGGTGATGATCACATAGCGCTCTTGCCTTGCGCTTTGGTGGTACCTCTCCAGCAAATCTTGGTGCATTTCGTATGGATACATGTCCTCATAGGACTTTTGGAGTTCAAGATTAATAGTGGCCAGCATAATGCAATGAACTTTCGTTGCATCACGCTCATGGGTCTCAAAGACGGCCATTTCTTCGGGAGTGGAAACTTCTGGATTGATCTTTTCAAGCTTCTCGTCGAGGACATATTCTTTGTCCTCGTAACGAGCAATCATGCGAATGTATCTAATCCATTCGTTGAAATTCGATCCATCAAACGTCACTTTTTGACATAGGCTCATTAGGGAGAATGAGACAGGAGCATTGTTGTTTGCGTTTGCGTTAGACATCTGTAAATAGAAAGGAACAAGGTTTGATTAGAATTGAATCCCTAATTAAACACCCAAAATGAGAAATTAGGGCTAGGATCCAACAACATTATTTACACATTAGAAAAGGGATGTCGTAATCCAACATGCAAATAATTTGGAGGTAAGTGAATGACGATTCACTAATTTTCCACCATGAAAAACATAAAAGGCCTAAGTTTTAAATGTATTGAAAATTCCTAGATTCATTTGAGATTCATTGAACTTTTCAAAGACATGTTTAAATCTCGATATGCCCCTCTAGTTTGTGACTGGGATGCCGAGGATCACAAAGCTAGTGTGAATTACCATGCAAATGTACATGGTGCCCTCATTGTTAAAGTCACCTATTTGATGTGCCGGTTAACCACACACGCTCCATCGAACTATGACACACAATGAGTCACCCTTGGCCACCTTTTCTTAGAACCAATTAGTGTGTCGGTTAACCACACACGCTCCACTAACTTCTTAGAAAGGGTGCAAAGTATAATTTCATGGGATTGCATCAATTCACTTTGCCTAAAGTAACTAAGAATGGGAATTTTTGAAAAAACGTTTAGTTACTTTATATAGATTCATTATACTTATTAATGAGGAGAGGATTTCCCTATCTTACCCGTTCGGCTAATGACCCTCCACCAATCAAGGAAGCGGTGGGTGAGAGTGGACACCCATTAAATGGCCATTTTATAGGCCACAACCTTATACCCCCTTATAGACCAGCTTCGTGAATGAGGCCTACTAACGGTAAGACTAGCATTTTAGTTATATATATATATATATATATATATATATATATATATATATATATATATATATATATATATATATATATATATATATACTAATCTTGTAATAATATAATAGTATAGGGTGTATTTTAAACACTTCAAAATACTAGGGTTTCAATTTCAATTTTAAATTTTTTGAAATTTAAGACCTTTTAAATTAAAATTTTAAATATTAAAACTCTTGATTTAAGAATTATCTTAGATTAAAAAAATAATTTGAATTATTAAATCATAAACGATTACCTTAAATTAAACAATTAATTTATCCTAATCCCTTAAATCCCTCTAGATTTCGAAAAACATGGGATGGGATAATTCAAAATCGTTAATTACCATATTTAACCATTAAAAGATAATTACAAGATATGAGATTATCCAAATTCCTAAAAATTAGGATCCTATCTTGGGGAGGAGGCTAATTTCGAAATTCAAGGGTTGGCAAACCCTAGAATTCGAAATCTTGGGCACAAAGGAAAGGGTTTGACAACCCTTATCAAAATTTTCGAAAAACAGGGTTCAAGAAACCCTAATTTCGAAATCCTTGCCTCCTAGGGTTTATTGGCCATAAACCCTAAAGTGTCAAATTCATACAATTGTATAATTCTAGTTGAAAACAAATAACCATACGCTCTGATACCACTAATGGGTTTTATACAAACAATCATATGTGTGCTTGCAACCCTAGATTTGGATCTATGTTTTCACTATTAGATACACAACATTATGAACACAAGAAGAACCCTAGCATGCATCTAGGTATTTCAAAATTTAGATGGTAGAAAGAATTACATACCTCTTATTGTTATATTGTAATAACAACTCAAATCTTCAATCTCCATGTCTATGAAAGCAAGTACCAAAAGTGTAGTACTTCTAATGGCTCACAAACACCAAGAGCAAATGGAGAGGCAAGAGAGAGAGAGAGAGAGAGAGAGAGAGAGGGGAGAGGTAGAAAAATCGGATCTAGGTCTTCTAGGGATCAAGTGGCCGATTTCCCTTACCCAAGGGGTCCTTAAATAGGGTGGAGATTAGGGTTTCAGTCCTTATCCTTATCTGGTTGCTAGCCAACCAAGCAGCTCATAAGATAAGTGTAGAAGCCTTATCCTTAGACGAATTCTAGGGCCTTATCCCCTTGAATTCGTCCACCCTATCCATAGGACATCCATCGCCCTAATTTGCAACTATCACATAATTACAATTCAGCCTCTCTAGTTTAATTAATTACTTATGATCACATAATTAATTATTGACCAATATTAATTAAACAAATATGATTTATCTTTTAATATATCATTCTGATAATATATTAATAAATCATAATAACCTATTTCTCTATTATTTCTCCAGTCAAGTTGCTTTGGTGAAGGCAACCCAAAAGGACCATGCATAACCGGGTCAAGTACTTACCAAATATGGTTACGGGTTTAGACACTAATCCAACAGGATGGGCCCATACTACTGAAACCACAAGATCCATATGTGGTTTAGAAGGAGTCCTGAGGGTACTAAGAAGTTGAGTGGATTATATGTTTTTCATGTCTTTAGTCTGGTTTTGACCTTTTTTCCTTGTGTATTTTAGTATGGTGTTTACCCGAGGTTCAGGCTCCAGCTGCTCGAAGAGGCAGGGTATCAATGATGATGAGATCTGTAGGATCATTGCTGTGGAGGTGGCTGTAGCGGTTAGGGAGGCTACCTCGGAGGTATTTAGGTCTATCAAGATCGCGATGATCGAGATGTTGATGAGTGCTATGCTGTTGTCACCGAGGTTGCTGCTACTGCAGCCACCACAACTGTCGCTGATGCGAGATCCCATGAGGGTGATTCGATGAAGTACCAAGAGTTCAACAAAACAAAACTCACCAGATTTTGATGGAGTGCACGATCCGATTGATGCTATAAGGTGGATCACTGATGTTAAAAGGTGCTTTTATACTTACTCATGTCTGGATGATTTGAGGGTTCGATTTGCGTTGAACCTACTTCGCTTAGGAGCAAAGGACTGGTGGAAGTTCGTGACTGTTGATTTATCACCTATAGAGATGGCCGCAATAACCTAGGATCGGTTTGTTAAGATGTTTCGTGAGGAGTATGTTCCTTTGGTGGAGAGGGAGCGATTGGCTCACGAGTACTTATCGCTTTGGCTTACAATGAAGATGGTGACCGAGATTACCAAGATGTTCCATGAGATAGCTATGGTTTTCCCAGAGTATGCATCCACTGAGCAGTTATAGATGACCTGATACTTGAGTATGCTCAAGAAGAATATCATAGAATTTGTAACGAACTCCCAGTACCGGACATTGGCTGAGCTGCAGTCCAATGATAGGAGGAGGGAGATTAAGATGGAGCTGCATGTGAGGGAGTCAAGGGCGGATACTTAGAGTAGGGTTAGGAGGCCAGTCCATTCATAGCCAGCGGATAAGCGGCCAAAGCCCCGTGATTCGAGAGTAGGGGGCCATAGGATTCGTACTTGTAGCAAATGTTTCAAGGGTAATGATGGTCCCTGTCTATCAGGATCGGTATGCTAATTATGTGGCTAGGACAAAAACTTTGCGAATGAGTGCCTGTTGGGTTTGCAAGTTTGTTTCAGGTACAACGAGGCAGGCCATGTGAAGGTCAAATGTCCGCTTCTTGCAGTGAATCCAGTTTAGGATCCCGCTCCTGCAACCCTGCGCATCACTGATGGACGCCAATCGAAGGTTGAGGCACCGAAGGCCAAGGGTCGATCTTTTTCAGTTGACTTTGGAGGAGGCCAAACTAGCACCCAATTTCATTGTTGGTATGTATATGTTTTACATTCCTACTGAATTATTTTATTGTATATTCTTATGTTGTAATTTTGTTAGGTACTATTCTTGTGAATTTTGTACCTGCCTTGGTGTTATTTGACTAGGATGTGAGTCGGTCTTTGTGTCTACATCTTTCTGTAGAGATTTCAGTATTGCTTGCGATGAACTAGATTGACCTTTGAAGGTCACTATAGTTTTTGATCGTATGGTTTTGGTTTTCAAGGTATATTGGGACTATGTATTGGATATTTTTGGTGTTGGATTTTCTATTGATCTCTTCCCTATTGCGATGGTAGTTGTCTACGTGATTGCGAGTATGGATTGGCTAACTCGGTTTGGGGAACTAATTAACTATGTGAATCGGTTAGTGACGATTCATGACCCTAGTAGGGGAGTTCTGACCATCTATGCTGAGGTACTAGGGTTGGATACGCCTTCTGTTCCGCTGCCAGGGCAAGGCTGTGTCTTCAACATGAATGCATGGGGTATCTTGTTTATGTGGTCGATATACAAGTTGAAAAGAATAAGTCAGTTTCTGATGTTCCCATTGTGAGATAGTTTCCTAATGTTTTCCCTGATCAATTGCCCAACGTACCTTCTGAGAGGCAAGTGGAGTTCAATATTGATCTGATCCCTGGTACCGCCCCGATTGCGAAGGCGCCATATCGCCTTGCTTCACCGAAGATCCAGGAGTTATCCTCAAAGTTGCAGGAGCTGTTGGGGATGGAGTTTATTTGTCCTAGTAGCTCGTCGTGGGGAACACCAATCCTTTTGTCAAGAAGAAGGATGGTTCGCACCGAATGTGCATCGATTATCGGGAGTTGAATAAGTTGATTGTGAAGAACTGGTATCTGTTGACACGAATTGACAAACTTTTTGATTTGTTGTAGGGGGCATCTTGGTTTTCCAAGATTGAATTAAGATCCAATTATCATTAGATGAGGGTTCGGAAGGAGGATATCCCGGATATGGCTTTCCAAACTCACTATGGATATTATGAGTTTGTGGTGATGCCTTTCGAGCTCACCAACAAACCGACAACGTTCATGGATCTCATGAACCGGGTGTGTAGACCGATGTTGGAATGATCAGTGATTATTTTCATCGATGATATCTTGGTTTATTCCAATACCAAGGAGTAGCATGAGGAGAATCTACGAGAGCTTCTTTGAGTTCATAGGGTGGAGAGGTTGTACGACAAGTTCTCCAAGTGTGAGTTCTGGCTGCACAAGGTTGACTTTATGGGGTACCTCGTCAACCACGATGGTATATTGGTCGACCCTGCCAAGATTGATGTGGTTATGCGGTGGGAAGTTCCGAAGTTTCCATCTGATATTCAAAGTTTACTTAGGCTAGCAGGGTATTATCGAAGATTCATCAGGGACTTCTCCACGATTTCAATTCCTCTCACTAGACTGACTAGGAAGGACACCACCTTTCGTTGGGGTCTTGAACAACATGAAGCATCTGAGACTCTTCGGCAAAAGCTCTATGAGGTGCCGATGCTTACCCTTCCCGAGGGAGTTGAGGATTTCGTTGTATATGTGATGCATCGATAATGGGTTTGGGTGAAATATTGATACAGATGGGGCATGTGATTGCTTATGCTTCAACGCATTTGAAGCCTCATGATTCGAATTATCCTACTAATGATCAGGAGTTGGGGGTAGTGGTTTTCACCCTCATGATTTGGCATCACTATCTATATTGAGTTCGTGTACTATTTACATGGACCACAAGAGTCTGAGGTATCTGATGCATCAACCCAATTTAAATATGAGGTAGCGGAGATGGGTTGATGTAGTGAAGGACTACGACTTTGAGACTTTATACCATACGGGTAACGCCACCATGGTGGCCGACGCATTGAGTCACAGGGTGGTTAGTACTCCGATTCGGGATGTATGTTTGAGGAAGACGATTGTGAATCTATTGTTGAAATTAATTAGAGTTGCTCAGATGGAAGCCATCAAGGAGGAAAATAGGAAGAGTGAGCGGGAGATTGGTTAGATTTCAACATTTGATTATGATAGTCGAGGATTGCTGACACTACATGGTAGGATTTGGGTGCCTTATTCGGGTGGGACCCGACAGATTTTGATGGATGACGCACACAAGTTGAGATTTTCTATTCATTCAGGTGCCACAAAGATGTATTATGATCTGAGAGTAAGTTATTGGTGGCGTTGTATGAAAAGAGATATAGCTTGGTTTGTGGAGCGGTGCCTGACTTGTCAGAAGGTCAAGGTCGAGCATCAACACCGTCACGGAAAATTACAGCCTCTGGAGGTCCCGTTATGGAAATGGGAGCAGATCATCATGGATTTCATTATGAAGTTGATGGGTATTATGCAAAACATATAATTCCTATGTGTGCATGCAACACTTATTGTTGATCTATGGTTTATCTAATTGAACATACAACTTGAACAACAAAATAGAAAACCCTAGCATACTAGTATATTTTTGAAATACACAATTAGGGTTAAAAGAATCATAGCTTGATTGCTATACAATAATCGCAATGCAAATCCTTGTGTTGTTGAAGCCTTGAGAGCAAGCGTCAAAACTGTCACTTCTCTAGTGGTTCACACCCAACACTAGAAATGGAATATGATTGAGAAGGAGAAGAGAGGCTGAAACTTTCGGCTAGCTCTTCAAAGGAATGAGTGGCCAAAAATTGTAGGGTTTAGGCTGCTTATATAGTGTAGTCAGGAAACCCTAGATAAGCCCTAATCCAAGATTATATTAAACCGGACAGTTATCCACTTTCCTGTTTATCCACCAAAGACTATTCTAGAAACCCTACGACATATGAAAACCATTCATGCCTTATGGAGGGTTCTAGATTGCCTCTTGCTCAACTATTGAACAATTGCACTTCAGTCCCTACACTTTTAATTAATTCCTTTAATCCTAAAATTAATTTCAGATTAAATATTACTATTTCTAGTTAATATATTATTTTCATAATATATTAAAAAAATCATTTATTTCAATTTATTAATCAAATAATTAATCAAACTCTTTCTCCAAAGTCATCATGTGTAGTTGCTAGTGTTGAGGGCAACCCAAAAGGACCGCGTTACTATCAATTCAAGTATATACCAAGTATAGTTATGGGCATCGACACCTAATCAAATAGTCTCCTACTTGGATAAGTCTAATAGATATAACTTCTAGTATATTCTTCTAAAGTGATTAGCAAATTGTAAACGAACTCTGACCTAGTCAGATACGAGTCCTAAGATAAGTGATCATATGATCCTCCGTTCTACAAGATATCATGCGGACATGAGACATGGAACATAATCAATCTCATTGTCCAATACTTAGTTTCCAGATTTCTGATTTGTAATAACAAAGTACTACTAATCGAACACATCAATTTAGTCCTGGGTGGGTCTGACACTATAAGTGAACACGAAATCATCGAGGGGCCTAAATATATTGTTTTCCCCCTTAAGGTTAAAAAGTAATAGATAAACTTTGACTTATATGCTTGTACTATCTACTCATCAAATCATGAACAACAATACATTTGATAACATCTAGTTACTAATGTGTTTACATATCATCAATGCACAACCAACTCGTAAACAACAACTCATATATATCCGTTTAAAGATTATAAGATATTATCGTCTCAGAATTACTCGTGATAAATTTCATGAAGTAATTCTTGGAGCAGGGGTTAATCCAATACTTAAATTCCCTATTTCAAAGTACTCATGAATATTGCATCAATACCATTAGTATGTTTAAAACCCTTTAGACAATCTACATTCAATTCATGACAGTCTTGATTCACTACTTACATCCAAAAGTATGATCAATTGTGGATGTTTGAACAATCTAATTATTCGGGAAGTAAAACATGCAAAATGAACCACAAAATAAATAATAGACAGAAGGTAGTTGTCCAACTCATAAATAAATCTTCATTACTTAATGACCAAAAGTTAATTACATTTATTTTGTTACGAGTTTCTAAATATTTATGTAACTACTAAAACTAATATCATCCTTCAGACCAATGCTCCTAGCATACTGAATGTGCTTGACCTTACTCGGATTCTTTATGAGGGGATCTGTTTGGTATTTTCTATCGATATTACTTGATCTACCATGATCTCTTGGTTCCTTTGTTAAGGAAACCACCCCTTCATTATCGTAGAAAATCTCCATTGGTTCCTTGATGGTTGGAATAACTCCACGGTCTCTGATAAAGTTTTTGAACCAAATAGCCTCCTTTGATGCTTTGCTTGCCGCTATGTACTCCGATTCACAAGTAGAACCGGCCACCGTCTCCTGTTTGGAGCTTTTCCAGGTTACCTCTCCTCCATTATCGGTAAACACCCAACCAGATTGAGAACGAAAGTTGTCTCTGTCTATCTGAAAGCTGGCGTCGCTATACCTATTTACTCTTATGTTATCACTGCCACCAAGAATAAGGACCCAATCCTTAGTTCTTCGCAGATACTTAAGAGTATTCTTAAATTCTATCCACTAAGCTCTACCTGGATTTCCCTAATAACGATTGACCATGCTCAAAGCAGAAGCCACATCAGGGTGAGTACATGTCATAGAATACATGATAGATCCAATAGCAGAAGCATATGGAACTCTACTAATTTTTGCTATCTGTACATCGGTACTCGGGCTCTAAGTCTTACTCAGTTTGGTATTACTCTGTATAGGCAGTTCTCCTTTCTTTGAATTTTCCATACTAAAATGATTTAATACATTTTCCAAGTATGTACTTTGACTAAGTCCAATTAGCCTTTTACTCCTGTCTCTCAAAATCCTTATCCTTAGAATATAAGTAGCCTCTCCCAGATACTTCATAGCAAAACACTTTCCAAGACAAGAGTTAACCTCTTGCAAACTTGGAATGTCGTTTCCTATAAGAATTATGTCATCAACATATAGAACGAGGAAGATTACTATACTCCCACTAGCTCTAACATATACACAAGATTCATCTTTACTTCTAGAGAAACCAAACGCTTTGACTTTCTTGTCAAAACAAAGATTCGATCTGCGAGAAGCTTGTTTCAATCCATAGATTGATTTATCAAGCTTACGAACTCTTTTTGGATACGTTGCATCCAAAAAACCCTATGGCTGACTCATGTAAACATCCTCAGCCAACTTGCCATTAAGGAAAACAGTTTTGACATCCATCTGCCATATTTCATAGTCATGAAACACAGCTATGGTGAGCATTATCCTAATAGATTTAATCTTAAATATTCGTGAGAAAGTCTCATCATAATCAACCCCTGGGGTTTGAGTAAAGCCTTTCGCAACTAGTCGAGCCTGGAAAGTGTGTACCTTTCAATCCATTTCGGTCTTCTTCTTGAATATCCATTTTCACCCAAATGTCTTATGACCTGGTATATTGTCAACCAAATTCCAAACTTGGTTTTCATACATGGTGTAACGCCCGTAGATTCGGGCTAATGAATTTAGAGGCAATAAGCATCAAAAATGAATTTTTTATGGAAGATTATTTAGAATAAATAATCTTAACTAAGTTATATTATATGTCACAAGGGTTCCATACATATAAGGAGCGTTGAAATCCGAGTTATAACGAAGAAGTTATGACTTGTCAAAGTTTCGCGACAAAACCGGCATGACGTTGTGTCACATAAAAAGTGAATTTGCGATAAAATACTTTTTAGCCTTAGTGATCTAAACGAAAGTTGTAGTATATATTTAAGAAATATCGTGCATAAAAAGAACGTCCAAATCTTACTTCGTATGAGAAAGCTATGATTTTTCTAAGATTTAGCATAATAGTGCACAACTCGGAATTCGAATTTTAGATCGACCAATTTTTAGCCGACACAATCTAAACGACAATTGAATATATCGTTAATAAGAACTCAAAGAAATAAAGATAGACGGAAACAGACGTAGGATGACAATGTTATGAATTTTTAACGGACTTTACTTGTCTACGTCTGTTAAAATATAACTTTAAAAACAAAGTCAAAATTAGCCGACGGTGTCTAAACGAAAGTTGTATATTACGTCACCACATACGCATGGATATAAAGAATGTTTAAAATGGAGCTTGTATGCGAAAGTCACGAAATTTAGAATTCGGGAATAGGCTGATGCGAAGGAGGGTGACATGGCATAATCTCATCCCTCGTTTGCTCCCCACGGTCTTCGCTTCAGATGCTAACAGTTGCCCCCTCGTATGTGCAACATAGCCTCAAATGCGCAGCATACCCCGAGGAGTATGCCCAACATAGTCTGAATCCAGCCACTATAAATAAGATGCGAGGCCCTCTTATATTCTTCACATCTTAGCCTTTCTTTCTCTCTCAAACATCTCTCTAAATCTCTCCCAATCCCTAGTACTTCCTAAGTGCTAAGAGGCAAGTCTCGGAACACTAGAAGTCTCCAAGAAGAAGTGCTTTCGGCTCAGAAGTTCTGCCCTCACAGAGCCCGATTCCTAGCCAAACCTCCTAGTAAGTGAGTTATGCTTACCTTACCTTAAGTAGAGTTTATGTTTATGTTCAATATCGTTATTATAAACTTATAAACAATATATATATATATATATATATATATATATATATATATATATATTAAAATATAGTATACAAAGTGTTATTATAATATCTTTTAACTACTCACGGTATGGGGAATCCGATTTGAAGGGCCTCATAGGGTTGTTGTATTTTAGAAGTGCTTAAATGCCAAAATGGTCCTGCCCTCCGATGTTTCATGTCTGGCCCCTATGTACAGAGTAGTTGAAAAGTATTGTTTAACACTTATAAAACAATATCGCTCGTAAATAGTCGCAATAAATATTAGACTAAAATCTAGCGGTAATGATACTATGTTTTGCCGAAGGAAAATATAATTTTTAGAAGCGAAGCACGGCCCGAGTTTGGAATCATCACTTTAACAAGTGAGTGCATAGTCCCTTTCATGAACATGATTTTAATACAAGTATTGATTATAGTATTAAAAATATGTTTGTGTGTGAAATATTTTTTTATTGCCTGAAATACGTGTTAAGAGCATATATGATAATATATGATGATTTAGGATACAAACCAAACCTAAATTAATTGAGATGGATATCGGGTAGTATCTACTTATGAGTGTGGGTGAGATATACACGGAGAGTCAAACTTTAAGATTTTTCCTTAGTCCGAGAGTATGGAGAGGATATAGTTATTTGTCGTTAATCCGGGAGCATGGATTAGACATAGTGAATTGTCCCCAGTCTGAGAGTATGGAATGGGCATAGTTATTGATCCGAGAGCATGGATTAGACATACCTAATCTAGGAGTATGGATTAGGTAAAGAGGCTAATTTTAGATCCGATATTATAGATCGTGTCATTGTGAGGATTGACGGGGTGGGGTAAAATTGCTTATATGAGGTAATATTGTATATATTGTGAGTTCTAACACACACACACACACACACACACACATATATATATATATATATATGATATAACATTGTGGGATTGAAATCCCTATGCACTCACCAGGTTTCCCAACCCGACCCACTAAGGTTATTTGTATCACAGGTATCGATATGAAGCTACATTACACTGAGAGATTAAAGGAGATGTAAATCACTAGTGTAAATGAATATAAGGTTTGTTTATGCTTATGTTTCTATATTGACGATCACATCCCAAAGTTTTAATATAAATAAAATACTTTTCTTCGGAAATGCTTTGATAATATTATTATAATGTTTTTCTGTGAACAAATTCCATTATACTACTTTTCAAAAGGGATACTCTGATTTTTAAATAAGCATTAATAAAAGTTTTAAAATGACTGTGAATTTGGGGATGTCACACATGGACTTGATTTCGCTGTCCATTGCCTCTTTCCACTTGGCTGACTCAGGGCCTGCCATGGCTTCCTTGTAGTTAGCTGGTTCATCTAAATTTACTAGTGTACTATCACTGATAAACATATCCTGTTCTGTGGCAATATGGAAACCATACAACTCTGGTTGTATTCTAACTCTAGTGAAACAATTAAGAGGTAATGATTCGTCAATTGGTTCAACTGGAATTTCTTCCTCTGTTCGAGCCCTAGCGACTTCAGAGGTTCCTTCATCGTTTGACTCTTGAATTTATTCAAGATCATTGGTACTCCCACTGTCCTGTTTGCATATGAGCTCTCTCTCTCTCTCTCTCTCTCAAGACTCTCCTTCGTGAGATAAAGACCACGTTCTCACTAGGTTTGTAGAACAAATATCCAAAAGACTTCTGTGGGTAGCCAATGAAAATACTTATCTCACTACGAGGTTCAAGCTTATCTTGAGTCTCTCATCTAACGAAACATTAACAACCCTAAACCTTGATATTTTCCAATGAGGGAACCTTCCGTGTACACATCTCGTGAGGTGTTTTAGCAACCTTCTTTGTTAGGAAAAGATTAAGAATGTGGGCGGCAGTCTCTTAGGCATACCCCTAGAATGAGATTGGATGTGAAGCTCGACTCATCATGGAATGAACCATGGCTAACAAGGTCCGATTACGCCTGTCAACCACACCATTAAGTTGTGGTGTCCTAGGAGGAGTCAATTGTGAAACTATTCCACATTCCTTGAGGTAGTCGTGAAACTCAATACTAAGATACTCAGTGCCCCTATCGGATCTAAGCATCTTTATCTTCCTGCCCAACTGATTCTTGACTTCTTGTTTAAACTCTTTGAACTTTTCAAAAGTTTATGACTTATGCTTTATTAAGTAGATATAGTCATACCTGCTATAATCATCAGTAAAAATCACATAGAATCGATTTGCATCCCTTGTGGTGGATCTGAAGGGCCCACATACATCTGCATGTATGGGATCCAATAATCCTTCACCTCTTTCACAAGAACCCGTGAAAGGTAATTTCGTCATCTTTCCTAATGAACAAGACTCGCATGTGTCATCTGACCTTAATCAAATGATTCCAACACTCCATCATTTTGGAGTTGGGCCATGCGTTTCTTGTTAATATGTCCAAGACGACAATGTCACAAGCACGCTTTATCTATACCATTAGACGAATCAATATGAAAAACACTATTTCCTAAATTATGTAAAATCATCACAGTTTCATACACACCATCAAAATGTAAAGCTTCAAAATAAAACACACCATTTTTATAAGCAGAAATAGAACCATTCTTATCATTAAACAAATATCTAAAACCTTGTTTAAATAAAGCATGAAATGAAATGATGTTTCGTGTCATATCTGACGAGTAACAACAATTTATTAAATCTAAACCTAACATACTTCTAAGTACTAAGCTCTAAACTCCACTGTTGGTGACAGGTGAAGATCACATATTCCCCATGATCAAGTTCATCCTTCAATGCTCCACATCCCTACTTCTTCTTAGCCCTTGCAAATTAGAACATATGTGAAACCCACATCCTGTATCAAGGACCCAAGAATAAGGATATGATGATTTTTTAGATAAGATAGTGTAAATACATGCCGACGTTGGCTTCACCTTGCCATCCTTAATATCCTGCAAGTATTTTGGCCAACTTCGTTTCCAATGGCCCTTGTCATTGCGATAGAAGCATGTGGCCTCTTTGGGGTCAGAGACAGGGAGAGCATTAGAACTGGATTTTCCTTTGTGTCGTATACTTGACAACCAAGCTTGGAACTTTCCCTTCTAGTTTTGTTTGGGAGGACCTTTCCTCTTCTTCCCTTTTCCTTGCCCTATGGCCAGAACAGGTGCACTTGTAGAGATGAGGGAACACCTTTTCCCTTTATTCCTGCTTCAGCCGTTCGAAGGAGGTTGTGCAATTGTGAAAAAGTAGTTTCATTGTTGTTTTTTCAAATGATAGGTCAAAATGAACTGATCATAACAGCATGGCAGAGAGTTCAACAATATGTCAATTGCCAACTCTTCGTCAAAATTCACATTAAGCTTTAGCCTATCCACATATCGTTGCATTCTCTAAACATGGTTGCTGACAGACTCTCCATCCTTCATCTTGCTAGCAATGAGGGACTTTACCACCTCTTACTTTTCTTGATGAGCTCACTTATGGTATTTCTCCATAAGGTTCTTTTTCATCTCGTACGACCAGTAATCCTCATAGCGCCTTTGCAATTTTGGAGTCATTGTCGCCACCATGATGTACACAACTTTTGTGGCATCATTATAGTGTTTTATGTAGGTGACCATTTCTTCAGGAGTGACCTTCGTTTCATCGATCTCATCTAAAGGTTTTTCAAGTACGTAATCCTTGTTCTCGAAGTGAAGAGCCATTTTGATGTTGTGCATCCAATCATTGTAGTTGGTGCCATCCAATTGCCTCTTTGAGCAGATGTTCAATAGAGAGAAGTTGTTATTGTTGGAGGAAGTACCAAAAGCATCAGTTGGAGTAGACATCTGAAATAGTAGAAAGGATAGTTTTAGTTAGATAAGAATACAATAATACTCAATATAACACCCAAAATGAAATATCAAGGCTAGGATCCAGCTAAATAATTTACAACTTAGAAAAGGAATGTCGTAATCTAATTGTAAATTACATAAAGGTAGGTAAATGACGATTTACCAATTTCGCCATCGAAAAATGAAATTTTAAGGAATTTGGTTTTTTTAAATGAAATTCCTAGATCTTTTTGAGAATCATTGAACTTTTCAATGACATGTTTAATCTCTATTATGCTCTTCCATTTGTTACTGGGATATCGAAGATCACAAACAAGATGTGAATAATCATGCAAATTATCTTGGTACTCTCGATATCATTTATCATATAATTTTAATGTACCGGTTAGCCGCACACGCTTCAATAATCAATGATAATCACTCTTTAATTGTCCCTATAAGTGTGCCGGTTAACCACGCACGCTCCACTAATGACTCATAAAGTGTAATGTATAATTTCTTGGGTTAGCATACAAGTTCACATTTTTCCTAAAGTAACTAAGATTGGAAATTTTATAAAAATATGTTTAGTTACTTTATAATTCATTATACTTATTAATGAGGATTAGGTTGTCCTATCAAACTCGTTTGACTAATGACCCTCCACCAATCAAGGGAGCTGTGGGTAAGAGTGGATATGCAATGACGGTCATTTTATAGGCCGCTTCCTTAAACTCCCTTATAGATCGGCTTCGTGAATGAGATGTACTAGCGGTTCGACTGACTTATAGTTATACATGTAGTAATATTAAACTTTTAATGTTACATATAGTATAAGGGTATATTTAAATTTTTTTCAAAAATACTAAGTTTGTATTTTAAAATTTGAAAATTAATATTCAATTAATTAAATTAAAAATAAACCAATCATGAATTCAAGATAAGGATATCAAATTACTTTTTCTTAATATTTAGTTTATACAATTAAAACATTATTAAAGGTAATTATCCTAATCAATTCATGAGATATCTTTATCCATTAAGTTGTCCCTTTGAATCATATTTGGAAGTTTGAGGAGCTAGCTTCCTGTATGAAGAGCTTAATGGGATGTTTGGCAATCTTCTAAGTACGCAAGGCGCAACTTATGTTATGTTGGGTGTAATATGGTTTCAGCCATCAATCACCCAAGCTCTACACCATGATTTTCGTTTTATCTTTTTCCTACTGAATCTTCCTTTGAAATCATAATCATTTATTTATATATACTTAACTATATATATAATAATTATCTTTTTATAGATTTTCTTTGATAGGTTACGGTACACTTAAGTACATTGTGTATCCTTTCATTTTCTTCCATAATTATCACTTTATATATATATATATATACACATACATACATACATACATACATACATACATACATACATACATACATACATACAGTACTTGGATAAAGAATATTCATGTAGAGTAATAGCATAGTATATTTTCTATCCTAAAACTTGGCCATCATTACTTGTAAGTACTAAGTTATCCTCGGAAATCATCCAGCATAACATCAAGTTATAAACTTTTTCTAGTGAATCAGTTAGCATAACGGTAGGCATAATATCATTGCTTATGTCTAGGAAGAGTATCTACTGGCAATTTATCCTATCGTTTCATGTTATATGTATAAACTACTAATATATTTATAAAATATATTTTGATAAAGAATTTCCATAGGCATGTATTCCCCCCCCCCCCTGAAAAATATTTTAAAATCGTAAAAGTGGGTTCATGAATTCACCCTAGTAGCGTGATCATAAAGACTTTGGATACCGCTTCTGAAGCTTCGCACCATCAGAAGGGTGATAGAATGTCGAAACGGAATTTTAAGAGAGAAAGGGAATGAGTTTTTGAAGTGTGGAATTTGAGAAGTGAAATCCTATATTTATACGACATATGCACGCTATTCACCTTATGTGGTCGTGCACACGATTCATGGCTCCAACCAAAACTTGCCACGTGTCATACTTCTGGTGGTGCACATCTCTCAAAACTCGACGAATCCTGGTGTCAGATATGCGTGTCGTGTATAGCATGCACTTAGGACGCACCTCTTAATTTTCTATAAAAATTCATATCTTGCTTTTATGAACCTCGTTTCTTGCCCTCTTTATATATTTGTGTAGCTATCCTTGATTTCTACAACTTTCCTTAAGGTTGCGTTGTCAAATTTTAACGTTCATTTCTAACCTGTATTTTATGTTTTTCCAAAAATCGTATCTTCTTTATATGGACTCCATTTTTTACCTATTTCATCTCAATGTTCTTATCTCTCAGAGTACTACGATTTTCCTTTTAATGACTTTAATCAAAACTCGACCAATTTCTTTATACTAATTTGATGTTAATTACATGGTTAATTTTTATCATGGTTGCAGAAATCGGGATTAATCGGCGATTAATCGTGGATTAATCGCTTGACGTTCTCCAACCGTCGAGGATTATGGCATTAATCGGAAATTTAGGATTAATCGGGTTTGGCGGGATTAATCGGCCTTGGCGGGATTAATCGGTCAACAAAAGTCAAAAAATTCAAAAAAAGTAGAAAAAATGTTTAAAAAATGTCAAAAAAAAGTCAAAATTTTTTTTAAAAATTCAAAAAACCAACTTTCTTTTTTTTACTCCAAAATTTTCAAATTTTCAAAATTTCAAATATTATACCAAAATATTCATATTTTCGTATTTCCAAATTTTCAAATTACAATTTTTATTATTTTCTAATTTTGAAGTACTTGCTTTTCTTAAGATATATTAATATTTAATTAATTTTAATATTTTATTAATAATCTATGGTCCCTGATTAATCCTCGATTAATCCCCGTCAAGACCGATTAATCTCTTAACACCAGTCGACCGTCGAGCTACCGTCAAACGATTTTTACAACCTTGATTTTTATATTTCATAAAATCATAACTTCTCTGATCGGAGTTGGATTTTTACAAAGTTTATATCATTGGGATCATTTTACTGTGTACTTTCCAAATACACTAACCATTATTAATAGCGGTGTGACTTTTTGGTCACTCGGTTTTTACCCTATTAACCTTTTTCCACTTATAAGTGCTAGCATATTTGATCATATTTTCCATAATACGAAAAACTCTATTTCTTCCATTTGTATGTGCTAAACTCTAGTGACAAGTGTTTGATGGAAATTTCACAGTTGTCACACTTTGTGAAAAGGCTTGGGCGCAACGCGCTCTTTAGAAGCGTTGGGCGCTTTTTAGGGTTTCTGTAACACACCTATTTTATACTAATGTCTTGATTGTTTTGTCTTCCTGTGGGCACAGGGTGCCTAGTTGTGGGTCTGGAGAGCCTATTGACCAAAGGTTTACTTTTTGTCTGTTGACTTTGACCATCGGTAGTTGACTTCTTGACCAGTTTGACAGTTGGTCGAATTGATGGGTTTTGAGTTGTAGACTAAGGTTTGGTATCAGTTTGGTTAGGTGGTTCATGTATCCGATTCATTGTGCTTCGTGTATTAGAATTCGACTCTTGATTATGTAATTCCTCTCACTATATCTCGTATAGGACACATTGTGCCATGTTATGTTGTTTGTCTTTGTGACTTGCATTAAAGACCATGATTTGGCCCATGACATTTTTATGAAAGACTATGATTTGGCCCATGGCATTTGTATGAAAGACTATGATTTTGCCAATATCAAGAAAAACCATGATTCGGCCCACATCAAGAAGTGATTGTCAGACTATGCTTTGTGCCATAGCAATTACTTGTCTTGAAACAAACACGTTGACTAAAAATAGGCCGCTGGGTTGAAACAAACTCGTTACTTCATGTATGGTTGTATGTGGTATTTTGGGGAACACACTAAGCTTTGTGCTTATGGATTTAATTTTAAATGTTGTAGGTCTTTTTGGCTGTACGGGGAAGAGCATGACGTGATTGCATTGAATATGCTATTATGAATTTGAGATGTTCTGCACTTATGAACTTATTACTCTGATTTATGTTATCAAATAATTGGATATTACTTTTTATGATTTAGTGGTATGGTTTACTTTGTTTTAAAAATGCAAATTTTGGTTTGAATTTGAGACGTTAAATGTAGTATGCGGATTACACATGTTACCAAATGGATTAAAATCGTCATATGCAAGCCCTAGGCGTATGTTATGGGGTTCACTCTAGAAGTCAAGTTTATTTTATATCAAAATACTTCCAGTGTGATCCATCAACATGATAACATATCACACCCTCTTTTGATCATCTAGTACTATGCCAAATCATATTTTTGGTAGTGTACCTCGAACAATATAAACGTCGTAATCTAGGGGACACATGCTAGTACCGTAACACCTTATGAGCTACTTTCTTACCCTTGATGTTTTTATCGATCCATCGACTCTCTTTACAAATGGGACAAATTTGCAATGACTCGTGTTCTTTCCAAAGGAGAAAATAATCATTTTTGTACACATGTATTGAGTCGTACCCCATATCCAATATTCTTCAGTTTCTTTTTGGCTAGATAATGTGAAAGGGGAGCCTTGTTGTCTTTGGGAAATGTTGATTGCAACAACTAAATGATTTAATCACATAAACTATCAGTCCATTCGTTGTTCACCTTGACATGTGTCAGCTTTGCTAAAAATATCAAGGGGAGAAAATGAGGTGCCACTAAGATACAATTTAGTTTGGACTTCTTCTAAAAACTATACAAAATCATCATCCATGCTGCTACCCCCTTGATTCGAGGTCCCTTTGTAGATTTTGGTATCATTTTCTCTTGATTCCCACATAAGATCATCGATAACATCAACTATCTTGTAACTTGTCGCTACTACATCTACAACTGGAAGAATTAAAGGCTCCTTGTGATAGATCCACATTTTCTACGACTTACTGAAACCATTTATGAATATATCATATTTCATTGTTGTAAAGGACTTGAAGAAAAGGTCATCACATTGTTCACACATACATCTAATTTTAGCATTACTATAAATATGTGACTTGGATATGTCAATAAAAGAGTTGATTCCTAAGGATAGTTACGATGTGGATTAGTTCTCCAATTGTTATTAATACATATTATGCGACTGAAAAATAATTTAGGGTTTTGGGTTTACTCTACGGTAAACAAAAATCATATAGAGTATTCATAAAGTACATGATTCAAAAAGTATCCTCGAAATGGGAACCGCAATTTGGAAACAGACTGAGTATGCACATGGGTAGGCTTCTAAACCCACTTTTTGAATACCTTATCTCATATGTGAATGTGTATTACAAGATTATACGTTTAAGAAAAATTCGGCAACATATCCCCTTAGCTTGCAAGTGTGTGTGTGTGTGTCTATATATATATATATATATATATATATATATATATATATATATATATATATATATAGACACACACACACACACATATATATATATATATATATATATATATATATATATATATATGTATATATACACACACACACACACATATATATATATATATATATATATATATATATATATATATATATATATATATGTATATACACACACACACACACACACACACACATATATATATATATATATATATATATATATATATATATATACCCGAACAGCAAAGAGAAAATTACAAGTGAATCTTTCTTAAACAAACAATCATGTAATACATGTTCACAACCTAGATGAGATAAAGTACTCAAAAAGTAGTCTTTAAACAGGGATAACAAGAAATTAATTTCTAAATCAATTTCGGGCAGGTGTTTCTAAGCTCGTGATGATTATAAAGAAGACACACACACGAGTATAATTTGGAATACTTTTTTTGTTATTTATAGCATGTTACTTTTGTATATTTTTGTTATTTATGGAATTTTGTTTTAATTTTTCTATAATAACATTGTAATTTAAATATTATGTTGTTTATTTTCATTTCGGGCATTGTACTTTTGCATATACTTTTATTTATTTATTGTATCTTTTTCTCTATTATAGCATTGTACTTTAAACAATTATATTAGTTGTTTTTTTTTTCTATTGTAGTATGGTACTCTAGATGACATTGTGAATTACAACATCTTACTTTCTTTTTGTTTATTCTGTTATAGCATTCTACTTTACACATTAAGTATTTTTAAGGGATTGCCTAATTAAGTCACATAAAATAAACTTATACACATATACCAAATACACAAACACACATACCAAATACACATATACACATACCAATTACACATATACACATACCAAATAGATAGAACTTGACATGCTACATACCAATTAAATATACACATACCAAATATAAATACACACGCCACATACACATACCAATTAAACATACACATACCAAAAGATTTTGAACAATCTTTTTCAAACTATATTTTGATCAATATTCAAACCTCTTAAAATGTAACACCCGTGCTCCATGTATTTTTCATTTTCAGCCTAAAGTCTTTATTTTTTTCAAATTGGGTCCTTATGCGGGGCGTACCCTATGTGTACATTGTGCGTACTTCATTAATGATGGTGGGGACTCCATTAAGTATGTTGGGTGTACATAAAGAGTACGTAGGGCGTACTCATGCTGATTGCAAAACCCAAAATTTTAGGGTTGAGAGCCTATTTAAACACCTTAACTCCCTTTAGGCCTCTTCATGTTCAACCTCCACTTACCCCAAAGCATTCATTTCGAAAACCTAGCTACTTTATGAAGATCTTGAGCATTTTAAGTGAGTTTTTGTGAAGAAGGAATTCATTAAAGGAACATTGGTGAGCTTCGAGCTTGAAGATCCTGAACTTTCATCTTATTTGCATGCCTCAAAAGGTATAAAGCATGAACCTTTATGATTCCTAAGTTTAGATCTAGGTTAGCTTAGAGATTTTCATGCTTTTGGTCCCATAGTTTTGGTTCTTGTGAGTAAAAGCTACCCCAGAGCTTCTGATGGTCATATTTTTCCATTTTTAAGGATTCTAAGTCATAAAATAGGATCTTGATGCTTGATTTTCACCCATGCAAGGGTTTGAGTCATTAGAGGACGCTAAGGATCCAGGGTTTGGTTTTGGACTCCATTAAGCCATGCAAAGTCATAAATTCAGGAACTTTATGACTTTAGACGTCCATTAGAGTCGGACCTGAGTGCTATACGTTTGGTCTTAAGCTATTAAGAGCTTAATGAAGAGTTTTCAATTTGCTCGGTTACGCGGGGCGTAACCCTTGATTACGCAGCTCATAACGGGACTTTGCCCCATTTTTTCCGTGGAAACTCGGTACACATGGTGTAAGGAAGGAGTACGCATGGCGTGCTCCCAGAAGTGGAATTAGGTTGTTTTAGGGCCTTGGGCCATGTTTGTTTGGTTCTAGCTTGGAATGTGGTATTTCAGCCTAGAGGGAGAGAGAGAGAGTATGTAATGGATCTTTGATTATGATTATTACCCTAATTCTTAATTTTGGTTGGTTTTGATATATATATATATATATATATATATATATATATATATATATATATATATAACCCTAATTCTTGGATTAGTAGCCCGAGTGTGAGAGCTATATGTTATTGATTGAGGCGAGTCTTCTCATTATACTGTAGGAAACAAGGTGTCGTATGTGGTTGTTGTCTTTGTGACTCTTGTTGTATGCCTAAATGCTATATGTATGTGGGGTGAAATAGACCTAGGGGTAAAATAGACCCTTTAGGTTGAAAAACACCGATTTAGTCAGAAGGGACTCTAGGGTGAAATAGACCCGGGGGTGAAATAGATTCGTTCGGTTGAAAAATAATGATTGATTCGGAAGGTACTCAGGGGTGAAATAGACCCGAGGGCGAAATAGACCCGTTATTTCCTTGTGCTAATATGTATGTATGGTATGAGTATTGTAGAGAACTCACTAAGCTTTTGTGCTTATGGTTTAATGTTTATTGATCTTAGGTGCTTCCGATACAAAAAGGAGGGGCTAGGTGTGACTGGACAGCATCCCCAAAAGTTTTCCGCATTGGCTATTCATGATTTTTACTCTGATGTTTAAATGATATAATCAATTTGTTTTTTTGGAACAACCCATTTGTATGGTGTAAGTGCTTTTAAAATGAAAATTTTACTATGAATTTTTGGGACGTTACAAGTTGGTATCAAAGTCTTCGTTTAAGGGAATCAGGAACACTCTCGGTTGTAACTAAACACAAACTGAGGAATTAATAATCTTTTGAAAGAAAACAAGTTTCTAAAAATATTTTTATAAAGAAAAAAGGGATGTGATGCGTGAAATCAACCGAGCTCAAGTAAGTATTTCCCAAAATACCCATATATAGTTATTTGTTTCAGTATGTGTATACGTGTATGGCATGCTAGATTAGGGCTAAGGATCTCCTCATAATTGTATGATGGAATGCTAGGAGAGATGTATTTTTATGCCTACTGTATGAGCCTCTAGAACTACATGCTAGTGTGGTTTTCAGATGACTAGATGAAAAGGCATGATTAGGTGTTGCCCTGGTTTAGATTTCTCGATGCTCGAATGTTGTTTGCTTTGTGCTTTGTGGGACTCATGTAGATGTGAGTTAACTAGTAAGTGAATATGTTAATTTACGTGTTACAAAGGTTAAATAATCTCAGAGTGATTGATTTGGCCCTATTTTGCAACTCTCATCTGAGTCTAGCCGTTGTTGAGTTTTTTAGTCGAAGGATTATCTAAACTTTGTTGCATGTGATTGTATTCATGAAGTAGTTTATTGAACTCAGCAAGAATTCTTCAGCAGCTGATGGCAGGGTGAGACACCTAAGAGACTAGGAAGTGTTTTAGTGGGTTTGGATGCACTGTTTAACGAGTACTTAGAGTACTAGTTTTATTAGGGGACTTAGGGGATTTGGGATGATTCTTGAGAAAAGTATGGATAGGAGTGGAAGGTAGTATTGGGCCCATACCACTGAAAGCACATGATCCATACTCGAATCAAGGAAGTCACGAAGATTCTAGGAAACCTATAGGTTGAGGATTCATTGGTTAAGTTCTGATCATTTGTGTGGTTGCTTTTCAGTATGGTGATGATCACTCATGTAGGGGGTTCTAGTTCAGGTTCAGGCTCTGGTGTTGAGCCGATTGATGAAAGGGTATGCGAGTTTGTTATGTCGGAGATCACTCATGGTATTTTGGATGCGACTCTTGTGATGTTTGTTACCATCAATGAAGGGGTCATGGAGCTCCTGGATGAGCGTCTCGGGGATTTTTGGGCTGAGATTGCAGCAGGACTACTGGGGACATGAACTCTCTCTCATCGGGAGTTCAAGGCTTGTGGAGCCCTAAAGTTTTTTGGGGAGGAGGATCCTATTACTAGCTCTTACTTTGAGGGAGCGAAGGTGGGATATGCATCATGCCTTTAGGGGATCGATTTCGTGGTTGGATTGTCATTGAGGTTTCACAGACCGTACAAGAGGAATTGCCTGACAATATTGGTCATATCACTGATAGGTTAGTCGCCATGTTCTAGGATCAGATTCCAGCCGCTCAAGTAACTATTGGGATTGTTGAGGTGACTTGAGAGTGGGAGATTGGTTTATAGATGAAACTGGTAAAGAGGAAGCAGACTCATGATCTGACTCTGCTAACAACTTCTAAGTAGCTTGATGTTACCATGCCTAGTACCGGAGGCCAAAGGGGCCACCACATTTTCGCTAAGGGTGGAGGAAACCACGAGCCTATGCACTGCAAGTTTAAATGTGGCAGGTGCGGACGAAAGGGTCATGTTCGCCAAGATTGCACCCTGGAGGTAGAATTGTCTTATCGTTTTCATCAACCTGGTCATGTTAGGGAAAGTTTCCCACGTTTGTTGATTGGGGTGACTTAGACCCATCACCCGTGGTCTTTTAGGAGGCAGGGCGAAGACTTCAAGACCTCGCAAGTATGTATACCTTCATTTATTCTAATTTCTTTTGTTTATGCGATTTGGTGTTTGAGACGTAATATTCAATTAGGTTAAGTCCCCACCTAAGGATCGTAGTTCTTCGTGATTTCCTGGTTATTATTATCCGAAGATCATCATATGTCATTTTGCATACCGAGGGCTATTTTTGGAGTGCATCTACTTGATTTGTTTAGTGTGTCATGTTAGTATGAGCATAGACAGAAGCAATTTGAGTATCCTGCTCGGAGGACCAGCCGCCGGATCGATTTGTTAGATCCAGAAAGATAGGTTAGAAGGAGTTGCAGTGTAAATTCATCATATCAGTGGAATTCAAGATGGTTGGGATCTTTCATGGTTGAGAGGTGTAATGGATTGATCAAAACGTGAGTGTAGGGCAAGATGACGCCAGGTCCATGTTTTTAGTAATGTACGTTTGGTCCTTGCATCATAATTTTTCAGGCCAAGATCTCATGGTAGCTGGTTGTCCTTTCTGGGACAACAAAGTAAGAATTCAGGGTATTTGTGTCCCTTAGGTTGGATGTCAGTTGATGGTTGATTTGATTTTTGGATATGATCGCTACCATTAGTGGGGTAAGAGTAGCGGTGACCTATCATTCCTACGATTAGGTGATGCATTGTTCGTATGGGTTTGATTAGCCATTGGGATTGCCAAAAGGATTCGAACACTAACTATTGACGATGTTCTGAGTGCATCAATTTTTCAGCAAGTGGGTTGTTGGATTGGTGATCCGTCCGTTCCGGTCTAGGTTTATTCTTCATTTTCATAAGTTGAAGTTATGTAAGGATTTCGAATTGTATTAGGGAAGGTGCTTTTCATGCAGCGATGTTTTCCTTCAAGAGTAGTGAAGTGTCTAGTCTGGTTCGAGAGTAGATACCCTAGACTGTTTGGTTTTGGAATCTTAGCTCATGTAAGCTCAGGAGGATATTATTGGAGTAGTAAGGTTGCAGGATGATTAAGAAATGCATCGATTATGAGGATGTCAGAGTGCAGTTAGATCTAAGCGGGGGAGAACCATTTGGAATAGTGGGAATAATTTCAGGTGTGAAACAAGGAGGAGTTTCATACCCTAGGAAAGTGGAGAGCCAGTCCTAGTTGTAGTATAGATTGAGGTTTGCACCATGAATGAGGGTTCAACTTATCTTGACTGAATACGTGAAACATCAATAATGGCGCATGGCAGATATGTGATTAGGTTCAGGTTGAGGGTTGTGTTAGAGCCTAAATGCATGTCATTGTCTGATAAAGGCTTTGGGGTTCGAAACACGTCCCGAACACCTTATTAGGGTTTAGTAGGATGGGGTTTCGACTCATGTTGATCTTGGTTTTGTATTATGGTTGGTTGGTAAGACCATGGGTTAGGTCCATGGTTGTTGTGGAAATGTTGTAAGTCTATGATAAGAGTCGTAGCATTCACTAGGATGAGTTAGACCATCTCATGAGTGGTTGTTGGATTGTAGGAGGGTCAAAGCGCACACATGGTTCGAGTTGGGTCGTATTGTTGGTTGACCACTCCTTGTTAGGAATGAGGATTGTTGGAGTTGTGACGGTGTTTTAGGCTTATATAGAACTCAGTTGGGTGGGATCCATGGGTGAGGCCCATTCGATTATGTAGATTGGGTGAGGCATGTAGGTGAGGCTTGATTGGTTAAGTTATCTTGAGTGATAAGACCATTCAGACATTCGAGGATATGCATAGGACAGATAGTGATTCGTAAGCCCAAGACCAGTAATGGGATGATGGCGAGAACAGGGTGATATGTGAGCTTGAGCATCCTAGCAGATTAGATAGTATCACGGTTGATCGTGAAGCAATAATTGTGTGACTCCTGAGGGTGGGACCCGATAGTAACTGGCTTAGTTAAGTTGTCAGATCATGTTTAGATTAGGGAGACTGTGAGCAATGGATTAAATCTGTGTGATAATTAGGCTAGGGTAGCCTTTATTAGTTAGACTCTTGGGTTAAGTCTCGTTGTGTGACCATGTGTAAGACTATTAGTCTCAATGGTCGGTTAGGGATTTTGCATCCCAGTTTAGTAGAAGGTCAACATGGATGCAGGAGATTTTGGATAGGTCGGATATGGAGAACCTTGATTATCAAGATGCGAGCAACATTTGGAATTGACACCTATGGGAAATACTCGCACTGGAATTCGCCTTATTTTCAAATGAACTGTTTCAGCTATGATAAGAGACTAGGAATTCTGTTTTCCAGTTGTCAGCAAGATGATCCAGGAACAGAAGGGTTTCGTCGATTCATGTTGTGAATTAGAGTCTTTATGGATACAAGGTGAGATGGTTTTATCTTTTGGTAAGTTGGATAGTGTTTATGGTTTTCAACTTTTGGGTAGATCAGTTGGAACCTCCTTAGTTGGACAAGGGCGGAGGATTAAGGTTTGATTTTCCATTATGGGTATGTGATCTCTGCTACGATTAGGGCTTTGAAATCAGTAACAAAAGACGGTTTTCTGCCCAAGAAGACTTTTCGGTCCTTATTAGCATCAAGGAAGTTATGGCAGAGTTTTCGGGTGTGGCAAAGTAAGTTGTAACGAATGATTTAGAGGACAAAATCCAATTCAAGTGGGGGAGAGTTGTAAAACCCGTGCTCCATTTATTTTTCATTTTCATCCTAAACTCTTAAATTTTTGCAAATTTGGTCCTTACGTGGGGCGTACCCTATGTGTACGTTGGGTGTACTTCATTAAATATGGAGGGGACTCCATTGAGTACATTGGGCGTACATAAGGAGTATGCAGGGCGGACATAAGGAGTACACATGTTGTACTCATGCTGATTCCAAAAACCTAAATTTATGGTTGAGACCCTATATAAACACCTTAAGTCCCTTGAAGCCTCTTCATGTTCAACCTCCACTTACCCCAAAGCATTCATTTCAAAACCCTAGCTACTTTGTGAAGATCTTGAGAATTTTAAGTGATCTTTTTTTTTTTTGTTTTGTGGAGAAGGAATTCATTAAAGGAACATTAGTGAACTTGGAGCTATCTAGAACTTTCATCCCATTTGCAAGTCTCAGAAGGTATAAAGCTTTAACTTTATGATTCCTTGGTTTAGATCTAGGTTAGTTTAGAGTTTTTCATGCTTTTGATCCCATGGTTTCTGTTCTTGTGAGTAAAAGCTACTTCGAAGCTTGTGATTGTCATATCTTTCCATTTCTGAGGAAAGTCATAAAAATGGGATCTTGATGGTTGCTTTTCCCCCATGCAAGTGTTTCGAGTCATTAGAAGATGCTAAGGATCTAGGGTTTGATTTTAGACTCCATTAGGCCATGCAAAGTCATAAAGTAAGTAACTTTATAACTTTAGACGTCTATTAGAGTCACACCTGAGTGTTGTATGTTTGGTCTTAAGCTATTAAGAGCTTAATGAAGAGTTGGCAATTTTCTCGGTTACGCGGAGCATAACCCCTTATTACACGGTGCATAACGAGACTTTGCCCCATTTTTTTTGTGGAAACTCGGTACATATGTCGTAAGGAAGGAGCATGCATGGCGTATGCGTCATTTTTGGGCCTTGGGCCATGTTTGGTTGGGTCTAGCTTGGAAAGGGTAGAATGGTATTTTACCTTAGAGAGAGAGAGAAAGAGTATGTAATGGACCTTTGATTATGATTATTAGACTAATTCTTAATTAGGGTTGGTTTTAATATATATATATATATATATATATATATATATATATATATATATATATATATAGCGAGGAGATTCTTGGATCAGCAGCTCGGGAGTGAGAATTATCTGGTATCAATTAATGTGAGTCTTCTCACTATACTGTAGGACACTAGGTGTCGTATGTGCTTGTTGTCTTTGTGACTCTTTATGTATGCACGTATGCCTAAATGTTATATGTATGTGGGGTGAAATAGACCCGTTTGGTTGAAAAACACCAATTGAGTCGGAAGGGACTCTAGAGTGAAATAGACCCGGGGGTAAAATAGACCCGTTCGGTTGAAAAATATCGATTGATTCGGAAGGAACTCAGGGGTGAAATAGACCCAGGGGCGAAATAGACTCGTTATAGGCTTGTGCTAATAGGTATGTATGGTATGCAGTATTTTGAGGAACTCACTAGGCTTTGTGTTTATGGTTTAATGTTTATTGGTATCAAGTACTTCTAGTACGAATGGGAAGGGGATGGCATGACTGCACAGTATCCCCTAAAGTTTTCCGCATTGGCTATTCAAGATTTTTACCTTGGCGTTTAAATGATATAATCACTTTGATTAGTTTTGGAACAACCCATTTGTATGTTTTAAGTGCTTTTAAAATGGAAATTTTACTATGATTTTTTGGGACTTTACTTGAAATGTTTAGATTTCAACATCCTTCGACATGTTCATGATACACATACCAATTCAAATTATAATTTGATCAAAAGTTCAACTCTCTTTTTCTTTTAAAAAAACACCAATTCTTTGCAAATACATATATATATATATATATATATATATATATATATATATATATATATATATATATATATATATATATATATATATGGCATACATTGATACACATATACATGTATTAATTGTCAAGAAAAGATTATGAACAAAAATCTATCACTTTGGAGAAGGCGGTAACAGTGGTGATGACCTAAAATCAAGAAAGTGAAGTAGGAAAATTTGTCTAAAGAGAAAGAGAAAGATAAATGAGGAAGGAGATGCACTATCATCACCGGAAAATCTCTTTGCCCTTCCCCGCTAATGTCACAGTGGGCTAGTTCCTGGTGGTGTGGTGGTGTAAACTCGAACAAGTGAGTTGAAATCGTAGGTAGAGGGACGGAATTGTCAAAGCGTGAGTGAGAGGGAGAGATAACCGTGAATGGCAGAAATGAACCCAATTCGTCGATCTAAACGAAACACAATTACCAACGGCGTTTTAGCAGTGATTAGTACTATTATCAGAAAAAAGTTGGATGAGAAGATTCCGCAGTCATTGTTTTGGGGTATTAGCGCCAACGAAAGTCGCCGCTATTTCTGTCGCTGCTGTTTTTTATGTACGATGAGAGTTACCAACCATTGGATTCTGATGATAATCGACAGATAAGGAACATACTAAGCAAAAGCACACAAATTTGACTTTATTGGTTTTACTGACGATGCTGTTAGCAACCACAGAAGCAATATTGGCGATAAGTAAAGATTGTCGTAGCTATTGCGTCCGTCGCCAGTAATGCCAACATTTATTGTATAAGAGATGAATAATTTTGATGATGACAAATATTTATGAAAATGATGCGATTTTAAAATCGTTTCTGCAAATGACGTTTGGGACAATTAGCATATAGAGTCTGTATTCAAATTTAAAAAAAAAATAATTAACTTTTTATAAAAATTTGATTTTAACATTATATTTTTCTTCCATGTTAAATTGGATGTTTATTTTATAAATTTGTTACAATTCAGACCAATTAATTGGCCAACCAAGTGGTCAGCCATGAGATTTCGATGTGTCAGCTTTTTATAACGTAACATTATTTGGCGACATCATATTTTGAATGTCAAAATAAAAAAAAATATGGGATGTTGTATTTATCGAACATACATTGAATTTTAAAAAATTTATAAAAACCGATAATAAATATGTTTACTTATAAAGTAGCGGTCCTAAAGAAAGTTGTAACGTCCCAAATTCCATAATACAAATTTTCATTTTTAAAAATAGGATAAATACTCATTTTTATAAAGTTACATTAAAGTCAAACAATTTGTTCATAAACCATAATTCAAAAGCAGAGTTATAAGGAAAACAATGTGGAATCTCGAATCATAAAATTGTTGATGTGCGTGTGTATAGTGCCGTCTTCGAAATCCGATGAGTACATGAAAAACATTTGAATCCACAACTGTAAGCCAAAGCTTAATGAGTTCCCCAAAATACCTCATACAACAATACACATACAATGCATGCACACATGATCTTATAGCCTGACTGGAGCGCCTCACAAGGCCTACAATATACTTGGAACGCTCTACCGGGACTACAGTCTATTGGCCCACCTCATAAGGCTTATAGTAGCTAGATCGCTCCCTTGGGCATATAGTCTGACTAGACCACCTTGTAAGGCCTATAATACATTGGACTGCCCGGGTATCTTGGCCTACAATACAAAGCAGGACTAACTCAACCCAACCAACCACAATATGTTGGCATATGCACATAAACAAACAAACACACAATAGCCAACAATACAAGTAATCATAATAGATCTAAAAATCTAACAGATTACTACAACATACCAACATCCTATCCATAAGGATACATAAATCACTACAGTATAACAACATCCTACACATAAGGATACATATTACAATACAAAGTGTAATGAGAGAACTCACTTGAGCTAACCAATAGAAGCTCAACAATAAACCTAAGCAACATAATAGGTAACACAAGCTGCCTAATGTCAAATTGAGAGTAGTTCTTAGCTAAACACTCAATTCTATCATAATTTTGCCAAAAGTCAAACTGGTCAAAAAGTCAATTGTCTGACGCTACGCTCAGCGTAGCACACCAATCTATGCTCAGTGTAGCACCCCTAATTCCCCAAAACTCTATTAAGCTCTTAATACAGAAGTTTCATTTTGATCTGAACTAAATGAAAATCTTAATGGATAAAGTCTCTGACTTTATCCATTTGCATGGATATAAGGAGCAAAAAATCAAACCCTAAGTCCATAAAGTCATATTTTTTCTCAAGAACTCATGCATTAAAGGATGAGAGTGCCCAAGCTCTCATTTTTATGATTCTCCCAACTCAAAGACATCATAAATTGACACTCGCATGGTTTAGAGTACCCCATACTAAAAAAACCAAGATTATGGGGAAAAAAGTTTATAATATCAAGACCAAACTAGATCTAACATGAATAAGCATCAAGATAGAAACTTTATACCTTCTGGAGATAGATGAGAGGATGCAAATTTTGGATCTACACTAATTTGATGTCTTAAGTGGTTCTACAATACTCCTCTTCCTTCAAAAGTGAACACTCCAAAAGCTCAAAACTCACAAATGATGGTTAGGGTTTCAAGGAGGTCGTTTGGGAGGGTGGAGGTTGAGCATGGGGATGATCTGAAGGAGTTAGAGCCTTTAAATAAGGCTTACAACCATAGATTTAGGGTTTTGATCGAGAACAGCTACACTCAGCGTAGCCTAACCTACGCTCAGTGTAGGTCACTAAAACCATGTCCAACATTCCCATCTACACTCAACGTAGGGCATAACTTCCTAAATACAATCTTTAAACAGATGTAACTTCTTTGTTACAAATCCATTTTCAGTGATGTTTATATTCACAAAAAGGTATTGACGGTACCCACAACGCTAGCAAATTACTTTTGACTTAATACATGACAACCTAAAACCATAATCCATGCATGAAGCCCAAAATATTACTTTTCCTATTTAACCTTTTCACTTCAAAGCACAATTTGAGGGCTTTAATCACTTAACCAACATTATCAATATTTGATAGGGTCTAAGCTCCATTCCTTTGAAACCCAAGACCTTACTTGATCTTATTACGGCCCCTATCCCAAAATTAGAAATATCATGTAACAAGGTGTTACATAAGTAAGAAAAAAGGGGTTTTACAAGCATTTATTATTTGAACTTACAAAAAAATTTAGTAAAACATATATTTAGTAATGGTAAAAACGAATATTACTACACTGTTATTACTATATTTTATGTAACATTTTAATATAAAATTGATAATAAATATGCTGGGAAATCTAAAAAAAAATCTCTATGTTTTTACTCTATTGACTAAAAAGTAACCCTTGCTTTTTTTTTGCAATATAAACATGGAAACCAGTAAACACTTGCAAAATAACTCTTTTAATTGGTTAGTGCCAGTTTTAAGGGTTAAATGCAAAAAATAAATAAATAAAATTATAGTAAAATAGAATCAGGATGACTTTTTCATTAATAAGATTAAAGTTTAAAGACTTTTTTTTGGAGATTTTATTAATTATATGTACTAAATTTATTTGAAGAAAACTTATATTTATTTATTAAAAAACTCAGAATAAATATAACTTTTTTTATTAAAAAAACAATAATGATAATTTATATATCATTTTTGGAAAATAAAAATTATGATTCTCTTTCATAAATATCATTACTACAATCATAAAGATGTCATATATATATATATATATATATATATATATATATATATATATATATATATATATATATATATATATATATATCCTATATAACTTAAAAAGACTTTGTTGATTCGTTGCTAGAAGTGCATTTCTAGGCAAATGTTACTTTATTGTTGAATTTTTTGGTAGTGTGTGTAAAATGTTTATCATAAAACTACAACTTACCAAAGATCTTTTACAATCGAACGACACCTTAGAAAATAAAGGTTTATCAGAGGTTGTTATTCCTAAATAGAGCTCCACTATAGATTATGTGGCATAGAAACCCACTTATTATGACAAATCAACAAAAGTTCGTTTTTATGTTCATTAATGCCTCATATATGTCAAAAAATTTCATAAAACATGATAATGATATTATAAAAGCATTTTTGAATAAATGTATTTTATTTACATTAAAACATTGGGATGTCATCGTCAATACAGAAACATAAGCATAACGAAATATTACAAGCCTTATAGTAATTAAACTAGTGGTCTAATACTCCTTGAATCTCTAAGCAAAATATATCTTTTATATAGCCACCTGTGATACAATAAACTGAGTGGGTTATGTGTAACACCCCGTTTATTTAATAAATAAATAAACAAATTAATGAATGAATAGTAGCCCTAAAATTAATAATTATATTGCAAGGCGTTGGTCTCGAGGAGTTAACTGTCATAATTTTAGAAGGCGAGGATTAAAGTGTAAAATCCGGACTTAATTTGTAAGTAATATTGAAGGCGGGGACTAAATGGTAATTTCAGGGACTTCATTTGAAGAGATTTTGGAGGCTAAGGAGCTGTTTGGTAAATTAGGGGTAGAATTTGAGAGGAATTATGGAAGCAGGGGTGTAATTGGTAAATTTTGTACCTAAATTATAATGGATTTTAGTGCTGAGGGTTTAAATGATAAATTTTGGGCTAAGCTTGAAAGAAGAAGGGAAGGGATGGACTATTGTTGTCACTATGGCAAACCTTTAGAATGGAGACGGGTATTTAAATGTTCTGCAAACCCTAACCCAAGTGGCCTTTTAGCAGCCGCCACCCTCTCCACCTTCAACCTCCGGCCGCCGCTGCCTAGTCGAGTTCCACCACCCACTACCGTTGAAGACGGGAAGACAAGGACCCGACGTCATAGCCAGGAATTATAGGGTGAACAAGCTTGCGAGTGCTGCCGCTTGCCGACTGTCTTTCATAGTGGAGCTCAACTGCCGCTGATACTGTTGTTTGTTCCTTCCTCCGTTTCTCCCGCCGCTATACCGCAGTTCACGACCGTCGGCGCCATCCCAAGCGTTCGTCACGACCGGGCAGCATCCGACCATCTCTTACCGTTAGAAAAGAATGCCTCCACCGGTGAAGATTCAGTTGCCATAAGCCCCATTGTAGCGCTGTTGTTCCGCCGCAGCCGTTCTTCGAGCATGTTCATGTGGATGTGTGTTGCTCGGCTGGGAATTAAAAGAACCGCCGCTGCCACCGTGAGGTGGTGGCTGTCATCGCAATTTGTTGATATCACCGCCGTGAGCCACTAGGTGGGTGGCTGGGGTGCATCTCGCAAATCTGTAGTGTGTGTGTGATTGTCTTAGGGTTTGTGGGTGTTTTGTGTGACTAGAAAAACAAGAAAGCCACCACAAGGGTGGTTGCATGTGTTTCTTTTAGTGAGTGAGTGAGTGAGTGTGTGGGTGTCTATTTGGTATTTTGCATTGTAATATTGTAACCGGTGACTTGAATAATAGAAAGAAACTCAAAACCACCACCGTGAGGTGGTGGCTGCCGCTACCAGCCGCCGTGTTGGGTGGCGGTGTGCTTAGTCTATGTTTGGATTGCTTTTGGAGTGCTTGGAAATGATTGGACAAGAACCATAACCACCACCGTGAGGTGGTGGCCGCCACTGTGAGCCGCCATTAACCAGCACTACCCGAGGTGGTAGTGGGTGGTGCCTGACTAATGAAACCCTAATGGGCCTAGTGAAAACCTAATGGTCCTAGTGAAACCCTGATTGACCTAATGAAACCCTAATGGGCTTAAAGATTTAGTTTTGGGTCTATTGGGCTATGATTGGGTGGGAAACCCTAATTTTGGATATATGGGCCTTGGACTTATCGGGACCCATATTTGGACCATTGGAATGGAATTTTGAAGTACACCCAATCACACCATATGATTTATCTGGTAGAGTAATGGACTTAATGGATTAAGTCCTTAATGGGTTTAGTGAGAAACACTTAACCCTAATTGTCATTTTATGTGAAACCCTAATTTCATTTAGGCCTTAAGTTAGGCCTTTATATTAGGATTTGGTGATTGGGCCAATATGGGGCCATTCAAGAGCAATTATATGGATTAGAATAATTTAATGGGCTTTAGGGTAAGGCCCATGTTAGGGGTTTGGGTCCAATTTGGAAAATTGGGCCATAGATGGGCCATAATTGTGCTTTTATGATTATGAGATATTGGACCATCTGAATGCCAAATGTTTGGACTAGACTAAATGGTTGGGCCTCAGGTTAAGACCATGTAGAAGTTTGAGCCCAATTTGGAAAATTGGGCCATATGTTGGGCTTTCACTCATAGTTGACTTTTGGGCCTTTGGATTTGGGCCTTGGGCTTGAATCAAGCTAAGATAGTGGTAAAGCAGTCTTTTACCCCAAGCATCGACTTATGGGTATATGTGATGGAACCCAATTATTAATTGGGTGTTATTTGATGTTGACAGATTCAGGAATCTGTCATCCAGCAACTAGGGTTTTGTCAACAGGACTTCAGCAATGTGAGGTGAGTTTTCTCTAGTAAGAAGGGGTCTAAGGCACCAAGGTCGACCCGTTTAGATAGTAGTAGTTTCGGACCATGGTCCAATGTCGGGCGGGGCCCGAAGTAGGTTTATATGTTTTCCGGATTCTGATCCGATGTCGGGGCGGTCCCGAGAAGGGTGTATGTATGCTTGATGTCTTTATGATTCATGCATGTTATGTGTTATGTATTTTAGGGCAAGCTCGATGCAAAATTAGCTTATATGATATGTGTACCGGACTTCGGTCTGATTTCGGGGCCAGCCTGATGAAGTTATTATGTTTATATGTTATATGCTTATGTGTTATGTGCTTGTTGCTATGATATGTATTCCCAACTTCGGTCCGATGCCAGGCGGGGCCCGATGCAGTGGGCTAGGACCAAGTTATGTTTATGTTGTTTGCATTATTGATGTGTTTATATGTATACCGGATTTCAGTCCGATGCCGGGGTAAGGCCCAATGTATGTTATGTGGTAGAAGGAGGAGACTCACTAAGTTTCGTGCTTACAGTTTTTAGTTTTGGTTTCAGGTACATCGGTTTTCAAATGAAGTGCTCAGGAAGATTGCAGTGCACATACCATTCGTTTAGTCTGGGATGTTGATACTCTGATATATTTTGACAGCTGTTATGATATTTTGAGATGTACTATTTATTCTTTTTATATGATGATGATATTTATGGTTTTATTTATGATTTAAAAACAAAAATTTTAGCCTGTATTTTTGGGATGTTTCATTATGTTGGGAAACTTGGTGAGTACATAGGGATTTCAATCCTGCAATATGATAATAATGTATAAGTCAAACCTGCAAATCCAACTATTAACACATATATATCATATCTATAAAACAATGTATCCCATCCCGTCGATTCCCACGTATAGATCCTATACAACGATCTTACAATATCTAGCCTAGAGGATCAATATGAACAACAAACTGACGGCACTGCTTCGGAAATTCACTGGCAGCAAATGAGGATCAATAAATACATCAAATGAGGGAAATGGAATAAGTTTCACCACAACCCACCATTCATAAAACAACAAGACAATTAAGTCGTAGATGGTTATCTAGATAACTATGCCATGCAGTGGTCTGAAATCGTGAGGTATTTTACCCCCAAACCCACCCTATCTGACAATACAACATCAGACGTACCTGGTAGTGGTCTATTACCGACACACTCTATTAGGCAGTCTACGAAGTTCCCTCAATTACTTCATGAAAAGAAACGCCGACACATGAAGCTCGTCCGATCACTTCATACAAGAAACGATGACTCCAAAGCTCTTCAAAATAAAAGTATGGGGAAATACTAATAAAGTACTCCCATTCGCTCCCGTATCCTGACACGCAATAGGTTCAAAAAAGACTTTATACATGATAGTACTTCTAGCACATTATAGTACGTTGGTATGAGTAGGACTCGTACCCCATAACATAATAATATCCTGGCATAAGCATCACCTGAAATACAAAGCTTTGAAAAAGACTTGATACTTAGAAAGTACTTTTGTACGTAGGACTTACTCCATCGATCATCAATCTCCTCGAATAGAGTTTCTACTCTCTACTCCGATCACACGCGTACCCTTAATAAGATACTACCCAAAATCCAAACTTAATTGAACCAAGTATCTCTTTTAAGTCTAATTTCATTAATAAGAAAGCCTACAATGTTTATAATCAACTTTCAATACTAACTCTGTTTCGGCAACACTATCCTAATTTAGTGTAATATTTTATACAAAGTATTAAGTATTAACATAAATTCATCTTCTGGGTTATAATACATCTATTTTTATATCGTGTAAATACATCTCAACCCATATAGAACCATGTCTGGTTCGTATAGCGTATATCATTAAATATACATATAACACATATTTCCAGATAATAATCATATAACTCACATATAAACTTTCAACATATATTTAACACTTTTATTAATACTTGTATTAAAAGCATGTTCATGAAGGGACTATGCAATCACTGGTGACTCGAAATTCGGACAACGCTTCGCTTCTAACAATCGTCTTTTCCTTCGATGAAACCTAGCATTATTCTCACTAGATTTTAGTCTAATATTTATTACGACTAATTATTAGTCTAGATTTATCATTAAATCAAACTCTACTTCAATATCTATCAAGTAAGGATCAGTCAGCAAGACAATTGGGAGGGAGGAACATTTCGGCACATAGCTTTTCTGAAATCCAACAACCAAACCCAACGTGACCATTCTAGACACCTCTCCCGTAAGTAGATCAATCAGTATAACGACTTTGAATCAATGATAAATCTTGCTTATAGGTTTATACTTAAAGTAGGATAAGCATAACTTACTTACAAGAGAGTTTAGCGAAGAACAGGGTTCTGTGCAGGCTGAACTTCTAAGCCAAAAGCTCTTCTTCTCAGAGCCTTCTGGCACTCTGGGACTTGCCTCTAACTCCTAAAAAGGGCTAGAGAAAAACCTTGAGGGTTTGGGGATGATTGGGAGAGAGTTGGATTGAATTGGTGTGGAGAAATGAGGAGAAACGCCACCTAATTAATTATAGGTTGACAACTCTTGCGTACGTTGGGCGTACTTAGTATGTTGGGTGTACTTCTTGTTATGTTGGGCGTAACCTTGCAAAGTGTCACAATCTCGTAACCTTGCAAAGTGTCACAATCTCGTGAAAAGTAATGGGGAGGAAGGTGTGGCCCAGATCTTGCCACATGTCATTCGTTGGTTAATCCTAAAAACTAATTATCTTCTAAAATCCATAACTTTTGCATATGATCTCCGTTTTTTAACGTTCTCTATATCCACGCGTAGGTAGCGACGTGATCTACAACTTTCGTTTAGACTCCGTCGGCTAATTTTGACTTTATTTGTAAAGTTATATTGTAATAGGCTTAGACAGTTAAAGTTGGTTAAAAATTCATAACTTTGTCATCCGACGTCCGTTTTCGGCTGTGTTTATATCATTAAGCTCCTATTAACGAGAGTTTTAATTTTCTGTTAGGTTGTGTCGGTTAAAAATCGATCGATCCAAAATTCAATTTTCTGGGTTGTGTACTGCTATGCAGAATTTTTAGAAAAATCATAACTTCCTAATACGAAGTCAGATTTGGACATCCTCTACATGCACGCTCTCGGTTTAACGTATATTACGAATTTCTTTTAGATCTTTAAAGCTAAAAATTAGTTTATCAAAATTTCACTTTTTACGTTACGCGGTGTTGTGTCGGTTTAGTCGTAAAACTTCGACGGGTCATAACTTCTTCGTTATAAGTCGGATTTCAGCGTTCTTTATATGTACGAAATCCTTGTCACATATACTATAACATGGTTACGATTATTTACTCTAAATAATCTTCTATCAAAAAGTCATTTTTTACGCTTATTGTCTCTAAATTAACTAGCCCGAATCTGCGGGCGTTACACATAACCACGACCATTTACTACCAACAACACCATCTTCACTATAAAACACTCATAGAACGCCCAAAATGACAATACATACCAAAATGTCAGTCATTAATGAACACAAATTCAGACTTCGGATATAACCACACAATTGATGTAAATATGATGGCTTTTGTGGCAATAACTATAATACAATATCTACAATAGTCATAAAAACACATGTTAGATGCAATTAATATGACTTTTGTTGATTTGTCCTAAGGAATGCGTTTCTACACCACATATATCATGGAGCTAAATTTAAAAATTGCATTTAGATGACAACTTTATGATTATAGTAATGATATTTATTAAAAAGAATCACAAAAAAAAAAATCCCAAAATGATATATAAATTATCATTATTATGTTTTTTAATAAAAAAAATATAATTTTTTTAGTAAGATGATATAGATAATATCTTTATTTTATGTTTTTTTAATAAATAAATAAGAGTTTTCTTCAAATAAATTAAGTATATATAAAAAATCTTTGGAAAATCCTTAAAGTTTAATCTTATTAACAAAATAGCCATCCATCATTTTCTTTTTACAATTTAACCCTAAAACCGGCAGTAACCGATTATAAGAGTTATTTTGCAATTTACCAGTTTTAATGGTTAAACTAAAAAAAATATGAGTGGTTTCTTTTGTCAATAGAGTAAAAATAGAGTAAAAATTTATGGATTTAATTTTTAATAGATTTCTTAATATGTTTACTTATAAAGTTTTAATTATTAAGTTTGTGTCTTTGTGTGTGTTATATTTACCATTACTATATACTAAATACAGCATCTGTTTTACAGTTTTACTAAATAAATTTATGTAAAATTTTAATGTAAAAACCGATATAAATATGTTTACATATAAAGGTTTATTTATTTAATGTGTGTGTCTGTGTGTGTTTTAGTGTGTTATAGAAGGTTTGCATGAGAGCAATGACAATGAGGCAGGCAACCTTTGGCTAAGAGCTGCGCGTAAACCATGCAGCATGCATCGTCAGCCACGCATTTGGCCAAACTCAAAGCGTGTCACGCATCTATCACATCTCTCTCTCTCTCTCTCTCTCTCTCTCTCTCTCTCTCTCTCTCTCTCTTTTCTCTCTCTCTCTCTCTCTCTCTCTCTCTCTCTCTCTCTCTCTCTCTCTCTCTCTCTATATATATATATATATATATATATATATATATATATATATATATATATATATATATATATATATATATATATATATATATATATATATATATATAGTGTTGGCCATAAATTGC
Source organism: Lactuca sativa (assembly GCF_002870075.4). Lineage (NCBI taxonomy): Eukaryota > Viridiplantae > Streptophyta > Magnoliopsida > Asterales > Asteraceae > Lactuca > Lactuca sativa. Next base: position 33,772,156 of record NC_056629.2, on the reverse strand, counting down.
ATGCTTTAATGAAAGGAAAGAATGAAGACATCAATCGAGGAGAAGTTCTGCGAATTCTACGAGAAGTGGGTATGTCAGCTAGAAGAATATCTTAGATTTCTCGTTCAAGATTACACACACGAATCAGATTACGAAAATTTAGTGGCGAAGATGACAACCCATCACAAGAATTACTACAAATTTAAATGGGCAGCTGCCCATGAAGACGTTTGTGCGTTTTTCTCGCCGGTGTGGTTAACACCATTCGAAAACGCTTATCTGTGGGTCACCGGTTGGAAGCCGTCGGCGGTTTTCCGGTTTGTGGACTCGTTGCGGTTGACGGGAACAGGACTGGTGGACTTGACGGAGGAGCAGGTGAAGAGAATTGAAGGGTTGAGGATGAAGATTAAGATGGAGGAGGAGAAGGTTGAGAGGGAGATGGAGAGACAGCAGGTGGGGATGGCGGACAGACGGATGGTGGAGATGGTGAGGTATATGAGATATGGTGGTGGTGTCGGCGGTGGTGATGCGGTGGCGGTGGTGGCGGTGAAGGGGTTGTTGGGTGGGTTGGAGAGAGTGATGAAAATGGGGGATTGTGTGAGATTGAAGACGTTGAAAGGATTGTTGGATTTGATGAATCCAAAGCAGTGTGTGGAGTTGTTGGCGGCACAGTCGATGTTTCATGTTGAGTTGCGGAAATGGGGCAAAAAATTGTGATTTTGTAAGTTTTTCTTGATACAACAAGACAATTAGTTCTAGTTGTTAATGCATGTTTTGTGTTTGTTGTACTGATTTTATGGGATTATTCGAGGTTCGAATCTGTCACACTAAGCATATCATTAATCTTGTATATTACATAGTTGTTAAATAAAAGTATAAAGATATATTTTGTTATAAATTAATAAGGTTAACAATTAAGTTGAGGATTTAGTATATTGACAGATTCATAGATGTTTTTGAGCTATTTAAATTCTTGTGATCACGGAGTTGAGCCCAAGCTATTCAAACTCACATTTTTCAAAAGATTTGCATGTAAAAATTAAGAAAAATAAAAACAGATGGGAAAAAAGGCAGAGTCTGTCATTATCATGGTTAAAACCGTTATTTATCATGGTTTGAATTCACTTGTTTGTTTGATGTTGACTCGTTGTGTACTTCTGGATTATATTCTTGGGATGTGATGTGGCTAGTCTTTATGACGTCATAAAAAATATCAGTAATGTTTCTGGATTTTGTCATCCTATAAAGTAGTTGGAGCTTAAAGATAAAAACTTCAGAATATTAATTAGTTGCATCAAAAGATATATATCTGGTCTAATGGTCTTTATCGAGACAAATTATTTAAAACTCGACTTTTTTTTATAACTTTTATAAGTGGGATTATTTTGTTCTTTAAACTAACAACACAATTTTGATCCTTTTGATAATCAAATAGCTGGTCCTTCCTATGGATCTTTGATCTATCTATTCGTATGAGTATCGACCTCTGTTACATAAGCATGATCTGACAATTATTGAATCATCACCATCAACTGAATCTTATGAATCATCACCATCAACTGACATCCTTACGAGGGAAATATCACATATGCACCTTGTTTGGGGAGACCGATGAGGATTTCAACGATTTTGTTGGGCTAGTTTCATTAACAATTAAGCCCAAACTTTGAAGGTGTTATACTGTTATACGTGGGCCCTCAATGCCTTGTCCTCGCACAAAAACTGAAAAATAAACATGTTCGGTATGGAGGTGAGCAAATTGGTTTTTTTATTCTTTGACGAACCGGTTAATGGCGAGTTTAAAATCGATCTAGTTTTGGGTTTTTTTCGTCTGGTCTTTTTTGGATGATTTTGTTTCATAACATTTATTACAACCAAAATATATTTGTTAGATTTATGTTCAAGGATATTCAATACTCAAGTTAATATATAGCATTTTAATATTCCATTAATGTAGAAAACTTAAAAATTATTTCATAACATTTGATAAGTTATAGAAACATAAACATTTTTTTTAATGGCTGAAAATGTATATAAAAAGACCAGTAGCAAACGATAGGGCAAAACGAGAATTAAATCGAAGTGTTTAAAATAGGATTGTTAAACCATAAGTTTCAATTAGGATGAAACTTATGTTTCCTATGCACAACCTCCAAATGCACCACCAAGCAGAAATAATTATAGCATCCAAAACTTGTTTTCTAGCCACCGAAAGCCAAGACGACGTCACCATCTGACCAATATTTGAAATAGTCAAATAGAAGTAATATGAGAAAAAGTAACATCGCACCACTTCTTCAATTTAGAGAACACAGATCTAGCCACATCACAATCCAAAAAAACATGATCAATCTCTTCCACAAAATCACCACATATCAGGCACAACATACTAGGAATGACGATTCCATGGTTAACAAGATTATCTTTCATATGAAGAAAATTTAGTAACAATCTCCAACAAAAAAGGTTAACCTTAATCGGAAGTAGCTTATTCCATAAAGAAGGCAAAGAACCATGAGGTAACCTAATATCATCAATGAGCAACTAGGTATTTTTGACCGAAAAATCACCACCAACACCCAATTCCAAATCCAACTATATGAACAAAGAGAAAACTGAAATTCCCCACTATCTTAGATAAATTTGAAAGTTGGGTTGTAACAACACCTCCTCTAATCTGCCTTCTCCATCGCCAAACTCATTTATGATTCCCATGTCTATCAACGATCAAACAATCTGGATTAGACTCTAAAGCAAAGAGTTTAGGAAAAAATGTTGAAAAGCAACATCTCCAACCCAAACATCTTTCCAGAACAAAGTATTTAAGAGAATTGATAGCAATAATTTGATTATCATTAAGTTTAATCTCCGATAAGATAATAGAATACCAAACACCTATAATTGTAAATTTTCGATCCACTGTCATAAAACCTCATGTCTCTCTCCATGCACAGATTTAATAACCTTAATCTAAAGCATATATGAATTATTAACAAAACTCCAATGCCATTTTGACATAATTCATCATTAATACCGAGACCACAAAATTTTTTAACTACCAAACCTTATTCCACTTGACCCAATGCATTTTTTTCATCTATATCTGCCCCCAAAAAACATTGGCTCTAGCCGCCTCCAAATCTATCAACAACTTTAACTGACATTTTAAATAAAGAGCAATAATAGATACCCAGAGAGCCTAAAACATGACAAATAAGACTATACCGACCTTTAATAGAAAGTAACTTCGCCTTCCACCCTCAAAGTTTAGACTTGAATATTATCTAAGATCGGACTCCAATCAATAACGTGAGACATATCTGACCTACACGAACTCCAAGATAGGTAAACGGTAATTTACTTGCTTCACAACCTATAGACAAAGCTAAAGACATGATCTTGTTTTCCTCTATAAGTTCAGACTTTAATTTATCCAACATATTTATTGAAATGACATATTAGGGAAATTCAAAATTTTGGAGTTCTCGTATGTGTATTCGATCGAAGGTGGAATATTGTTGGTTGTGGGCGGTGTTGGACGGTGGAATCTTTGTTTAATTTGCATTTCATTCTTTAGTATTGGCAGTGAAGTATCCGTCGATTTCTTTAAGATCAGTGTTTAGTATATGATGACATTCCCGCTAACGTTCAATCATTTCGTATTTCAAAATCTCATTTTTCATATGGGTTAAGCATGTTAGGAAATCAAATGACACTTGTCAAGAATCTACACATATCTGATGTCACTTGCCAAGCTATGATGACCCTTGTTAGGAAGTAATACGAATAATACACGAAACCAACAACACAAAAAGACAAAGTATTTATGTGGTTCGGTCAGGGCGGCCTACGTCGTACATGAGGGAACTATTCTTTATTAAGAGAGTTCTCAAACATAGATTACAAATACAACCAACAGAGATTCGACCTACTCATTAAGGATACAAGACACTAAAGACCCTCAAACAAATTACTAGCAGGCATCCCTCATGTCACTTGGTGGCACCTCTATTTCATGACACTTTGTTGAGGTGTCATAATGGCACATCAGGTGCCATTGAGTGGCACCCTGTCACTTGGAGGCACCTCCAGTTCATAATACTTCTGCGAGGTGTCATGATGACGCATCAGGTGTCATTGAGTGGAACCTTATCACTTGGCAGCACCTTATGTGCATGGAACGTTTTCTAATGCTCTGGTCTTCTATTACATGCTCCTTCCAAAGTGTGCCATCATATTCGAGGAGTGCCATCATAACCAAGAGTGTCATCGTATCCAAGAGTGTCATGATATCCAAGAGTTCCAACATATCCAAGAGTATCATCATAACCAAGAGTGACATCGTATCAAAGAGTGCCATCATATCTAAGAGTTCCACCATACTTCATTGAAACCAGATGCTCCATGAGCATTCTCCAAATGCTCAAGTCACAATTTATAATCTCCACCTTGACTTGAGTATTCTCTAAACTCCGCTAGAAAAGAAAAAAAGAACTTCGTATCCCATCTTGCCATCCATCCACAAATGGATTTAAGTCATGCGAACCTCAACCAAGTTCAAGAAAATCTTAAACTTCTCTCTATGAAACAAACTTGTCAACATGTTTTTTGGATTCTCCTTAGTATCAAACTTTTTAATTCAAAACTTGTTATAGAACACGATAAGTTTCTCCACCTTCAAAACAAGACTATGAATGACACCAATTGTCCATGATCTTCTTCTCATTAGATCACATCTATGGTCTGAGCCTAACCGCCAAAAAAGTACCAATGAGTTTGTACTGATCATAATAGAATGGTCAAAAGACTTTTTAATGTAGGGAGAAATGTATAACCATCCTGCTCTTCTATCATTTCAAATTAACATCCCCACTATCTTATTTTCAGCTCTTAAATCGTTCAACACAAGCTCATTTTCCAGAAGCTTCTTCAAGTTGTCTATTTTGGCATCAGCATCACCAGACACTTCTTCCCTGGGTCTTACAAGGGATTCCTCACATCTATGTTTTTCCATGCCACATTGTTGTGTCCCATTTATCATAAATTTGCGTGGGTTTGTGTTACAAACTCCACCTTCTAGCTAGCACCCTGATCCTCTGCAACACTTGTACCACCTCATCTATGGTTACATATAGCAGATTCAAAGTTCACATCTCTAATAATAATGAATTTTGAAGTCTTTCCTTCTTTTGTATACCACAAATGATTACCTTTCCCTCCATATACATATCCGAGAAATATGCACTTCATTTCCCTCAACTCCAGTTTACCATCATTCACACGAGCGTAACCAGGGCATCCAAACATTCATAAACCAAAGTAATTTGAAGGTTTTCCAAACCACTCCTCTTAAGGAGTCTTATAAGTAGTTATATTTGATAGAGATCTATTCACCAGATAACAAGCATTGTTAATTTCTTCCGCCCATAATTGCTTCGATAAATCCACAGATAATTTCATAAACTGAGTATGCTCCAATAGTGTTTGGTTTATTTGTTCTGCCACTCCGCTTTGCTGTGGTGTTTGTGGTACAGTGTGATCCCTTACTATACCTTCCGTTTTTGTAGAATTTGTCAAATGAAGCCTTGTAGAACTCCAACCAATTTTCTATTCTTAGTGACCTGACTTGGTTCCCGGTCTCTTTTTCATCCATAGTCTTCCACTCCTTGAACCGTCCAGACACTTCATCTTCATGTTTTGTATTCAAAAAGTATAGCCAAACCTTCCTTGAGTGTTCATCAATAGAGAACACAAAGTATTTACATCCACTACGAAGCTTCACTGAAGAGGGACCCCCTAAATCCAAGTGAACATACTTGAGGATCTCCAAGCTTGAGTGTTGAACCGAACTAAACTTCACCCTGCTTTGCATCTCTTGAACATAAGCTTTACTAGGTTTAAACTGTCCAGTTACATCTCCACTAAACTACCCAGGTTTACTCATTTTCATACCCTAATCATTCATGCCTTATTCTATGATGCCAAGACTTTGTTTTATTATCATACTAATCGAAGTATTATGATATAACCACCGTTCTCTTAACCATACAACCTTCCAAGAAATAAATCCCATGAGCCTTATAGGAAATAAATCCAATGAGCACTTTAATAACTACAAGAGCACCCATTGAGACTCTTACCTACTCACGTTTTCCTAAATACTTCACTCCATCCTTCGCCAAGGTGCTAAGAGAGATCCGATTCTTTTGAAGATCCAGAACAAACCAACAATCCATTTTCTTAACCATACCATCGTGCATCTTGATATGCACTATGTTACTGCACTTGATCCCACACATCCCATAATCACCCATCTTGACTGTTCCATTCCACTATTTAAAGAACCCAAACTAGTCCCGATTATAAGTTATATGATATGATGCTCCCGAGTCCAAGATCCAAGAATCAACATAACTAGTTGTACATACAGTCAAAACTTCACCATCATCCTCTTCATCAAAATATCCTTGAACCACAACAACATTTTGTTGTTGCTTGATTCAACTCCATGATTCCCTTTCCTCAGTAATGAACAATCTCTTATAGAGTGCTCATTTTCCTTGAAGTTATAACATCTAATGTTTGCTTTAGATTCAAAACTTGACCTCCCTATGTTATTTCCACCTCTATCTGATGTTCTTTATTTTCATGCGAACAAACCAAAACTGTAAACTTATTCACCAATTGGAACTATTCTTTTCATTTCCTGGGACATCAAAGAATCTTTAACGTCATTACAGTGATTGTTTCCCTACCATACAACATAACATTAACCAAATGATGGGTTTTGAGCACTATAACACTCCTATGGTGCACATACAACCCTAGATGCTTTGGATCTAAGTTTTCTCTAATTATACATGCAATATTGTTTTTCCAAAGCATGGAGCCTAACTAGCATACAAATGTGATATATGAATCATAAAAACTAGTTAGAAGGTTACCTCTTGTTGTAGCTTGTTGAATTTGGCCTTTCAAGAGCTTAGCACCTCAAGTGTGATGCCTGTAATAAGTCACAAACACCGCCAATAATTGGAGGATTTGAGAGAGAAGTTCTAGGCACCTAAAATCGGCTATACTCTTGCTAGAATGCTTGTGTTTCCGATTTTGGCCAAGGGGTTACATATATATAGTGTAGAATTCCAAGAGTCATATGTAACCCTAATTCTTACACTTAGACTTATGATCCAATAACCCATTTGGACTAGCTCTTCATGGACTCTCACATAAACTTAGTACATCATGGATCAATAGCCCAAACCATATATATCACTAATTTACATAATTAGTCCCCGTTAGTTTAATTAGCCTCTTTTGATCACTAAATTGATTCCAAATTAATTCTTGATCAATACTAATTAACTAATATGATTTATTCATTAATATATTATACTCATAATATATTAATAAATCACAAATAACCTCTTTCTCAAATATTTATCCTATCATATTGTTCTGGTGAAGGCAACCCAAAAGGACCATGCTACTATCAGGTTAAGTACATACCTATTATAGTTATGGGCTTAGACACCTAATCCAATAGTCTCCCAATTGGATAAGTCTAATAACTATAATTGTAAGTAAAACCGATTAGCAATCATTACTCTGAAAAGCCATTGTCGAACTCTGATGCGTCCTTTAGATAAAGGATCATAAAATCCTTTGTTCTTCAAGATATCATGTGGACAAATACATGGAACATAGTCATACTCATTGTCCAACAGTTTGTTTCCTGATTTCCGATTTGTTTGACATAGAACTTAATTGAACATATCAATTGAGTCTTGACTGGGCCTGGTATATAAGTCAAAACAAAATCATCGAGGGGCCCAACATATCGGTTTCAATCCTCCAAGGATTAAAGGAACAAATAAACTTCGACTTATATGCTTGTACTAACTACTCGTTAAATCATACACAACATCATGTTTTATAACATCAAGTTACTGATGTATTTTCGTACTATCAATGCACAACCAATTGGTAGTCAAAAACTCATATATCTTGGTTTGAAGACTATATGATATTATCGTCTCACAATCACTCGTGATAAATTCCATGAAGTGATTCATGTGAGCGTGGGTTTAATCCAATACTCAAATCTTATTTCAGGAGCACTCATGAATGTTGTAGCAAACTTTTTCTATGTCTAAACACTTTAGACAATCTACAAGCCAAATTCATGACAGTCTTGCCTTAATACCTACTTCCAGAGCATGATCGACTGTGGATAGTTTGAATAATCTTATTATTTTGGAAATCAAAACATGTGCAATGAAACAATAGTAAACAATTGACACAAGATAGTAACTTTACTCATAAATAAAACACCTTTTATTTAATCATCAAATGTCAATTACATTTTATATATTACAAGTTTCTGAACAACTATCTAATTATTAAAACTAATATCGTCCTTCATCCCAATGCTCCTCGCATGATGCAAGTACTTAACCCTACCCAGTCCCTTAGTAAGGGGATCTGCTAGGTTCTCCTCTGATGATACCCTATTTACTACGAGGAGTCCTTCTTCTACCCGATGTCTTATGAAGTGATATTTTCTGTCGATGTGCTTGGATCTGCAGTGATCCCTTGGTTCCTTGGTGTAACATCCTGAGTTCAGGAGTGCAAGTTCAGGGTTCAAAGTGAAAATGTGAATGGTCAACTTGGCGAGTAGGGTCGCGATTCTGGTCGCGTGTTATGTGGCCAACTCGACGAGTCGGTGGCTGGACTTGGTGAGTTGGTGCCGTGTGGAGAAAACCCTAATCCCAGGGATTGATCCCTATATAAAGAACATAATACCCTCTCCCTAACCTCTTTGCTTCCCCTTGAAGTCCAAAAACCCTAATTTTTCATGTGTGAGAGAATTAGAGAGCATTTGGGTCTTCAAGGAGCGTTGGTTGAAGAAATCTTTGAAGATTAAGAGGTTTGGAGCAAGGGGCTTTGCAAGGTTTTGGCTTATTCTTCTGTTGGAGTCTTATTTGGAGGTAAGGATTCGTTGCTTGAGCTGTTATCCTTAGGGATCTATCATTTGTGGGATTTTTGGGAATTTATCTAGTGCTATCTTGAGTTTGGAGGTTGGATCTGAGGTTGCTACCTCAGATCTAGAGTAGTGATGATCTAAAAGAGCATAAAGTCCCTGTTCAAGAGTTGTTGATGAAGCCTTTTAGTCCCAAACCTTAGCCAAGAGTGTATTATGCTTAGATCTCCTTGGATTCACATAAAGTTTGCTACTTTAAGTGATGGATGGCTTGTATAAGAGTAGATCTATGGATTTGAGACCCTACATGGCTTGGAAAGTCTCTGTATGAGCTAAGAACTAGAGGTACTCGGCGAGTCACATGGGTGTACTCGGCGAGTTGCATGAAGATGGGCAGCAACTCGACGAGTTGGAAGAACAACTCGGCGAGTTGGTTGAAGATAGCCTTGACTCGGAGAGTCTGTTCTTGGACTCGGCGAGTCTGGTCGTGAGGTCCTAAACTTTTCTGGTTAAGCTGTGAATCGGTGAGTCAAGGGATGACTTAGTGAGTTGAGTACGGTTAGACTAAGAGTTGTGGGACTCGGAGAGTCTTGGGGCGACTCGGCAAGTTGAGTCGTGTTATGGGAGTTTCAGAGCATGGGGACTCGACGAGTCAGCGGGTTGACTCGGCGAGTAGAGTCAGTCAGGAGGGTTGACTTTGACTGAGGACTTTGACTTTGACCAGGAGTTGACCAGTTGACTTCCAGGGGTATTTTGGTAATTATGGGTATTTATTGAGTTCAGTCTTTTGGTATTGGTTAGTGGTGGAGTTCATGTCGGAGGTTGGAGCAGCGTGATCTTACCCTTTTCAGTCAGCAGTTGCGAGGTGAGTTATTCTCACTATATCAACAGGGGCTAAGGCACCAAGGCCGGCCCTTTATCAGATTGTAATCTGGGTGTTGTTGTTATGTTATTGCTTTGCTATGTTTACATCCTGGTATTTAGGATGGTATATGTTAGAGACCTGGTTAAGGTCGGTATCCTGGTATATAGGATGATGCTATGCTAGTGACCGGTTAGGTCGGTATCCTGGTTAGGATGATGTTATGTTATGTGATCTGCTAGATCGGTTTGGTTGGATGCATATTGTTATATGATTGTATATTTATGTGCACATGGTTGTTGGGATGGAGTTGGGTTGAGGCGGGTCCTGCTTTATGCTGTAGGCCAAGGGTGGACTGGTTATCCCGCAGGCCCAGCGAGTGGTCCGGATAGGCTGTAGGCCCCACGCGGGCGGATCAGACGTGCCGAGGCTTGGAGAGTGGACCAGGCCGACTGAAGGCCTGGTGCGGGCGGACCAGTCATACTGTAGACTCAGAGAGTGGACCAGGTTGATTGAAGTCCTGGTGTAGGCGGATCAATCACACTGTAGACTCGATGTATATGGCTAGACTCAGAGGGTGGACCAGGTGGACTGTAGGCCGGTGCGGCGGACCAGTCACACAGTAGACCCGAAGTGCATGGCTGTTCTTTATCGATTATATGATATGGTTATGTTTGTATGGCATTGGTATTTTGGGGGTATCTCACTAAGCTTTCGGGCTTACAGTTGTGGTTTAAATGTTTCAGGTACTTCAGGAGACCGTGGCAAGGCAAAGGCATGATCATACCGCTCCTCGAGTTTTTATGTGTTTACGATGTGGTTTCTGGGTAATATTCTAATAATAAATGTATTGAAAACCTTTTTGTAATAACTTTATCAAATTTGGTTGTTTTTGAAAAGTTTAAATCGGTTAGAATTTTCAGAGTGTTACAAGTTGGTATCAGAGCCTTGGTTTGAGTGAATTGGAGGAACATTCGTGTGAATCCAGTCTCAAATCAAGGAGAGTTTTCAAAAGAGAATTTAAAAAGGGTTTTCAAAAATAAGTAAAAGAGGACGCAGAGGTACGATCAGCCGGAGCTAGTAAGTAACCCCAAAATACCATACAAGTTATTTGTTTATGAGATATGATAGAACAACATGCTAGTACTAGGCTAGGGATCTTCAGGAATCGCATGATAGAGTTGCCTGATTTATGATGCCTGCTAGCCTAGGGTTTCCTTCTGTATGAGATTTCCAGTGTTCCTCTAGGAGTGAGGGTTGAGTGCTTGTTATGCCTGTTCTTCACTATGGTGTTGTGGTGATACTTGATATAAATATGGGTAGGTGTGGAAGGTAGTATGGGCCCGTACTACCGAAAGCACAGGACCCATACGCATATCAAGGAAGTCACAGCCCCTAGGGTTGGGTCGAGAGTCGGTTCTTGGGTTAGTGAGAAGCGTCTGATGTTTTGTGGTAATTTCAATATGGTGGTTACAAGGCATGCTGGGAGTGGATTTGGGTCAGGATCGGGAGCAGGAGGAGGCGGTCAGGGTGGGTCAGCACCACTCGAGGTTATTGGTCAGATGAGTACAGAAGAGTTGGATGCTAGGATTCGTGAGATCCTACATGATGAGGTTGCTGCTATGTTCCGGGTCAAGTTGCCAGAACTGTTTGGGTCGATCAAGACCACCATGGTTGAGTATTTTGATGAGCGCTATGCAGCTCTTACAGAGACGACAGTCGTGGCGGCAACAGTGGCTGTAGCAGCGACAGGGGGAGGAGCCGGTAGAGGTTTTCAGTATCGGGAATTTGATAATATGAAGCCCCCTACCTTCGATGGAGTTCAGGACACGATCGTTGCTATGAGATGGTTGTCAGACGTGAAGGGGTGTTTCTTCACGTGTTCATGCTCTGCTGATCAGAGGGTGAGGTGTGCTCTGAACCTTTTGAGGCTTGGGGCGAAGGATTGGTGGAGGTAGACCTCGGGATCGTATTCTGATGCGCAGCGAGCTGCGGTTTCTTGGGATCCGTTCAGGAAGATGTTCAGTACTCGCTATGTTCTGCGAGTTGAGAGGGAGAGATTGGCTCAGGAGTTCCTGGAGTTGAAGCAGGATTTAGAGTCGGTGATGGAGATCACCAGGATGTTCACAGAGAGGGTGATGTTTTACCCGGAGTTTGCTTCGGAGCAGACTCAGATGTCCCAATATCTGAGTATGATCAAGAGGGATATTAGGCAGTTTGTGTCTACACAGAGGTGCGAGACCTTGCTGGAGTTGCAGGAGGCCGCTCGGCGGCGTGAGTTGGAGATTGAGTTATAGTTGAGAGAACAGAGGCAGGCCCCGACACAGTCGCAACCAGTGCCGAAACGGTCCGACACCGTTGATTCAAGGTTAGGAGATCAGAGCAGCCGCACTTGTTGGAATTGTGGGAAGTGTCACACTGGAGTTTGTAGGTCCGGTGGTGCATGCTGCAAGTGCAGAAGGGAGGGGCATTATGCGAGGGACTGTAGGCAGACAGCCCCGATTCAGGATTTGAGGATTTGCTATCATTGCCATCAGGTTGGACACTTGAGGGTCAACTGTCCACAGCTTGCTGCAGGACCGGTGCAGGCTCCCGCATCTGCCACTTTGAGGATTACGGGTGGAGGTCAGGGTGGAGCAGAGCCCCGAGAGCTCAGGGTCATGCTTTTCAGCTTACGGCAGAGGAGGTCAGGGCAGTGCCGAATGCAGCTACGGGTATGTTTCCTTCTTGATATTTTGTTATCTTGTGATTATTATGGAGTATTGTATATCTGCTAGTCTCGTTGTGTGATTTTGGTATTGTATTCGTTGTTGCTTGAGGGTTATGGTTTGGTTAAGGGTTTTGGTATTGGGAGTTTCGTTGGTTATCATCCATGGGGATTATTAGTGGGAAATCAGGCTTTTGGCCTGAATGTCGGGTAGCATCTGCAGTCTGAGGAGTGGTTAGCTAAAGGTCGGGCTTCTTTCGAGTTCGAGATGATTAGTGTTTATACGTGATTTGGTGAAGGTTGCTCGTTCTAGTGTGAATCAGTTCGCGTGTAAGGGAATGTGTTGTGAAGGGTTGTTAAGGAAGGTCGGTTATGGCGACTGGTAGTGGATAGTCAGTGCTCTAAGTGCAGAGAATTGGAAAATTCTCAGGAGGATCGATAAGCGTTAGAGTTCGATTAGCTATTTGGGATCCAACAATGTTTCAGTCAGCCAAGAGTGTGGGCTGGTATGAGTAAGTGACAGTTCGATGGGGCGGAATACAGACCAAGGATTTCGGATAGGGTGATTGGTGGTTGTAAGGCCTAGGATCAGGCCGGGATCTGAGTATATGGAATGGAGTTAGAGTTCGGAACCCCTAGAGGGCTAGAACAGTATGTATGGGTGGAATTCCCAGGAGGAATAGTTCGGGATGATGCATGATAGTTTGAGAGGTTCGGGGAGACTAAAGGCCGGAAGGCATACCAGTTAGGCTGAAGGCTCGGAGGACGGTCCAGACAGGCTGAAGGCCCTGGAGGGCGGTCCAGACATGCTGAAGGTTCTGAGAGTGGTCCAGAGTGGCTGAAGGCCTGGTAAGGCGGTCTAGTCATGCTGAAGACTCTGTATGTGTTGATAGATCTGTATGAGGACATGGAATGAGTGTGTTGCGATGTGCTAGCATCAGAAGGTCTGGCCCCGGGTATTGGTCATGATTAGTGGAAGGTAGTGCATGGACTCGAGAGTCCTTGCGAGTAGATTCAGAGCATGTGTGGTGGATGGGATAGCGGTTATGCTATAAGGGAATAGTGTAGAGTGGAGTGTGTACACCGTGGCACTTGTTGTAGTGACAAGGCGGCCAAGTAGATTTCCTTGGATAAGGAAAGGGAAAGGTATGTAGCTCCGAGAGGGAGTGTAAGTTCACGGAAGTGAAATCAGTAGCGCGGGGGTATGATTGAGGTGTTCCAATTATGGTTTTGAGCAGAGTGTTTGCGCCGGTGGTATGGAGCACATATGGGTTGGATGTCTGCTGAGATCAGAAGGAATTCCGAGGGTGTAGAGCCAAAGAGGCTCGGAAGGGGATGCAAGGATGGAGCCTTGGATTCCCAGTATGGTTGTGATCAGGAGGTTATGTATGTTGCAGTTTGGTACCGGGTCAGGACCCGGAGGTCTGGGGGATGTCTAGCTGTGTAACGGTCAAACGATGGTTGTGACTTGAGGCGAGTGAAGTATCCTGGAGTGGTACTCAGTTGATAAGTGTGGTTATCAGAGGATCAGGCGGTGGTCAGGACACCGCAGGGGAAGAGTTAGGTTTTGGATTCCTGTGGTTGTGTTTTGAGGAACCTGGTCTGGTTAATGCCAGGTGGTGCATTGCGAGAGTAGTTTCTGGAGTTGTGTTGCTGCAGGCTTCGAGGACAAAGCCTAATTTAAGTGGGGGAGAATTGTAACATCCCGAGTTCAGGAGTGCAAGTTCAGGGTTCAAAGTGAAAATGTGAATGGTCAACTCGGCGAGTCCATGGGTGGACTCGGCGAGTAGGGTCGCGATTCTGGTCGCATGTTATGTGGCCAACTCGGCGAGTCGGTGGCTGGACTCGGCGAGTTGGTGCTGTGTGAAGAAAACCCTAATCCCAGGGATTGAGCCCTATATAAAGAACATAATACCCCCTCCCCAACCTCTTTACTTCCCCTTGAAGTCCAGAAACCCTAATTTTTTGTGTCTGAGAGAATTAGAGAGCATTTGGGTCTTGAAGAAGCATTGGTTGAAGAAATCTTTGAAGATTAAGAGGTTTGGAGCAAGGGGCTTTGCAAGGTTTTGGCTTATTCTTCTGTTGGAGCCTTCTTTGGAGGTAAGGATTCGTTGCTTGAGTTGTTATCCTTCTGGATCTATCATTTGTGGGATTTTTAGGAATTTATCTAATGCTATCTTGAGTTTGGAGGTTGGATCTGAGGTTGCTACCTCAGATCTAGAGTAGTGATGATCTAAAAGAGCATAAAGTCCCTGTTCAGGAGCTATTAATGAAGCCTTTTAGTCCCAAACCTTAGCCAAGAGTGTATTATGCTTAGATATCCTTGGATTCACGTAAAGTTTGCTACTTTACGTGATGGATGGCTTGTATAAGAGTAGATCTATGGATTTGAGACCCTGGATGGCTTGGAAAGCCTCTGTATGAGCTAAGAACTAGTGGTACTCGACGAGTCACATGGGTGTACTCGGCGAGTTGCATGAAGATGGGCAGCAACTCGACGAGTTGGAAGAACAACTCGGCGAGTTGGTTGAAGATAGCCTTGGACTCGGCGAGTCTGGTCTTGAGGTCCTAACTTTTCTGGTTAAGCTGTGAATCGGTGAGTCAAGGGATGAATCAGTGAGTTGAGTACGGTTAGACTCATAGTTGTGGGACTCGGAGAGTGTTGGGGCGACTCGGCGAGTTGAGTCGTGTTATGGGAGTTTCAGAGCATGGGGACTCGATGAGTCAGCGGGTTGACTTGGCGAGTAGAGTCAGTTAGGAGGGTTGACTTTGACTGAGGACTTTGACTTTGACAAAGAGTTGACCAGTTGACTTCCAGGGGTATTTTGGTAATTATGGGTATTTATTGAGTTCAGTCTTTTGGTATTGGTCAGTGGTGGAGTTCATGTTGGAGGTTGGAGCAGCGTGATCTTACCCTTTTCAGTCAGCAGTTGCGAGGTGAGTTATCCTCACTATATCAACAGGGGCTAAGGCACCAAGGCCGGCCCTTTATCAGATTGTAATTTGGGTGTTGTTGTTATGTTATTGCTTTGCTATGTTTACATCCTGGTAGTTAGGATGGTATATGTTAGAGACCTGGTTAAGGTCGGTATCCTGGTATATAGGATGATGCTATGCTAGTGACCGGTTAGGTCGGTATCCTGGTTAGGATGATGTTATGTTATGTGATCTGCTAGATCGGTTTGGTTGGATGCGTATGGTTATATGATTGTATATTTATGCGCACATGGTTGTTGGGCTGGAGTTGGGTTGAGGCGGGTCCTGCTTTGTGCTATAGGCCAACATACCCAGGGCGGACCGGTTATCCCGCAGTCCCAAGGAGCGGTCCGGATAGGCTGTAGGCCCCACGAGGGCGGACCAGACGTGCCGAGGCTCGGAGAGTGGACTAGGCTGACTGAAGGCCCGGTGCGGGCGGACCAGTCATATTGTAGACTCAGAGAGTGGACCAGGTGGATTGAAGGCCCGGTGCGGGTGGACCAATCAAACTGTAGACTTGATGTATATGGCTAGACTCGGAGGGTGGACCAGGTGGACTGTAGGCCGGTGCGGCGGACCACTCACACAGTAGACCCGAAGTGCATGGCTGTTTTGTATCGATTATATGATATGGTTATGTTTTTATGGCGTTGGTATTTTGGGGGTATCTCACTAAGCTTTCGGGCTTACAATTGTAGTTTAAATGTTTTAGGTACTTCAGGAGACCGTGGCAAGGCAAAGGCATGATCGTACCACTCCTCGAGTTTTTATGTGTTTACGATGTGGTTTCTGGGAAATACTCTGATAATAAATGTATTGAAAACCTTTTTGTAATAACTTTATGAAATTGGGTTGTTTTTGAAAAGTTTAAATTGGTTGGAATTTTCAGAGTGTTACACTTGGTTAAGGCGACTGCACCCTCGTTGTCACAGAAAATCTCCATAGGCTCCTTTATAAGTGGTGCAACTCTAAGGTCTCCGATGAAGTTCTCCACGCATATCGCCTCCTTCGACGCTTCGGTTGCTGCTATGTACTCTGATTCGCACATTGATACAGCTATAGTCTCCTATTTGGAACTTTACCAGGTTATTGCTCCTCCATTCAGGGTAACTACCCAGCCTGATTGAGAGCGGAAATTATCTATGTCAGTCTGAAAGCTGGTGTCACTATACCCTGTCACTCTTAAGTCATCACTCCCACCGAGGGTAAGGACCCAGTCCTTAGTCCTCCACGGGTACTTAAGAATGTTCTTTACCACAGTCCAGCGAGCTTTACTAGGATTCCCTTGATTTCTGCTGACCATGCTCAAAGCAAAGGCCACATCAGGGCGAGTACAAGTCATAACATACATGATTGAGCCAACTGCAGAAGCATATGGTACTCAACTTATCTCTATTATCTCAGCCTCTGTACTCGGACTCTGAGTCATACTCAGTTTGGTATTGCTTTGGATAGGTAAGTCACCTTTCTTGGAATTCTCCATGTTGAAACGCTTCAACACCTTGTCCAAGTAGGTACTTTGAGTAAGTCCTATTAGTCTTTTACTCATGTTTCTCAATATCCTTATCCCTAGAATATAAGTAGCTTCCCCAAGGTCCTTCATAGCGAAACACTTCCCAACCCAGGACTTAACCTCCTGCAAGGTTGGGATGTCATTTCCTATGAGAAGTATTTCGTCCACATACAACACAAGAAAGCTAACTATACTCCCACTAGCTTTGACATATATATAGGACTCATCCTCTCTTCTCGAAAATCCAAACTCTTTGACTTTCTCTTTGAAACAAAGATTCCATCTACGAGACGTTTGTTTCAATCCATAAATGGATTTCTCAAGCTTGCACACTCTATTAGGGTACTTAGCATTGAAAAAAACATCTGGCTGACTCATATAAACATCCTCACCCAACTTTCCATTACGGAAAGCGGTTTTGACATCCATTTGTCATATTTCATAATCATGAAATGCAGCTATGGCTAGCATAACCCTTATAAATTTAATATTCGTTACTAGTGAGAAGGTCTCGTCATAGTCAACTCCATGAGTTTGGGTAAAGCCCTTCGAAACCAATCGCGCCTTATATGTGTGTACTTTACCATCCATGTCGGTCTTCTTCTTGAAGATCCATTTGCATCCAATTGTCTCACGACCTGGTACATTGTCAACAGGGTTCCAAACTTGATTGTCATACATGCACTGAATCTCGTTGTCCATAGCCTCTTTCCATTTTGCAGACTCGGAGCCTGCCATCGCTTTCTTGTAGTTGTTAGGTTCATCCAAATTTACCAGTGTGCTATCACTGATAAATGTATCACCATCTATAGTAATATGGAAACCATATAACACATGTGGAACACTAACTCTACTGGAACGCTTCAGAGGTAAGGACTCGCCCACTGGTTCAATAGGAGTTTCCTCCTCAGGTTGAGCGCTAGTGTTTGAGGTTCCTTCATCCTTAACTCTTGAAGCTCTTCAAGGTCAATTTTCCTCCCACTGTCCTCTTGGCATATGAGTTCTCTCTCTCGGAAAACCCCTCTCCTCGCAACGAAGACAACATTGTCTCTAGGTCTATAGAAGAGATATCTAAAGGACTTCTATAGGTAGCCGATGAAAATACATCGCTCACTATGAGGTTCGATCTTGTTGTGAGTCTCACGCCTCATGAAAGCCTTACAACCCCAAACCTTGATATGTGCTAAAGAGGGAACTTTCCCTGTCCACAGCTCATAAGTTGTTTTGGCAACCTTCTTAGTTAGGACTAGATTAACGATATGGGTGGCAGTCTCTAAGGCATACCCCCAGAATATGATAGGTAACGAAGCTCGACTCATCATGGAACGAACCATATCCAATAAGGTTTGATTGCGCCTCTCAGCCATACCATTAAGTTGTGGTGTCCTAGGTGGCGTCAATTGTGAAACAATTCCACATTCCTTAAGATAGTCGTGGAACTCGATACTAAGATACTCACCACCCCGATCGGATCGGAGCATCTTTATCTTCCTGCCCAATTGATTATTCACTTCTTGTTTAAGCTCTTTGAACTTTTCAAAGGTTTCTGACTTATGATTGATTAAGTAGATATAGCCATATCTGTTGTAATCATCAGTAAAAGTCACATAGAAGCGGTAAGCATCCCTTGTGGCAGATTTAAAGGGTCCACACACATCGGTGTGTATGAGATCCAACAAACCCTCACCCCTTTCACAAGTACCAGTGAACGGTGACTTGGTCATCTTTCCAAGCAAACAAGATTCTCAAGTGTCATCCGACATTAAGTCGAATGATTCCAACACACCAACCTTTTGGAGTTGGCCTATGCGCTTATTGTTGACATGTCCAAGACGATAATGCCACAAGCATGCCTTGTCCAAATTATTGGACAAATCAATATGCAATACATTATTTCCTAAGTTGTCTACAACCATCATAGTTTCATATACATCATTACAAGGCAATGCCTTCAAATAAAATACACCATTATAAAAAGCATAAATATAACCAATTTCATTATTAAATGAAAATACAAAACCTTTTTTGTACAAACCATGAAAGGAAATAATGTTTCACGCCATATCAGACGAGTAGCAACAATTATTCAAATCTAATTCTAACCAATCACTAAGCAATAAAGAATAAACTCCAATCTTGGTGACATGCGACATTTTCCTATTCCCAATGTTAAGTTCATCTTCCCGTGCTCCACATCCCTACTTCTTTTTAGTCTCTGCAAATCAGAACAAATATGAAATCCATAACCTGTATCAAGGACCCACGAATTATCATGTGATGAGTTATTAGACAGAATAGTGTAAATACCTGCACGAGTAGGCTTTATCTTCCCATCCTTGATGTCTTGTAAGTATTTGGGGCAACTTCGCTTCCAGTGCCCTTTGTCATGACAGTGGAAACACTCTGATTCCTTTTGGTTGGTAGAGGGAGTAGTAGAACCACCTTTGGTTCCATAAGAAGAGGATCCATCATGGGACTTTCCCTTGTGGATCTTAGCAGGAGCCTTCCTCTTCTTCCCTTTCCCATGTCCAATTGCCAGGACTGGGGCAGCAACAATAGGAGTAGAAGTGGATTCACTAGATTTTCCTTTTAGACTACTTTCAGTAGTTCTCAAAAGGCCTTGAAGCTTGCTAAGAGTGACCTCCTCCTTTTTCATATGATAAGTCATACGCAATTGATCATAACAAGGAGACAAAGAGTGTAGGATAATATCAATGGCCAACTCTTCATCGAAGTTCACATTCAACTTTAGCAAGCGGTCCACAAACCTTTGCATTTTCTGCAAGTGGTCCGTGATGGACTCTTGATCATTCATTTTTGTTGTTATCATGGAGGCAATGATTTTATACCTTTCCTGACGAGCACTTTGATGGTATCTTTCCATCAAGTCTTGGTGCATCTTGAAAGGGTAGTAGTCCTCATAGGACTTTTGAAGTTCAGCTGTCATAGTGGCAAGCATGATGCATGACACCTTTGTGGCGTCCTTCTCATGTGCCCTATATTTAGCAACCTCTTCAGGAGTAGTAGTGGCTTCATCAACCTCCTTAAGCTCTTTGTCGAGGACATATTCCTTGTCCTCATCACGAGTAACCATCCTAATGTTTCGAATCCAATCATTGAAATTCGAACCATCAAAGATGACCCTCCCACACAAGTTCATGAGGGAGAAAGAGCTAGAAGCAGTGTTGGAAGACATCTGAAAAAGAAAGACAAAGTTTAGATTAGATAAGAATCCTTAATATAACACCCAAATGAAATATTAAGGCTTGGACCCAACGCAATATTTTACAATTTGAAAGAGGGATGCCGTAATCCAATTGCAAAATATTTGAAGGTGGGTAAATGATAATTTACCAATTTCCACCATGAAAAAACGAAATTTATCATTAAATTTTAAATGAATTTGATATTCCTAGATTATTTTGAGATTCATTGAACTTTTTAATGGCATGTTAAATCTCGATTATGCCCTTCAAGTTTGTGACTGGGATATCGAGGATCACAAACAAGGTGTGAATAACCATGAAAATGTGTTTGGTACACTCGATGCCATTTATCACCTAATCAATGTGCCGGTAAACCACACACGCTCCATTGATATATGACAAACATCAAGCTACCCTTTTCCACCCATATTGGTCCAAGTTAGTGTGCCGATTAACCACACATGCTCCACTAACGACTTGGCAAGGTGCAAAGTGAAATTTCATGGAATAGCATCATTTTCACATTTTTCCTAAAGTAACTAAGATTAGGAATTTAATAAAATATTTAGTTACTTTATAATTATCATTATAATTTTAATGATAATTAATGTCCTATCCTACCTGTTCGGCTAACGACCCTCCACCAATCAAGGAAGCGGTGGGTGAGAGTGGACACCCGTTAAACCATAATTTTATAGGTAGTATCCTTATACCCCCCCTCCCTATAGATTCGCGTCATGAATGATGCCTACTAACGGTAAGACTGACTTGTCTTATATATATATATATATATATATATATATATATATAATTATTAAACTTTTAATATTATAATAGTATAAGGGTTGAATTTTAATCTTTTAAAATCCTAGGGTTTGGAATTAAATGTTTCATGAATGAGACTTTACAAATTCCAAAACTTGAGGGCATGTTTTCAAACTCTTCAAAACTCTAGGTTTCCATAACTTATGAGTTAATGCATTTTTATTAATGAGACTTTTCATTTTCCATAACCTGAGGACAAGTTATGGAATTCTTTAAAGGCATTTAGATCAATTTTAACAAATAAAATTATCAGGTAACATGTCATTGATCTAATCTAACTTATAAGGCAATTCAAATCAAATAGTACAAATAATCAACTTATTATCTTAAAATTTGATAATTGTCCCTTAATTGGATGGGTATAATCACTACCATATAAAAAATGATTTTTAATAGTCAAAAAAATTTGTGAATGATTCTCATCCAAAACATGGAAAAAAACAAAAAAAAAAACGTCAACTGAACAGTCACCACGTCGTGGTCACATTGACCACGCCGTGGTCATCAGTAAGATTCCAAAGAAAACGATTTTCTTTCTTTGAACAATTACCAATGCATCAATATTAGAGAAAACACCCTAGGCTCTGATACCACTGATGGTTTTTGAGCACTATAACACTCCTATGAAGCACATACAACCTAGATGTTTTGGATCTAAGTTTTCTCTAATTATACATGCAATATTGTTTTTCCAAAGCATGGAGCCTAACTAGCATAAAGATGTGATATATGCATCATAAAAACTAGTTAGAAGATTACCTCTTGTTGTAGCTTGTGAAATTTGGCCTTTAAAGAGATTAGCACCTCAAGTGTGATGCCTCTAATAAGTCACAAACACCACCAACAATTGGAGGACTTGAGAGAGAAGTTCTAGGCACCTAAAATCGGCTATAATCTTGCTAAAATGCTTGTGTGTCCGATTTTGGACAAGGGGTTACATATATATATATATATATATATATATATATATATATATATATATATAGTGTAGAATTCCAAGAGTCATATGTAACCCTAATTCTTACACTTAGGCTTATGATCCAATAAACCATATGGACTAGCTCTTCATGGATTCTCACATAAACTTAGTCCGTCATGGATCAATAGCCCAAACCATATGTATCACTAATTTACATAATTAGTCCCCGTTACTTTAATTAGCCTGTTTTGATCACTAAATTAATTCCAATTAATTCTTGATCAATACTAATTAACTAATATGAGTTTTCATTAATATATTATACTCATAATATATTAATAAATCACAAATAACCTATTTCTCAAATATCTATCCTATCAGATTGTTCTAGTGAAGGCAACCCAAAAGGACCATGCTACTATCAGGTTAAGTACATACCTATTACGTTATGGGCTTAGACACCTAATCCAACACCAAATTCTCACCAGAATTCGATAGTAAAAATAAGAGTATAAGTTTCAGATCTTCAACTTCAATCTTCACATGGTGTGTTGTTGGATAGTATGTCCAAGGTCATTAACTATTGGTGATATTTCTAATAATAACAGGGTCCTCTTGGGTTGCCCTTAAGACTCAAATTAATTAGAATCAATAAAGGAGGAATTGGTTTATTAATTATTATTGTTTAATAATTAATTAAAAACTAATTGGAAAATATTTTGGGAATTAACTAACAGTTTAATTAATTAAAGTGTTGAATATAAATTAATTATTAGTTGATTAATCAGAAATAGTCTAAAAACGTGTGGAAGAAAGAGGTGGACATAAAATCCTTATCCCATAAGGAGGATTTCGAAAATCATATCCCATCCGACAATGGTGGAAGGATAAATCTTGGAAGATATCCACGACTATAAATAGGGCCATATGGTTCATTCTTCCTTGCTGATTTTTGGCTTGAAGTCTCACCTCTTCTTTCTCCCTTCTCGTGGAAGAACTCTTTTGAGTTTGACCCCTCCTAGTTGTTTTCTATTATACTCTCTTGAGTTCATTGGGTGTGAACCAAGAGATGTATTTTGGTTTGGGTCCTTTTCATCCAAACAAAGTGGCAAGCATGAGAGCTCAATCGCGAATGTTTTTGGATGCAAAAGAGGTATATGATTCTTAATTTGTATTTATGTTTTCCTAGGGTAGTTGTAATTAGTATGAAACTGTATATCCATATGTTTCATATGCACTTAGGTATCTCATAGTTTCATTTTTTTTTACCTAGTTTAAGTGTATTTGATACATATAAACCCTAACAGTGGTATCAGAGCCATCGGTTCATAATTACTAGCAGCATTAATCCATATTGTCTATAAATGCTAATTTGAATTGGAAAAATGAAGAAAATCTAAAACTGAAAGAAACCAGCTAATCGTAAGCACGACACACTTCCTTCAAAGGGTGGCGCGCCCGCCCGAATTAGGGTTTCCTTATTACTTTTTAGATTTAAATTTGAAGATTTCTAATATGGATAATTACCAAACTTAAATTGTTTTAAATCTAGAAAATTATAAATATTATTTAAATACAATTATTTGAATATGAATATGTATTATTTAAATAATGATTTAAATATTTAATATTATTTATAACAAAGATTTATAAATTTGAATATTCACCTCTCATGAATTGTTAATTGTTATATTGCATCCTTCCAATTAATTTGAGTTATAATACACAACTAAATTTAAAGAGTTTTAAATTTGACCGTTATATATATATATATATATATATATATATATATATATATATATATATATATATATATATATATATATATATATATATATATGTCACACTCCAAAACCGGAACGACGGAAACGTTCTGGGGTGGATGACGTCATGTCAAGTATCACAACATATGCAGTATAGTAATCAAGGTACAACAACCATTGCATTAATAGTAATAGTTTTACATAGTTTACATTACATAGAAACATCAAAGTAATACAAGTAATAATATATGTGCAGCTTGGTACTAAACTGTATTCACCAAAAGCTCCTGGAATGTACCTGTCTATTGCTGACCTGAGAATACAAGTCATTTGAAAGCAAGTATCAACATTTTTATAAATGCTGGTGAGTTCCTAAGTATTTATTGTCATTTATGTAAGTAAACATTTTATTCAAAATAACTTTATGATAAGTAGTAGTTTAGAATTTACAGTGTATTAGCGTCCTTTCCAGAAAATCCTATATTTTCTAAATAAAAACAGTCTTCTACCAAGACTTGACAGAGTTATGTTGTAAAAAGTAATTTTTCCTTAAACACTATCATTACCAAAATACGGTATTTGATTTTAAAGAAAGTAGGAAAATATTAGGGAAAATAACATATGCCTCAGCAAAGAATACTGCAGACTAAGGCAAAAGAAATCATAGACTCCAGGAGAGTATCGAATGAACGACATGCCTGGATCAGTCTAACAAAAGGAGATACAGACCCCAGAGGGTATCAAATGAATGATACGTCTAGCAAGGTCTAAAACTGAGAAACACAGACCCCAGACAGTATCAATTGAATGATACGTCTAGCAAGGTCTAAAGCAAAGAAATACAGACCCCAGACAGTATCAATTGAATGATACGTCTAGCAAGGTCTAAAACAAAAGCGAATGTGAACTCGTATGTAACCATGCTGATCGACGATAGGGTATCCGATGACCCTCCAGGTCACGTGTAGAGGTAGTGGCAGTAGTAGTAGTGGCTTCATGTCACCCATGGGCCTTGCCGACACGGACTTTAGCTAGTAGTCAGGGTGTGGGAGTGTCAGTCTCGTATAGATTTATACACATGATGTTCGCTCTCCTTCCCGGAGACTCTGGTTACACGGCATTCGCGCAATGAAGCGTCGTAGAGGGAAATTGTGTGTCACATTCTAATGTAGAAGAGAGATAGAGATAGAGGTAGAGACAGAGATAGAGACTCCTAACTATTCCTATAATAGTTACTAGGGTTTCAGAAACATGAATAATAGAAGGAGGCATTTACTACCCAAGGCGATGAACTGGCTGAGAGAGAGAGAGAGAGAGCTTTTATGTCTATATATGTATACATGATATATAATTAATAATTAAACGACCTTCGGACAGATATCCGATCCCACCAGACCACACCCAAACGAGGAAAAGGAAATAGGGCGAACTAGCCTTCCTAAGTCCTTTAAACATTATTTATATAACTATACAAGTACAGGCATGCATTTAACGAAGTAGAAGCGTTTAACGAAGTAGTAGCATTTAAAGAAGTAGAAACATCTAACGAAGTAGAAGCATAACGAAGTAGTAGCATCCAACGAAGTAGAAGCATTTAACGAAGCAGAAGTATAGAAGCATAGAAGAGAACTTTTAACAAAAACTTTTGGAAAAAACTTTATACTTAAAGAAATAACGAACTGATATCATTTTGTAAAACGAGCTTGAAAACATTTGAAAATCCTTTGAAAACCTACATAACAAGTTTTGAATATAATTTGATAAAACAATATAAGTGAAGAAAACCTTGATTTAAAATACCGTGGTAACTAGTTTTGAAGTAAGACATACAACACGGGAGGTAATTTGAGAAAAGATTTAAATAAGTAAAAGCGTTCTGGAAAAACCATTTATAGTATCATACTTGGTAAAACAACTGACAGTGTAATAAATCCTTGTGCATGCAGGTTATCAATCACATGTGATTGATATGATAACTGGCATGTTTTAACTTGTATTCCCCCCATAAAAGCATGTAAAAACATTTAAAAGGTTAATTCAGGGGTATGAACTCACCTGTTGTAAGTGGATCGGGTGAAGGTGCCGGTTGGGTGCTCGGTATCAAATAAAGACTTGAGCACACTTAGTGACCTATTAACATATGATGACATATGTTTACATACAATTAGTAAATATAATACTAATTAAACATGTATACGCATCCTAAAGTGCGGAAAACACTTTGGTTAAGTGCTAGGGGTGTCCCGGGTAACATCAAAGGGTGTGTATGGCCTAGATAGGGAGTTTACTCTTCAAGAGTAAACTCTTTATAGAGTTCACGGCCCTAAGACCAACTCCCCATGAGTTTATGGCCGTAAACTCATGGTGGGGGTGTTCTAGGATGCTAAATGGTCTTATATCTCTCCTAGAATTAGGCTAGGTCCAAATATAAGGCATATAAAGGGGTTGAAGGCTCTAAATGGACCATTTGAGGAGTTTACAGCCCTAAACAAGGAGTTTACGGGTGTTAGCTCCTATATGCACATTCCTTTGGTGTATTAAGGTCTTAAATGGTAGAGAATAAAGCTCTATGTATTTTTCCAAGTCAAAGGAAGAAGTTAGGGCATCATTTGGGCACTCTTTGGGAGTTTACGGCCCATGGACCATTCCTAGGGGGGTTTACGGCCATAAACTCCTATGTCCAATGATTCTTTGATGTTTAATGCCTTTACTTCAATGGTGGTTGCTTGTAGACATTTTCCAAGGCCATAGGAGCTGTTTGGGGGCATTTCTAACACCTTAAAAGGTGTTCACGGACCTAGAAGAGGGGTTTACGGTCCAAGAGTGTTCTTGGGCCGTAAACTCATGTTTACTCTCCATATCATAAGGTTTTGGTGCTCTAAGCTCGAAGGTGTAAGTCCACAAATCATATCTAAGCCCTAGGGGTAGTTTAGAGGGGTTTTGGGGCTTAAAAAACCCACTTAAGGGTGTTCACGGTCCAAGAGTGTTCTTGGGCCATAAACACATAATCTTGCCCCTATTTGATGTCTTAAACACGAATTTGCATGATAACTAAGCTATACAACAAGTTAGGATAAGTTATTTACTAGTTTGGGGCTCGAAACGGGCGTTTTTGGCTCGAAAACAAGTTGTAGAGAGAGAGAGTGTAGAGAGAGAGAGTGAAAAAGTCTCAAATGGACTCCACTCACCCTTATATAGGGGTTTGAGTTGGGGCTCAGTGGAAATCTACCCGATACTGCCATTAAACGGGGCTTTTGGTCGCACCCGATTAAGTGGTCGTATTTTGACTTGGTTGAAACTAAAATTTTCCAAGGAATTAATGAGAGTGTTTCTAATTTTTTTTAATCCTTACTAGTCATTATAAAAGTCCAAATTAATTAACCGGTCCAAAGGTTAACGGATAGTTTAATAAGGCGAGGCTTATTAACGGAAGGAGGGGTTAAATATGACAGAATAAATTTCAGGTTGTCACATCATCCCCCCGTTAGAGGGAATTTCATCCCGAAATTCAGGTTTAAGCAAGGAAGTAATCATGAACAATCGGGTAGAGGTATGAGGGCACTTCCTATTCGGTTGGTCCTCGCACTCCCAAGTGAACTCTGGCCTGTGCTTGTCATTCCAACAAACCTTCACTTACGGGATGCAGATTCCGTCTCGTGCAGTTAGCGAGTCCTACTGGTTTGGCTACAAAGTTTGGGTTCCCAATGGTTTCTATCAAGATGAGTGGAATACAAAGAGTGACGCCGGGCAAACACTTATCTAGTCTAAGAAGTGGGTTGATCTGGGGTGAAGCTTGTAGAATTTCCGAAAGTAGTAGTGGTCTGACGGGGGTTGGACCAATCTCCGTAAGAATCTTAGATGGTCCTAAGCTCTCGGAAGGGTAGAGCTTTTCAGTACATAGAATATAGTGTACTTCTTTGGCGTGATCGCCATTTCCGAAGTTCTAATTGTTCTCTCCTGTACTGGAAGTGCAGTCCTTCGGGTTGGTTCTTAAAAGCTCGGGTTGTCCTTGGATTCGTGTTTCCTGTCAATTGGCTTTCAGAGGTTTTCTAGATCATCGGATGGATTGCATGTCTACGGGTATTTGTTTGCTGCAGAGTGTCTATCTCAATCTTGTGCAAAATGAACCTGCACTTCTGATTCTTGAGATATTCTAACGGAAACCCTTAGGGTCGGGGAGATAGGGTTTCGCCAGGCGAGTGTTGGACTATCTCAGGAGGTGGTTCTACTATTTCTGTGCGAGATAGCATTCGTGGAACACCTAGTAGTCCAATGAATCTCTAAGACATGTCCTATTCTCCAATGTGTTGGTTTATTTTAGTGCGGAAAGCACGTGCTCTTGTATAACCCATCAAATAACACCTGGACTGGTGTCAAGTCTATAATCTCTTCGAGATCTGGGTTATAAGGCTTAACGCAACCTACCCTCGCACTTTATTCAAGTATTCTTGGCTGCGGAGGTTATCCTGTGGTTCTCGGTATTCTAGTGTTTACTTCGGAGAATGCAGTCTATCGCCTACAGGGCGACGGTGATTTCCTCCATGCGAGAGGGCGGAGGGTCCTAGGCACTACTCGTCGGTAACGGGGTGGACGAAGTGCCTGAGTAGTGCGAACATCTTCTGCAACTACTCTCCTGAAGGTTTCGAGTTTTCTCGGTCTAGGTCAAATCTAGTGAGTATAGGGTTCCATCGCTCGAAACTTTTAATCTCTTCATCCACTCTTCTCAAGGGTTAATGTATCGCAGCTTCTGGATTTCCGGGATGCCCGCTGAGATGCCTAACTCGGGGAAACTAAGCGAGATTGGATGGTCGCAGTCAATGTCCTTGACTCTTACGACTTAGATTTCCTTACCAACCGAGGGTGTTAGCTACTATGCTGGCTTAACCGGGATGACAACAAATTTCAGATTTGTGGTCATTATAGTAGCTCAACCCACCGTGGTTCTCTTGACTCTAGCTCCTATTCTACGGAATAGGATGAAGGGTTTTACTATGAGGTTCGTGATAGAGCTCATACTTGGCTTAACCACTAATACTTGGTGTATGCAAGCCGTATATGATTGAGGTCGGTAGGATGTTTAGTTGAGCGACTCCATCCCAGACCCACAACCCAACGAGGAACAGGGAGTAGGGAGGAAGCACACATCTTAAATCTTTTTGATCTCAATTATATACCACTCTTATGCATATACTCAGTTATAGTAGTCAGTCCCATGAGTTCTATCCTCTGGGTTCACGAACCTGATTGCAAGGTGCGAAGGGTCTTTCTGGGTTTCTACGGTGTCTGCTTCGGGTGCTTATCATCTTCTGGAATGCCTGCAGTGCCTTTCGCTTCGGTTTTTATCAGTCTAAGAGGGGTTGGTTAAAAGCGCGCGGTACCCTTCTCCCGGGTACTTCGGAAGGTTTGAAATACAAGTGACGACTGATGGATCGTATTAGTCTTTATTATTTTAATTTTGTTTTGGTTCGGAAGAACCTTTATTTGCCGAAATGGCTATGGGGAAAGTTCTTTTTACACAGCACTAAGGGTTTACACATGGTTGCACGAAATCGAACCATGATCAATAGAGGCGTCGAAGTTGGCAAACTCCGACATGGTATAGAATGCGGGTCGATAGGGTCGTGTGCCGAACGGTCACACAAGTTTCTAGGTGTCTTGGGTTTCATCCCGTGTATCACTGTCGCGGATACTTGGACCGATAGAGTCGACGCGGAACTATAGAGAGTCCTGAGTGTTTCTGAGTAGAGTGCCTTTTCATGAATGGATTCTCACGAGGCATTTCTATAATCGCCAAACATATACTAGTCATGTATAATTAAGATGGGGAGGACTGTTGACTGAGCGACTCCGCCTTAAATCCACAACCAAACGAGGAACAGGAAATGAGGCGACATTCACTCACTCTAGGTCTATCCATCTCAATTATACATGGCCGTAACGTATATATCTGGCCATTATAGTTTTACTTGATGAAATTTTAAATTTTATAACAGTGCTGCGACTTTCGCCTTAACGGGGAAGTAATTACATTTAGAATTAGAGTTTTAATGTTCTCGGTTAGTTATCTGATATTGAGAGACGTACCAAAATTTACCGGGTTCCTTGATACTTCTCCCTAAGCAGGTAAAGTCAAACTCCTCCTGTGTCCTTGTCGTTTCCTTCAGTTGGGCAGTCCCTTTTGAAGTGCCCAATCTTACCACATAGACAGCAAACTGTATTGGCCGCCACATTGGTGGTTGATGTAATAAACTCAATCGGGGTTCTGCAGACGCGTGCAGTATGCCCCTTCATGTTGCACCTAGCACAAAAGAGTTCCCGGCATATACCATGATGATGGTAGCTACACTTGCTGCAGTGGGGAAGGTTTCCTAGGTATGGTCTTCTCGAAGTCGGGATGGAAGAGCTGGCAGGGGTATTGACCGTCTCAACTCGTTGCCCTTCGAGAGGTCCTTGAGCCGAGGTACTTCCCTCCTCGATCTTGATCTTTCTCTTCAACGGATTTGGTTGAGGTTCTTGGGTGGATGGGTATACAGAGGTTGGTTGTTGTTGTCCATTACTAGGATCGGAATTCCCGATAAGGCTCTTGCTAACACTGGCGTTGTTAGCATTCAGTTGAGCCATGACAGCTGCAATGGCTACCGAGACTGCGGCCTGGAAAGTAGCTTCGTTGAATAGGAGATTCGGTTTCTTGCCGGCGGAGGGGTTACGCTTCTTCGGAGGCGTGGTCTTCCTACACGGAAAGGAACACAAGCTAATGAGAGACGATGGTTAACCCTGGACGTATCAATCCTTACTATATTAGGCATAAATTTTTCCCGTGCTTCGTGTACTGGTTGTCTGAGTGTCGACCTACATCCTTATGATGTAGTCCGGGTATTCAAGGTAAGAGTATGAGTGTCGGAAAAAGCCATAAGATGCGAGTCGTTCCTACTAAGTTACCTTTATACTGGGAAAGGTTCACTCTCCGGCCTGGAAAGATTTGAGAACAGTTCGGAACGAAGACCGCAGGAAGAAAGGCTCATGAAGACTTATGGCTAAACACTCTCAATAGAGGTGTTGGGATCCGCTCTAATCATATTATTTGCAACGGGAAAAGGCGATTTACCTAACACATAGCGTGATTAGTGTAATCACTAACTCACTAAATTGTATTATTTTATGGGTGTATTGGCGTGACGAACACGAGGAAAAGACACTTATCGGGTTCCATGTATTGGCTCCCTCTGTCTACCTTATATTCCTGACTAGGACCGGCGTTGGTTTTCTTCGGATAGTTACCTAAGGTTATTTTCTCGTGAAGACATGTTGAATTTCTATTTCGCCTTACTTCCGATCCCGACTCTGAATGTCATCACTCCATGGTGGATGACTGGAAATCTCGGAAGTTTAGGCGAATTTCCCACCGATGTCCCTAAAAGATATAGGCACTTGTTGGTCTCAATAGTCTCGTCTTGGTTCATTTATCTCCGAAATGGAAATCTTCTCAATGAACCTCTTCTGGGTCTGAATCAACTCTTCTGCCGAGTACTGAAGTGGATAGGGTTTTCTACAGGGTTCGTGCGAGAAAGGAAATGTCTAAAGAATCCTAAGAGATTATTAACATTTCACTAGGTGATCCGTATCGAGTTCTGCTACGATTACATAGGGTATACAAATCATATATAGCTTAGATCCGATAGGCCTTCGAATATGTGATACTACTCTATATCCACATCCCAACGAGGAAAAGGAAATAGAGCGAAACCACACATTCTTAGCCTATGGGATCCTTATTATATATAACCTTGGGAGTATGCCCTCTGTAATTGTAGGTATATCAATAAGGATCTTTTTAGTTCTTCACACAAGGTTATCTATGGGTCCTAAAATACCCCTATGGTATTTTAATTTCTTGTTTGTTCTTAACTTCTGAATATGATTCTGGGATTAATGTGAGTCTTTTAGTATTCCAAAATACTCCCATAGTATTTTAAACTTTATGTTTGGCTCTATCATTCCTAGTTGGTAAGTTTCAGACCTGTTGCAACACCACTATCACTCCCAAGCACGCGTTCAGCGCATCTCGAATAAATGTTGTTGATCAGGTTACATTTATTCCAGCTTACGATTACATAACTGCACAGGTTTGACGGTAATGCTCAACATCCAAAGAATGTTATTCTTGTTCTTCTTGTGATACTTGTGTTCGAGTGTTTAGATTCTAGATGTTCTTATACTTTGGTATAATATGGTTATATTTTAAAGTATCATTCTTGGTCAGAGTGTTTTATCCCTAAGTATTTATAGGCTGTATATCTTTTATGAATTGATATACTTAGCTCACTATAAACAATGCTCTGATACCAATCTGCCACACCCCAAAACCGGAACGGCGGAAACGTTCTGGGGTGGATGACGTCATGTCAAGTATCACAACATATGCAGTATAGTAATCAAAGTACAACAACCATTGCATTAATAGTAATAGTTTTACATAGTTTACATTACATAGAAACATCAAAGTAATACAAGTAATAATATAGGTGCAGCTTGGTACTAAACTGTCTTCACCAAAAGCACCTAGAATGTACCTATCTATTGCAGACCTGAGAATACAAGTCATTTGAAAGCGAGTATCAACATTTTTATAAATGCTGGTAAGTTCCTAAGTATTTAGTGTCATTTATGTAAGTAAACAGTTTATTCAAAATAACTTTATGATAAGTAGTAGTTTAGAATTTACAGTGTATTAGCGTCCTTTCTAGAAAATCCTATATTTTCTAAATAAAAACAGTCTTCTACCAAGACTTGACAGAGTTATATTGTAAAAAGTAATTTTTCCTTAAACACTATCATTACCAAAATACGGTATTTGATTTTAAAGAAAGTAGGAGAATATTAGGGAAAATAACATATGCCTCAGCAGAGAATACTGCTGACTAAGGCAAAAGAAATCATAGACTCCAGGAGAGTATCGAATGAACGACACGCCTGGCTCAGTATAACAAAAGGAGATACAGACCCCAGAGGGTATCAAATGAATGATACGTCTAGCAAGGTCTAAAACAGTGAAACACAAACCCCAGACAGTATCAATTGAATGATACGTCTAGAAAGGTCTAAAGCAAAGAAACACAGACCCCAGACAGTATCAATTGAATGATACGTCTAGCAAGGTCTAAAACAAAAGCGAATGTGAACTCGTATGTAACCAAACCGATCGACGATAGAGTATCCGATGACCCTCCAGGTCACACGTAGAGGTAGTGGCAGTAGTAGTAGTGGCTTCATGTCACCCATAGGCCTTGCCGGCGTGGACTGTAGCTAGTAGTCAGGGTGTGGGATTGTTAGTCCCATATAGATCTATACACATGATGTTCGCTCTCCTTCCCGGAGACTCTGGTTACACGGCATTGGCGCAATGAAGCGTCGTAGAGGGAAATTGTGTGTCACATTCTAAGGTAGAAGAGAGATAGAGATAAAGGTAGAGATAGAGATAGAGACTCCTAACTATTCCTATAATAGTTACTAGCGTTCCAGAAACATGAATAATATAGGGAGGCATTTACTACCCAAGGCGATGAACTGGCTGAGAGAGAGAGAGAGAGAGAGAGAGATTTTATGTCTATATATGTATACATGATATATAATTAATGATTAAATGACCTTCGGACGGATATCCGATCCCACCAGACCACATCCAAACGAGGAAAAGGAAATAGGGCGAACTAGCCTTCCTAAGTCGTTTAAACATTATTTATATAACTATACAAGTACATGCATGCATTTAACGAAGTAGAAGCCTTTAACGAAGTAGTAGCATTTAAAGAAGTAGAAACATCTAACGAAGTAGAAGCATAATGAAGTAGTAGCATCCAACGAAGTAGAAGCATTTAACGAAGCAGAAGTATAGAAGCATAGAAGAAAACTTTTAACGAAAACTTTTGGAAAAAACTTTATACTTAAAGAAATTACGAACTGATATCATTTTGTAAAACGAGCTTGAAAACCTTTAAAAACCTACATAACAAGTTTTGAATATAATTTGATAAAACAATATAAGTGAAGAAAACCTTGATTTAAAATACCGTGGTAACTAGTTTTGAAGTAAGACATACAGCACGAGAGGTAATTTGAGAAAAGATTTAAATAAGTAAAAGCGTTCTGGAAAAACCATTTATAGTATCATACATGGTAAAACAGCTGACAGTGTAATAAATCCTTGTGCATGCAGGTTATCAATCACATGTGATTGATATGATAACTGGCATGTTTTAACTTGTATCCCCCCATAACAACATGTAAAAACATTTAAAAGGTTAATTCAGGGGTATGAACTCACCTGTTGTAAGTGGATCGGGTGAAGGTGCCGGTTGGGTGCTCGGTGTCAAATAAAGACTTAAGCACACTTAGTGACCTATTAACATTTGATGACATATGTTTACATACAATTAGTAAATATAATACTAATTAAACACTTATGCGCATCCTAAAGTGCGGAAAATACTTTGGTTAAGTGCTAGGGGTGTCCCGGGTAACATCAAAGGGTATGTATGGCCTAGATAGGGAGTTTACTCTTCAAGAGTAAACTCTTTATAGAGTTCACGGCCCTAAGACCAACTCCCCATGAGTTTACGGCCGTAAACTCATGGTGGGGGTGTTCTAGGATGCTAAATGGTCTTATATCTCTCATAGAATTAGGCTAGGTCCAAATATAAGGCATATGAAGGGGTTTAAGGATCTAAATGGACCATTTGAGGAGTTTACGGCCGTAAGATCCTAGATGCACATTCCTTTGGTGTATTAAGGTCTTAAATGATAGAGAATAAAGCTCTATGCATTTTTCCAAGTCAAAGGAAGAAGTTAGGGCATCATTTGGGCACTCTTTGGGAGTTTACGGCCCATGGACCATTCCTAGGGGGGTTTACGGCCATAAACTCCTATGTCCAATGATTCTTTGATGTTTAATGCCTTTACTTCAATGGTGGTTGCTTGTAGACATTTTCCAATGCCATAGGAGGTGTTTGGGGGCATTTCTAACACCTTAAAAGGTGTTCACGGCCCTTGAAGAGGGGTTTACGGTCCAAGAGTGTTCTTGGGCCGTAAACTCATGTTTACTCTCCATATCATAAGGTTTGGTGTTCTAAGCTCGAAGGTGTAAGTCCACAAATCATATCTAAGCCCTAGGGGTAGTTTAGAGGGGTTTTGGGGCTTAAAAAACCCACTTAAGGGTGTTCACGGTCCAAGAGTGTTCTTGGGCCATAAACACATAATCTTGCCCCTATTTGATGTCTTAAACACGAATTTGCATGATAACTAAGCTATACAACAAGTTAGGATAGGTTATTTACTAGTTTGGGGCTCGAAACGGGCGTTTTTGGCTCGAAAACAAGTTGTAGAGAGAGAGAGAGAGAGTGTAGAGAGAGAGTGAAAAAGTCTCAAATGGACTCCACTCACCCTTATATAGGGGTTTGAGTTGGGGCTTAGTGGAAATCTACCCGATACTGCCGTTAAACGGGGCTTTTGGTCGCACCCGATTAAGTGGTCGTATTTTGACTTGGTTGAAACTAAAATTTTCCAAGGAATTAATGAGAGTGTTTCTAATTTGTTTCAACCCTTACTAGTCATTATAAAAGTCCAAATTAATTAACCAGTCCAAAGGTTAACGGATAGTTTAATAAGGCGAGGCTTATTAACGGAAGGAGGGGTTAAATATGACGGAATAAATTTCGGGGTTAAATATGACGGAATATATATATATATATATATATATATATATATATATATATATATATATATATATATGCTAGAACAAGATCTATTATATGTATAAGAAAACTAAAACATTCGTCCTCGCATTTTTAAATATTGACATTCTCATTCTTACCATGACTAAGCTCACCTACTCAAATATAGGGTTTTAAGGAGGTCTCTATGATTCCTAATGAGGTTGGTTTTTAGTATGCTTCACGCTTAACGCCCTTACTGCCCTATTGCATTTTGAGATTGGAGTTACCGAAAGGGTTTTATAGTGATAATGGTCAATCTAAAAGTATTCAAAATACAAGTATAAAAAATCATGTTTTATTAATTAAAAGTGAATCTTATGTTATCCATAAAAGTTGTAGATTACGTGTATAACTTGTGGTTAACCGGCACGTCAATTTGAGAGTATAAGTAGAGAATGACATGGAACTAGTGAATCTCAAGTGTAACGTGAGTTGGGGACCAAGCAATTTTTTATGGATGATTCACCATCTGTTCAGTCATCTGTGGCGACCCCGTCATTGAATTTGAGATTAACATAATCCGATATTAACATGTCATTGATAATTGATGAATCTTATAGATCTAATAATTTTGTGGTGATCATATTAGGAAAGGAATTTTCCTACTTAAATAGCTTTACGACTTGTTTACAACATCTCTTTACACATCATGGAGCCAAATATGGAACCTAGCCTTGATTAAATAATTTGATTTAGGGTGATTATTTTTAAGGATTTTTATATCAAACTAATTGGAATCTTATCTCTTGTAGATGTTGATCCCAAGCAACAACAACAACAAACCTCCTCCTCCTCTACTGAATCAAAACTCTAACTTCTTGCTCCTATCGGTTCTGAATAGAGAGAAACTTGATGGAACAGGGTCAAACTGTCTAGACTGGATCCGCACCTTCATGTATGAGAAGAAAGAGAATGTTCTCGATGAAGATCATTTGAAATCACCATACGATGATCCAAATGAAGATGACGTTTCCTTTAATAAACATTTCAATGAATTGACCAAATTATCTTGCCTCTTCTTGGCGACCATGTCCTCGAAGCTCCAACAGAACTTAAAGAATTGGGGTTCCTATTACATGAACCAACACCTCAAGGAAATATTTCAAGATCAGGATAGGCAAGAACGATTTGAGATCATTATGTTCCTAATGGATTTTAAAAACCAAGATTGAGCTTCTATATGAGTGCACGTCCAAAAGATGAAGTCATACATAGACAAACTGGTAAATCTTTGTGTCGAGCTACCAAAGGATATAACCACTAACATGGCCTTGAAATCGTGTTGTAGTTCATATCGCAGTTCATTATGAAGCAAGCATGAAGAAACCTTCCAACTCAAAACCTACTTCTCCGGTATTGGGCATTGATTGAGGTTCTACTAAAAGGAAAATGTTTTCTCATCCAAAAGGAAAGGGAAAGGCTAAGGTTGAACAGTCAGATCAAGGCCCTAAGATAAAGATACAAAACGAGATAGTTCCTTCCACTGATCCAAATGAGGCCATATGTTTCTACTTCAAGTCCATGGGACATTAGAAATGTAGTTGCCCTAAATACCTGGAGGACCTCAAGAAGGGCAAAGTCAAGGTGGTTGGCACCTCATTTATGTTTATGATAAAACTCCATAACACATCTACTTCTAACTCTTGGATTCTTGATATAGTATGTCGTACTCACATTTTCTTTGATATGTATGTACTAAAACAAAGCAGGAAATTAAGACATGGGGAGCTTAAACTGATTATGGGAAACATGCACAAGTCATCCATTACAAGGATTGGGATGGTGTTTATCTTAGTTTATTGAATTATAGTTTTTCGCATGATATGGAATAAAACATTATTTCTTTTCATACACTTTATAAGGACAATTTTCGTTTTTCTTTTGATAATGAAAATGGTGACATTTTGGTTTATATGTAACGTCCCGAAAATCACAACCAAAGTTTTCATTTTAAATTATATAAAAACATAGTTTTCAAGGAAAGCTAAGTTAGAAAATCATAAGTATCAAAATATAATCATCCCAAAATTAGATGTAACATCTCGATGTGAGAAGAAGAAACAAGGAAGCCAAGCTCATCTTTGGAGAGTGAAGCACTTTAGATTTCAAATTTACTCTTCATTTGCAACCCTTCAAAGGTATAAAGCTTGCATCTTGATATTTCAATCATGTAGATCTAGAAATGGGTGTTTTAGTTATACTTTTTGGTCCCAAATGTCTTATCTTGAGCACGACACGTTCTTGATGATTTGATTTGTCCTTTCAAACCCTAGGAGGGGTCCTAAGTTATAAAAATGAAGTCCTAATGGTTAGGTTTGCTCCATGCATCTTGTAGAACATCTTAATGGATTAAGACCCTCAATTAAGCACTTAGTGGTCATGTAAAATCATAAAGTTGGAAACATTATGATTCTAGAGTGTATTTGAGCCTTGGATCTGAAATATGTACCTAAGTGCTTAAGCCATTAAGCACTTATTGAGTTTTGAAGGATGCGAGAGTACGCTCTGCGTACTAAGTGTACGCCCTACATACGAGGTCAACCACCCCGATGGTAGTCAACTGCGACGGTTTGGAGTATGCTCAACGTACCTCCAGAGTATGTCCCACGTACTCGCACTGGGTGAACCTGGATGAGTTGACTCGGCTGGGTTATCTCAGTTGACTTAGTGGGTTTGACCAGTTGACTTTGACCAAGTTTGACCTTGAGGGTATTTTGGCTATTTTGGGATTTTTGATAGAATTTGTCATTGGTGGGATTAGGTGCCAGTTAGAGAGCTGAGATTCAGAGTCAGGACCTCATCAGTTTCTGTTCAGTTTGTGAGGTGATTTTTCCTCAATGTACTTATGGGTTGAAGGCACCAACGCCGACCATTGGATTGTTATCCTTGTTTATCGTATTATGGTATGTTGTAGTTATCTATTAGATATGTATCCTTGTATATAGGATGATGCTATGCTTAGTGATCTGTAAGATCTATCTAATTGTCTGTTGACTAGTTATATGTATGCTTATCTACTATGTATATATCGACATGGTTTATGTGTGGTTGGGTTGAGGCGGACCAGTGTAGACTGAAGGCCAAGAGACCCAGGGCGTCCCGGATAGACTGTAGGCCCGGGAGGCGTACCAGTCAGGCCGAAGGCCCGGAGAACATTCCAAATAGGTTGAAGGCCCGGTGAGGCGTACCATTCATGCTGAAGGTTTAGTGAGCGTACCAGATAGACTTTAGGCGGTGGGGTGTTCCAGTCAGGCTGAAGGCTCTGTATGCATGTTGTCTGTATTATGTTTATGTTATATGTTGGTACCTTGGGAAATCTCACTAAGCGTTGGCTTACAGTTTTGGGTTATGATTCAAGTACTTCGGACGATCGCAGGAAGGCGATGGCATGGCTGTACACATCCTCATGTTTTGACTTATGATTTTGGGAGACTCTTATGTTGAACATGTTTTGAAAACTATGTTTGTAAACAATTTATGAAATTGGTTAGTTTTAAAAAGTTTAAGTTTATCATGATTTTTGTAAGTGTTACAAGTTTGTTATCAGAGCCTTGGTTTGAGTGAATTGGAGGAACAATCGTGTGAATCCAGTCTCAAACTAAGGAAAAGATTTTAAAAATGATTTTCAAATTGTTTTCAAAATAATCAATGAGGATGTGATGTTTACAATCAGTCAGAGCCAGTAAGTAGACCCCGAATCACCATATTTTTATTGATTTTGTGATATGTTAAAACAACATGCTAGTGATAGGCTAAGGATCTTCAGGAACTACATGATAAAATTGCTTGATTATATGATGCATGATAGCCTAGGGTTCTTCCTTATATGAAATTGACATCATTACTGTAGTTGCTTAGTGTACGCATCATGGATATACATAACTAAGATTCTATAGCCTGATAATGTTTAGTTTGTCCTTATTTCCTATTCTTATTTGATGAAGACCTTAGGGTAGGATCATATATTCGAATGTCTATAGGGTCTAGTGTTATGATTGATTAGCATACACGAGTGTTGCAATGTTGGTGGAAGTTTCATGGATGAGTTGTGTGGGGTCAACCAGCTAGTCTCGTGATGTTTAGCCTTCCTATATGGAGTGAGGATTGAGTGTATGCGTCTTATAGTGTGTATTGTTAGGTTTGTTGTGATGATCCTTGAGAAAAATACAGGTAGGCGTAGAAGGTAGTATAGGATCGTACTACTGGAAGCACATGACCTGTATGCGTAACAGGGAAGTCACGACCCCTAGGGTTTGTTGGGAGTTGGTTCCCCTGGTATGATATGTGTGTTATTTGATATCTCCATAGTTTATTTTCATTATGGTGATGACGCGATGTTTCGAGGCAGGATCTGGATCAGGATCAGGGATAGGTGGCCAGGGTGGGCCAGCGCTGTCCGAGGATAGGATTAAGGAGATCCTTCAAGAGGAGGTTGTAGCTTAGTTTCGAACACAGTTGCCAGAGATGTTTGGTTCTATTAAGACTGCCATGGTGGAGTATTTTTATGAGCATTACGTTTCTTTGTCTGAGGATGATGTTGCAACCACCAAAGTTGTTAATGGTGTTGGGGTTGGTGTTGGGAGGGTTTTCCAGTATCAGGACTTCGACAATACGAAGCCCCCAACGTTTGATGGAGTTTAGGATCTGATCATAGCCATGAGGTGGATGTCTGAAATTGAGGGGTGTTTCTTCACTTGCTCTTTCCCAGCTAACTAGAAGGTCAAGTGCTCTTTGAACCATCTGAGGTCCGAAACGAAGGATTGGTGGCGACTTGTTACTAGCTCATATTCTTCTGAGCAGAGAGTTAATGTGTCTTGGAAGCAGTTCTCGGAGATGTTCCGTTATATATATATATATATATATATATATATATATATATATATATATATATATATATATATATATATATATATATATATATATATATATATATGTATGTATATGTATATGTGTGTCGATGGTGGAGTGTGAGAGGTTGGCCCAAGAGTACTTGGATCTCAGATAGGGGACTGAGTCGGTGATGGAGATCACCAAGATGTTCACGGAGAGGGCCATGTTTTGTCCTGAGTTTTCTGCTTCTGAGCAGGCTTAGATGACCCATTACTTGAGCATGATCAAGACGGATATCTGGCAGTTTGTATCCACTAAGCGTTATGGTTCTTTGTTGGAGTTGCAGGAGGCTGCCAGACGGTGTGAGATGGAGATGGAGCTCAAGTCGAGGGAGCAGATACCGGCCCTGGTACAGTCACAGCCTGTGCCGAAGTGGTTTAAGGCCGCTGATTCTAGATCTAGAGGACAGAGGGGCCGCACTTGTGGGAAGTGTGGCAAGGTTCATGAGGGGTCCGGATGATTAGAAGGTGTATGCCACAAATATTGCAAGGAGGGGCGCCATGCGAGGGATTGCCGCCAGCCGGCCCCAGCTCAGAGTTCTAGGATTTGCTACACTACGATCAGGTTGGCCATGTGATGGTCAATTGTCCATTGCTCCCCGCCAAGTTGGCACAGGCCCCGACGCCAACTACTTTGGGGATCACCACAGGCGTCAGGGGAGGGCGGAGCCCCCGAGGGTTCGGGATCGTGTTTTCCAACTTATATTCAAGGAGGCTAGAGGAGCTCCAAATGTCGTCACGGGTATGTTTATATTTATTATTCTGTTGATTATGTTTTATGTTATGCTTATATGTATGCCCCTGATAGTTACGTTCCTAGTGAACTTTTTGCCTGCTCTTGTGTTATTTGACTCGGGCACGAGTCGGTACTTTATATCTCGATCATTCATTAGGGAGTTTGATATGCCTATTAGGGAGTTAGAGTGTCTTATCCGATTTACCTTATCCCTATTACCATGAGGGATGTGTGTGTGATAGGAGGTATGGACTGGCTGAGCAAGTTTGGTGCCACGATTGATTGTGAGGGCCAACGAGTAGTAGTTTGAACCCCAAGTTTGGTGCCACGATAGATGCGGTTTGTATTCCTATAAGTGAAGTTGTCTACTTACAAGTTTGATTTGGAGAAGTTCAATGGCCCAAATGACTTCACTTTGTGGAAGGTGATGATGAGGGCTCTTCTGGTTCAACAAGGATGTGTGGCGGCACTGGAAGGAGAGGCAAAACTGCCAAAGGACATGGCGGCTGATAAGAAGGTTGATATTCTGACGAAGGCACATACTGCCATTTTATTGAGCTTGACATATGAAGTACTGAGGGAGGTTGTGGATAAAAAACTGCTTCTGGGCTCTGGGATAAACTTTGTGACAAGTACCAGAACAACTCGCTGATGAACAGGTTGTATCATAAGAAACGTTTGTACACTCTCAAAATGTTCGAAAGTACCCAAGTGAAAGATCATCTGGATAACTTCAGTCGTATCATCTTAGATCTACAAGGTGTCGATGTGAAGATTGAAGATGAAGATCAGGCGCTCATTCTCTTATGTTCGCTTCCTAAATCATATGAGAATTTCGTTGATACCATGCTTTATGGTAGGAAAACGATCACTGTGAATGATGTGAAGGAATATCTGATGTCCAAGTAACTGAAAAGAAAAGTTTCAGGTGGAGAGGAGGTGTCCAGTTATGGTTTGTTTGCAGGGAGATGAAGGACAGAAGAAAGGAAAGGGGAAACAGAGGGAAATCACTTTCAAAAGCAAAGTATAAAGGATCATCAAACATGAAATGTTATATCTGTGAGGAGAAGGGGCACTTCAAGCAAAATTGTCAACAACTGAGGAATGTGAAGTCCAAGAGTGAATCAATCAACAATAACATTGCTGTTGTGGTTCAGGAAAGTTCTGATGAAGGGGAAGATGGTGATATACTGACTGTGTGTACATCAAGTTCTGCTGATGCTTGGATCTTAGATTCTGGAGCATCCTATCACATGACGTATAATCGTGACTGGTTCGACTCCTTCAAAGAGTGGGATGGCATAGTCAAGATGGGTGATGATTGGGTCAGCAGTATCAATGGTAGTGGTATGGTGCAGATCAATATGCATGATGGCATGGTCAGGAAGTTAGATTGTTGGTACGTTCCAGAACTTCGGAAGAATCTATTTTCTCTTGGCACACTGGCTAAGAATGGGATGAGGTATGCTGGTGAATGCGACTGGGTCAAAGTGAACAAAGGCTCTCTGGTTATAATGAAAGGGAAGATAAATCATGGAGGGATCTAGGGATGAGCAAAAGGACCGA
Source organism: Lactuca sativa (assembly GCF_002870075.4). Lineage (NCBI taxonomy): Eukaryota > Viridiplantae > Streptophyta > Magnoliopsida > Asterales > Asteraceae > Lactuca > Lactuca sativa. Next base: position 33,729,467 of record NC_056629.2, on the reverse strand, counting down.
ACCGGCCCGAACCGGACCCGGCCTGGGAACCGGCTTCGGCCAAAATTAAGAACCGAACCGGCCTGGCGGTTCTACCTGTTCCCGGTTCCTACCAGTTCTTGTCATGTATTCAAATGTTGGAACCGATCCTTGAAAAATAGCATTAAACGGTGCCAGTTTTTGTCAGTTCTACCGGTTCCAGTTATATCGGTTTCGGTTCCTACCGGTTCCCGGTTCCAAAAATCCATAAAAATAACGTCCGGTCCCGGCCCGACCGGTTCCATCGGGTTCCGGTTCCGGTTCCGGCCGGTTCCCCGGTCCATATGCTCATCCCTAGAGGGATCTATATCCTAGAAGGCAGTACAGTTATGGGAACGGTGGCTATCTCCCAATCCTTGAATGAAGGTGATGACAAGATAGAGTTGTGGCATCGTAGGTTGGGGCACATGAGTGAGAAGGGCATGTGAGTTCTAAGTAAACTAGGACTGCTTGGTGGAGAGGCTACTGGAAAGATAAAGTTTTGTGAAGCTTGTGTCAAGGGAAAGCATTGCAAAATGAAGTTCGGTATCGGTCAACACACAAGCAAGGAAATCCTGGAGTATGTTCACTCAGATCTGTGGGGTCCTACACCAGTGAAGTCTCAAGAAGGATGCTTAGACTTCGTGATGTTCATTGATGACTATTCTAGGAAGGTTTGGTTTTACTTTCTAAAGACGAAGGATGAGGTGTTTGGGAAGTTCAAGGAGTGGAAGACCATGGTTGAGAAAAGGACTAGAAAACAAGTCAAGACTCTGAGGACTGACAATGGGTTGGAGTTCTGCAACGCTTCATTTAATAATTTTTGCAAGGCAGAAGGTATAGTGAAGCACCACACTGTACGACACACACCACATCAAAATGGAGTGCTAGAACATATGAATCAAACACTCACGCATCGTGCAAGGCGCATGCGAATATTTGGTAACTTATCCAAGCAGTTCTGGGTGGAAGAAATTAACACTGCATGCTATTTTGTGAACAGATCACCATCAACTGCAATAGACTTGAAGACTCCTCAAGAGGTATGGTCCGGGAAACCCTCTTACTATTTTGGTTTACGTATATTTCGATGCCCCGCATATTCTCATGTGAATGATGGTAAACTTGAGCCAAGAGCAATGAAGTGCATATTTCTAGGATATACGACAGGATTAAAAGGTTATCGACTGTGGTGTAAAGAAGAAGGAAGAACTCCTGAATTTATCATGAGAAGATATATGACCTTTGATGAATCTGACATGGATAACCAGGGAGGAGGTGAAACAAGTCAAGCAAGGAACAAAGATCAGGGTGCTAGCCAGAAGCTAGAGTTTGCATCTCAAACTCCAGACAGAGTTGTGATAGGTGATAAAGAGCAAGGTGGTAGTGAACAGTTCGGACAAAATGAAACCCAATAGCAACACATGGGATCTTCGCCCAGTGGTGCTAATGCCGTGAAAGATGATGGGTTTGAATCTATAGCAAGGAGAAGATCGAAGAGGGTTATTCGACAACCTAATAGATATGTAGGATGTGTGAATTCAAGTGAACTTGACTCCATTGCTTTTGCTTTAGCAACTGGACAAGACATTGACATTGAGGAGCCTTAATCGTATAAAGAGGCTGTGGCGAGTAAATAAGCAAATGACTAGTTGATGGCCATGAATGAAGAAATGCAATCCTTAGAAAAGAATGAAACATGGGATCCTATTCCATTACCAAATGGAGCAAATCCAATGCGATGCAAGTGGATCTTTAAGAAGAAGGAAGGGATACCAGAAGTTGAACCTACTAGGTTCAAGGCAAGGTTAGTGGAAAAAGAGTTCTCTCAGGAAGAAGGAATTGATTATCACGAGGTGTTCTCACCGGTCGTGAAGCATAAGACAATTCGAGTTCTTTTAGCCATGGTGATTGCATTTGATTTGGAGCTTGAACAGCTTGATGTGAAAACTGCATCTTTCATGGAAATTTAAAAGATAAGATTATATGTCCCGGCCAGAAGGGTTCCTTGATGCTAAGAAGGACCATGTATGTTTGATGAAAAAAAATCCTTGTACGGTTTGAAGCATTCTCCACGATAATGGTACAAGAGATTTGAGTCATTCATGATCTCAAAAGGATACACTCGGAACCAGTTTGACAATTGTGTTTACTCAAAGGAATTGTCACTAGATTCATATATATATATATATATATATATATATATATATATATATATATATATATATATATATATATATATATATATATATATATATATATATATATATATATATATATATATATATATATGTTGCTATTTGTTGATGATATGCTCATCGCAACCAAAGACATGGTTGAAATAAATGACTTGAAGGCATCCCTGAATAATGATTTTGATTAGAAGGATTTGGGATCAGCAAAGAAGATACTGGGGATGGAGATAAAAAGGGATAGAAAAGCAGAGTGGTTGTGTATTTCTCAACATAAGTACATTGAGAAAGTTCTGCAATCCTTCAATTGTGATCAGTCCAAGCCAGTTGGAGCTACTTTGGCGACTCACCTTAAACTTGGTCCAAGCATTATACACACTACTAATGAACAAAGGAAGTACATGAGCAGGGTTCCATACTCTAGTGTTGTTGGAAGTCTCATGTATGCTATGGTTTGTACCAGACCTGATTTGGCTCATGCAGTTAGTGTGGTTAGCAGGTTTATGAGTAATCTAGGGAAGACTCATTGGGAAGCTGTAAAGTGGATATTGCGATACTTGAATGGAACGACGGATGTTTGTCTGGTGTATGGAGCAAATACGAAGAGTGACTTGGTGGGATATGCTGACTCTGATTATGGTGTAGACTTGTTGAAGCATAGGTCACGGACGTGCTACATATTCACTTTATTCGGATGTGCCATCAGTTGGAAATCAACGTTACAAGATACCGTTGCTTTTTCTACAACTCAATCCGAGTACATGTCCATGACAGAAGAAATAAAGGTGGAGATATAGTTGTAAGGGCTTATTTAGAGTCTTGGTCTGAAGGTAAAAACCCAAGAAATTGTGAAAAAATAGAATCTAGGGTTAAATCTGTCAAAATGGCAAATCGTTGGGGGCTGGAACAGAAAATATTATCATTTTCCTCGTTAAATTGGAAGAACAACATCACCTTTGACTACTGAAAGTCAAAATCAGACATTGGCTCCACTTCCACTTGTTGGGAATAAATCTGTCAAGCCAAACAAACTTAGGGGACAGGAAATGAAAAATATACCATCTTCTTAATCAATGAGCACTCATGTTGACTTAGAAAAGTCAAAATTGAATTTTTACTTCCGTTCAAAGCTTCTTGAAATCTCGATTCTAGATAATGATACAATCGAGCACACATGGACGAACACCGAGAGCGAATTGAATTTCCGAAGTAAATAATTTCGAATCCCATTTCGTTTGTAACAGTTTGCGTTTGAAATCAATTCCAATTTCAGTAAATTCCGAACGACAATTGCAAATTGCGAGTTTCAGATCACCAAACGACTCCGAGAGATTGATTCCAAGCCTTAGAAATCCGAACGCCAGAACTCCGAATCGATTGAAACATCCGAATGCTAGAACTGCGAACGATTTGTTCCTAGAACTCCGAATCAATCGATTACACAAACGATTCCGAAAGGTTGTAGTTGCGAATAACTCCGAATGCATACACTACGAACGATCGCAACCTCCGAGCCTAGAACTCCGAAGCTAGAACTGCGAATGCCTCCGAACGTTCGGAGCGATACACAGTTTGATGGTAAACATCGATCGATTGCCGATTGCGAACCTTCGTCGTCGGTAAAATCCGATTTCATATGTTCCGATTTAGTGTTAGTTCTCGATTTACATATTGCGAACCTTCTTCGTTTGTAGATTTTTGATTCCGAACCCTCGCAATCCCGTAATAATTCCGACTACGAACCACCGATTTCAGATTTCGTTGTCGATTCCTATTGAATTTCATGGACGGGATATTAGCAGAACAGTTGGAGACTATTACACCAAAGTTACGTATATGGTCCCCTGAGAATCAATGAAGTAACACATTCAGCCCAATATACCGATCAAAAATCATTTTTATTATAATTCCAAATTCAGCCCTTTATATATTCAAAGTTCCGAAACTAAACACCTATTTGTCAATAAATCCGGATGCCACCCTCCTGCAATAGTACACTGACAGCTTGCACCCCTTTTGCTGAAATATGTCCGATGGCAACCCTCTTTTTGCAGAAAATGTCATTTTTCACCCACTTTTTCAATTTTTTCAGTTTTTGTCATTTCCAACCATTAAAAATCAATAAAAATTGATTACTTCAACAAGATTTCACATTTTTTACTCAAAATTCGTCAGCTTTCAACAGATTTTGTCCCTTTTCCATTTCTTTTTGATAAAGTTTTTATGAGACCTTTGGTACCATTTAAGATTCAAGATAGAAGTTGGTTTCATGTTTTTTGATAAAGTTTTTATGAGACCTTTGGTACCATTTAAGATTCAAGATAGAAGTTGGTTTCATGCACACCTAGTTATTTGAAGAAAATCGATCATCTTTTGAAAATAATACCCTCTTTTTAGTTGGAAAACAAAAATTTCTGTAAATTTCATTAATCCAACCAAATACTTTTTTCTCTTTTCTCCAACTTATAACATATTCATCTGAAGAAAAATTGAAGTTTCTTTGAACATTCTAAACTTCAGCTTTCTGAACCTTTTCACATGCATTAGGTACTTGTACCTTAGGCATCCAAACCTTCTTAATTTTATTCTTGTTCTTCTTGTTCTTCTTCTTTCTTTTCTGATTTCTAGGCTTCAGAAACGAATTTCAGATCTGAACAACCTCTTCATCTTTCTGAATCTGAACATTAGAAACCTTTGGTACACAAACTTTTGGAGTTTGATAAATCTGAACATCTTGAAGTATTGGCTTTCTATAAGGAATCATTCCTTCAAAAACATCATCAGAACATAAAAAGTCATTTATTTAAGTTCCAATTAAACAAAACTTCTTTACATTCACAACTTCTGAATTTTTGCAATGAGATTCGTCTTCAGAACATCTAGATTCGGAATGTAACTCTTCTGAAAAACATGAACCAATTGACTCCCCCCCTCAACAAGAACATCTGGAGTCATCTTTTCTTCATAAACACGAGTAACATTATGAACTTCACCAAGACCATCTTCCTTTTTCTTTTCAGTTCTCTTTTCATCTCCAAAATCTGTTGTTTATTTTCTCGATCTAAATGTCCATAGATAATACGGAATTGTTCTACTATTCTCTCATTCTTTTGTAATTCACGCTCATTAATACGTGAGTATTCAATTATTTTCTCATCAACAAAAAACTTATATAACTCAGTAACATCCCTCAATATAAATCACCAAGAACATGAAACAAAGTCACTTTATCGACACCATAGATTGGTTTAGTAACCTTTAATCCCAGTTCAAAAATGGAGTTACAGAATAAAAGATCCATTAGATCTTCAAAAAGTGATAGAACTTGAAGAGAGAGAAAGTACATCTGATAAGAATTCTAGAGAGAGAAAACGGATCTGAGATGATTTTTAGAGAGAGAAAGTAGATCTTAACGCAAATTCGAATAAATACCAAGTTTTTCTTCTAATTCTCTTCCATAACACAATTTAAGAACAAATCAGATGAAATAATGAGAAGAATATAACATATCTGAAATGTAATTTGCAATAAAACGAGGTATTAGACTTTTTCTTTTCAGAAAACTTATAAAACTTGAAGAACAAGATGATATTCATGATAATATATCGCCATAAATAACATCGATTCTTGCAATAATCGCTGAGGTCTACAAGAACCTGCTTTGATACCACTTGTTAAAAATAACTCTGAGATGACAAATATGGAATATAAGAACAATCAAGAATCAATCACCACAATATGCAAGTAATCTAATAAAGGTTTTGTGTATATTGATATGGATCTGAACGTACAGAGAAAACCCTAATCTGGAAAAAGTTTTTATCAAAAGCTAACCTAATGATTATTTATAGGGAACATAAAATATTTACCAAAAATATAAAACCAATGCTTTAATATAAAACCAATGCCTTAGAAGAGTTCGACAAAGAACTTCTACTGTAAAGGTATCGTAGGGAATCATAAAACAATTAACCCTAAAAAAGGCTTCCCTAAATAACCAAACATGCCAATTCAGTTTCAATATCTCGAATACACAACAAAGTGATTTGAGTCTTGCAAAGAATCCTGTGTATCATGAGAAGACGAAGCACATTGATATCAGGCTGAATTTTATTTAGGATATTCTGGAAGGAGACAAGTTTTCAATACTGAAGATTGATACCAAGGTTAACCCATCAGATATGTTGACAAAGTCGTTGCCTACGGAGAAGTTCAAGCTTTTCTTGGACTTGGTCGACGTTTGCAGGAGGTAGGTCCCTTCAGGGATGAATGGAAAGAAGGGAGAGGAAGTTCTTGTTCGAGGTGGAGTTCAGAGGATGCTTAAGTCAAGGTGGATATTGTTAAATGTGACTCGAGCATTTGGATCATGTTCATGAAGCATTTGGAGCACTTGGGGTTCATGGAACATGTGACAAAGGAGCATATCTTCTAAGAGAGGAATGGATCATTAGACAAAGGAACTGATCAAGTGCCAAAGGAACGGATCGTGTACAAGGGGATTTGGAGCACCTGGAAGGAGTTTAGAGCACTTGGAAGAGGTTTGGAGCACTTGGAAGGGATATGGAGCAAAAAGGGGTCCTTATTGCGCCACATGTTGAATAGATGGGTCAAGAAGGATGCTCTTGCGCAATCTTGTTCTCCTCTTGATCCATTTTGTTTTCTTGTTAAACCAAATATGGCCTTGTCGAGCCATGCATGTTCCTATTGCTCATGGTGATGTTGTCGCTCCTAGATTGATGTTGTGTTCCATACTTGATGCTCTTGCACCATTTAGATCCCTGTTGTGCCAACTAGGGTTGTTGTTGCGCCATGAAGAAGCTATTGTGCCATCATGGACCATCTTGGTACATGATGTGCCATATTGATTCCTTTGCTATGCCATGTTAATCCATGTATGCCTTGAAGATGATAATGCTCATGAATGTTCCAGAAGATGCTGCATGGCAGATTGTGATTGGTTAACACCCTTCATGTGCCTATAGACCAATGGGCTTAGCCCATTAGGGTTTTAGGTATGATCCCTCAAGTATAAATAGGGATGCATGATAGGTCATTTTGTATCTTGAATTCTAGAGTGATAGGAGAATCTATGTGTAATTGTACTTGTAACCCTTGTGTTGAGAGCTCTGAAATAAAGAATACTCCCCTCCTTCTCATAGACGTAGGTCTCCTTGACCAAACCACAAAAATACTGTGTCTTGTGTGCTTTTTGTTTTCCTTGTAATCCGCTTTACTTCCTAACAAACTCATACTATGTTTTGAACATATTATAAATCGTTTCGAAGCTCTCATCAAAGAGAACATGACCAACTAAGGAATAATAATAATATATACAACATATATATGTATTTAATTGTGTTTAAAGTTTAATAAAAATACAAGGATTTTATTAATTTTTCCAACATATATGTGGTAAATTACCAATTTACTTTTTATCTCTTTATTCCCAAGTCTTTGGAGATCAACCTCAAGCTAACTTTTGGTTTTCTGTAACATCCAAGTTTGGGTAAGTTCCTCTTTTAGTCCATAATGTTAAATTGTTTTCAATTTGGTCCTTTACAAGTACGCGGGGCGTACTCTATGCGTATGCTTAGCGTATTAGACTCCCGATGATCGTGGATACCATCCACGTACGATGGGCGTACGTGGAGTACGCATGGCATATACAGGTCTGGGACAAACCTAATTTTTTAGGGTTTGTGCCCTATTTAAGAATGTTAACTCATCTCTTGGCTATTTTAGACCAGCCTCCATATCTTCAAAACCCAAATCTCGCCCTTAGCCTTTGTTTGGTGCTATTGAGCTCTTGTGAAGAGTTTTGGTGTGTTCTTGTGCATTTTGAAGTGGTAGAAGGAGACTTAATATGCATTCCTTGGAGTGGAGCTTAGAGATCCAGAGTTAGCGTCTTCATTTCAAGTAATTTGAGGTATAAATTCCTTATCTTGATAACTCCTTGTGTAGATCTTTTTTGGGTGTGTGTATGGCTTATTTTGGTCCCTTTTGGTTGGTCCTTGTGAGTAAAGGTTGTTTCAAAAGCGTAGCCCTTGGATCTGGACGTTTTAAGGGTCCTTTATGCATAAAAATGCAAGCTTTATGGTTTATGTTGACCCGTGTATGTGTTAAAACCTTTGTTAAGATCTTTTTGAGCTCTTGAGCCCCATTAAGCCATGCATGCACGTAAAGTTGCCAACTTTACGTGATAAGTCATCTCTAGGGACAAGATTTGGGAGTTTGGATGAAGGAATTAGCAGGCTAAGTGCTTAATGGAGTGAATTGGCACACTAAGGAGTATGTACGGCGTACCCAGCTGGTACAATGATCATACTAGCCCCAAATGGAGTACGCTAAGCGTACAAGCTGAGTACGCCCCTCATACTCAGTAGATGGGCATTATTCTTGACGACTTTGGTATTGAGCCAATGTTTGGGCTTCCAATGTTTGGGCCTTATTGGATCATCAGACTTCTATGTTGGACTTTGGGCTAGCATATTGGGCTTCCTTAGATTTTAGGCCCATGATGGGTTTGGTCCCAATTTGGAAGATTGGGTCATAATTGGGCCTTAGGTTGCCTTCTAGAATTTGGGCCTTCATAGTAGTTGAATTGGTCCTGAGCCATAGACCAAGTTAGATAAATGGTAAAATGGTCTTTTTGCTTGGTTATGGGCCCAATATATTAGATTGGTGGTTATGGATTAGGATCTAATTAATAATTGGATGTTATTGGTTTGATAGTGCGGGGATTTGTCGAACCAGCAGGCAGTGTTTTATCTGAGTGATTCAGCAGTTTGAGGTGAGTTCTCCTCACCATGTTTAGTGGGTCGAAGGAACCAATGTCGGCCTAAGGTTTTATCATGTTAGGGTGCTAGATGTCTGCGTTACTCTACATGTTTATGTGCTGGTATGCTTAGTGGGTAGGGCCTAATGGTTATTCTGTATGCTATCACCCGTTATACTTGCAGGTTTGTATGGGGGGGTTCTGCAAGTTAGGGCGAAGCCCGTTATAGTCAGTGAGCGGAGCCCGTTATGAGAGTTAGGGAGAGGCCTGTTATACTCAGTGGGTCAGGCCCATTATACGAGTTAGGTTGAGACCCGTTATACTCAGTGGGCGGGACCCGTTATGCGAATAGCGCAGGACCCGTTACACTCATCGAGCTGGGCCCTTTATATGTTTCATTTGTGTGGTATGTGGTATTTAGGGGAAAATCAGTAAGCTTCGTGCTTATGGTTTTTAGTTTATGTTTTAGGTACTTCCGGTTCAAAGGGGAAGAGCTCGGGTTGATTTTAATGCACTCACTATTTTGTTAGACATTCTTATGATTACTTAGATGTTTTATTATCGAAATGATACATTTTGATTTTATATGGTTATGATGATGTTTGGATAATTGTTTTAGTTAACTAAAAATCTTTGGTCTATATTTTTGGGACATTACAAGTTGGTATCAGAGCCTTAGTTTGAGGGATTCGGACATACTCTAAGGTGTGTCTAAACTCAAACTGAGGATTTTGTAAAGAATTTCAAAAAGAAAATGTTTATAAAAGGATTTTCTGATACAAGAAAGGGTGTGGTGCATTCAATCGACCGAGCTTAAGTAAGTTTTCCCAAAATATCCATATATGTTATATGATATGATTTGATCTGTGAATGTGTGAATCACATCCTAGTTAGGGCTAAGGATCTAAAATTGGAATTTGCAATAAAACGAGGTATTAGACTTTTTCTTTTCAGAAAACTTATCAAAACTTGAAGAACAAGATGATATTCATGATGATATATCGCCATAAATAACATCGATTCTTGCAATAATTGCTGAGGTCTACAAGAACCTGCTTTGATACCACTTGTTACAAATAACTCAGAGATGACAAATATGGAATATCAAGAACAATCAATAATCAATCACCACAATATGCATGTAATCTAATAAAGGTTTTGTGTATATTGATATGGATCTGAACGTACAGAGAAAACCCTAATCTGGAAAAAGTTTTTATCAAAAGCTAACCTAATGATTATTTATAGGGAACATAAAATATTTATCAAAAATATAAAACCAATGCTTTAATATAAAACCAATGCCTTAGAAGAGTTAGACAAAGAACTTCTACTGTAAAGGCATCGTAGGGAATCATAAAACAATTAACCCTAAAAAAGGCTTCCCAAAATAACCAAACATGCCAATTCAGTTTCAATATCTCAAATACTCAACAAAATGCTTTGAGTCTTGCAAAGAATCCTATGTATCATGAGAAGACGAAGCACATTGATATCAGGCTGAATTTTATTTAGGATATTCTGGAAGGAGACAGGTTTTCAATACTAAAGATTGATACCAAGGTTAACCCATCAGATATGTTGACAACGTCGTTGCCTACGGAGAAGTTCAAGCTTTTCTTGGACTTGGTCGATGTTCGCAGGAGGTAGGTCCCTTCAGGGATGAATGGAAAGAAGGGAGAGGAAGTTCTTGTTCGAGGTGGAGTTCAGAGTATGCTTAAGTCAAGGTGGATATTGTTAAATGTGAGTCGAGCATTTGGATCATGTTCATGAAGCATTTGGAGCACTTGGGGTTCATGGAACATGTGACAAAGGAGTATATCTTCTAAGAGAGGAATGGATCATTAGACAAAGGAACTGATCAAGTGCCAAAGGAACGGATCGTGTACAAGGGGATTTGGAGCACCTAGAAGGAGTTTAGAGCACTTGAAAGAGGTTTGGAACACTTGGAAGGGATATGGAGCAAAAAGAGGTCCTTATTGCGCCACATGTTGAAAAGATGGGTCAAGAAGGATGCTCTTGCGCAATCTTGTTCTCCTCTTGCACCATTTTGTTTTCTTGTTAAGCCAAGTATGGCCTTGTCAAGCCATGCATGTTCCTGTTGCTCATGGTGATGTTGTTGCTCCTAGATTGATGTTGTGTTCCATACTTGATGCTCTTGCGCCATTTAGATCCCTGTTGTGCCAACTAGGGTTGTTGTTGCGCCATGAAGAAGCTATTGTGCCATCATGGACCATCTTGGTACATGATGTGCCATATTGATTTCTTTTCTATGCCATGTTAATCCATGTATGCCTTGAAGATGATAATGCTCATGAATGTTCCAGAAGATGCTGCATGGCAGATTGTGATTGGTTAACACCCTTCATGTGCCTATAGACCAATGGGCTTAGCCCATTAGGGTTTTAGGTATGATCCCTCAAGTATAAATAGGGATGCATGATAGGTCATTTTGTATCTTGAATTCTAGAGTGATAGGAGAATCTATGTGTAATTGTACTTGTAACCCCTATGTTGAGAGCTCTGAAATAAATAATACTCCCCTCCTTCTCATAGACGTAGGTCTCCTTGACCAAACCACATAAATACTGTGTCTTTTGTGCTTTTTGTTTTCCTTGTAATCCGCTTTACTTCCTAACAAACTCATACTATGTTTTGAACATATTATAAATCGTTTCGAAGCTCTCATCAAAGAGAACATGACCAACTAAGGAATAATAATAATATATACAACATATATATGTATTTAATTGTGTTTAAAGTTTAATAAAAATACAAGGATTTTATTAATTTTTTCCAACATATATGTGGTAAATTACCAATTTACTTTTTTATCTTTTTATTCCCAAGTCTTTGGAGATCAACCTCAAGCTAACTTTTGGTTTTCTGTAACATCCAAGTTTGGGTAAGTTCCTCTTTTAGTCCATAATGTTAAATTGTTTTCAATTTGGTCCTTTACAAGTACGCGGGGCGTACTGTATGCGTATGCTTAGCGTATTAGACTCCCGATGATCGTGGATACCATCCACGTACGATGGGCGTACGTGGAGTACGCATGGCATATACAGGTCTGGGACAAACCTAATTTTTTAGGGTTTGTGCCCTATTTAAGAATGTTAACTCATCTCTTGGCTATTTTAGACCAGCCTCCATATCTTCAAAACCCAAATCTCGCCCTTAGCCTTTGTTTGGTGCTATTGAGCTCTTGTGAAGAGTTTTGGTGTGTTCTTGTGCATTTTGAAGTGGTAGAAGGAGACTTAATACGCATTCCTTGGAGTGGAGCTTAGAGATCCAGAGTTAGCGTCTTCATTTCAAGTAATTTGAGGTATAAAGTCCTTATCTTGATAACTCCTTGTGTAGATCTTTTTTGGGTGTGCGTATGGCTTATTTTGGTCCCTTTTGGTTGGTCCTTGTGAGTAAAGGTTGTTTCAAAAGCTTAGCCCTTAGATCTGGACGTTTTAAGGGTCCTTTACGCATAAAAATGCAAGCTTTATGGTTTATGTTGACCCGTGTATGTGTTAAAACCTTTGTTAAGATCTTTTTGAGCTCTTGAGCCCCATTAAGCCATGCATGCACGTAAAGTTGCCAACTTTACGTGATAAGTCATCTCTAGGGACAAGATTTGGGAGTTTGGATGAAGGAATTAGCAGGCTAAGTGCTTAATGGAGTGAATTGGCACACTAAGGAGTATGTACGGCGTACCCAGCTGGTACAATGATCATACTAGCCCCAAATGGAGTACGCTAAGCGTACAAGCTGAGTACGCCCCACGTACTCAGTAGATGGGCATTATTCTTGACGACTTTGGTATTGAGCCAATGTTTGGGCTTCCAATGTTTGGGCCTTATTGGATCATCAGACTTCTATGTTGGACTTTGGGCTAGCATATTGGGCTTCCTTAGATTTTAGGCCCATGATGGGTTTGGTCCCAATTTGGAAGATTGGGTCATAATTGGGCCTTAGGTTGCCTTCTAGAATTTGGGCCTTCATAGTAGTTGCATTGGTCCTGAGCCATAGACCAAGTTAGATAAATGGTAAAATGGTCTTTTTGCTTGGTTGTGGGCCCAATATATTAGATTGGTGGTTATGGATTAGGATCTAATTAATAATTGGATGTTATTGGTTTGATAGTGCGGGGATTTGTCGAACCAGCAGGCAGTGTTTTATCTGAGTGATTCAGCAGTTTGAGGTGAGTTCTCCTCACCATGTTTAGTGGGTCGAAGGAACCAATGTCGGCCTATGGTTTTATTATGTTAGGGTGCTAGATGTCTGCGTTACTCTACATGTTTATGTGCTTGTATGCTTAGTGGGCAGGGCCTAATGGTTATTTTGTATGGTATCACCCGTTATACTTCCAGGTTTGTATGGGGGGGGGGGGGTTCTGCAAGTTAGGGCGAGGCCCGTTATAGTCAGTGGGCGGAGCCCGTTATGAGAGTTAGGGAGAGGCCTGTTATACTCAGCGGGTCAGGCCCATTATACGAGTTAGGTTGAGGCCCGTTATACTCAGTGGGCGGGACCCGTTATGCGAATAGCGTAGGACCCATTACACTCATCGAGTTGGCCCCTTTATATGTTTCATTTGTGTGGTTTGTGGTATTTAGGGGAAAATTAGTAAGCTTCGTGCTTATGGTTTTCAGTTTATGTTTCAGGTACTTCCGGTACAAAGGGGAAGAGCTCGTGTTGATTTTAATGCACTCATTATTTTGTTAGACATTCTTATGATTACTTAGATGTTTTATTATCGAAATGATACATTTTGATTTTATATGGTTATGATGATGTTTGGATAATTGTTTTAGTTAACTAAAAATCTTTGGTCTATATTTTTGGGACATTACAAGTTGGTATCAGAGCCTTAGTTTGAGGGATTCGGACATACTCTAAAGTGTGTCTAAACTCAAAATGAGGATTTTGTAAAAAATTTCAAAAAGAAAATGTTTATTAAAGGATTTTCTGATACAAGAAAGGGTCTGGTGCATTCAATCGACCAAGCTTAAGTAAGTTTTCCCAAAATACCCATATATGTTATATGATATGATTTGATCTGTGAATGTGTGAATCACATGCTAGTTAGGGCTAAGGATCTTGTGACAACCCAAAATTTTCAGTCTGAATAAACCATATCAAGACAATAGAGCTTAGAACAGTTTCAGTGAAATTCCAGACTTTGGGTATAAGTTTGGCAGTTTTTCAGGATTTACACTTAAGGAGATATCAGGAGAGTGGTTGCACTAGGGTTTTGTGCAACACTGTTATTCCAACACTCTGTTATATGAGAAATCATTTCAGGAATAAAAATATTTTCTGCCAAAAATATCTCAGGACTATAAATAGAATTCTGAACCAAATTCATTCATTATTCGCATTTCCAACTAGAGAAACGCCATTTTCTCTCTCACAGATCTTCGGGTTTTTATCCCAAATCATGAGTACCCCTCTCTAGTATTATTATATAGCTTTAAATGTGTTCATAACGTGATTTAGAAGGCTAAATCACTAGATTTAGGATTTTACTCCCCAAGGTGTTCTTGGGCGGTAAACTCCCGAAACGAAGCCTAGATCGACCCTAGTGTTATGCTACTGCCTTAGACTCATTTATAAGTGTGTTAGGGACATGAAATCAAGCAAAAACCACCTAAGTTTGGGGGTTCACGGCCCAAGAGTTTCTTAGGCCGTAAACTCCAAATTCAAGCTCCAAATGGTGCTTTTAGGGCACCTAAAGCATTGGACATTTACTAGGAATTGTTCCCACTTAAATCAAGGACCAAAGCACATCAAAATCACCTACCAAAGTGATTTTACGGCCAAGACATGGTTCTTGGGCCGTAAACATGAAAGAAGGGCACCAAAGTGTGCCTAATGCCTTCATATGCTTGGAATAAAAGTCTAGAAGCTATACCACATGAGCAAGAGACTTGAAAGCATCAAAAACACCCATACTTAAGAGTTTACGGCCGCAAACTCTAAGGAAAATGGCCTTAGGGCCGTAAACTCCTAAATGGAGTGTTTCTACACCTTAAACCCTTCCAAGAATTTAACCACCAAGTTGGAATAATTCTAGGAATCATTTGGAACTTCAAAACACACCAAACACCCATGGTTGGGAGTTTACGGCCGTAAACTCAAGAGTTTACAACCGTAAACTCCATGTGTGTTGGTATATGAGGAGTAAACTCATATATGGGGTCCTTTGGAACCCTAAACCCAAGTACCTTGTCCCACAATAGCTTAGATGCAACCCTAAGGGCTTAAAACACTTATATAAAGTGTTTATTTTGTCTAGGATGTCTTAACATTATTAATTAGTGATTTGAGACTAATTGAGTGCATATATGTGTGATTATATGTTCATTAGGATCGTAGTGTGTGTACAAGTCCTCACTTGACACCTAGCAATCCTACGCCGTCCAGTTCATCCAAACTACCAACAACAGGTGAGTTCATACCCCTTAATCAATGTTTTAAATGATTTTAAACGTTTTAGTGGGGGGAATACAAGTGGAAAACAGTATGTTATTAAATCAATCTTATGCATTTTGTAACTGTGTTTTCACTCAGTAGATTTCACATATTTCAAAAGGTGACACATGAAGTGGTTTTCTATCTTAAAATACCTTGATAACAAAAGTATTAGTTTTGAAATGTTTATTAAAATGACATCAAGTCATTCCTAATTATTGTTCAAAACTCCTAGATATCTTGCAAAACCATTATTTCACCTTCTTGAATCAAACTATACTTATGCGCATATGTTCATTTATATGTTAGAGATTATAGTTTTCACCCTTCATTTAGCTTCCAATACTCTTGGGTAGCAAGGGTGCATAAATCTACTTGAACAACCAATTACCTTCCAGTTAACTATCATAAGGATAGTTAGAAGATATCAAACATTATTACTATTACAAGGAATCACACAAGAGTCAGTTCATTCATGAGTCTATACCAATACCTTACATGATACATGAGTACACTTACTTAGGATTACATGATACATGAATATGTTTACATATACTTACCTGTTACATGAACACACTTACATGAATACCATACAGGAAGACTGTTACTTAGGTGCATTATCCTGTATTTACTTACTTGGATACTTGTACTTAGAACTACGAGGATGATTTATTAGTATTTACTGTGTAAATTATCTTTCCTGTCCCAGTTCAATGGGATGATTCGGCGGGACTTACCATTCCGAACCCCACTGATTAGCACCAGTGGTCGATGAATGTCTACGGATGTTTAAGGTTGTTACTTACTTAGTAGTCAGTGACGGGACTAACCATCCCTCTGTCCAACTGTTGCAACAGTGGATGAGATGTGAATCTTCGGAGGATCATTAGGTTAACAATCGATATTAGGAGATTGATGTTGGGACTAACCCTCCCTCCACCCTACTGCCGCTACTGAGGATGAGGGGACACTCTTCGGATGTCCATAGGGTCTATCTTTCACTTCGGCGATGTCGTGTTTGTCCTGGTAACCCAAGACTATAACACTTACATGATTATATTTTTCCTGTTTACTTTATTTTGTGATACTTTCACATAAACGAGGAGTTAGACTAAGTACTCTAGTACTAGTCAATAGAAAGGAAAAGCTATCATATTACTTACAAAACATTCAGGTCTTGGTAGAAGACTACCTAGTCATTACAAAACATGCGGGTCTTGGGAGAAGACTACCTAGTCATTACAAAACATTCGGGTCTTGGTAGAAGACTACTTAGTCATAACAAAACATTCGGGTCTTGGTAGAAGACTACTTAGTCATAACAGAACATTCGGGTCTTGGTAGAAGACTACTTAGTCATAACAGAACATTCGGGTCTTGGTAGAAGACTACTTAGTTATAACAGAACATTAGGGTCTTGGTAGAAGACTATCATATCCTTTTCCTATTTTACTTTATTTTGTGAGATATTCACATAAACGATGAGTTAGACTAAGTACTCTTAGTACTAGTCGATAGAAAAGAAAAAAATATCATTTTACTTACAAAACGTTTAGGTCTTGGTAGAAGACTATCAAATCATTTTCCTATTTTACTTTATTTTGTGAGATATTCACATAAACGATGAGTTAGACTAAGTACTCTTAGTACTAGTCGATAGAAAGGAAAAACTATCATTTTACTTACAAAACGTTTAGGTCTTTGTAGAAGACTATCAAATCATTTTCCTATTTTACTTTATTTTGTGAGATATTCACATAAACGATGAGTTAGACTAAGTACTCTTAGTACTAGTCGATAGAAAGGAAAAACTATCATTTTACTTTGTCATAACAAAACATTCGGGTCTTGTTAAAAGACCACATTTCATACTTATATCGACTGTTCTATTTAAGGATTTATACGACATTCTTAACAACATTCCAAAACAGGACAATATCACATAAATACTTATGAATTCACCAGCTTTATAGCTGATACTCGCTTTCAAAATAACTTGTATTCTCAGGTCATCAGTTAGACAGGTACGATGTCCAGGCCTTGAGAAGACAGAGCACAGTCAAGACTCGCCATATTTTGATTATTCATTTTTATTGTTGTACATTATGAAAGAGCACACATGTATTAAAACTTTACCTTTTAATGCAATGGATGATGTTGTTGCTTGTTTATTATATTACACTGTTGTGATACTGTACATGACGTCCTCCACCCTTGAACGTTTCTGCCGTTCGTGGTTTTGGGGTGTGACAGATTGGTATCAGAGCATTGTTTATAGTGAATTAAGTATATCTACCCATAAAAGATATACTAACTATAAACACATTGGGATTAAAACACTCTGTCTAAGAGTTTATACCTTTAAATAATAAAATATTTAACAAAGTATACATGCATGCATTCATACTAAAATCAGTGTCACAATGACAAGAACAAAAGTATTACGATTGTTGAATATCACAGGTAAGCTCGGGGATGTATGGTCAGTCTTAGGAGTGGCATAGCCTGATCAACTATGTTGTTCCAAGGAGTGATTAGCACATGCCCAAGAATGGTTGTGATATGGAAACAAGTCTAAAAACTTACCAACATTACCACAATGAGAACATTATAACAGGACCTAAGTGTAAAATACCATAGGGGTGTTTTGTGTTACTATAAGTACTTTATACTTGAGAACTAAAATGGAATCTTCATTCCTAAGTTGATAATTGCTAAGTGGATACGCTAAAGTTATATGTAACTAGGATGTTATAGACTTAGAATCAGTAAAATTTTGCTTTACCCTTATCCCTCGTGAATTTGGAGTTGAGGTCACTTATTCGAAGGCCTATCCTGTGTTGATTACATATAACTGGTATGCACTTTACAAATAGCGATGGAACCAATGAAGACTTCCTAAATAATTATCTAGATAGTTCGTCTAATAATTATTTTCTTACCCCAAATTCTCGCGTAGATAAGATGGCTGGATTCCATCCCCACGACAACCTGTTCCTTCCGAACGCGGTTATTGTTGGATGGTTTGGAGAAGAACCATATAATGATCATCCAATCCGTCTGAATGATCACCATGTTGAAGACCTTTCAGACGATGCCATCTCCGAACCCGAGGTTGAGAACCTACCTCAGGCAGCTCCTTTTCCGATTCCTAACCCTCGTTCGGCTTTTCATGGCCCGACGCCTGAGTGGGTGGAATGTTTGGAAACATGCAGCCAACGACAAGATCAGCCCATGCCATTTAATGGTGACCGAAGCTTCTATGACCTGAGCAATGGGGGCTCAGCAGACTGAATCATGCTAATTCTGATCCGAAGAGTTGCCCGAAACGAAATTCAGGGCAGGACAGCTCTACAACGTATCGTAGAAGTCGATACAAATGGGGGAATGCATATGCTTCGCACCAGTCTCCTTGAACATGCTCGTGAGAGGTCTGAGAGAGACCATGAAACCCTGCTGCAAGCACTGTCTGAGTCACGAGCCGAAGTCATGGAACTTCGAGTACGCCAGAGAGTATACGAAAGACACCTACTTGATGTGGAACGTCAACTGGCTGAACTGAGAGTTCACCAGAGGGATGACCGTCGCTAGTAGTAGATACTTTACTTTATTATTCCTTGTTAGAAAGGAATCGTGTTCCTATCTATGCCTGATGTGGCATTTTCTATGAAACTATCTTGTACTGTAAGTACTTTGGTTAGGTCTTTTTACTTTCAGGAACTATCTTCTCTGGTTATGATGTAAGACCTTTTTACAAGGTCATTTTCCCGAACCTGTACGTCATGAATATCGAAGATATTGACAGTCGGCTAACTTCTGAGTCATTCTTTATTCGAATACTCTTATCATACTTTCGTTAGAGTCTATTTGAAACATGCTCTAGTCAAGTCATTGGACTATAGCAATTTAACTCCGGCGACATCTCCAAGTCTCTTTCAATGGTTGGATCACGTTATGCGCCAACCAACGATACCTCGGCTAGAACGACAAACATCTTGAGACCATTGCAAGAACTTACTTCTGATCTTTACTAGGACTGCATCATAGGGATGTAGGTCAAAACTTCGTGAACATACTTCCATTCCATACTAGGACTGCATCATAGGGATGTAGGTCGAACTTTCCTGAACATACTTCCATTCCATACTAGGACTGCGTCATAGGGATGTAGGTCGAACTTTAGAGAACATACTTCTATTCTTTTCATGAGCGATCGAACTACGTCTAGGTTCAACCATTATCGCTCACAAATTCATTTTCTTTTGGTGTAACAGAATCATGTCACCCAAGAAAAACGATCAGCCCATCAACCAAACACCAACTCTTCCGATTGATGCAGCTACCTTTCAAGCTGCAGTCTCGGCTGCCATGTCAGCCATTCTGAACCATCTGAACGCTAACAACGCAAGTGTTAGCGGGATTGTTAACAACTATTCCCATCCAAGTAACAATCCAATACCCCAGCAAGCAACAAACTACCACGATACCCCGAGTCCTACGACCAAGAGTATCAAACGAAAGTCTTGGACTAACTCTAAGGACAAGTCGCTTCGAAGGGCGAACAGGAAACAACCACCAGTAACAAGCTTCACAGCTACGACATCGGTACCTCCTACTACCATCCCTTCGGGCGTCCCAATGGTCCCCAAACCAGCCAAACTTTATGCTGGAAGTCTCCCAAAATGCATTAAATGCAGTTTTCACCAGCATGGACCTTGTAGGGAGATGCAGTGCTCACACTGCAACAGGAAGGGGCATACAGCCCGTTACTGCAAGACTCCAACAGCTCAGCATGCTCAAGTGCCAAACACCAGTGGGAAACAGGTTTGCTACGGTTGTGGCAAAGTAGGTCATTACAAAAGGAACTGCCCAGAGGCAGCAAATGCTGGCATACACGGCAGTATGCTACCGACCACCGATGCAGGAGAGTCTACTCCGGACCCCCGTTAATGTGATTTAGGCGTTTCGTTGTAACAGACTTATGAACCATCCCAAAACTAGTGCAACCAGAGTCATATCTTTTGCGGGATCCCATCCGTTTAGGGATGCTCGTGCTGCGTATACTTGTCTTTTGTAGTATACCTTGTTCGCAGCAATAGTCTTGTAGTAAATCCTAAGTTCAGTAACTGTATTAATGGTTGCACTGTTGTGTTTTGTCTGTAACGCCTTATGTTCAAACCTAATGTCTTTAGTTTCCATATGTTTCCGACTTTATCATACGACTCGAGTAAATTAACTCCTCGCAATACCAGCTCCATACGTGCATCTCTCCTCAGAAATCGTCTTTTAGTAAAGCCGTTATATCAGAACACCGAAGTACTCATACAAGGAGTACCTTATAGTTCTTTTCCCTTCCGAAGGAATCCCCACAGTATTACTCGTGCAGTACATCAAGTTCAATTCCAGGATTCATACGGTTGATCTATCACTGAAGAATGTATACATGAGAGTGATATATAATCAATGTTCTACATGTTTAGAATTGATGATTCCACTTTAACTTCTTTTCCCTCGATGGGATGTGAGATTAAGGAAGAATCAGTTATTCGACTACCTTTTCAGTCTTAATTATATACAACTCGTATACACGAAATCGTGATCATTGAATCACGTATGAATTCTAATATGAACTTCAGGACGGAGACTGTCCAGGAGTACGAGTAATTACATCGGCATAGGAACAAACTTAGAACCCAGTATGACTCTTATAACCAGATCGCCTTACAGTCTAAACACCTACGAAAGATACAAGAACAGCCCGGACAACACAGTGAACTACTCAACAATAGAATTAGAAGACCAGGCTTCTCACCCTTGAGAGCTCCGGTCTTATTCTTACCAGAAGTCGACGGAGTGCATTTTATGTACCTCGACGACCGGAGACTTCATTAAGATTTCCTTTAGAAATCATTGTCTCTGCCTCACATAGACGAATTGATTGGGCAAACACAGGGAAAGAATTTCTTCAGAAATGGACCTGAGATCCGAATATCACCAGTTCGATTGTTAGAGAAGGATGTCCTAAAGACTACCCTATGAACTCGATGCGGACACTTCGAGTCCGTAGTGATACCCCTCGGATAGGACCAATACGCCCATAGTATTCATGAGCTGAATAAGTAGAGTACGCCTTTCTTACTGGGATCAGTTCGTCATTTCTCCATGTAATGACTTACTTATCTACCCTCGTCGTAAGAAAGAACCCATAGAAACATTACCCTCGGAGATACTTTCCGCAGAGTTCTCTGAACAAGAGTTTTGGAATTTAGAGTCAAATTTCCAGAGACACACTTTTAGTGTTGTGGGAATTCTTGAGTACTCTGTCAAATTATCCAAAACCGTTGGGAATTTGTCGACACCATAGTCACCGACGGAAAATTTGCCAAATTCTAGGTCTTACAGACCTACTATCATAGTCCATTCGGAACTCCCCGTAGACTTCAGGAACCCTTTCGACTTTGACCCAGCAAGGGATGGCCCTTGACTGGGAAGTAAGCGAGAGAAAGAACATTTGGAATTCCCAGTGAGAGACCAAATTCTTTAGGAAACCTCACTCTAGGAACGGCTTAATATGCTTCGTAAAGCGTGGAAAGCTAAAATCCAATATAGTTAGGACCTCCGAGATTCTTACCAGAATCGGCCCTGCATTTCACAAACTAGACCTACTCCGCGAACTCAGTAACGTACATTTTCCCCTTCGCGTCTCGAACTTGAAACAGTATCCTTCCATTAGGACTTTTGTAATCCATCTCGACGAGATCGAGATTTACGAGATCCTTGCCTTCCTATTAGGACCGTAATGACCCTCGACCGAGTGGCCAAGCGGACGAAGCAACACCGTCGCCCATTAGTTAAGGTTCGTTGGAATACCAACTGAGAACCCGATTTCACTTGGGAGCGCGAGAGCAAATCGATTAGGAAGTTTTCACCTAAAAACTCAATCATTTATACCTACTTCCTTATCTAAATTCTAATTTCGGGACGAAATTCCTTCTAACGGGGGGATGATGTGACAACCCGAAATTTCCAGTCTGAACAAACCATATCAAGACAATAGAGCTTAGAACAGTTTCAGTGAAATTCCAGACTTCGGGTATACGTTTGGCAGTTTTTCAGGATTTACACTTAAGGAGATATCAGGAGAGTGGTTGCACTAGGGTTTTGTGCAACACTGTTATTCCAACACTCTGTTATATGAGAAATCATTTCAGGAATAAAAATATTTTCTGCCAAAAATATCTCAGGACTATAAATAGAATTCTGAACCAAATTCATTCATTATTCGCATTTCCAACTAGAGAAAAGCCATTTTCTCTCTCACAGATCTTCGGGTTTTTATCCCAAATCATGAGTACCCCTCTCTAGTATTATTATATAGCTTTAAATGTGTTCATAACGTGATTTAGAAGGCTAAATCACTAGATTTAGGAGTTTACTCCCCAAGGTGTTCTTAGGCGGTAAACTCCCGAAACGAAGCCTAGACCGACCCTAGTGTTATGCTACTGCCTTAGACTCATTTATAAGTGTGTTAGGGACATGAAATCAAGCAAAAACCACCTAAGTTTGGGGGTTCACGGCCCAAGAGTTTCTTAGGCCGTAAACTCCAAATTCAAGCTCCAAATGGTGCTTTTAGGGCACCTAAAGCATTGGACATTTACTAGGAATTGTTCCCACTTAAATCAAGGACCAAAGCACATCAAAATCACCTACCAAAGTGATTTTACGGCCAAGACATGGTTCTTGGGCCGTAAACATGAAAGAAGGGCACCAAAGTGTGCCTAATGCCTTCATATGCTTGGAATAAAAGTCTAGAAGCTATACCACATGAGCAAGAGACTTGAAAGCATCAAAAACACCCATTCTTAAGAGTTTACAGCCGCAAACTCTAAGGGAAATGGCCTTAGGGCCGTAAACTCCTAAATGGAGTGTTTCTAGACCTTAAACCCTTCCAAGAATTTAACCACCAAGTTGGAATAATTCTAGGAATCATTTGGAACTTCAAAACACACCAAACACCCATGGTTGGGAGTTTACGGCCGTAAACTCAAGAGTTTACAACCGTAAACTCCATGTGTGTTGGTATATGAGGAGTAAACTCATATATGGGGTCCTTTGGAACCCTAAACCCAAGTACCTTGTCCCACAATAGCTTAGATGCAACCCTAAGGGCTTAAAACACTTATATAAAGTGTTTATTTTGTCTAGGATGTCTTAACATTATTAATTAGTGATTTGAGACTAATTGAGTGCATATATGTGTGATTATATGTTCATTAGGATCGTAGTGTGTGTACAAGTCCTCACTTGACACCTAGCAATCCTACGCCGTCCAGTTCATCCAAACTACCAACAACAGGTGAGTTCATACCCCTTAATCAATGTTTTAAATGATTTTAAACGTTTTAGTAGGGGGAATACAAGTGGAAAACAGTATGTTATTAAATCAATCTTATGTATTTTGTAACTGTGTTTTCACTTAGTAGATTTCACATATTTCAAAAGGTGACACATGAAGTGATTTTCTATCTTAAAATACCTTGATAACAAAAGTATTAGTTTTGAAATGTTTATTAAAATGACATCAAGTCATTCCTAATTATTGTTCAAAAATCCTAGATATCTTGCAAAACCATTATTTCACCTTCTTGAATCAAACTATACTTATGCGCATATGTTCATTTATATGTTAGAGATTATAGTTTGATTCAAGAAGGTGAAATAATGGTTTTGCAAGATATCTAGGAGTTTTGAACAATAATTAGGAATGACTTGATGTCATTTTAATAAACATTTCAAAACTAATACTTTTGTTATCAAGGTATTTTAAGATAGAAAACCACTTCATGTGTCACCTTTTGAAATATGTGAAATATACTGAGTGAAAACACAGTTACAAAATACATAAGATTGATTTAATAACATACTGTTTTCACCTTGTATTCCCCCCCCCCCCCCACTAAAACGTTTAAAATCATCTAAAACATTGATTAAGGGGTATGAACTCACCTGTTGTTGGTAGTTCGGATGAACTGGACGGCGTAGGATTGCTAGATGTCAAGTGAGGACTTGTACACACACTATGATCCTAATGAACATATATTCACACATATATGCACTCAGTTAGTCTCAAATCACTAATTAATAATGTTAAGACATCCTAGACAAAATAAACACTTTATATAAGTGTTTTAAGCCCTTAGGGTTGCATCTAAGCTATTGTGGGACAAGGTACTTGGGTTTAGGGTTCCAAAGGACCCCATATATGAGTTTACTCCTCATATACCAACACATATGGAGTTTACGGTTGTAAACTCTTGAGTTTATGGCCGTAAACTCCCAACCTTGGGTGTTTGGTGTGTTTTGAAGTTCCAAATGATTCCTAGAATTATTCCAACTTGGTGGTTAAATTCTTGGAAGGGTTTAAGGTGTAGAAACACTCCATTTAGGAGTTTACGTCCCTAAGGACATTTTCCTTAGAGTTTGCGGCCGTAAACTCTTAAGTATGGGTGTTTTTGATGCTTTCAAGTCTCTTGCTCATGTGGTATAGCTTCTAGACTTTTATTCCAAGCATATGAAGGCATTAGGCACACTTTGGTGCCCTTCTTTCATGTTTACGGCCCAAGAACCATGTATTGGCCGTAAACTCACTTTGGTAGGTGATTTTGATGTGCTTTGGTCCTTGATTTAAGTGGGAACAATTCCTAGTAAATGCCCAATGCTTTAGGTGCCCTAAAAGCACCATTTGGAGCTTGAATTTGGAGTTTACGGCCTAAGAAACTCTTGGACCGTGAACTCCCAAACTTGGGTGGTTTTTGCTTGATTTCATGTCCCTAACACACTTATAAATGAGTCTAATGCAGTAGCATAACACAAGGGTCGGTCTAGGCTTCGTTTCGGGAGTTTACCGCCCAAGAACACCTTGGGGAGTAAACTCCTAAATCTAGTGATTTAGCCTTCTAAATCATGTTATGAACACATTTAAAGCTATATAATACTACTAGAGAGGGGTACTCACGATTTGGGATAAAAACCCGAAGATCCGTGAGAGAGAAAATGGCTTTTCTCTAGTTGGAAATGCGAATAATGAATGAATTTGGTTCAAAATTCTATTTATAGTCCTGAGATATTTTTGGCAGAAAATATCTTTATTCCTGAAATGCTTTCTCAGATAATAGAGTGTTGGAATAACAGTGCTGCACAAAGCCTTAGTGCAACCACTCTCCTGATATCTCCTTAAGCGTAAATCCTGAAAAACTGCAAAACTTATACCCGAAGTCTGGAATTTCACTGAAACTGTTCTAAGCTCTATTGTTTTGATATGGTTTGTTCAGACTGGAAATTTCGGGTTGTCACATCATCCCCCTGTATACTTATGCGCATATGTTCATTTATATGTTAAAGATTATAGTTTTCACCCTTCATTTAGTTTCCAATACTCTTGGGTAGCAAGGGTGCATAAATCTACTTGAACAACCAATTACCTTCCAGTTAACTATCATAGGGATAGTTAGAAGATATCAAACATTATTACTATTACAAGGAATCACACAAGAGTCAGTTCATTCATGAGTCTATACCAATACCTTACATGATACATGAGTACACTTACTTAGGATTACATGATACATGAATATGTTTACATATACTTACCTGTTACATGAACACACTTACATGAATACCATACAGGAAGACTGTTACTTAGGTGCATTATAATGTATTTACTTACCTAGATACTTGTACTTAGAACTACGAGGATGATTTATTAGTATTTACTATGTAAATTATCTTTCATGTCCCAGTTCAATGGGATGATTCGGCGGGACTTACCATTCCGAACCCTACTGATTAGCACCAGTGGTCGATGAATGTCTACGGATGTTTAAGGTTGTTACTTACTTAGTAGTCAGTGACGGGACTAACCATCCCTCTGTCCAACTGTTGCAACAGTGAATGAGATGTGAATCTTCGGAGGATCATTAGGTTAACAATCGATATTAGGAGATCGATGTTGGGACTAACCCTCCCTCCACCCTGGTGCCGCTACAGAGGATGAGGGGACACTCTTCGGATGTCCATAGGGTCTATCTTTCACTTCGGCGATGTCGTGTTTGTCCTGGTAACCCAAGACAATAACACTTACATGATTATATTTTTCCTGTTTACTTTATTTTGTGATACTTTCACATAAACGAGGAGTTAGACTAAGTACTCTAGTACTAGTCAATAGAAAGGAAAAGCTATCATATTACTTACAAAACATTCGGGTCTTGGTAGAAGACTACCTAGTCATTACAAAACATGCGGGTCTTGGGAGAAGACTACCTAGTCATTACAAAACATCCGGGTCTTGGTAGAAGACTACTTAGTCATAACAAAACATTCGGGTCTTGGTAGAAGACTACTTAGTCATAACAGAACATTCGGGTCTTGGTAGAAGACTACTTAGTCATAACAGAACATTCGGGTCTTGGTAGAAGACTACTTAGTTATAACAGAACATTAGGGTCTTGGTAGAAGACTATCATATCCTTTTCCTATTTTACTTTATTTTGTGAGATATTCACATAAACGATGAGTTAGACTAAGTACTCTTAGTACTAGTCGATAGAAAAGAAAAAAATATCATTTTACTTACAAAACGTTTAGGTCTTGGTAGAAGACTATCAAATCATTTTCCTATTTTACTTTATTTTGTGAGATATTCACATAAACGATGAGTTAGACTAAGTACTCTTAGTACTAGTCGATAGAAAGGAAAAACTATCATTTTACTTACAAAACGTTTAGGTCTTGGTAGAAGACTATCAAATCATTTTCCTATTTTGCTTTATTTTGTGAGATATTCACATAAACGATGAGTTAGACTAAGTACTCTTAGTACTAGTCGATAGAAAGGAAAAACTATCATTTTACTTTGTCATAACAAAACATTCAGGTCTTGGTAGAAGACCACATTTCATACTTATATCAACTGTTCTATTTAAGGATTTATACGACATTCTTAACAACATTCCAAAACAGGACAATATCACATAAATACTTATGAATTCACCAGCTTTATAGCTGATACTCGCTTTCAAAATAACTTGTATTCTTAGGTCATCAGTTAGACAGGTACGATGTCCAGACCTTGAGAAGACGGAGCACAGTCAAGACTCGCCATATTTTGATTATTCATTTTTATTGTTGTACATTATGAAAGAACACACATGTATTAAAACTTTACCTTTTAATGCAATGGATGATGTTGTTGCTTGTTTATTATATTACACTGTTGTGATACTGTACATGACGTCCTCCACCCCTGAACGTTTCCGCCGTTTGTGGTTTTGGGGTGTGACAGATCTGCTTAGTATTTGCATGATAGAATGCTAGGAGAGATGCCTTTGGATGCTTATTGTATGAGCTTGTAGACTTGCATGCTAGTACTGATCAGTCAATGATTGGATGGCATGTTTAGGTTATGCTTGATTCTGATTACTCAATGCTTGAATGTTGCTTGCTTTGTGCTTTTTAGAAGTTTTCACTAACGCAAACTATATAGTAAGAAAATATGTTAAGTTACATATTACTGAAAATAGATAATTTTAGAAGTTTAGGTTTTAACACTATTGTGTAGCTCTTGTTTGAGTCCAATTGTTGTAGTGTGAGACCTCTCATTCGAAGAATTATTTGGTTTTGGTGATATGTAATTATATTTGTGAGCTAGTTAGAGGGAGTTAGCGGGAGTTCCTTCTACAGCTGATGGCGGAGAGTGGTGTGGAGATTACCCTAGGAAAACCTAAGAAGATATTTAGTGTTGGGGGCCTTATCTTGATGAGGGTTAATTGTATGGATAAAGAGTGACTTGGAGGATTCAAGGCAGTCCTTGAGGAAAGTACGGATAGATGTGGAAGGTAGTATGGGACCGTACTACCGAAAGAATATCATCTGTACTCAAGTCAAGGAGAGTTGTGATGAAACTAGGAAGCTTGTAGATTATGAGATTCCTCGATGTAAATTTTGATGCGTATTCTGATGGTTTATATGGTCTATTTTTAGTACGGTGACTCTTCGAGGCAGACCAGTTAGTAGTTCTGGTGCTGGTGAGGGTTCAGGCTCAGGTTCTGGAGTCGGGCGGTTGGATGATCATACGCGGGAATTCATTTCGTCTGAGATTACATGTTGCATGCTTAAGCAGACTCCTGTGATCTTCGGTACTATCAAGGAGGCTATTATGTAGCTGTTGGAGGAGCGTCTGGGCTCTTTCCATTCTGAGATGGTAGCCATGTTGGGAGCACGTTCATTGACCTTCCATGAGTTCAGGTTATGTGGAGCCCCGAAGTTCTTTGGGAAGAAGGACCCGATTGCGAGCAGATGATGGTTAGTAGGTGTTGCTAACACTTTCCACACCTGTAATTTCCCCAAAGGGAAAGGACAGACGTGCATCCTATCTTCTAAAAGACAGAGTCTGTGACTGGTGGGAGGATGTAGGACAATCCTTGGGATGTGAGGCGATTGATTCCATGATGTGAGATGATTTTGTGGCTAGATTCAGGGATAAGGTTGCACTAGTGATTGAGGTGTAGAAGTTGGCGCGAGAGTTTTAGGAACTCCGCCAAACTACTGAGATGGTGGAAGAGATCACCGCGATGTTCTGGGAGAGAGTGTTTTTGGTATCATGAGATGTTGAGAAGCGATATCTGACAGTTTGTGAGTCGATCCAGCTGCACAAAATTGGATGATAAGATTGCGAGAGCCAGGTAAAGGGAGATAGATTCGGAGATGGGTAATAAGAGGAAGCCAAATTATGTGTAGAGTGTGATGGGTTCGGGAAAGAGGCCCAAGGTTGTGTTGGGTTTTGAGCATTCTAACACTCCTATGGTGTACATGCAACCCTATAAACCTTGGATCTATGTTTTCTCTATTATACATGCAAATAAGAACTTTCCAAGGCTTTATTCCTAACTAGCTGTAACGCCCCATTCCTAAGAGTACTTAATTGTGAGTCCCCGGGATTTAAGAGGAAGGGCATTTTGGTCCTTTTATGGGAAAAGTGGAAAAGAAGGCCAAATATGACAATTTGGGACATGCCGAGTACGCCCAGCGTAAGCTGGGATTACGCCCAGCATAATTGGGTAAGTGACGCTGGTGCAAGGTTGAGTACGCCCAACGTACTCTCAGAGTTCTAAAACCCTAAAATTAGGGACAGCCACTATATAAGGAACATGTTGGTTCATACCCTAGCCTCCATAAGCTCTCTCTTAACCTCAGAACCCCTAGATAGCCATTCCACCTCCATTTTTGGGTGTATTTGGCCTTGGAAAGCTTATTTTGGCAAAGGAGAGGCTAGAAGAAGAAAGAGGAAGTTGTCAAAGAAGGAGTTGAGTGGCTGGAGCTTATAGATCTGGAAAGATATCATCCTTTGGAGCCTATTTGAGGTATAAAGCTTCTTGCTTGTCATTTATATTGCATAGATCTACGTGTTGTGAAGTTTTGGCATCATTCTTGTCCCAAAAGTCCTCATCTTGATGCATGTTTTGAATTGGTCAAGATTATCTGTCCTTTCAGACCTTTGGAGAGGTCTTGAGTGAGAAAAATGAGGTCCCAAGGGCTGTGGTTGTTCCATGTGTGAGATATGTAGGTCTTAATGGATTAAGACCTTCGATTAAGAGCTTTATGGATGTCCCAAGTGATAAAGTTTGAGACTTTATGAATCCTAGGCATATTTGGCCTAAGGATCTGAAGTTTGGGCTTAAGAGCTTAAGCCATTAAGAAGTTATGGGGAATTAATGAACAGCGAAGTTACGCCCTGCGTAACTCAAGAGTACCCCCGCGTAGCGGGTCAGTGCCCCGGTTCCAGTTGCGAGTCAGCGTGTACGCCCCGCATACCAAGGGGGGTACGCCTAGCGTACTCCCTCTGTTGGGTTTTTCATTTTGGGCCTTAGGGATTGGGTTGTTATTGGGCTGCTGGATTTTGGGCTGTGACTGGACATTATGGATAGAGTATTGTGGAGCCATTAGTTGTATTGGACCATGGGTCTAGGCCCATTTGGTAAGGTGGGCCCAATTTAGTAAATTGGGCCAATAGTGGGCTTTGCTTCGGACTATTGGACTTTGGGCCATTAGTGGGCTTGAGAGTTTATCCAGTGTTGGGCCGAAATGAGTTAAGGGTAAATTGGTCAATTTATCCCTGGAAGGGTATTGTGCTTAGTCTAATGATTATCTGTGCTATGATGGCTAGTTCGGGATTTTCGGTGAGGCGGTGATTCGGTGATTCGGGATTTTCGGTGAGGCAGTGTTGGGCCGGTTTGTTTATGCTTTGTTTAAGAATCAGAGTTACATTTTAAATGAAAGTGTTGCAGAATTTGTCCCAAAACAAAAATATGATAAAGATTTATCAAAAGCATTTCCATAGAAATGTATTTCATTAAAAGACTCGGGATGTCATGTTCATACAGATCAAAAGCATAAACAGTACAATATAAGCCTTACTACATTATTTCATATCTACAGGCCTATATCCGTAATCCCTCGTCCAAAACATCACACCTATGCTCATGCGCCACTACCTGTAATACATAAAACTGAGTGGGTCAGGCTTAGGAGCCTGGTGAGCACATAGGGTTTTCAACCCACAATAAATAAGTTTATTAATTTCATCGATCAACAATAACCCGATTACCCGTTCCCGTTATCCTCACTTTACGTCCCTAAACACCTATCATAAGGGACCTAGCCTAAGGATCATCATCGGGATGGACACTACTGCTAAGGGGATTCCTCAACAATAAATGTCCTAAAGGCAACCATGTGGGGGATGGAGTACACCGGTGAACATATCCTTCACAAACACCTACAGGTTGCGAGCCTGCTAGTGTTCCACTGGACTGTCTAGAAGAGTCCGTGGTCGTCATCCATACTCCACTAGATGACAGAATCAACAACATCAACATCGAGGCCTCTCATCATTTTATCACACATCACCTATTGCATCTACCTATGTTTTACCCCAACATTTTCGTAGATATAAAATACATATACAGTTTAAATCATTGAAAACATGTATAACAACGTTCATCTAGCATAGATAGCAAGTATTCAGATAATATGCACACATAGCACGTAATTTATATAAAATACTTCATATCTATGTGTAAGTTGAAAGTAACTATGCACTCACTTGTTAAGGTGATGATTCCAAAATCGGGCAGCGCTTGCTTCTAACGATTCTATTTTCCTTCGACGAAACCTAGCATTATTATCGCTAAATTTTAGTCTAATATTTACCGTGACCAACTATTAGTCTTAGTATTATTATTATTATATAAGCGTTAAACAATATTTTCCAACCACTATGTACAGACAGGGGCCAGACATAAAACACCGGAGGGCAGGACCATTTTGGCATATAACACTTCTGAAATCCAACAACCCTATGCGGCCCTTTAAACCAGATTCCCCGTACCGCGAGTAGTTAAAAAAATATATTATAACGACACTTATATAAGTTATAATAATAGCTCAAATATTTATTATAAGTTCATAATAACAATACTAATTTTAAATATAAGCTATATTAAAATAAGGTAAGCATAACTTACTTACAAGGGGGTTTTAGCTAGGAGTCGGGCTCTGCAGGGGCAGAACTTCGTCGCTGAATCTTTCTAAGAAAGATTCGTGCAGCGCTTCAGCGCTCACCTTACTATACTAAGCTACAGAAAGAGAAGTCGAATCATGAGGGACCGAAATGCTCAGGGGATAAGGAGAGAAAGACTCTTGAATCAAGAGAATGGTTCAAGAAATATGAGAGCCCAAGGCTCTTATTTATACTAATTGAATTTTCAAAAACTACCCTCCATAATTACTTAATGACCTTTTAGTTATATAAACAACTAAACACCCCTCTATAATACTATTATAAATGGATTTAATGATATTTGTACTAAACTAATGTCGAAAGAACTCAACATCAGTCTTATAATGACCGCATCGTCGATACCTTTCTAATGATATATACATATGTATATATATGTGTACGTATACATGATTTATACTTTATTTTAATACGTAAATATGCTATTATAATTTGTAACTCATTCATACGAACTCCGTTTTTGACGTTCTTTATATCCACGCGTAGGTGAAGACGTACTCTACAACTTTCGTTTAGACTCCGTCGGCTAATTTTGACTTTATTTTTAAAGTTATATTTTTAACAAGCCGGGACAGGATTGGTCTGTTTAAAATCTCATAACTTCTTCATACGAAGTCAGATTTGGGCGTTCTTTTTATCGATGTTCTTAGTTTAACATATTCTACGACTTTCGTTTAGATCACTAAGGCTAAATCTCGCTCTATCGTAAATTCACTATTCACGCTTCCCGGTATCGTGCCGGTTCTGTCGTGAAACTTCGACGGGTCATAACTTCTTCGTTATAACTCGGATTTCGGCGTTCCTTATATGCACGGAAACCTTGAGACATATTCTACAACTTTATGTAGAGATATCGGGATTATCTCACACTTTAATTTTGACGCTCATTTTTATTCTTTATTAATTATACATTTATAATTAAATAATAAACACATATAATTCACATAATACTCAAATATTTCATCTTTATTACTTCAAAAAGAGTTACAAGAGTTGACCTAGACTATTACATTGACAAAAATGCTTAGCCCTGAAACCCGGGCGTTACAATTCTCTCCTCCTTAGGATGATTCTGTCCCGGAATCATGCATCAGCAAACAGATGTGGATAGCGACTCATCATGTCATCCTCTGTTTCCCAAGTCAGATTCGGCCCATTCGAATGTTTCCATCGGACTAGCACCAAGTCGACCATCTTGCATCGTAACTTCTTAGTCTTACGGTCAACAATTGCCTCAGGCTCTTCGATCAACCTTTTATTTTCATCCATCCTTAACTCTGAGATTGGAATTATGTCGGGAACATCTCCTGTGAATTTCCTCAAATAACACACATGGAAGGTGTTATGAATACCATTGAGTTCTTCGGGCAATTCCAGCTTGTAAGCTTGGTTCCCTATCTTCTGAAGAACTTTGAACGGTCCAATAAACCTTGGACTCAACTTTCCTCGTTTCCCAAATCGTATAAGTCCCTTCCACGGTGAGACTTTAAGCAAAACGGAATCCCAAACTTCGAAAGTTATCGGTCGTCTTTTCTTGTCAGCATAGCTCTTCTGACGATCCTGGGCTGCTAACATCCTTTCCCTAATCACCTTCAACTTCTCAGCAGTCTCATGGACTATCTCGGGGCCCATAAACTGCTTCTCTCCGGCTTCAAGCCAACAAGACGGCGTATGACACTTCTGCCCATACAAGGCTTGATAAGGAGCCATCTTGATGCTCGAGTGAAAACTATTGTTGTAGGAAAATTCTACCAGAGGTAAGTGCTCGTCCCAATTCCCTTGGAATTCGAGGGTACATGCTCTCAGCATATCTTCCAGCGTCTAAATCGTTCTTTCGCTCTGACCATCAGTTTGCGGATGATAAGCAGTACTCAAACACAACTTTGTACCTAACTCCTCTTGTAGACTCCTCCAAAACCTTGACGTGAAACGACTATCACGTAAGCATTTGCGAGCTTATCCATAGACCACTTCTCGTTGGCTGCTATGAAGTGTGCATTCTTGGTGAAACGATCCACGACTACCCAAATCATGTCGTGACCGTTCTTCGTCCTGGACAGTTTAGTCACAAAATCCATGGTGATGTCTTCCCATTTACCCATGGGTACAGGTAAAGGTTCCAAACTCCCATACGGTTTCTGATGTTATGCCTTAACCCTCGCACATGTTACGCACTCGGCCACATACTTCGCAACATCGAGCTTCATCGTCGGCCACCAGTAGTAGGGTTTTAGGTCCCTATACATTTTAGTGCTACCGGGATGAATCGAGTACATGGTCTTGTGTGCTTCTTCCATCAGAAGATCTCTTATTCCTCCCGTCTTAGGTACCCAAATTCGATCTTGGAATACCTTCAGTCCTCGACTGTTTGTACCAAACACTAACGTTCTTCCCAAACGTTCTTCCTTTCGGTCATTTTTCTCTAAAGCTTCTTCTTGAGCTTTCCTGATACTTTCCACAATCGTCGAGACGACTTCAATTCTTAACGCTCTTGGCCTTTTCCTTTTCCAGATTGACTTTCCAACTGAGAGCATCAGCAACAATATTTTCTTTACCTGGGTGGTAAAGTATGTCACAGTCGTAGTCCTTGAGAAGTTCTAGCCAGCGTCGTTGCCTCATGTTCAACTCCTTCTGATTAAAGAGATACTGGAGACTCTTATGATCAGTGAAGAGCTTGCACTTCGTGCCGTAGAGGTAATGCCTCCATATCTTTAAGGCAAAAACTACCGCTGCCAACTCCAGATCATGAGTAGGGTAGTTCTTTTCGTGCTCTTTCAATTGTCGAGATGCGTATGCTATCACCTTTTCTCTTTGGGTCAGAACACAACCCAACCCGACTCCAGAAGCGTCACTATAAACCGTGAAATCTTCGACTCCATCGGGTAGAGAAAGTATCGGTGCTTCACATAACTTCTTCTTTAGCTTCTCGAATGCCTCATCGTGTTTCTCACTCCACGTATACGTAGCTCCTTTATGAGTCAAAGCTGTTAATGGAGCAGCTATCGAAGAAAAGCCTTGGATAAATCGTTGATAATATCCGGCTAATCCTAGAAAGCTTCGAATCTCCGTGGGACTCTTTGGACGTTCCCACTTCATTATAGCCTCGATCTTTGCGGGGTCAACCATTATTCCCTCCTGGTTAACAACATGACCCAAGAATTGGACTTCCCGTATCCAAAAGTCGCATTTGGAGAACTTTGCAAAAAGCTTCTCCTTCTTCAACACTTCTAATACTTCCCATAGATGCTTGCCATGCTCCTCTTGGCTTTTCGAGTAGATAAGAATGTCGTCGATGAACACTATCACGGATTTATCGAGGAATGGTTTACAAACCCTATTCATCAAATCCATGAATGCTACGAGAGCATTGGTTAGCCCGAATGACATAACCAAGAACTCGTAGTGTCCATATCTCGTTCTGAATGCAGTCTTCTCAATATCCTGCTTTCTCACCTTTAGCTGATGATATCCTGACCTAAGATCGATCTTTGAGAAGTAGCTCGAACCTTGCAGCTGATCGAATAGGTCATCAATCCTCGGCAATGGATACTTGTTCTTCACCGTTGCCTTATTCAGCTCTCAGTAGTCTATACACATTCTCATACTTCCGTCCTTCTTCTTCACGAATAACACCGGAGCTCCCCAGGGTGATGAACTAGGTCGAATAAAACCGTTGTCCAACAGCTCCTGAAATTGCGTCATGAGCTCCTTCATCTCCGTCGGTGCTAATAGGTAAGGTGCCTTTGCTATCGGTGTTGTTCCTGGTAACAAGTCTATACGAAACTCCACTTGCCTATCAGGTGGTAATCCGGGAAGATCTTCGGGAAAGACTTCCGGATAATCACACACAACCGGTATATTCTGCACCTCTTTCTTCTCCTTCTTGGCATCGATTACGAATGCCAAGTATGATGCACATCCTTTGGACAAACATTTCCTGGCTTTCATCAGGGAGATGATTCCAGAATTCACTCTGCGTTTGTCCCCATACACCATAAATGATTCTTTTCCGGGTGGGTTTACCTTTACTATCTTCTTTCGGCATTGAATCTCAGCATCATTGGCGCTAAGCCAATCCATACCCAAAACGATGTCGAAACCGTTTAACTCTATGGGTAATAGCTCTTCGAGGAATTCGTTTCCGTTTAGGTCAATGACGATGTTCCTAATACGATTACTAACAGGTACGAATTTGCCACTGGCAACTTCTACAATCAGGGCATTATCTAGTTTTTCTACAGGCAATGCTAATTTCCCACCAAATTTATGCGACACAAAGGAGTAGTTGGCTCCGGAATCAAATAGTATATTTGCAGGCAAACCATTTACAAGAAAGGTACCTGAAGCGACGTCTGCTGCCTCCTTTGCAGCCTTGAGCGTCATCTGGAAGGCTCTCGCCTTCGGCTTCGGCGGTATGTTGGGTCTTCCTGTCTCCTTCTTCTTCGGGCAGTCCTTCAAAATGTGCCCTTCTTCATTGCACCCATAACAGGCTTTCTGGTTGAGGGTGCATTCATTGGCGTAGTGCCCAGGCTTTCCGCACTTGTAACAAGTGACCCCTCCGTCACACTTCCCAGAGTGCTTCTTCTTGCACTTGTCACACCACTTCGCTTCTGATCCTCCTCCCCTCGAACCAGACTTCGAGAATCTACTCTTCTTGTTGGACTTCGAGGATCCATTGAACTTCCGTTTCTCACCAACCTCAACCCTCTCCAGACCTCTTTCCTTTTGTTGGGTCTCCACGTTCTTAGCTGCTCGAACAGCTGATTTCAGAGTGGTTGCCATCTTGACTGTTAGGCCAAAGTCAGCCGGCAGTCCGTTTGCGAATTTCTCAATTTTGGAAAGTTCGGTTGGCACTAGGTATGGAAACAACTTCATCTTTTCCGTAAATGCAACAGCATAGTCATCGATGCTCATTCTCCCCTTCTTCAAATTTTGGAACTCATTGTTCAGATCAATAAGGTCTATCTCTGAACAGTACTGCGCCTTCAGTTGTTCCAAGAACTCATCCCATGACATTTTCAGAGCTTCTCCCCGTGGCATTGTATCTGCCAATAGCTTCCACCAGCTCAAGACTCCAGTTTTCAATTGTCTCACAGCGAAGACAGTCTTCTGCTTCTCGCTGCAGTCGCAGCTCTCAAACACCATCTCCATCTCGGAGATCCAGTCCATAATCTCAACAGGCTTTGGGCTTCCTGAGAGACTTGGTGGTTTCGCACCCAAGAAATTTTTGTACATCCGCCCATCCTTGTTGTTTCTCCCTTCTGGGCCATCCTTTTGCTCACCTTGAGTCCCTACTTGACTCACTTGGCGGCTATAGTTCCCTTCCTCAGATGGCTCGGGAACTGGCTCCGTCGGTTCAACATGTATGGTAGGTTTGTCCCTATTTTCGTGGAGCATCCGTCTCATTTCTTCCCATTGTTCAGCTAGCATAGCCTGAATCATGGCTTGAACTCCAGCCATGGTGACTGGCTCAGGTGCAACTTCTTCAACAACAGGTATTTGCTGAACCACTGGGGGTTGGTTCCTACCTCCATTTGCGTTCACGTTTCCGCTACGGGTCCTTGCCATCTTGATCTATACACCGAATAAGGTGAATTTAAATCTTTATTTAGGATAGACGTTTTAAATCGTCCTTATCACTCCGAAACGTTTACATGCTAGTTCTAATATCGTAGTCGTACGTTTAGAATCCTAAACACATAAGGTTTCCAGATCCGGTCGGCAACAGACCATAGATCCGAACAACAAACAGCATATTATGCACAAAGCATTTAGCACATAAAAGCATTTTAGGCACAATTCCTAAAATAAGCTAGTGCTCACACCTCACAATCATCACTTAGCATTCTAAGTTTAAGTCTAGAAATCCTACAAATTCCTAGTTCACTTAAACTAATGCTCTGATACCAACTGTGACATCCCCAAAATCACGGCCAGAAAAGACCGGTTTGTTTATGCTTTGTTTAAAAATCAGAGTTACATTTTAAATGAAAGTGTTGCGGAATTTGTCCCAAAACAAAAATATGATAAAGATTTATCAAAAGCATTTCCATAGAAATGTATTTCATTAAAAGACTCGGGATGTCATGTTCGTACAGATCAAAAGCATAAACAGTACAATATAAGCCTTACTACATTATTTCATATCTACAGGCCTATATC
Source organism: Lactuca sativa (assembly GCF_002870075.4). Taxonomy (NCBI): domain Eukaryota; kingdom Viridiplantae; phylum Streptophyta; class Magnoliopsida; order Asterales; family Asteraceae; genus Lactuca; species Lactuca sativa. The sequence goes on along the minus strand of NC_056629.2, from coordinate 33,691,246 downwards.
CGTAATCCCTCGTCCAAAACATCACACCTATGCTCATGCGCCACTACCTGTAATACATAAAACTGAGTGGGTCAGGCTTGGGAGCCTGGTGAGCACATAGGGTTTTCAACCCACAATAAATAAGTTTATTAATTTCATCGATCAACAATAACCCGATTACCCGTTCCCGTTATCCTCACTTTACGTCCCTAAACACCTATCATAAGGGACCTAGCCTAAGGATCATCATCGGGATGGACACTACTGCTAAGGGGATTCCTCAGCAATAAATGTCCTAAAGGCAACCATGTGGGGGATGGAGTACACCGGTGAACATATCCTTCACAAACACCTACAGGTTGCGAGCCTGCTAGTGTTCCACTGGACTGTCTAGAAGAGTCCATGGTCATCATCCATACTCTGCTAGATGACAGAATCAACAACATCAACATCGAGGCCTCTCATCATTTTATCACACATCACCTATTGCATCTACCTATGTTTTACCCCAACATTTTCGTAGATATAAAATACATATACAGTTTAAATCATTGAAAACATGTATAACAACGTTCATCTAGCATAGATAGCAAGTATTCAGATAATATGCACACATAGCACGTAATTTATATAAAATACTTCATATCTATGTGTAAGTTGAAAGTAACTATGCACTCACTTGTTAAGGTGATGATTCCAAAATCGGGCAGCGCTTGCTTCTAACGATTCTATTTTCCTTCGACGAAACCTAGCATTATTATCGCTAAATTTTAGTCTAATATTTACCGTGACCAACTATTAGTCTTAGTATTATTATTATTATATAAGCGTTAAACAATATTTTCCAACCACTATGTACAGACAGGGGCTAGACATAAAACACCGGAGGGCAGGACCATTTTGGCATATAGCACTTCTGAAATCCAACAACCCTATGCGGCCCTTTAAACCAGATTCCCCGTACCGCGAGTAGTTAAAAAAATATATTATAACGACACTTATATAAGTTATAATAATAGCTCAAATATTTATTATAAGTTCATAATAACAATACTAATTTTAAATATAAGCTATATTAAAATAAGGTAAGCATAACTTACTTACAAGGGGGTTTTAGCTAGGAGTCGGGCTCTGCAGGGGCAGAACTTCGTCGCTGAATCTTTCTAAGAAAGATTCGTGCAGCGCTTCAGCGCTCACCTTACTATACTAAGCTACAGAAAGAGAAGTAGAATCACGAGGGACCGAAATGCTCAGGGGATAAGGAGAGAAAGACTCTTGAATCAAGAGAATGGTGCAAGAAATATGAGAGCCCAAGGCTCTTATTTATACTAATTGAATTTTCAAAAACTACCCTCCATAATTACTTAATGACCTTTTAGTTAAATAAACAACTAAACACCCCTCTATAATACTATTATAAATGGATTTAATGATATTTGTACTAAACTAATGTCGAAAGAACTCAACATTAGTCTTATAATGACCGCATCGTCGATACCTTTCTAATGATATATACATATGTATATATATATGTGTACGTATACATGATTTATACTTTATTTTAATACGTAAATATGCTATTATAATTTGTAACTCATTCATACGAACTCCGTTTTTGACGTTCTTTATATCCACGCGTAGGTGAAGACGTACTCTACAACTTTCGTTTAGACTCCGTCAGCTAATTTTGACTTTATTTTTAAAGTTATATTTTTAACAAGCCGGGACAGGATTGGTCTGTTTAAAATCTCATAACTTCTTCATACGAAGTCAGATTTGGGCGTTCTTTTTATCGATGTTCTTAGTTTAACATATTCTACGACTTTCGTTTAGATCACTAAGGCTAAATCTCGCTCTATCGTAAATTCACTATTCACGCTTCCCGGTATCGTGCCGGTTCTGTCGTGAAACTTCGACGGGTCATAACTTCTTCGTTATAACTCGGATTTCGGCGTTCCTTATATGCACGGAAACCTTGAGACATATTCTACAACTTTATGTAGAGATATCGGGATTATCTCATACTTTAATTTTGACGCTCATTTTTATTCTTTATTAATTATACATTTATAATTAAATAATAAACACATATAATTCGCATAATACTCAAATATTTCATCTTTATTACTTCAAAAAGAGTTACAAGAGTTGACCTAGACTATTACATTGACAAAAATGCTTAGCCCTGAAACCCGGGGGTTACAGTGGACCAGGTGGACTGTTGACCGGTGCGGCGGACCAGTCACACAGTAGACCCGAATTGCATGGTTGTTCTGTGATCGGATATGATATGGCATGTTATGCGTGTATGGTATTTGTGGTTGGTATTTTGGGGATATCTCACTAAGCTTTCGGGCTTACAGTTGTGGTTTAATGTTTTTCAGGTTCTTCAGGAGACCATGGCAAGGCAAAGGCGTGATCGCACCGCTCCTCATGTTTATGTTGTGGTGTGATTTTGGGAATACTCTAAATCATTTGTATTGAAAACCTTTTGTAATAATTTAATGAAATCGGGTTGTTTTTGAAAAGTTAAAATTGGTTGCAATTTTTATGGTCGTTACACTAGCATATTATGAAGCTCTTATACTACAAAGTACTAGTTAGATGACATACCTTTTGATGTAGATTGATGTCTTCAAGCTTTAAGAGCTTAGCCCCAATAGTGTGGAAGCCTCAAGTGGAATCACAAATCACCAAAACACCTTGGAAGACTTTAGAGAATATGAATACTTGGTTCTCTCTAGTGAAATCGGCTAGCCCTTCTTAGTGTAACCACACTAGTCCTCATTTCACCAACCAAGGACATCTTTATATAGTATGGATACTAAGGTTAAACCCATGACCTTTCATTTCATATGATCCATGGGTTAAACACTCCATGCACTATCCATGAAAGCTTTGCCCAACCTAAATGAACTTGGCCCATTCCATATATATAAGAGTCCATATTTAATTAGTTCATTTTGATCACTTAATTAATTATAAATTAATTCTTGATCAATACTAATTAAATAATATGATTATATATTAATATATTAGAACTTATAATATATTAATATTAATCATAAATATACTATTCTCAAAAGACTATCCATATAAATTGTGTCGGTGAAGTGCAACCCAAATGGACCATGCCGGGTCGGGTCAAGTACATACCAAATATAGTTATGGACTTAGACATTAATCCAACAGTCTCCCACTTGGATAAGTCTAAAACTATTATTCAGTATGACTTCAAAACCTAACTAGCAATCGTAGCTCTTAAAGCTGCTGTCGAACTCTGATCTTGTCAACGAACTTGTCCATTAGATAAGGGATCATATATTCCTCCATTCTAGATATCATATGGACTGAGACATGGATTATAATCATTCTCTCTGTCCATTTGTTGTTTCCTGATTTCCGATTCATGACGACTGACTGATTGAACAAATCAATTCAGTCTTGGCTTGGCCAAGCACTCACATGTGTCATCATTAAATCATTGAGGGGCCCACAGATATCGCTTTTATCCCGAAGGTAAAAGGAATGGATAAACTTCGACTCATATGGCTTGTTCTACTACTTGTTGAATCATACACAAAGGCACGTTTTATAACACCGAGTTACCGAATGCGTTTTCGTGCAATCAATGTACAACCAACTCATAGTAACAACTCATATCTCTAGGTTTGAAGAATATAAGATATTATCGTCTCATGATCACTTGTGATAAAATCCATGAAGTGATTCCAATGAGCGCGAGTTGAATCTAATACTCAGAACTTATGAGCACTCATGAGTGTTGTAGCCCTTTGTCCAACATCTTAGACCTCTACAAGCCAACCCATGACAGTCTTGATTCATATCTACTTCCAATATATGACCGACTGTGGATGGTTTGAATAACTTAGTCATTCCGGAAGAATAACCTAGTTTATTCTGGAAGTCAAAACATGCAAAGTGAAACACAAGAATAAATGAATCAAATATGGTATCAAACCCTATGAATATAAATAAACACTTTTATTTATCACCATACTGAATACTCATTATTCATTGTTTCGGTTTTATCAACTTTATACTTGAATTAAAACACTAGTTGTACCATGCTCCAAGCATGTACACTATGTTTTCTAAACACTAGTCATGCCACACACCAAGTATGCATACTATGTTTGACTATGATCTTTACTTTGCGAAATAGACTAGTTGAACATAACTTCAATGATTCTCATTTCACAGTCCCAATTCCTTACTGCAAATGCAAGAATTCCAAATTCATGCCATTTACTGAAATCTGTTAGATTCTAAACTTATATGCATTGATCCTCTTGTAATGATTATGCACAAATTCACTTGGCAACAATCATTACAGAGTATTCCAAAGGAGATCAACTCCTTGGAAACATCATTCTTGCATTAAGTTTCTTAATCTTACACAGATTTATTGAACAACTACCACCTATGGGATCACTTCCATATTCCCCTTTTGACTATCACTTCTGAACAAGAGTTGCCTCTTTCCAGAATATGTCAATATGGTCCTTCCAGAATTAATACTATACTTCCAACTGTCCTTGAGCAACCAATCTTTGGTAAACCTTAGATTGTCCTCGACAATTGCTTAATCATTTTAGTCATATCCAATTCTAGACCTTTTCCCTTCTTAATGCCCCAGGCATTTGGAAAATTTTAGAAAGGATGAATATAGCACATGTAATTGATCCTATATCCGAAGCATATGGGACACGATTCATGATGTTTCACATAAAGACTAAACCAGTCTTTTGCTATAATATTTCCATTTCTATTTGCCAAGTTCTCATAATTCAGATTATGAAAGGGATGCCGTAATCATAATCGAATTTTAGAACGCAAATAATGAACCCATATATATAATTTCCTTATGTTGAGCCATTCCAACATGAAATTCATATATATTCTTGACTAAATACGATTAAGACCTCAATCTAAGCTTTTAGATTTGAGATGAAGTATAATATCCTCTCCCTTAATTATAGCAAAACAACTTTTTCCCAATTGAGACCTTTTGTTTTTCTATAATTAACATTGCTAACTTGAAACCTTTATCATAATTATCATGCTCCCACTAACATGATGATTAATTAGCATAACACTTATGCTCCCACTAGCCTTGACATGTACCCAGAAATCAACTGGACTTCTAGAAATCAATACTTTATTGACTTTCTTACCAAAGTTCAGATTTCTGATACTAGATTGCCTTGATAAGACTTTATCAAAATCATACACCTCTCTTAGATAGCTCACAAGTGTGTCTAAACAATTTCAGAACTATGAAAAGGAATGTCGTAATCATAGTCTCAATTGTTTAGACCTTTTTCCATTTCTCATAAGTCAATGTTAGTGTGCTGGTTAACCACGCACGCTCCACTAACGACTTTGAGAACTGCAAAAGTCACAATTGCTATCTACTTAAAATCTACTTAGTGAAAGAGTTTCCTTACCATCATTTTCATGAATCGAAGAGAAACCTTATGACACTTAGATCTTATGGTGTAAGTGTTCCTATCCATGTGAATGTGTCAACACCATAATCACAAGACTAGGTTAGTGACAAATCCTAACTCATATGGATTGAACTTGTGCAATCTTATCTTCTTACCACCTGGCAACTCAAGGGTCTGTCATTGCTTCTAAGTAGCTATCCAAACAATTGAGAACAGGAAGAACTCAAATGTATATCCAACTTAACTGGAAAGGGCACAGAAATGTCAACACGATATGTTATAAACCTCTAGTTGTGTGCTAGTGATGAAATACAAGTTTTTTTGTTCTTGATTACTTCTTGAAACCCTTTCAAGATCTTTTAGACTCCCACTGTCTCCTTGACCTATAAGACTTTCTTGCCAAGTATTCAAGAGATAGTGTGGATTCTAATCAAGACAGACACTTAACACAATTAGCCTTAGCTGGTCTTTGTTTTATCCAAAACATCACAACTTACCAATTTCAAATGTACAAGAGTAGAAAACTTTTACTCTTACATTTGATAAGTGTTTTAAACCTTCTTTAAGACATGTCACTCAAATTACAATCTTAGATTATAACTCTATGAATTGTTTTGGAATGAAGTATGAATCATCTTCTTGATTTAACCACTTCAACAATTCATAACTCCTCTTCTTAACTATCAGAATGTACTTAGAGGATGAATTATGATAAGGTCTCAAAATCATTAAGATGATTTTAAAACATGATACTAAAGTACTCTCCCATCTTTTCAGATTTGAGAAACTTTTATCCTTCTGCCTAATTTGATTCTTCTTATTCGTTCTGTCATACATTGAAAATTTTCCAATGTTTCAGAATTACACTTAAGCTTGTAAGTATAATCATATTTACTAAACCTTAGTAAATCATGACGAATAGTCTTATCCATCTTTTGTGGTGGACTTTGACAAGTGCACAAGAAAGTGTACTTGATCCCTTAGTCCTTCTCTTGACTCACACATCCATGTGAACAAGCAGTTAGTCTTAATTTTCCAGTGCTTGAAAGTTCTCATTCATCATACTATACAACTTGCATGATTCCAAGTTTCTGTCCAATTGAAACTTGGGTGATGAGAATCTTTCCTTATTTGGTAAATTTTGACACTACCACAAATGAAGGAATCAAATTCATATTTCCAATATTGCTATAAACATACAAACATCAACTTTTCATGAATGCCATTGTAAGGAGATAAAATAAAGTAAAACAAACTTTTATTTATTTTAAAATGCGAAAAAAAAAACTTTTCCTTACAATGCAACATAAAATGAAAACTATGTTATTACTTGTTTCCTAGCAATCTATCATAACTCCTAAGAGTAGCTCAAGAATCCAATCGTCAATCAAGCGATAGAAATCCATCTTCACGATCAGATTCAACATACTCTTTCTTTAAGTTTCCTTCACTTTTCCTTTGATTCTTAAACATCAACATATGACCCAGTCACATCTTGTAATAAGAATCTCATAATAGAAACTTAATCGAGCTAGATAGTGGACTTTACCTGAAATAAAGTCAAACTTATTGACTTTACCATCCTAAGGTAAGTTTGGCAGCTTCGTAACCAAAGCCCCTTCCTTTGGCAATAGAAACATATGGACCCTTAGGTAATAGTACATGGGACTATCTCAGACTTAGCCTTTCTCTTTACCATTTGGTCAACCAAGTTGACTATGGCCAATCCCTTTTTATTGGGAAGAGAATCCATTTCTGGATTTCCTGTGTCACTATTGTCATTGTCCATAAAGTTTTGGGAAGTTGATCTCCTAATCAAATTTGCTTTACTAGTACACTAAATCATTTCTGATTTAGCAGCACCAAGCGAATAGATAAGATCATTAAGGGTCTTGTCATAGTCTATTTCATAGGAGTCCCAAAGGAACTCACTATGTGACTTAGAAAGTGATTGAACCACTAACTTTCTCAAGACTTTGACACCCAACTCTCTCGGCTTGTCAGTATGTGACTTCATCTCCAAGATGTGATCACACCTAGACCTTGCCTTGCCAATAGGGTTTGAGTGACCTTGAACTTGTGGGTTAGGGAGAATAATTGGAGGAGGTGGAGGAAATGAAGTTCCAAGAGATTTGGGAAGATCATAGATGTCTGAACTAGACATATTTTGGGAGATATTCAAGATAGTTGATTTAAAGTCCTTAATATAACACCCAATATGAAATATTAAGGCTAGGATCCAACAAACTATTTTATAACTTGGAAGAGGGATGCCGTAATCCAAGCTATAGAATATTTGAAGGTAGGCATATGACGATTCACCAATTTCCACCGTGAAAACGAAATAATTTATTAGGTTTTAATTGGATTTGAAACTCCTAGATCTTTGAGATTCATTGAACTTTCAATGGCATGTTTCAATCTTGAGTGTGCCCTTCAGGTTTTGTGACTGGGATGCCGAGGATCACAAAACAAGGTGTGAAGTAACCATGCAAATTACTTGGTTCCCTTAAGTGTTTACCCCTCAATCGATGTGTTGGTTAACCACACACGCTCCATCGATACTATGATAAACATTAAGTTACCCTTTGCCTACCTTGTTAAATACGAGTTAGTGTGCCGGTTAACCACACATGCTCCACTAACCGACTTAAACAAAGTGCAAAGTGTAATTTCATGGATTAGCACCTTATTCATATTTTCCTAAGTAACTAAGATTGGGTATTTATAAAAGGTTTAGTTACTTAGTATTTATCATTAATACTTTTAATGAAGGGAGAATTATAGTCCTTGTCCTACCCGTTCGGCTAACGACCCTCCACCAGTCAAGGAAGCGGTGGGTGAGAGTGGACACCCATTAAACTACCATTTTATAGGCAGTAACCTTATACCCCCTTATAGACCGGCTTCGTGAATGAGGCCTACTAACCGTAAGACTGACTTGCTCTTATATATATATATATATATATATATATATATATATATATATATATATATATATATATATATATATATATATATATGTATATGTATATATATATATATATATATATATATATATATTAACCTATAATATTATAAAGTATAAGGGTTGAATTTTAACTTTTAAAATTCTAAGGGCTAAACTTGGAATTAAAGTATTCATAAGAGAAAATTTTTCAAATTCCAAAACTTGAGGGCAAGTTTCGTAACTTTCAAAACTTTTCTATTCCATAACTTATGTGTTTAAAGTAGTTTTAATTAAAAAACTCTTCAAGTTCCGTAACTTGAGGACAAGTTATGGAAGACTTTAAACTAATAAAAGAATTAACTTTTCTTTATTTTATAACTTACGGAATTAATTAAGGTTACACATTTTATTACTTAATGAAGTGACTCTTGAACTTCCATAACTTGAGGACAAGTTATGGAGTCATAAAACCATTCAATGAGACAAGACTCTTCATTTTTGTAACCATTGCCAACTTTTATGAGTTTTATGCAACTTAAATGTGACCTTTCATGTAACTTGAGGACAAGTTACACAAACACATTTTAGAATCATCTCTTAGATTAAAATGGATTGAAAACAACTATTCAATTAACTTTTCTATTAATCTAAGCAACTCATAAGAACAAGATAATTCAAATCAATTTTTTTCATGTAATTAGTCTAAAATTTAAACTAATACAAAACATGAATGTATTGACAATTATCTTTGAAATTGGATTAGCATGAACATTACCACATCAAAAACAAGTTTAAAAGTCCAAAAACATCTTAGGGTAATGTTCCTAGTCCAATTCCAGCCAAAAACGTCGAATATATGTTGTCTGGGGGTCCAACTCGTCGAGTGCACGAACCAACTCGGCGAGTCTGCTGGTCAGACAGCAACAAAACTCGATTTTTCAGCTTCTATTGCAAGTATTGCAAGAAAACAAGCCTAGACTCTGATACCACTGTTGGGTTTTGAGCATTCTAACACTCCTATGGTGTACATGCAACCCTATAAACATTGGATCTATGTTTTCCCTATTATACATGCAAATAAGAACTTTCCAAGGCTTTAATCCTAACTAGCATATTATGAAGCTCTTATACTACAAAGTATTAGTTAGATGACATACCTTTTGATGTAGCTTGATGTCTTCAAGCTTTAAGAGCTTAGCCCCAATAGTGTGGAAGCCTCAAGTGTAATCACAAATCACAAAAACACCTTGGAAGACTTTAGAGAATCTGAGTACTTGGTTCTCTCTAGTGAAATCGGCTAGCCCTTCTTAGTGTAACCACACCAGTCCTCATTTCACCAACCAAGGACATCTTTATATAGTATGGATACTAGGGTTAAACCCATGACCTTTAATTTCATATGATCCATGGGTTAAACACTCCATGGACTATCCATGAAAGGTTAGCCCAACCTAAATGAACTTGGCCCATTCCATATATAGAAGAGTCCATATTTAATTAGTTCATTTTGATCACTTAATTAGTTATAAATTAATTCTTGATCAATACTAATTAAATAATATGATTATATATTAATATATTAGAGCTTATAATATATTAATATAAATCATAAATATACTATTCTCAAAAGACTATCCATATAAATTGTGTCGGTGAAGTGCAACCCAAATGGACCATGTCGGGTCGGGTCAAGTACATACCAAATATAGTTATGGACTTAGACATTAATCCAACAGGTTGTTGATAAGAGATCGAGGGGCCAGCAAGATTAGGGCCGCTGTGGCAAGTGCGACAGGACGCACGATGGGGCGTGCAGGGTAGGTGGTTCTGGCTACTTTAACTGCGACCAGACGGGTCATATCAGTAAAGATTGTACTACTGCCACCATCACCACCCTGGTATCTGATCTAATTTGCTTTAATTGAAATCAAAGGGGCCACAAGAAGGCTCATTGTTCGAGTTTGACTGCAGCAGGACTGGTGTCAGCACCCGCTCCTGCGACTCTACGGATTACTGACAGCCGCCAGGGCAAGGTGGATGCACATGTGGTGAAGAGCTGGGATTTTCAGTTGATGGTGGAGGAGGCTCGCCATATCTCTTTATTTATATTGAATTTCTTACTTATAATTATGTGTTTTATTTTTAGGATCGTTCCTTGTGAACGTTATTTCTGCTTTGGTATTGTTTGATTCGGGGGCTACCTGATCGTTTTTATCTCTTGCGCTTAGCAAGTGGTTTGATGGAGCTCCGGGGGAGTTGGATTATCCTTTAGATGTCGAGATTACAGATGATCGATCTGTTTAGGTAGCGAGGGTTCATTGGGGTTGTATTCTTTGGATGTTCAGCGGGCAATATATTATTGATTTGGTTCCTATTCCTCTATGTGGGAACAACGTTATCGTGGGTATGGACTGGTTGAGCCCCAATAGGGTGGTGATCGATTGTGAGCATCAGTTAGTCCCGATTCAAGTCCCAAGTGGGGGAGAGTTAGTGGTTCAGGGAGAGAGAGCTCAGCGTGTGCCAATTTTGTGTTAAGCAGTGAGGGCCAGATGTTATATTCATCAGGGTTGTTCAAGATTCGTCGCCTATGTTATGGATACTCGGGATAAGGGTAAGGCGAATGTGTATGATGTGTTGATTGTATGGGAGTATCCGGATGTGATTCCGAAGGATTTGTCTCCGGTGCCTCTGGAGAGGCAGGTTGAGTTCGAGAATGATCTGGTTCCAGGCGCGACTCCGATAGCCAAAGCATTGTATCAGTTGGCTCCTCCCGAGATACAAGAATTATCTACATAGCTGCAGGAGCTATTAGACAAGGGATTCATTTGACCGATAAGTTCTCCTTGGGAGCACCAAACTTGTTTTTAAAAGAAGAAGGATGGGTCTCATCGTATGTGCATTGATTACCGGGAGCTGAATAAGCTAACGGTGAAGAATCGTTATCCAGTCCTGAGGATTGATGATCTGTTCGACCAGCTTCAGGGTGAATCTTGGTTTTCCAAGATTAATTTGCATTTGGGTTATCATTAGATGGGGGTTCGAGATAAGGATGTACAGAAGACAGCCTTCCGAACTTGCTATGGTCATTACGAGTTCGTGGTGATGCTCTTCAGGCTCATCAATGATCTAGCTGCATTCATGGACCTCATGAACCATGTATAGAGACCGATTTTAGATCGGTCTGTGATTGTGTTCATTGATGATATCCTGGTCTATTCCAAGACCCATGAGCAGCACAAGGAGAACTTGAGGGAGGTGCTGGAGAGTTTGAGGAGGGAGAGGCTTTTTGCGAAGTTCTCTAAGTGTGAGTTTGGTTGCGCGAGGTGCAATTTATGGGGCACCTTGTCAACTAGAACGATATTCTGGATGCTCTGGCCAAGTTCAAGTTAGTGATGAGGTAGGAGGTTGTGAGGTCTCCATCTGAGATTCAGAGTTTCCTTGGTTTAGCAGGTTACCATCAGAGATTCATCCCTGATTTCTCCAAGATAGGAGTTCTGTTGACTCGGTTGATGAAATTACTATCACATTTCCCTTGGGGCCTGAGCAGCATGAAGCTTTTGAAACCCTGAGGTGGAGACTATGAAAGGCGCCGATTTTGACCCTGTCGGAGGGTGTTGAGGACTTTTTGGTTTATTGTGATGCTTCTATCACGGGTTTGGGGCAGTTTTACTGTAAAGGGGTCGCGTGATCGCTTATGACTCGAGGCAGCTGAAGCCTCATCAGGCGAACTATCCGAAACATTATTTAGAGTTGGGGGTTGTGGTATTCACCCTTAATATTTTGTGACATTACCTATATGGGATCCGCTGTACCATTTACCCGGATCACAAGAGTCTAAGGTATCTGATGGATCAGCCAAATCTGAATATGAGACAGCGCCGGTTGTTGGATGTGGTGAAGAATTATGATTGTGAAATCCTTTACCATCCAAGGAAGGACAATGTGGTGGTCGCTACTCTCAGCTGCAAGGCAGTCGCGACTCTGGTCAGGTATATTTGTTTGAGGATGACCGTGCTTACTCCGTTATTGGATCGGATTCACGAAGCTTAGATTGAGGGTATGAAGGAAGAGCACCAAAAGCTTGAGTGCATTGTGGTTCAGGTGGCTTCCTTTGATTATGATAGCCATGGGTTGTTGACTCTTCATTGGAGGGTATGGGTTCCGTATTGGGGCGGTGTGCGTCAGATTCTGATGGAGGAGGCATACAAGTCGAGGTTCTCCATTCATCCTGGGGTGATGAAGATGTATAGAGATCTTCGTCCTGATTATTGGTGGCCCTACATGAAGCGGGATGTGGCTTGGTATGTGGAGATGTGTTTGAATTGTAGGAAAGTCAAGGCTGAGCATCAGCGACCTCACGGCAAGATGCAGCCATTGGAGATTCCCGTTTGGAAATGGGAGGAGATTACCGTGGATTTCATCATAAAGCTGCCTCAGACTACATGGAGTGGATTTGATTTGAGTCATCATGGATTGGTTGACCAAGAGCGCATATTTTATCCGATTCAGGATAGTTTTTTCTACAGAGAAATTGGTTGAGGTATACATCAGGGAGGTTGTAGCACGATATGGGGCACCGGTTTCAGTGGTTTCAGACAAGGATGTCCGGTTTACCTCCAGGTTTTGGAAGAGGTTCAATGACAAGTTGGGTACTTGTCTCCATTTCATCACGTCATTCCATCCACAGACTGACAGTCAGAGCGAGCGAACCATTTAGACCTTGGAGGATATGCTTCAGGCGTGTGTTTTGGACTTCGGTGGGAGTTGGGATATGTATCTTCCGTTAGCGGAATTTTCGTATAACAATAGCTATTACGCCAACATCTATCGACCTCCTTTTGAGATGCTTTATGGGAGGAAATGTATGACCCCTATTTTTTGGGGTGAGGTCGGTCAGCGAGTCATGGGAGTACCGATGTGGTACTCAATACTAGCGACTTGATCCAACAGGTTTGGAGTAGACTCTAGACAGCTCAAAGTCGGCATAAGAGTTACGCTGTTCAGATCTACAGTTCCAAGTGGGGGTATGGTTCTCCTAAAAGTGTCACCTTGTAAAGGTGTCATCCAGTTTAGAAAGAGGGGCAAGTTGGGCCCAAGGTACATCGGTCCTTTCAGGGTTTTGGCCCGGGTGGGCCGGATTGCATATCGCTTGGACCTTCCAGATGAGCTCAGTCAGATCCATAGCATGTTCCATGTCTCTCAGTTGTGGAAGTGTTTAGTGGATGATTCCATATTGGTTTCATTGGAGGACATTCAAGTGGATAATCGTCTGAATTAAATTGAGAGGCCGATGACGATTCCTGACCGAAAGACTAAAACCTTGAGGAACAAGGTTTTTGAGTTGGTGAAAGTCTAGTGGCTACATCGCAGGGGTTCGGAATGGACGTGGAAGCTAGAAGATGAGATGAGGGAGCACTACCCAGAGTTATTCGGAGCAGCGGACTTCGAGGACGAAGTCTGATTTAAGTGGGGAAGAATTGTAACATCCAAGTTTGCGTAAGTTCCTGTTTTAGTCCATAATGTTAAATTATTTTCAATTTGGTCCTTTGCGAGTACTGATGGGTTTTAGCCATAAGAACTTTCCTATGTGCGCATGCAAAACCCTAATGCTTGGATCTAGGCTTTCTAATTAAACATGCTTTGAATCCAAGACTTCTAATGACTATTTAGGTATAATAACAATATTGAAACAGATCTAGAATCATACCTTTGAATTCCTTGTTGATCTTGTTGTCTTGGAGCTTCTAGAGTCACAATTGTCACTCCTCTAATGGCTTACAAACACCAAATAGCAAGGAGGATGATTTGGGAGAGAGGAGAGGGGAGGAAATCGGCCAGGGTTCTCTTACTTTAGATGAAGTTCCGATTTCCTTATGACATAGGGTCTATTTATACTTGTAGACTCCTTAAGGGTTACAACCTAAACCCTAATTGGATAATCTTCTCTTAAGGCTATCCAAATCCATTCCTTAGATAACCCCTTGGACGATTTGAAGCAATCCATAGCTTCTAGAATCCGTCCAATACATATCTATATGGATTTACAGTCTAAAGTTTAACTATCAAACAATTGACAGTTTATACCCTCTTATTTAATTAATCTCTTTAAGTCACCAAATTAATTCCAATTAATTATATGACTTATATTAATCAAATAACAATATATTATCTTTATATTATTCTCATAATATACTAATAATATTTACTCTCTCTTAATAAATCATCCTATCAAGTTGCTATGGTGAAGGCAACCCAAAAGGACCATGCACAACCGGGTCAAATACTTGCCTAATATAGTTGCAGCCTTAGACACTATTCCAACAGTCTCCCACTTGGATAAGTCTAGTAACAATATGCACAAGTACAATTCGGTTTGCAATCGTAGCTCTCAAAGACGCTGTCAAACTCTGATCTAATCAATCTTGTCCTTTAGATAAGAGATCATGCAGTCCTCTATTAGATATCATGCTGACAATCCTATGGAATGGTTAGTCAAGCATTTAGGTTTCTCGATCTCTGATTTATTCGACATAGAACTTAATCGAACACATCAATTCAGTTCTGACCGGGCCCGACACATAAGTCAAATCAAATCATCGAGCGGCCGAGATATCGCTTTTACCTTCTTAGATAAAAGTTACAGATAAACTTCGACTTATATGCATTTACTTATTCAATAATCAACTATACACAACAATGCGTTTTATAACATTGAGTTACCAATACGTTTTCGCATTATCAATGTACAATCAATTAGCAAATAATAAACCATATATCTAGGTTTTATGACTATACGATATTATCGTCTCGCGATCACCCTTTTATATCATATTCCATAAGGTGATTCCAGCAAGCGCGGGTTTGTTCCAATGCTCAAAACCAGTTCATAAGCACTCATGAATGTCGCAGCAACCCTTTGCAATGTCTAATACCATTTAGACAATCTACGCATCGATTCATGACAATCTTCATTCATATCTACTTCCAACATATGAACGATTGTGGACAATTTGAACAATTCGATTATTCCTAATAAACTCAATTATTCTGGAAGTCAAAACATGCAAAGTGAAACAATAGCTAAACAATTAACATAAGATAGTAAATTACTCATAAATAAAACTCCTTTATTTAATCATCAAATGTTAATTACATTTATCTACTACACGTTTCTAATACTATCTAATCTATGCTAATATCACCCTTCAGCCCAATACTCCTAGCATGCTGCAAGTGCTTAACCCTACTCAGTCCCTTCGTAAGCGGATCTGCTGGGTTATCTTCTGATGATATCCACTTCACTACGAGTTGTCCTTCTTTTACACGATGTCTAATGAAGTGATATTTTCTGTCGATATGTCGTGATCTACCATGATCCCTCGGTTCCTTGGTCAAGGCAATCGCTCCTTCGTTATCACAGAAAATCTCCATGGGCTCCTTTATGGCAGGTACAACTCCAAGATCACCGATAAAGTTCTTCAGCTATATTGCCTCCTTCGACGCTTCGCTCGCTGCAATGTACTCTAATTCGCACGTTGAATCAGCTATGGTTTCCTGCTTGGAACTTTTCCATGTCACTGCTCCTCCATTTAGGGTAAATACCCAGCCCGACTGCGAACGGTAGTTGTCCCTGTCGGTCTGAAAACTGGCGTCACTATACCCTCGCACCTTCAAGTCATCACTCCCTCCGAGGACTAAGAACCATTCCTTTGTCCTCCGAAGGTACTTAAGGATATTCTTCACCACAATCCAATGTGCTCTGCCAGGATTCCCTTGATATCTGCTAACCATGCTCAAAGCGAAGGCTACATCAGGGCGAGTACAAGTCATAGCATACATGATTGAGCCAACTGCGGAAGCGTATGGAACTCGGCTCATTTCTGCTATCTCAACTTCGGTACTCGGACTTTGAGTCTTACTCAACTTGGCATTACTTTGTATCGGTAATTCTCCCTTCTTTGAGTTTTCCATACTAAAACGTTTTAGTACCTTCTCCAAGTAAGTGTTCTGACTAAGTCCAATTAGTCTCTTACTTCTTTCTCTTACTATCCTTATTCCCAAAATGTAAGAAGCCTCTCCGAGGTCCTTCATAGCGAATCACTTCCCGAGCCAGGACTTAACCTCCTGTAGAGTCGGGATGTCGTTTCCTATGAGTAATATGTCATCGACATATAGAACGAGGAAGCTTACTATACTCCCACTAGCTTTGACATATACACAAGACTCATCTTCGCTTCGTACAAATCCAAACTCTTTGACTTTCTCATCGAAGCAAAGATTCCATCTGCGAGACGCTTGCTTAAGTCCATAAATGGACTTCTCAAGCTTACACACTCTATTCGGATGCTTCGGATCCACAAACCCCTCTGGCTGAGCCATGTAAACATCCTCAGCCAACTTTCTGTTAAAGAAAGCGGTCTTGACATCCATTTGCCAAATCTCATAATCATGAAATGCGACAATCGCTAGCATCACTCTAATAGATTTTATCTTCGCAACTGGTGAGAAGGTCTCATCATAGTCAACTCTGGGAGTTTGAGTAAAGCTCTTCGCAACCAATCGCGCTTTATATGTGTGTACGTTTCCATCCACGTCGGTCTTCTTCTTGAAGATCCATTTGCACCCAACGGTCTTACGTCCGGGCACATAATCAACCAAATTCCAAACTTGGTTATCATACATGGATTGGATCTCGCTATCCATTACCTCTTTCCATTTTGCAGACTCCGGGCCTGCCATGGCTTCCTTATAGCTATTAGGTTCATCAAGATTTATTAGTGTACCATCACTAATATACGTGTCCCCTTCGGTAGTAATATGAAAACCATAAAACTGGGGTAGAACTCTAACTCTATCGGAACATCTAAGAGGTAAGGATTCGTCAATCGGTTCAACCGGAGTTTCCTCCTCGGGTTGAGTGCCAGCGGTAGAGGTTCCTTTATCTATCAACTCTTGAATCTCTTCAAGCTCGATTTGCCTCCCACTGTCTCCTTGGCCTATGAGTTCTCGCTCTCGGAAAACTCCTCTCCTCGCAACAAAGACAACATTGTCCTTCGGTCTATAGAAGAGATATCCAAAGGATGTCTGCGGGTAGCCGATGAAAATACATTGCTCACTTCGAGGTTCGAGCTTGTCATGAGTATCTCGTCTTACGACAGCCTCGCAACCCCAAACCTTGATATGTGCCAACGAGGGAGCTTTCCCTGTCCACATCTCATGGGGTGTTTTGGCAACCTTCTTAGTAGGGACTCGGTTAAGGATATGGGCGGCAGTCTCTAAGGCATACCCCCAAAAAGAGATAGGTAGTGAAGCACGACTCATCATAGAGTGAACCATATCCAATAAGGTTCGATTACGCCTTTCTGCCACACCATTCAACTGCGGTGTCCTAGGAGGCGTCAATTGCGAAACTATTCCACACTCCTTGAGATAATCGTGGAATTCAAGACTTAGGTACTCTCCTCCTCGATCAGATCGAAGCATCTTGATTTTCCTGCCCAATTGATTCTCCACTTCATTCTTGAACTCTTTGAACTTTTCAAAGGTTTCTGGCTTTTGCTTGATTAAATAGATATACCCATATCTACTATAATCATTGGTAAAAGTCACGTAGAAGCGGTTCCCATCCTTCGTGGTTGATCTAAATGGTCCACATACATCGGTATGTATTAGGTCCAATAGGCCCTCACCCCTTTCACACGTACTTGTGAAGGGTGATTTAGTCATCTTTCCAAGTAAACAAGACTTGCATGTGTCATCTTTCCTAAGGTCGAATGACTCCAACACTCCATCCTTTTTGAGTCGGGCTATGCGTTTCTTGTTGACATGTCCAAGACGACAATGCCACAAGGATGCTTTATCCATACTAGTGGAAGAATCTATATTCAAAACATCATTTCCTAAGTTATCAAAAATCATAACAGTTTCATAAATTCCATTACATGGTATAGCTTCAAAGTAAAAGACACCATTTAGATAAGCCAAAATAGAACCACTCTCATTATTAAAAGAAAATCTAAAACCTTGTCTATATAAACCATGAAATGAAATGATGTTTCTAGCCATTTCTGGCGAATAGCAACAATTGTTCAAATCTAAACATAAATTATTCCTAAGCACTAAAGAATACACTCCAATCTTGATCACAGGCAACGATCTTCTGTTCCCCATGATTAGATTGATTCTTCCTTGCTCCACATCCCTACTTCTTCTTAGTCCCTGCACATTAGAACAAATGTGGTAACCACAACCGGTATTAAGAACCCAAGAAATAACATGATTAGAATCGTTAGATTTAATTGTATATATACATGCGAAAGACGGCTTGATCTTTCCTTCCTTGATGGCTTGCAGGTACTCTGGGCAGCTTCTCTTCCAATGTCCTATCTTGTGGCAGTGGTGGCACTCTGCCTCCTTCGGGTTAGGGCAGGGCTTAGCGAGATCAACTTTGGTCCCACTAGAAGAGGCACCATCTCGGGCTTTAACCTTGCGATGGTTCTTGGACGAAGCCTTCCTCTTCCTTCCCTTTCCTTGACCAATAGCCAAGACAGGAGCTGCGGGTGGATTGGGAGTTGGTGCAACAGACTTGTCTTTGAAGTTGCTCTCAGCAACCCTCAACATACCTTGGAGTTTGCTTAGGGTGACCTCCTCTTTGTTCATGTGGTAGTTCATCCTAAATTGATTGTACATCGGAGGCAAAGAGTGAAGCACCATGTCGATCGCCAAGTCTTCCCCAAAGTCAACATTTAACTTGCGAAGGCGGTCGACATACCTTTGCATCTTTTGCAGGTGCACGGTAAGAGACTCTCCATGACCCATCTTAGCGGAAATCATGTTAGTGAAAATCTCATACCGCTCTTGTCTCGCGTTTTGGTGGTATCTCCAATAAGTCTTGATGCATCTCGTACGGGTACATGTCCTCGTAGGACTTTTGGAATTCGGAGTTCATGGTGGCTATCATGATGCAATGTACCTTCGTTGCATCTCGCTCATGAGTTTCAAAAGCGGTAATTTCAGCCGGAGTAGCAATTTCAGGGTTGATTTTCTCGAGCTTCTCATCGAGGACATACTCCTTATCCTTATAGCGAGCAATGGTGCGAATGTATCTTATCCATTCGCTAAAGTTCGTTCCATCGAAGGTGACCTTTTGGCAAAGGCTCATTAACGTGAAAGAACTAGCAGCAGCATTGTTTGCGTTCGACATCTACAAATAGAAAGGACAAAGATAGATTAGAATATGAATCCCTAATTATCACCCAATAAGAAAAATTAGGGCTAGGATCCAACAACAACATTTACATATTAGAAAAGGGATGCCGTAATCTAACATGCAAATAAATTGAAGGTAAGTGAATGACGATTCACTAATTCTCCACCATAAAACCTAACTATTAGTCCTAAATGTATTGAGAATTCCTAGGATCGGATGAGATTCATTGAAACTATTCAATGGCATGTTTAAATCTCGATATGCCCCTCTAGTTTGTGACTGGGATACCGAGGATCATAAAGCGGGTGTGAATTACCATGCAAATTCACATGGTGCCTTCATTGTAACGATCACCTATTCGATGTGCCGGTAAACCACACACGCTCCATCGAACTATGATAAACAATGAATCACCCTTTTCCACCTTTGCTTAGAACCCATTAGTGTGCCGGTAAACCACACACGCTCCACTAACTTCTTAGCAAGGGTGCAAAGTGTAATTTCATGGGATTGCATCAATTCACTTTTCCTAAAGTAACTAAGATTGGGAAATTTTAAAATATGTGTAGTTACTTTGTATTTCCTATTATACTTTTAATGAGAGGATGAGGTTGCCCTATCCTACCCGTTCGGCTAACGACCCTCCATCGATCAAGCAAGTGGTGGGTGTGAGTGTACACCCATTAAGCGCCATTTTATAGGCCGCAACCTTATACCCACCTTATAGATCGGCTTCGTGAATGAGGCCTACTAACGGTAAGACTAGCATTTTAGTTATATATATATATATATATATATATATATATATATATATATATATATTAATCTTGTAATATCATATTAGTATAGGGTTGTATTTTAAACCTTTTAAAATCTAGGGTTTGAAATTTAAATTGTCCAAATTAAAACTTTTAATCACAAAATATAAATTTCAAAACTTGAGGACAAGTTTTAAACATTTAAAACATGGAGGATCAAATAACAAATAATTTTAATTAACAATTAATTTCCTAATTATCTATATTTGATTTATTCAAGATTTCTTTCAAGATAATTACCAAAATAATCAAAATAATTAATTATCATATAAGGAAATTAAATATTGTATTAGTTGATAAATATCTTTAATTAGATCAAGATAATAGTCATATATATATATATATATATATATATATATATATATATATATATATATATATATATATATATATCAAAAAAAATCGGATTAGGGTTGATCTAATATGATTAAGGTAAGTTTCCATAAGATAATCATGAAGAAATCCCGAATCTGGCCATTCCTGACGCTTGGACTCGCCGAGTGCACCAAGTGACTCGCCGAGTCAGGCCAACTCATCGAGTCCATGATTCAGAAACACAAAAATCGAATTTTGCAGTTTAGTTTCAGACAATTAAGCAACAATTTAATGAAAACCAAGCTAGGCTCTGATACCACTGATGGGTTTTAGCCATAAGAACTTTCCTATGTGCGCATGCAAAACCCTAATGCTTAGATCTAGGCTTTCTAATTAAACATGCTTTGAATCCAAGACTTCTAATGACTATTTAGGTATAATAACAATATTGAAACAGATCTAGAATCATACCTTTGAATTCCTTGTTGATCTTGTTGTCTTGGAGCTTCTAGAGTCACAATTGTCACTCCTCTAATGGCTTACAAACACCAAATAGCAAGGAGGATGATTTGGGAGAGAGGAGAGGGGAGGAAATCGGCCAGGGTTCTCTTACTTTAGATGAAGTTCCGATTTCCTTATGCCATAGGGTCTATTTATACTTGTAGACTCCTTAAGGGTTACAACCTAAACCCTAATTGGATAATCTTCTCTTAAGGCTATCCAAATCCATTCCTTAGATAACCCCTTGGACGATTTGAAGCAATCCATAGCTTCTAGAATCCGTCCAATACATATCTATATGGATTTACAGTCTAAAGTTTAACTATCAAACAATTGACAGTTTATACCCTCTTATTTAATTAATCTCTTTAAGTCACCAAATTAATTCCAATTAATTCTATGACTTATATTAATCAAATAACAATATATTATTCTTTATATTATTCTCATAATATACTAATAATATTTACTCTCTCTTAATAAATCATCCTATCAAGTTGCTATGGTGAAGGCAACCCAAAAGGACCATGCACAACCGGGTCAAATACTTGCCTAATATAGTTGCAGCCTTAGACACTATTCCAACAAGTACATGTGGCATACTTTATGAGTACGCTTAGCGTACTAGCCTCCTGATGATTACGGATTCCGTCCACGTATGTTAGGCGTACGTAGAGTACGCATGGCATATGCAGGTCTAGGAAAAACCCTAATTTTAAGGGTTTGTGCCCTATTTAAGCCTCTTAACTCATCTCTTGGCCATTTTAGACCAACCTCCATATCTTCAAAACCCTAATCTCGCCCTTAGCCTTTGTTTGGTGCTTTTGAGCTCTTGTGAAGAATTTTTGGTGTGTTTTTGTGCATTTTGAAGTGATGGAAGGAGATTGAAGACTCATTCCTTAGAGTGGAGCTTAGAGATCCAGAATTAGGATCTTCATTTCGAGCCATTTGAGGTATAAAGTCCTTAGCTTGACAAGTCCTTGTGTAGATCTAGTTTGTGTGTGTTTATGGCTCATTTTGGTCTCTTTTGGTTGGTCCTTGTGAGTAAAGGTTGTTTCAGAAGCTTAGCCCTTAGATCTAGACGTTTTAAGGGTCCTTTATGCATGAAAATGCAAGCTTTATGGTGTATCTTGACCCATGCATGTGTTAAGACATTTGTTAAGCTCTTTTTGAGCTTTTAAACCCCATTAAGTCATGCATGCACATAAAGTTTCCAACTTTATGTGATAGGTCATCTTTAGGGACAAGATTTGAGAGTTTGGATGAAGGACTTAGCGGGTTAAGTGCTTAATGGAGTGAATTGGCACACTGGGGAGTACGCAGGGCGTACCCAGCTGGTACATTGAGCGTACTAGCCCCAGATGGAGTACACTCCTCGTACTCAGCAGATGGGCCTTAGACTTGACGTTTTCGGTATTGGGACAATGTTTGGGCTTCCATTGTTTGGGCCTTATTGGATCATCAGACTTTTGTGTTGGACTTTGGGCTAGCATATTAGGCTTACTTGGATTTTAGGCCCATGATGGGTTTAGGCCCAATTTGGAAGATTGGGCCACAATTGGGTCTTGGGTTGCCAAGTAAAATTTGAGCCTTCATAGTAGTTGAATTGGGCTTGGGCCTTGGGCCAAGTTAGATAAAGGGTAGAATGGTCTTTTGCCCTGGTTATTGGCCCAATAGATTAGACTGGTGGTTATGGATTGGGATCTAATTAATAATTGGATGTTATTGGTATTGATAGCGCAGGGATTTGTCGGACTAGCAGGCAGAGATTTGTCCGATTGATTCAGCCGTTTGAGGTGAGTTTTCCCCACCATGTTTAGCGGGTCGAAGTCACCAATGTCGGCCCATGGTTTATTATGTTAGGGTGCTAGATGTCTGTGTGACTCTCGCATGTGTATGTGCTTATATGCTTAGTGCGCGGGGCCCAATGGTTATTTTGTATGTCATTACTCGTTATACTTGTATGTTTGTATGCTAGGCGGGGCCCGTTATGCGAGTTAGGGTGAAATACGTTATACTCAGTGGGCGGGGGCCGTTATGCGAGTTAGGGTGAGGCCCGTTATACTCAGTTGGCGGGGCCTATTATGCGAGTTTGGGCGAGGCCTGTTATACTCAGTGGGCGGGGCCCGTTATGCAAGTAGGGCGGAACCCGTTACACTCATCGGGTGGGGGCCATTATATGTTTGATATGTGTGGTATGTAGTATTTGGGGAAACTCAGTAAGCTTCATGCTTATGGTTTTCAGTTTATGTTTCAAGTACTTCTGGTGCAAAGGGGAATAGCTCGGGGTGATTACAATGCACACACTATTTTTTTTCCGCATTCTTATGATTACTCTGATGCTTTATGATCGAGATGATACATTTGGATTTTCTATAGTTATGATGATATAAGTTTTTTAGTTAATTAAAAAAATTTGGTTTATATTTTTGGAAAGTTACATTCTCATTGGTGATGTAAAAATGTAAAAAAGGTTGTAATGTATGAGATCTCTCTTTGTTTCTGTTCCACACAAAGTCGTTGATCAAATAAATTTTGATGGGTTGTACAATAACTAGCAATACAATCTCTATTTTTTGAAACAGACGTTCAAAAATAAACCCAAACCAAACTTCATGTGGAGAGATTATAAAACCATGGAAGAAAGATTTATTAATTATAAATATTTTCATGTCTTTTCATACCAAACTCCATGTTGAGAGATTATAAAATATGGAAGAAAGGTTTATTTTACTGTAAATATTTTCCTGTCTTTTCTTTTGGAAATGTAAATACAATGTCACCTATGCATAGATTGACCAAAATAAGAGAGCTAAAGTAAGTTTGGTGTTAACCTAGCTATGTCCTGTTGGGTGTTAGAGAAAGCCCACTTATAACTACTTTGAGATTTTGTGTTTGACTTGTTGGTGGGAAGCTGCACCATTGCCGCCGAACGAAGTAGAGGAAAGAGAGCCAATAGTATTGTATTCCCCCAATATCAATGATCATTGATCCCAAATTTCATTGTGAGGTCTCCAAAAATAAAAGATGTAAACTCCTTATGACGAATCTATGTTCTCTTCTCAATTAAAATGCACTTGATCAATACAAATCCAAGGTGGGTATTATTGTGGCATCTTTCTCGTCGTTGTAGATCATATTCCTCCTTTTGTCACCTAATATTGTCGGTCGGTGAGAGAGAGAGAGAGATGATGATGATGGTGTTTGGTTTGTCGATAGGTAGTGACGATGTAACACCCGTAACTTTTGGTTAGAAATTTTAGCCTTAAGGTGTTAAATTCTTATTTATACTCTCCCATCCCAAAATTATTGTACACAGACAAAAAATTTACAGATTATACATTAATTACTATTAACTTTATATAATAAAATGAAAGTTTTGTCATTACTTTGCAATTAATGTTCTATTAAATGTTTAATTAGTTGGTTAAGTAATAATGAGAGAATATTTTGGTAAAATTATAATTTATTTTTAGAAGTGGATTATTATTTTGGAGAAACAAAAAATGAAAGATGGACTATAATTTTAAGACGGAGGGAATATAAATTTGAAAGGGAGTTGATTTTTCCATGGTTTCTTTTAATCCATCCACTGAAAATTTAATCTAATGACAATAATGTCCCTCATTTAAATAAAAAGATATTGCACTAGATGTCCATAAATATTACATGGATTTGTTTCCAAATTACATGATGTTCTCCTTCTTCGACGCTTCAATCTTCAGCCGTCGTTTTTTCCTCAGTCGGTGTTGCAAGATTCAAATGGAAAGTGGTCTCTGGTCTCTTCATTGTAGAAAGAAGAGACACCTTAATACTTCCATATACCCTAGTTTAAAGTCGTCTCCCAGTTATGGGTTTTCACTAGTAGAAAGAAAACTGTATAGATTCATCCTTATTGTGATCGTTGTTAGGACGATGTATCTATGTGTTGACCGTACTGAACTGATTTGTACCATTTTTTGATCACAATGTTGAACCAAAACCGAACCCATAAATTTGAAATAAGGATTGGTATTGGGACCGGATCGGGATCGGGTTTACCAGTACCAGCACCGCCTAGAACGGGTTTTACGAGCCCATCATGGTAGAGCATATACTACAAACGTTTTGCCCATAAAATTGTTAGCCCAGATGGTATGTTACGGAGACATGGAATCATAAAATTTAAACTCATGTGTTCTTAAACATGCAATCATAAACTATGTATATGTAAAGTGAAAACATGTTAAACGATGTAAATGTATACACATAAGAATGATTTTTTAATTTAAAAATTTACAAGTTAAACAATTTAAAAACTAAATTTTGTAAAGTATGTTATATGTATATGTAAACATGTTAAATGATTTGGACTAAAATATATAAGCTACAAATTTCTTACAATTTAAACGAGTAAAATTAAAGCACCATGCATTCATCTATACCATTACTAGATTTCACGTAAAACAGATGTATGTTTCATCAACATACAAAGAAAAACTTATTTTAAGAGTTGGGTTCATGGCTAGATTTTTAAGTAAAATAGCAGCAACAGACGTTCACGACTTAGAGATTATAAAAAGCAGCAAGGAAACACGATCAAGAAATGACAATAGGAACGGATATGTATTCATCAAATAAAATGAGTTTGGTATAATTGCCGATATATAAATTTGGAAACCCTATGTATTTTTCAAAACAAAGATTATGATTCTCTCTTATATGGTATAATTGTCAATCTATAATATTTTCCGTGGAAACATCAAAACATTTGTGGATTTATCAGCACCCTTTTTGAAATGATAATTGATCTAAGAGAATTTATTTATATTATAAAAGTTTAAATTTCCTAAATGATAAAATACAAATATAATAAAAATATAATATATGGTTGTTAGTATGAAAGTATGAGTATAAAGGTAGATGATAGCTGGAAATCTAACTGATAAAAAATAACGTTTTGTAAGACCAGTTGAAAAGCTAGCTGAAATATATAAAATTATATAAAATGACATTTAAGAGTATTTATTTCTATAATTACTTAAGAGGTATATTTGGAAAAAAAAATTAAAAACTCCTAAAAATCTAGTCTAATTAGTTATTCAAAAGGCTAGGTTATAAGCTATTTTTTGGCTTGTCAAACCCAACAACCTAAAAAAACTCGAAAAATAAACTAGCTTATCAGCTAGCTACAGCGCTAAACACAACCTAAGCCGACATTTGTATTTCCGAACATTAATAGGAGTCACATAGGTATTGTATCCACGATTATCCACGATTGAAGTCAAAATAAGCATGATAAAGCATAAAAACAAATCATAAAACATTTTTTTTTATATCCAGTCAGAACTACGTGTCTACTCGTGGTGGTTAGGGGTGTTCGTTTGGATGGATGAGTTCGATCAGATCCAATTAAGTAAATCCAAATTGATTTTGGTTGTAAAATATAGATATGAATAGTCCAAACTAAATTCAAATCCGATCTGATCCAATTCAATAAGAATTCGGTTGGATCGTTTTTATAATTCGGTTTTCGAAAAACCAAAACATTTTCAAATGACATAATTATAATATTATCCAATTGTTACAAAAGAAGCAAAAAAGTATTATTTAGTTGTGATTTAAAATTTATAAACAACTATTAAGAATGTATATTATAGTTTAATATTTAATAGTTAAAAAACTTTTGAGAGAAAATACATATTAATGCTTTTTATTAGATGAAACTTTTTGAACTTATTTGAAAAAATAAATTATAAAATTAATAAACAGTTATAGTTATATTAGAAATAAATAAATAATAAATTATTATTCGATTTTTTTGGACTATTCGGTTCATATTTTATAAACCAAAATCAATCCAAACTCCAAAATAGCAATTCGGTTTTGTTGAAAACCAACTAAAAAATTCGAATATCCAAATCAAATAGTCCAATCCAATTTGTTTAATTAAAAAATTTGGTTTTATCCAAATAGTGAATTGTCCTAGACTTCTAGTGGTGGTGGTTGAATTAAATGAAAAATATGATCCAATTAAGCTTAAGCTTAAATGGTAGACACTAATTTGGAAAACGTTTGATGCAACTCATGGACCTCATGAACAATAGCTATTAAGAATGTATATTATAGTTTAATATTTAATAGTTAAAAAGCTTTTGAGAGAAAATACATATTAATACTTTGTACTAGATGAAACTTTTCGAACTTATTTGAAAAAATAAATTATAAAATTAACAAACAGTTATAGTTATATTAGAAATAAATAAATAATAAATTATTATTCAGTTTTTTGGATTATTCGGTTCATATTTTATAAACCAAAATCAATCCAAACTCCAAAATAGTAATTCGGTTTTATTGAAAAGCAATTAAAAAATTCGAATGTCCAAACCAAATAGTACAATCCAGTTTGTCTAATTAAACAATTTGGTTTTATCCAAATAGTGAATTGTTCTGGACTCCTAGTGGGTGGTGGTTGAATTAAATGACAATTATGATCCGATTAAGCTTAAACGGTAGACACTAATTTGGAAAACGTTTGATGCAACTCATGGACCTCATGAATAATAGCAAACATTTGTCCAGGTGCAAAATTTTAAGGAGCCTACTATGTGTTTTATTTTAACCCAATTTGTAGGCCATTTGGCGGCCCAAATCCATCCTAAACGTGTAGAAGTACAAATATATCCGTTTCGGTTTTTTTAAAAACTGATTTTCTCTAGATCCATTTTGTTTATAAAGTTTTTTTTATGTGAAATCGCGTTAAAAAACTAGGTTTTCGGCTAAAAATCGGTTCAGTTTTGTTATAGTAGGAAAAAGAGAAAAACCAGTTTCAGATATATATATATATATATATATATATATATATATATATATATATATATATATATATATATATATATATATATATATATATATATATATATATATATATATATATATATATATATATATATATATATATATATATATATATATATATATATATATATATATATATTAAAACATATTCCTAACCGGCGGTTCCGTTTTAACTCAAGCAGTTCTAAAAAAATGGTATGTTTTTTTTTTTTTTTCCAGTTAATATAAGAAAGATTCTTTTGTGCACCTATGTCATTTTATGAACCATTTTTTATGATTAAAAGCTGCCAAACAGCACCACATTGGAGACCCACGATGAGAATAAAGAAATATAGCAGTTCATATTTAAAATCATTTCAAAATTTGATTTTAGCCCAAATTTCTGCAGCCCAGTTGGTGCTAAAAATGTTTAATTCCACCGACTAATCAACAAGACTATGAACAATGATGCATTATATGTCAATTTCATTCATGGTATCAATATTGAATGCCACATATAATTTAACATTACTATATAGAATAATGTGCAAATCATATCAACTTACATATTTGGTACATGTAAATCGCAAGTGAGATTAATTAGTACCACTGTTCGCAACTTAATTATTTCAAGAAACACATCTAAACAATAGCGTAATTCAACGACACACACGCATGCAATCGTCAAAATACCACAATTACGATGTGTTTTCAAGAAATACATTTATGTAATTAACTAGGTTTAGGTTCAAATTAAGGTTTCTAATGAAGAAATATTACATATAACCCTTAAAAGTACATAAGGGATTTAATAAAAACATCCCTTTTTTCCTGTTCTTAAGCTGCAACTGCAAACGGGTTCCTCTTCCACACGAGTGATTGATACTCTTCCACGAGTGTCTCCTCAATCTTCTCCCATGGCATCTTGTGTTTGGCCAATTGTTTCTTCTTTGCCTTCACTCCAACAGTATCTCCCGATTTCTAAAATAAAAAGAACAATAATTAGTATCTTATAACTTAGCGCCTATAAGGTAATTGATCAACTTGTGGTTAATTCGTTGTACCTTAAAACAATATCCATCTTTAACGTCACAAACCGGATAATCACTAGGGCAACAAGCGGAATAACCCTTGCAACACACACCATTGGTGTAACCACAACACCCATACATCAAACAATAGTTATAGATCTCGAAGATGCAACAACATGTCTGGTCTGCCGGACAATATGAGAAGTCACCACACTTGCTAGGTGATGGTGATGGTGGAGGTGGTGGTGGAGATGGTGGTGCCGGTGGTGATGGTGGACTAGGTGGTGGTAGGACACCGGAGGTAGGGTAAAGTGGCTCAAGGTACATCCCACAAACACCATTTTTATTATTGGTGTTCCTTTTCATTAAAATGTAACCTTCCATTCCCCAATAGGTACCCCACTGGTTCTTCACGATCCAATAGTCTTCACCATCTTGCGTACCATATCCAACCACCAGCACTGCATGGTCTATGCTGTTTGGACTGCTTGAGCATTCGCCATCGTAGATACCCTAATAATTAAATAAAGCTAGCTTTATTTGTTGTTACGTTTTAAATCCATTAAGAAATTAAATAAAAGAGCATTTACATGACTTTATATCTATATCATGCCGTTTTTTCTCCATGACACGTTTTTTTGCATTTAAATTTTCAGGATTAATTAAAAGTTGTCATGGATAATTGAATACATACAAACTAAAGCGTTTTTTTGGCGTTTTTGTAAAAATAAACGACAGAAAAAAAATATATAAAAAGGTAGCTATTTTGTACTTACCCCGGTATATAGTTGGAAGTCATAGGCTGAGCCATCAATACCAATAGTAACAGGCTGTTTGGCGACAGCACAAAGGAGTGCGTCTTCATTTTTTGATTCTACTTCCACATAGCTTTCGATTGTTACAACTGATTTTTTCGACTGATCATTTTCGTATTAAATTTGTAATAATTGTACGTTAGTTGATATGACTTAAATAATAAATTTAATATTGAAGTTTTTTAATTAACAAAATGGATAATGTAAGATTGTAAGTACCTTTGTTTTATCGCATTTACCATCCCTACCATTTGAACTAGTATAAGGATAATCGGCTTCAGAATCAATTCCACCATTTTTAATAATCCATCTGTATGCAGTGTCCATGTTTCCACCATTACAACCATAATCGTTTGTGTCACAGTCAACGAGCTCTTGCTCTGACAGGCTAATCAGGTCGCCGGTTGCAAGTGCATGTACACCTTCAATGGACCCGGTTACAGAGAATGCCCAACAACTTCCTATACACGTTATAAATATCCAGATTTAATGCAATAAAATATTTATAATAATTTTGTTGTGTAACTTTTTTTATTGACATGAACAAACATAATCGAACTATTTAATGGTAGTAACACAGACCGATGCTAAAAATCAATAACTATTTTTTTTTAATAAATGTGATTTTATTAAGTATGTGGTTTACAAATTCAAAACGAGCATCTATTTTATTTTTAAAGGCGAATGTTTACATATTTAATGAGTAAAAGTCAAACTACTAACACAAATACGCAACCACCGACTATTTTAAAGTTTGATATAATAATTAATTATTTAAAATATGATATTTTCAATGATAAATCTATAATTTTTCATCGGGACTTTCCCAATATATTATACCTACCCGTGATGAACGTGATATTTTTGTGAGTTCTTTTATTTTACGAATAATAATATATATTATCAAGAAGTTAAACACTGAAATATAAAAATAAATATAAATGAATGAAAAAGGAATTAAATGTTTACCGCACTGTCCTTGGTCCTTGATTGGTGTAACGATTCCCTTGTCTCTCCAATCCAAAGAAGCGGGTGCATCACAAGACTTCGAACTTAAAGTCGTGTTTCTTTTAGCACCCCTCATCTTTAGTTTATTGCTTCTAGGACCCCTGACTTTTGAAAAGTACATCTCTTTGAACTCTTCGTTACTTAGATCAGCAAACTTGTTCAATCCCACCATATGTTCAGTCTCTGATTTCCGTTTCGAGTTCTTCTCCAATATATACTTCAAACTCTTGCGGAAATTCCCAAGCCTTCGTGCTTCTTCTTCTTCATGCGCATATGTTTTTCCATGCATCTCCTTCCATTTTCTGAACAATTCAGTGATTTTTTCGCTTGATAAAACATTGGTTTCTTGATCACCAAGTATGGAGAACTCGGAAGGAAGAGTCGATGATACTGATACAGATAGTGATACTGACAACGATACAGAGATAAACAAAAGAAGAAGAGCGACAGAGGAATTTCGGGTACCCATTGTAGTGACTAAATGAATCTTGAATAGTTTCTTGAAAATGGTTTTCATTTTATAGAGGTTTGAATCTTTTGGCTTGTCCTACCTAACCAATGACTTGGGTGGCCAGTAATTTGGCAAAATTATCTTGAATGTGAAAACACGAGAATGACCTCAATGTCTTTGGAATCAAGTGGTATCCAACGTGGGTATTTTTGTAATTTCATAACGACTAAGAAACATTTTCCTTGTTGGCTTTATATTGGAACACATACTTTCAAATAAACACACTAACACTCCTAATCTCATTTAAATTACGTGCAACATTTTTCTTCTATTTTATATATATATATATATATATATATATATATATATATATATATATATATATATATATATATATATATATATATATATATATATATATATATATATATATATATATTCATTTGAAAACAAGCTAATTTTGTAAGATATGAAGACACGATCCTAGCCACTTATCTTGGAGATCAAAAAAATAATAAAAAAAACATTTATAAAATGCAACATAATAAAAAAAATCCAAAAAAAAAATTTGAATATTATTTTCGTTATTTAATTTATCTAAAATAAATAAATAAATAAATAAAATCATCGTTTTTTTTCGAAATATGAGTCCCGATGAAAATTTCTAATATTCTACTAAAAGAACTCAAACTTTTAGAATAAATATTCTAAAATTCTAATATTCTACTAAAATTGATGGATATTTTAAAATATTCTAATATTCTACTTGAATTTTTAGATTTGTTAGATTATTCTAATACTTTATTAATTTTTTTTAATATTTATAGTTTAATATTCTACTAGAATATTCTAACATTTTAAAAATTCGATTTGAATATTTACAGTATAATATTCTATTATAATTTTTCATATATTTTTTGAAAAAAAAGGTAATTTTTTTATTTTTATTTATTTATTTATTTTGCATAAAAATGACGAAAATAATATTTAAAATAAAATCAAAAATTTTCATTTATTTTGTATTTTAAAAATATATTTTTTTTAATATCCAAAATGAATGGGTAGGATTGCGTCTTCATGTCTTATAAAATATGATTGTCTCACATGAATATATATATATATATATATATATATATATATATATATATATATAAAAGCAACCTTTAAAATACTCTACAAATATATATTTAATAGAAATCAGGTTTAGAAGTTTTAGTCTAATATAGGCTTCAAATACTCAAAACATTAAGTAAGGTAAGGATGCAACATTTTTATACTAAATCTTATAAAGTGTCTTATCTACTCATTAATTGGTGTTTGTATTTAAAATACAAGTTATAGTGATTAAGGCTTAACCCCAAGAGAATAAAAAATATATATATAATTTCTACCAATTAGAAAGTAAATAATATCTAGTAAGGTTTAGATTATCCATTATTATCTCTAAGGCTTTAGATGGTTCTACTGTTTTGTATCTCAACTTTATATTTATAAATTTTGACAAAGGTTTCGCACTTTTGTTTTAACATGTAAAATTTAATTACAAAGACTATAGTTCTTGATAAAGTTGATTGAGTATTTTATGCTAAATCTAGATGTTTATTAGAAAAGAAGTCATACGTCATAGTGTATAGCTCCTTAATAATTATTTTCTCTACAGATCAGTGAAAATATCATTAAGAATCTTTTATGTATAAATAAGATTTAAATGTGGCAAAAAAAACTATATTATTTTCTTTCAAAAATCCATTTCTTGAAGTTGGAATATGTAAATATTATTTACATAATAAAGATATCAATATTATAGATAAGTTTGATTGAAATCAAGTTTTAGTCAAAAGTGTTTACATATAGAACTTACGTATTTAGAAAGCATTCATATTTAATTCTATTAAGAGATCTAATTCTCTAAAATAGAATTTAGTCAAGCTTATCGTTATGAAAAAACGAATAATTAAATGATCACTTATCTAGTCAATTAACTAAGACATATATATTTAGACAGGCTAAACTAAAACATATATTGTTCTAAAACAAATATTGTTTTATAATACAGGTATTTTATGTTCTAAGCATAAATAATTAAATAAACTTCGAGAGTGAAGTTCCAACTTGTTTGTGCTTTGTTGCTTACTCTTGTTAAATATTTGCAAGCCATTTATAAATATTAGATTAACATTAAGTATCAAGTATCCGAGTGTTATATGAAAAGTATAAGTTTTATCTAGTAGATACATGAAGTACTAGTCTCTCCATACTTACTTCTCATATAAGAGAGACAATTCCTCTTCCAGTGTCCTGTTTCTCAACAGAAGAAACATGATCCACGATGCGGGTCTTCTTGGATTTCTTGGGGTTGTAGGTGTGTTTCCTACTCTACCTTGCAACTAGTTGCTACACAATCTCTTATTAAAGAAGAGAATCCATGACTTTGACTTCCAAGAAGTCAAGATTGTGTGTTTTCTACTCGACCTTCCAACTAGTAGTTACAAATATACAAAATGACTACACAAAGTGTCCATTTAATTTGTACATTATATATATATATATATATATATATATATATATATATATCCTTCTTAATAAATGAAGTTTTTTTTGCCACATGTCAATCTTTTATGAGTTTTGACACTTGTCATTTTGTGGTATTTTTGAAATAAATATTATCCACTTGTCAATTTTTGGTTTGCTTCAATTTTTAAAATTAAATTCATATATGTAAACTATTAAATATCATATATATGATATTAAATTGCAATAAATACATTTCTTCATTTTTTATTTTAAAGTTTCACATTAAAAATATTTTTTGTATACACTTTAATGTTTTTTTTTTAAATCAATCCGTGTAATACACGGGTCTCACACCTACTATATATATATATATATATATATATATATATATATATATATATATATATATATATATATATATATATATATATATATATATAGGGTGAGATCCAATATACAACTATAATTAACCAAGGAACCAATCTTTTTTTCAACTTTTAGAACTTATTTTTTATCAAAAAAAAAAAAAAAAAAAAACTAAAATTACAGAAATTCATAACTTTTTATCCTTTTTCCAATGATATAAAATTCGATTTTTTTTTACGTCAAATTCACAATATGAATCTTCGAAAATTCACAACGTGAATCCGGATTCACACGGTGAATCCAAAAAATATTTTTCACATTCACAATGTTAATATATGAATTTAGATATTTTTAGATTTTTTTTCGATAAAGAAAAAGCTCTAGAAATTAAAAAAAATATTTAGTTCCTTGAAAAACCCATAATTATGGTTCTCTATTGAGCTTTTCCCTATATATATATATATATATATATATATATATATATATATATATATATATATATATATATATATATATATATATATATATATATATATAGTTGTGATATGTCTTCGAGCTTAACGTCATTTGTGATGGTTTCGCCTGAGTTAAGCTTGAGAATCACAACAAGGAAAGATCTGACATTAGTTGCGTCTAGTAGGGGGTCCCAGAAAAAGACTCTGACGGTCTAGTCAGTAGTTGTATAAGAGAATTAGGGTTTTATTTGATACACACACACACACACACACACACACACACATATATATATATATATATATATAGAGAGAGAGAGAGAGGGAGAGAGAGAGAGAGGATCCCTTCTTCTGGAGAAGAGGGCTTCTTTTATACCTATCATCGTGGAAGCATGTCCCCCACGTAACTTTTTGTCTTATCTGGGCTGACAAAACATGGAGGCGTTCTATTGGTGGATCGTGCACCACTAGCAGTTATCTACTATTAGTGCAGAACCACCGAAGAGCAGTGCTCTGAGCTACACTTGTCACTCTGGGGAGTGGTTTGGTACTATTTTGGCATATTATAGACCGAGTCCAATTGTTCTGAGTTGGACCTTAGAGCTAGAACAGTGGGGCCTAAGTACGAGGCCACGAGGGCGAGGGCCCGGGCCAAGCACTTAAGTCAAGTAGCAACCGTTAGCTAAGTCGTCCTTTAGTTAACCGTCCCATTTTATTTGATGTATTCCTAGAGGGATGATGTGTGCAAACTCACTTAGTTTTAAACCTACTTTTAATTATCAAATAACACACAAAAGGCAGTGAACCTATCAATTGTGGTATAGCTAAATAAGCAGGGTATCAAACACAGGAAACGGCAAATTAAACTAAAAACTAATTTAATCTAAGTTAATTAAGAAGTAGGGGTTTTTCTCTAGTTTTACAAGACTAGAAACTTACTAACTATTACTAATTTAAGACTAGAAAATAACGACTTAACTAGATTCAATAATTGGGAAGGAACTTCTGTTTAGTTCAATTTGGTTAACTCTATGGTTGATTTCAAGGTAATGGTGCAATGGATTAATTCTTTCGTTGGTTACCGATTCAAGTGATTAGATTCGTATTCACTACCCTAATCCTTAGTAAATAAACTAACTTAAACAGTGGCCAATTGTCTAATTTAATTAAATTCACTAGATTAATTATTCGGGTTAAGTTAGACTTGCAATAGTTAACTAATTCATTCTTTTAATTAACTTCTTGTTTGATGGTCATCTTACAAGCTTGCACATGAATTTACTCAATTTTCTTATTAATTCTAGTTTCATATTCATTAATCCTAGACATATAGCATAGTGATCACATAGCATATGAGGTCAATAATCAATAGATGTTCATGCTAATCAATTATCTTCCTATTAACAGAAAATTAATTATTATTCACACACAAGGTTCTTTAGCAAGCTAAAATAACAAAAATTCACCAACTTGGAATTAATCCTATCAATCAATCAAACCATATTGTCAACTTTGTATCCCCAAATAGAATTCTAAAGGTTTTAGCTCATAATTAAAGTAAATAACAGCAAACAAACAAAGTCAAGTTGCTTAATCATAATGAATAAACAAAAGAATAAGTGGAATGATGAAATTTTGCCTTAATTACTCTCCAAAATTGAATTCTAGCTTCCTTCGTCGTCTTCTAGGGTTTTTCTGGCTTCTCAATCGTAGCAAACTATTTATGAATCGTCCCAGAACTCCCTCCAATCGATCTGTGGAATTATCTTTAAATATACGAATCGACTCATCGAGTCAAGTGGTGACTCGTCGAGTCCCTCTCACATTCCCCGTATTACGATAACTCTCTGGGATCCCGAGTCATTATCTTCTCGATTCTTCGATTGGACTCGCCGAGTAGTTGATCTGACTCACCGAGTAGGTGCCATTTTTAGTGTTTTTCTTCTTTATTTCATTCTTGATCTTCTAACTGTTTCTCCCGCTTCCTTTCGCTTCCGAACTTCATCTTTGGACTGAAAAACATAATTTAACAATTTTAAGTACCTTTTGTCCATAATATGCAATAATTTAGCTAATAAATGAATAAAAATGTATACTTAGTATGAACTAATTATGCACATATCAAAATACCCCACACTTGTCTTTTGCTTGCCCCCAAGCAAAACTGAATTTTAAACATATTAGAATCATATATAACAACTCCAATCTAACCCAACCATTATGCCAAGACCGCAACGCATGCATTTGTGTCTAAAATTTTTCCTAAAGACCTCCCATACTCCAAATACTCACAATCCTCATAAACACTTGCCCACTCACCCCGAACTATGCTCATTTTATGCAACCCTCCGAATCCATCCGCAGAAAACCTCTTACCCTCAAGGTGTTTTTAATTGAGCAACCCAAGCATACATAATCTAGAATTACAACTTTTTGATACCACTATGGAGCTCTTTTGAATTCTTCACTTCTTTGATATTTGCTTTGATCTCTTTGAATTCACCACCTTTATTGTTTGATTTTCGGGTATCTTCAACTTTTTGGATTTCTTGGAATTTTGATCTTTTGATCTTCACTTTAATTGCTCCAAAATTCATACAATTTCTCTTGTAATTCTCGCTCTTTTTTTTGTTTTAACATGTACCTCACTTTTTTCACACAAATCCCTACATGCTTAAGCAGGGGCGCTCAATCTCAACCTTTATTGGCTAACGATAACAATCTTCCTGGATACATTTCAAGTTTAGGCTGCTAAACATATTGCATCCCTCGGGCTGAGCAGGGTCGTGTTTTTGTCCCATGATTTCACTAGAATAAGGAAGCCACAAATGCACTAGAACGTATATAGGCTCAACTAAACATTTGGGTTATCATGCAATTATCAACACAACTCTAACATGGAGTCCTAATTACTTTTACCAAAATTTTCTAAATTAAATCCTAAGTAATACTTTTGGTATGCAAAATTTTAAAATTAGCCTAAATTAAGACTCTAAATTTTCTATTATGTAACCAACCCCCTACCCCACACTTATTTGATGCAATGCCCTCATTGCATATTATGCATAATAAAAACATAAAAAGAAACTAAAGAGGGAATTGGAACAAACTCCCCTGTGATAGCAGTGGATAGGTTGATCACTTTCATTTTAGCTCCAACTTCAATTGACTTTAGACATGGTAACATCTCTTCCATGCCTTGGGTGTCTCGTCTCGTGTGGGTCGCTCCAAATACGCGGAAAACAGTGTAGGATCTTCAAGAATCAATATGGAAAGGATAAATAGTCAAGTGGTACTCTAATTAGCATCAAATCAGCAGCCCCTTCGACATGAAACCAAACGACTCGTCGAGTATATACCAGACTCGTCGAGTTACTTCGGGGAAATCTTTGGATTTTTGAGAATTAAGGGCGACTCGTCAAGTCAGTTTAGTGCACTCGACAAGTTGGTCACTGAATGAAAATTATATAATTCTGCATCTGATCCAGCTTCCAATAAACTCTCTATACTTTCTGTTCACTTCTAGACTCCCTTGCCAACATCTCTAAGGACCGGACTCAATACTTTAACTCTAACGCTCCTTTTTCTTGACTCTCTTTCTCCCTTGGATTCTATAACTCTAAACCCTATTTGAAGCTAGCACTCCTAATTCAATTCTGAAAATTTGTCAAAGCATCAAACATCAATTAAACATCAAAAACAAGTTTTAAAAACATCAAAAACAAGTTTTAAAAACATCAAACAAACCAAATAAAACAAACAAACACAAAATTAAAAATTGTTCAATAAAAATGCATAAAACATCAATCCTCCTCATCATCATCAGCAAGCCCTACTCCACTTCCTCCAGCCCCACTTCTTCTTGCACTTATCACTTCTTCCCATGATGGAATATATGGAAAGTTACCACCATCGATGTGTGGAATATTAAAGTGATCAAAAAGTCGGAGATGAGATTGGTTGCTAAAATTCAAGCCCCGTGTCATTTGATCTTGTAGTCGCCTCATCTCCACATTGTACCAATCCATTGGTACTTCGTCATTCTCAACCGGAATCACCGGCGGCTCCTCCTCAATATCCCGCTCTCTCCTCGAACGAACCCTCCTCCCCGGTGCTTCGGGACCAACAACCGGATCATCATTCGGGATGGCATAATGGCCACCACCATAATCTTCAATAATCCTCGCTCTCCGGAAAATAATTGGATTGAACGGAGGTGTAGGGATCAACGTCATGAAATTCCACGCACCGCGGTTCATCAACCCGAATGAATTGGCCAACCGGGTGACAAACATCCCACCATTAATTCGGGAGGTTTTGCGATCCTTGACCACACCCTCCGAGAGATATGAAGCTAGACACCAAGGAATGTTGCAAAAAACGCCGGGTGTAATGATGCTCCATAAATAGAAGATGTCAAGGTTGGAAACCTTGTCATCATCCTTTCGTTGATTGATGGTGGATGAAATGAGGCGGTGTATGAGGCGGTGTGTTGGGGATCGAATGCTCCCTTCCTGTGCCGACTTTGGAATATAGACCTTGTTACCAATTGTATTCCACCAGCCCGTACTCGTAACTCCTTCGGGAAACACCATATGGGTTTGTGCCAAAAAGGCCCGAAAGATGGGTGTTGAGACTAAGGGTTGATCATAAACCCCTAATCGACAGGCAAGATCCACCATAGACCATTGATGAAACTCTCCCCCAAGAAAAAAACTAAAGCTAGATGGGTGATAAGCATCCACTCCCCTGGTGAAAGATACCGTGGAGAAAAACTCCAAACAAAGCTCCAAATAAACCGGCTCTTGAATACGGAAGACCCGGCTCCACCCGTCACAAACCATTGTTTCGCCTTCATGATGAAACTCCTTCAAAAGATAAGGAGCTAACTCCTCCTCATAGCGCACATTCTGCAGCCAATCCCAATCTATCCGGTTGGGCACATAGACCTCTTTCTTCTCGATATCAGCCAGCTTCTTCTTCCATTTCCGCAATGTCGAAGCAGACTCGATTTGTGGAAAGTTTAGCCATGGAAAATCCCCTTGGTTTCCACTGGAACTTTGCCCCCTTCTGAACATGGTTTCTGCAAAACAAATACCCAAAAACCAGAAAACACAGAATATAATTAAAAAAAAATCTCGCATATATTTCCCGACTCGACTCGTCGAGTCCAGGCATGACTCGGCGAGTCGCGCGAACTGCACGAGTCAGTCGGCGGGTCAATGAAAATTAGACCATGAAACCTGGAAATTTCGTCAAGGGTTTTGTCTAGGCACTTGCTATTAAGGTATTAAGGCCAGAATACGCAGTCAAAACAACATAATTCATGAAAAATCAAAACCCTAGAAATTTACTACTTTTCAAAAACGGGTTTTTCATGCAATTACTACCATAGATGGCCTTATAATCACATTCTTAACAGAAAACAAGAAGAAATTTGTTACCTTTTGAGATCGAACTTGAGAAATTTGAAGAAAACTTGAAGAACAAAGATGAATGCTTGAGAGAAAGTTTGAAAGAGGCGCCCGGCGAGTGTGTATGTGAAAAACTGATTCTTAGGGTTAAAACCCTAGTTACCGGTTGTAAAAGTAATTTCGAAATTATTTTTTTCTGTAAATAATACCGACTCGGCGAGTCTGGTCGCGAAGTCAAACTTTTTCTGAAATCCATATGGACTCGTCGAGTCGTGGTCAGACTCGGCGAGTCTTTTGCAAAAAATTCATAATTTTCAAAATTTTGTTATTTAATTAAAATCATTTCACCCCACACTTAACCTATGCACACTCTCAAGCAGTCATGTCCGATGATTTGGAAGATTAAAATTCTAAAAACGAAGGAAAAATTAAAAAAACTAAAAAGTAAAAGAAAGCAAACTCTATATAACGGGTTGCCTCCCGCCAAACGCTTCTTTTTAAGGAGTCATTAGCTAGACTCCTTCCCATCTACGTTTCGTCATCTTCGAGCATCGGGAACGCACGCCTAACTTTTTGTGATTTGTACTTGGTCTTGTAATCGTGAATCTTCTTCATGTAAGCCCTTTTCAATGCATCTCTTTTCTTCTTCACAGCATCATCCTCAGCTGCTTGGGCTTCCCTTTTCCTCTTTTTCTTCTTTACCCCATTCTTTTTCACCTTCTCTTGCACCTCCTTCTCTTTAAATTTAATTACTTCACATTTCATGATGGTTCGTGCTTTAGGTTTAGTAGCGAATGGTTGATCAGCTTCCACCCTCCTTTCCTTTGTCTCTTCATCCTTTCCAGTGCTCAACCCATCTTCAAACGGAATCGTATCAAGACATGCTACATCGGCGTATTGAACTTTCCTTCCCTTTCCTCCTTCTGCTGTTTGTTCTTCTAAAGAATCATGAATAATATCTAAATACAAAGTATTTGAAGAACTAGTAACAAACAGATGTAAGTCAGCCAAGTCTTTGTCAAATTCGACTGGACTCGTCGAGTCCATTAAAGTGACTCGGCGAGTCTGATCGGGTTTCATTACTTCTTGGGTGTTTTCTGAGTTGGCTCCTTCCAGTAGCTTTTCTAACTCCTCCAAGTCCTTATTAACATCTACATCTTCTTCAGAGTGTATCAAAAACTTGCTCGGATCATCTTTTAGCAAAAGTTCAAGCTCTCTTTGTAATATCTCATCATCCAATTGGATAATTGAGATTTCTTCATTCTTTTCCTCTTCGTGCTTGGCTTCTGGAACAGCTTTAAACATTATAGATTCATCACCCACCCTTAATGTCAATGTAGACTCACTTATATCAATTAAAGCACACGCGGTGTTCAAGAATGATCTCCCCAAAATAAATGGAATTTCGGGGTCTTCTTTCATATCAACTACCACGAAGTCTACTGGGAAAATAAACTCGTCGACTTTTATTAGGAGATCCTCACTAACGCCTTGTGGATGAATTATCGTCTTGTCCGCCAAATGGATCTTCATATTCACCAGCCTTGGTTCTGGTAAATTCAACTTCTTAAAGAATGACAAAGGCATCAAATTGATGCTTGCCCCCGAATCAGCTAATGCTTGGGTGAAAACTTCATTACCAAATTGGCACGGAATCACCATATTTCCCGGATCACCCTTCTTTTCAGGTAGCTCATTCATCAATATTTCCGCGATTTCAGCCAAATCTTTCCTAGCAGCAAAAAGGCCCTTAAGCAAGTTGAAGTACTTAGGTGTTTGTAGCATTGTTTCCACAAATGGCACATTAACTTGTAAATCTTTAACATGCGTCATGAAGGTTCTGTATGCTTCTACTTTTTCTGCAGGCATGGCTTTGATTGGGTATGGCAGAGGAGGATTATAAGGCTTCAAAGAACTGACAGTTTTCTGATTTACGCATGGACTCGTTGAGTCCATTGGAGTGACTCGGCGAGTCGGATCGGGTTTTGCTGGGTCCGATTCTTCTACCTTTTCTGCCTTCTTCTTGGAGATTCTTAGTGCTTCTGTAACTGTTTCTTCACTGCTGGAGGTTATTACACTTACATTCTCCATTCTTGGATTGGGTTCGGTGTTACTCGGAAGTTGACCCGGTCTTCTATCATTCACTTGATGCGCAAGCTGCCCCAGCTGTTTCTCAATGTTGAGAATTGATGCTTACTGATTCTTAAGCATGTTTCTGGTCTCGTGTATGGCAACATCGTGATTATTGTGTCTTTTTTCGGACGCGGCTATGAATCTAGTGAATAACTCTTCTAAATCGTCTTTCTTTTCTACCGGTTCTTCCTTTTGGTATAGTCCCCTCTCTTTCTGCTTGTATTTTTCCTCCTTTGCCTTCTTATACTCCTCGTATGGTAGCCCATCCTTCTTAGGTTTCCGCCAATTTTCATCATATCGATCACCACTTGAATAAAAGACTTGAGCTTTCTTATTTCCATTCTCATCCAAATCGCAATCCTTTGTGAGATGGGGCCCTCCATAATTTTCGCATCCTACCCTAATAGCATAGATTGCTTGATCCATTTTTGTCATTCTTCAATCTAGACTATCAAGCTTTGCTATCACCGCCGCCATGCTATCATTTGCCGCGTTTACTACCCCTTGACTTACTTCGTTTCTCGGATTGTGGTATTCTCTAGAGTGCTTAGAGAATTCTTCAGTTAATTCTTTAATTACCGAGGGCGCCTTCTTTGTGATCGGGCCTTGAGAATCAAGTAATTGCCTTGTGGTGACATTGACTCCATCATAGAAAATGGAGACCTCTTGTTGGCTATTAAGGTCATGGTGTGGGCAATTCCTAAGTAGGCTCTTGTACCTTTCCCAAGCTTCATAAAGAGATTCTACGGGTTGTTGCTCGAAGTTGGCAATGGCTTTCTTTAGCTTGGCTATCTTGGAGGGCGGGCAGAAATGGTCTATGAACTCTTCCTTCATCTTGGCCCATGTGGTGACCGATCCGGGAGGAAGTGACTTTAACCAATCTTTTGCAGCTCCTTTAAATGTGACAGGAAGCATGCGAAGAAGCTGGGTCTCGCGTGGAACATTCGGGACGTTGAAGTAATCGGCGACATCATTCACTTCGTCCAAGTGCTTGTAAGCGTCTTCGTGATCCTTCCCGTAAAAAGGAATCTCCTTGAGTTGGGCGAGAATATGGCCTTTTAGTTCGAAAGTGGCGGTCGCGGGAACTGCGGGTTGCACAAGTCCCGGCCCGGTGTCATCACGCATCCTTTTCTTCCACTCCCCCATGGGGACTTCATCAATGTTAGCCATTGTGATAGCTAACTCTTCTTCGGAATCGGTTTCGTGCTCGTAAGTATGCTCTTCTTCTTCCTCGATCTTGTACTCGATATCTTCTTGAATTGGTTCTTCAACTGTCAATGAGGCACTGGATGCTCCTGATTTGCTGCTCTTCTTCTTGCTGAAAACGGATTTTAAGTTTTTGAGTGGTGAGTTCTTTGAAGATGTGGTTTCTCCAACGGCTTTTCCTTTGCTTCTTCTTAATGCGGATTCCGGGTCTTCCAAAGGAGGTACCAGAGGTGTATCAGATCCTCGGGTCATGAAACAACTGAAAAAAAAACGAAACAAAAGAAACAAAACGCGTAAAAAGAACAAAAACGGAATAAAAAAAATAAAGCTGAAACAGCGATGTACTCGCCAAGTCGGCACGAATGCACTCGGCGAGTTCAAAGCAAAAACTAAAAAAATTTCTAGTTATCCTAAAAACAGAATTTGATTCAAACTAATTCTACTTACTGAATTACTTTGTAAATAACTTTGTGTAAGATAAATCCCACACAAAGGATCGATTAAATTAGAATTTAATACTAATTTTAGAATTGTTCCCCGGCAACGGCGCCAAAAACTTGATGTGTGCAAACTCACTTAGTTTTAAACCTAATTTTAATTATCAAATAACACACAAAAGGCAGTGAACCTATCAATTGTGGTATAGCTAAATAAGCAGGGTATCGAACACAGGGAACGACAAATTAAACTAAAAACTAATTTAATCTAAGTTAATTAAGAAGTAGGGGTTTTTCTCTAGTTTTACAAGACTAGAAACATACTAACTATTACTAATTTAAGACTAGAAAATAATGACTTAACTAGATTCAATAATTGGGAAGGAACTTCTGTTTAGTTCAACTTGGTTAACTCTATGGTTGATTTCAAGGTAATGGTGCAATGGATTAATTCTTTCGTTGGTTACCGATTCAAGTGATTAGATTCGTATTCACTACCCTAATCCTTAGCAAA
The DNA here is from genome assembly GCF_002870075.4 of Lactuca sativa. Lineage (NCBI taxonomy): Eukaryota > Viridiplantae > Streptophyta > Magnoliopsida > Asterales > Asteraceae > Lactuca > Lactuca sativa. The sequence continues at coordinate 33,646,840 of NC_056629.2, read as the reverse complement.
TAAACTAACTTAAACAGTGGCCAATTGTCTAATTTAATTAAATTCACTAGATTAATTATTCGGGTTAAGTTAGACTTGCAATAGTTAACTAATTCATTCTTTTAATCAACTTCTTGTTTGATGGTCATCTTACAAGCTTGCACATGAATTTACTCAATTTTCTTATTAATTCTAGTTTCATATTCATTAATCCTAGACATATAGCATAGTGATCACATAGCATATGAGGTCAATAATCAATAGATGTTCATGCTAATCAATTATCTTCCTATTAATAGAAAATTAATTATTATTCACACACAAGGTTCTTTAGCAAGCTAAAATAACAAAAATTCACCAACTTGGAATTAATCCTATCAATCAATCAAACCATATTGTCAACTTTGTATCCCCAAACAGAAGTCTAAAGGTTTTAGCTCATAATTAAAGTAAATAACAGCAAACAAACAAAGTCAAGTTGCTTAATCATAATGAATAAACAAAAGAATAAGTGGAATGATGAAATTTTGCCTTAATTACTCTCCGGAATTGAATTCTAGCTTCCTTCGTCGTCTTCTAGGGTTTTTCTGGCTTCTCAATCGTAGCAAACTATTTATGAATCGTCCCAGAACTCCCTCCAATCGATCTGTGGAATTATCTTTAAATATACGAATCGACTCATCGAGTCAAGTGGTGACTCGTCGAGTCCCTCTCACATTCCCCATATTGCGATAACTCTCTGGGATCCCGAGTCATTATCTTCTCGATTCTTCGATGGACTCGCCGAGTAGTCGATCTGACTCGCCGAGTAGGTGCCATTTTTAGTGTTTTTCTTCTTTATTTCATTCTTGATCTTCTAACTGTTTCTCCCGCTTCCTTTCGCTTCCGAACTTCATCTTTGGACTGAAAAACATAATTTAACACTTTTAAGTACCTTTTGTCCATAATATGCAATAATTTAGCTAATAAATGAATAAAAATGTATACTTAATATGAACTAATTATGCACATATCAAGGGATACGTTAACAAGCACCCTAAGCTAGTAAACGCCATCATTTGCCTTGGGTGGCTGGGTTGTTCAAGCTTAGATCATGACATGTGTTCGGTGGAAATGGATTTGACGTCCACTGATGTGACGGAGTTGGCTGCACAGATGGTTTCATCATTGCAGTCGTTCGAATTTCCCGCCTCTCATTTAAAGCTTCCCTTATTAGGGACAAATTCTTTTTCTTCGCTCTACTGCTCTTCAACCATCTCTTCTTTTTTCTTCGTTTCCTTTCTCTTTCGTCTTGTAATTGTTAACGGTAAGAAAAGGTGATGCCGATCACCGAAATCGAACCTGCAGTAAAAGAGTTTGAGTCCTTGCAGACCCGATTTGGCTTTCTTCCTGAGCACGGGGTGCAATATCCTCGAAGGGGGGTGCATATTTCTCGGCCGCCGGAAGGGAAGGTTGGAGTCCCAATTCCAATTTTCGAGGCGGGTCTCCGGTTGCTGACAACCAACTTTTTCGATGAGATCGTGCGTCAGTATGGCTTCTCTATTAATGATCTGACTCCTAACGATGTCAACAAAATAGTTGGTTTCGAGATGGCCTGCCGAGCTTTAGGCATGCTCCATAAATTCCGAGATTTAAAGTACTTCTTCGACTCCTTTACTTAATCTAACGTGTATACGTTCTCTTAGCGATGAGGCGTCCATGCGTTCATCATAAACTAAAAGGCCCCCAAGAAGAACTGGTAGGAAAAATGGTTGTAGGTGAACCAAAACTTGTTCGGTTTTGGCTATCCTTGCAGAACCACTTTCACCGATCAGACGACCTAACTCTGGGGGACTAGTGAGACTATGGTGCAGGCTCTGAGGACTATTTCCTTTAATGGGAAGGATTGGGAGGACTATTTGTCGGTCCGATATCGGGCAATGCCCGGAGAATGTTTGTATGCTTCCGGATTTCGGTCCGATGACGAGTGGGGCCCGAGAAATGTTTATATGTTTATGTTAGGGGATTATTTCATGTGCATTCATTGATATTTTATACGTATACCGAGCTTTGCTCGATGTCAGGCGGGGCCCGATGCCGAACATTGTTCGATGTTGGGCGGGACCCAATGAAAGGTGAATCCCACGATATGTTTATATGTGATTATGTGATTATGTATATGGTATGTGGTAGTTTGGGGAAATTCACTAAGCTTCGTGCTTACGGTTTTCAGTTTTGGTTTCCAGTACTTCTGGTTGCAAAAGGAAGAGCTCGGGGTGACTGCATTGTGCACACCATGATGTTTTACCCTGGGATGTTTACTCTGATATATTTAACAGATATTTTGATATGGATATACCGTTTATGATGTTTTGAGATACTATGACTTATGTTTTGATGAGATGATTTTGATAACTATGGTTTTATTTAATAATTAAAAATGAAATTTTTGGTCATGAATTTTTTCGGATGTTAAAAGTTGGTATCGGAGCCTTGGTTTGAGGGATTCGGGCACACTCCCGGGTGTGTCTGAACTCAAACTGAGGACTTGGTATGAAAGTTTACAAAAGAAAATCATTTTTATAAAAAGGATTTTTAAAAGAGAAAAGGGTATGGTGCATAAAATCAGCCGAACTCAAGTAAGTTCTCCCAAATTACCCATAAACGTTTATGTCATGATATGAATTGTGAAGATGTGAACTGCATGCTAGATTAGGGCTAAGGATCTAGGAAGGATGTCTTGTATGCCTACTGTATGAGCTTATTTGTAACATACACGTTCAGTTATCGTGTTATGTATTTTTAAAAGTGAATAATATTATGAAATATTATATGAAATTTAATTATTGAGTTCTAACAGATAGTTTTTGCTGAAATAAAGTAAAACAATGTTTAGAATCACTCGGAAAATATTTGAAATCTTATGAGATTCCAATCAAAAGGCAAATATTGAAAATTTAACGAAAATATAAAATTTTAAATAAGTAAAATTTTATTATTGAAATTTGTAAAGAATCTCTTTAGAAACATTTAGGCGAAAACCTCATCGAAATCCGAGTTATAACGAAGAAGTTATGACTATTTGACGTTTCCGACAGAACCGACACGACGCTGTATGACGTAAAAAGTGAGTTTTCGATAAACTAATTTTTATCCTATATGATATAAATGAAAGTTGTAGTATTCGTTAAACCGAAAACTTTCATAAAAAGAACGTCAAAATCTGACTTCGTATGAGGAAGTTATGATTTTTCTAAGTTTCAGCTTACCAGTAGACAGCTAAAAACTCGAATTTTAGATCGAGTGATTTTTAGTCGACACAACCTAAATGAGAATTGAAGATCTCATCAATAGTAGTAGAACGATAAAACGACTGACAAAAACGGACGTCGTATGAAGAAGTTATGAATTTTTAACGGTCTTATCCTGTCCCAGCCTGCTAAAAGTATAATAATAAAAATAAATTCAAAATTAGCCGACAGAGTCTAAACGAAAGTTGTAGAGTATATTCCCGCCTACGCGTGGATATACAAAACGCCAAAAACGGAGTTCGTATGCAAGAGATATGAATTTTACAAGTTTTTGAATAAGAATAAAGGAAAATCTGAAGCCTTATACGAAGGGGTACGCCCCGCGTAGAAGCATACACCCAACGTTCGCATGGAGGGTCTCGGACCAACAACGTCGCCCCTATCTTCACTCAGATGACACGAATCGTACCCACTTGACACGTCCAAAGCCCCGGTTCCAAGTCGATGACTCTTCGTTGGTACGACCAGCGTACGAAGGCTACGCCCCGCGTAAATGGCCGCCTCGGAGTACGCCTAGTGTACTGAGGACTTACGCCCAGTGTAATGCGAGCCTCGGTCCCCTATAAATAGAATGCGAAGGCAGCCGGATTTGGTTTAGAGTTCTTACACTTTTCCACCTTATACTCTCTCCAATTTTACCCTAACACCCCCCCCCCCCCCCCCCCCGAAGTCATGGTATCAATCCCGACACCCGAAACAAGTCCCGGTGCCCTGAAGATCCCGAGAAAATTATATTTTTAGTCAAAACTCTGCCCGTGTAAGGCTGGTTTTCAAAGAAAATCCCCGGTTTCTTCGCAGAAAGTCATATTTGGAGCCGAAGTGCTGCCCAAATTAATATTTTAACCTCGGTTATTTCAAGGTGAGTTCAATATATAGGAACAATTGTATGTTATGTGTTATATGTGCTATGTGCTTTTCAGTGTTATTATTTCGGGTTATTTTCCCGTGTTATTTTATTTGCTATTTTAATATCAAGGAAATACCTTTGACCATGTGATTAGTGAAAGGACTTAGATTCACATTGGTACTGGTATGTAGCCTCTGGCCATGTAGAGCATGTCTCGTAAGAGAATGACTTATATTCTATGGCATTGGCAGAAGGTTAGACAGGGCGTGAAAACCTGAAATCTACTGAAATGTTTAAGTTAGAAAGTGTATGTCTTCTGTGCCATTTGGGCAGAAGCTTTATTGATGTATATCAAGTATAGAAATTGTCATGTCTCATTGATCGTATATCTTTTAATCAGATTATTTATTGATATGGAAAGCATGTCATACGATACTCATCTGCTTTTGTTGTTTCTTGTTCCTCTTTGCTTCTGCCATATTGAAATATATATATGGCATAACGTTATATTGTATCTATTATTGAACTCACTAAGCGTCACTGCTTACCCTCTTAATGTTTAACAATTGCAGGAGATAAGTAACCAGTATGGTTATATACCGTCAGAAGATGTAGAATAGTTTTTACTATTACTTTTGTACTTCGGTTTATGTATGTATAAAATTACAATATCTTGGGTAGTTATGTAATATACTAAAATTTAGTCGGTTTGTATCCAATCTTTTGTAATCACTTTATCAATGTAAAATATTATTTTATAAATATGCATATAGCATGTTTTGGAATAACAATTGTTAGGGATGAGCATATGGACCGGGGAACAGGCCGGAACTGGTACCAAAACCGGAACCCGATGGAACCGGTCGGGCCGGGACCGGGACCGGGACGTTATTTTTGTGGATTTTTGGAATCGGGAACCGATATAACCGGAACCGGTAGAACCGGAAAAAACCGGAACCGTATGATGCTATTTTTCGAGGATTGGTTCCAACATTTGAAGACACAACAAGAACCGGTAGGAAACCGGTAGAACCGTCGGGCCGGTTCGGTTCTTGATTTTGGCCGAAGCCGGTTCCCGAGTCGGGTCCGGTTCCGGCCGGTTCGGTCCTTTTGCTCATCCCTAACAATTATTTCAGAAATATGAAAGTGAGGGTCTTTCATTATTGAACTATATGCTAGTACTGATTAGTTAGTGATATGATGGCCTAATTAAGATATGCTTGGTTTTGTTTACTTAATGCTCGAATGTTGCTTGCTTTGTGCTTTTAGGAGTTCTAGCTATCTTTAACTAACTAGTAAACGAATACGCTAAGTTACATATTATGAGGACTAAATAATTTCACAAGATTAGGTTTTAGTCTTATTTCGTAGCTCTTATTTGAGTCCAACCGTTGTAGGGAGAGACCTCTCATTCGAAGAATTATCTGGTCTTAGTAATATGTAATGGTATTCGCAAGCTAGTTAGGGAATGGTAGCAGGGACATTTTATGCAGCTAATGGAGGAGAGTGGGTGGGAGATTACCCTAGGGTAAGCCTATGATGAGATTAGCGCGGAAAGCAATAGCAGTGAAAGGGACTTGGTGGAGTCAAGGCAATTCTTGAGGAAAGTACGGATAGATGTGGAAGGTAGTATAGGCCCGTCCTACTGAAAGCAGAGGATCCATACTTGAGTCAAGGAGAGCTGGGACAAGACCAGGAAACTTGTAGTGTGTGATCCCTCAAGTTATGATGAGTATTTTGATGATTGTTATGGTATATTTTCGAGTATGGTAACGCTACGTAATAGACCAGATGGCAGTTCTGGTGTCGGCGAGTGATCAGGATCGGATCTTGGAGCCAGGTAGCTCGATGATCAGATGAGGGAGTTTATTTTATTTGAGATTACGCGCAATATCATTTACCAGACTCATGTGATCTTCGGTGCGGTCAAGGAGGGCATTTTGGAGATTCTTGATGAGAGGCTGAGTGCATTCCGCACTGAGATGGCGGCCATAATGGGGACGCGTACAATGATGTTTCAGGATTTTAGAGCTTGTGGAGCTCCAGATTATCATAGGTAGGGATCCCATTGCTAGCAGCAGGTGGTTGGCAGATGTCGCCAACACTTTTCGTACCATTCGTTGTCCTGAGGGGGACAAGGACCGACTTGCTTCCTGCCTCCTGAAGGACAGGGCACAGGATTGGTGGGAAGAGGTTGATAGTGAGTTGGGTAATGATGCGGTTGATGCTATGTCATGGGATGACTTTTCGACCAGATTCCGGGTGGAGTTTGCCCTAGAGATTGAGGCGCAGCAGTTGGCGTAAGAGTTTCTGGATCTCCGCCAGACTACTGAGACTATGGCAGTGATCGCTGCCAAGTTTCAAAGGAGGGCTTATTTGGTACCGTGATATGCAGTAGATGAGGAAATGAAGAAGGTGAGGTATAATGATATACTGCGGAATGACGTCAGGAAGTTCGTAAGTATCTCGGGGTGCGAGACCCTGAATGGTATGATTTCTAGAGCCCAAGAGCGGGAGATTGATTTTGAGCACATTAGGAAGAAGGGACCAGATCAGGTGCATATATTGGAAGGTCCGGGTAGAGACCCAAGATTCCGGATCAGCTTTTGAGAAGCCAACAGGGCCGGTTTTAGTGCAACACTTGCGGGGAATTTAACGATGGAGTTTTTCGTTCCAAGGGTTTGGGTAAGTGTACCTCTGGGTTTGTTTCACTGCTCGTGTGTGGGTTATATCTTCAAGTGATATCGTATGCCATTTGCATACCCTAAATTATTAGTGGTTATCGAAAGGTCATTTCTCTATTTACGGGTTGGGAGTGTTAAGTATTATCTTGGTTTATGGTCGAGATCGCTTCAGGGGTATTATGTGGAAGGTCTGCGGTCAGGATTCCGCAGGATTGTTATTCAGCATCATTAGGATTCGGTGGTTTTAGTAACCATTATTGATTGGCTGATGGAAGCGCCAAGGGATGTGGCTCATTGTTGAGGTATTGGTCGGAGCATTTGTCTTTTGGTCTTCAAAATTTGAGCGTGGTATCATTTCAAGCATCAGGGGCTATCGATTCCGCTAGGATTCGGGAAGTGTTCATCTAGTCTTTCGAAGTTGTGTGGTCTTTTAGGGATTGGCTAGTGATGGAGCACTAGTTGGTAAGTGCTGATTGTAAGCAAATCGATTAAGGGAAGGTAGGAAGGATCAAAAATCCTCCCATTCCTCGTATGTCGTGAAGAGTTAGTCGAAGTGAAGTGGGGGAGAACCGTTCAGTACCCAGGACAGAAGCAAGTGTGGAATTGGGATGAGATCGTATCCCCATCAGGAAAGGAAAGGTGGCCCAAGTGGATGCCTAAATGGAGGATAGTGTGAATTGGGAGTTCGTGAAATTTCCCGAGATTAGGATCACATCTGCTTGGTGCATGTTAGCAGACTCTGGGGAACCAGGTTGGAGTTCCAGTCAGGACATGAGTCCACTTTGGGGATATTGGACCGTGTGTGTGCTTGACTTTGGATGTGTCCGGATTGGTATTTAGCGGTAAGACCATGGTCAGCGGTTGAGTTAGCATGAGAAGTGTTGTAAGATTGCGGGATAGCCGTAGCATTCACCAGCAGCCAAATAGCATGGAAAATGTTGTAAGACTGCGGGGTGGCCTGTAGCATTCACTAGTTAGCAGGTAGTGTAGAAGTCTTGTAAGACTGTGGGGTGGCTCGTAGCATTCACTAGTTAGCAGGTAGTGTAGAAGTGTTGTAAGACTGCAGGGTGGCCCGTAGCATTCACTAGTTAGCGGGTAGAGTAGAAGTGTTGTAAGACTGTGTGGTGGCTCGTAGCATTCACTAGTTGGAAGATAAGTAGAAACGCAGTAAGACTGTGGGGTGGCCCGTAGCATTTGTTAGTTATCCATTAGTATAGAGGTGTAGTAAGATTGCGGGGTGGACCGTAACATTCACTAGTGGTCGGTTGGTAAGGGAGTGTTGTAAGATTGCGGGGTGGCCCGTATGTGACTGATCTGTGATTCACTCACGGATTCCTTCAGATGATTTATAAGCAATAAGGACCCTCTGGTCGATAACTCTGATGGGTTTTAGGTAAAACAAATAAACTAGAAAACCATTCCTAAGTTCACATGCAACCTACTTTGGATCTATGTTTTAACTATTGAACATATAACTTCGAATTGCAAAATAAGAACTCTAGAGGAGAGAGGCTATTTTCAAAAATAACAAACTAGGGTTAAGGAGTTACATACCTTTCAATTGTTATAGCAAACAATTGACAATCCTCTTGATCTTGATCTTGATCTTCTTGGAAGCTTAGCAACACAAATGTAATGCTTTAATGGAATCACACCCAAGAACTAGCAAGAAGGAAACTTCAAGGAGAGAGAGGGAGGGAGTATGCAATTCTCGGCCTAGGGTTTCTTCAAAAGAAGGAATGCCCAAAAAGTGAACCAGGAGCCTCCTTATATAGCTGAGGGATCTAGGGTTTAGGAAAAAAAAACCCTAATGCTCCTTTCTTAGGGCCTAAGCAAACCCAAGGGCCTTATCCAAGCCCCCATGGACGAAATCATTAGGGTTTCCCCTATAGATTTCGTCCACCTTCTTCCAAGGGGATTCTGGAGCCTTCCACTCAACTATTAGATAATTGCAAACTAGTGCCTGCACTTTATAATTAATACAATTAACCCCAAAATTAATTCTAATTAATTTCTGGCTAACTATTTATTAAACATTATGATTTCTAATCAATATATTAATCTTTTAACATATTAATAAATCATTTATATTAATTTATTAATCTTATAATATATCAATATCTCTCCTTTCATAATTTCTTTGTCCGGTTGCTAGGTTTGAGGGCAACCCAAAAGGACTGTGTTGCTATCAATTCAAGTACATACCAATTATAGTTATGGGATTAGATAATTGCAAACTAGTGCCTGCACTTTATAATTAATACAATTAACCCCAAAATTAATTCTAATTAATTTCTGGCTAACTATTTATTAAACATTATGATTTCTAATCAATATATTAATCTTTTAACATATTAATAAATCATTTATATTAATTTATTAATCTTATAATATATCAATATCTCTCCTTTCATAATTTCTTTGTCCGGTTGCTAGGTTTGAGGGCAACCCAAAAGGACTGTGTTGCTATCAATTCAAGTACATACCAATTATAGTTATGGGATTAGATACTTTATCCAACAGTCTCCCACTTGGATAAGTTTGTAACTATAATTGCTAGTATGACTTCTAAATTTGACCAACAAATTGTAGCTTCCAAAAGTTGTTGCCGAATTCTGACCCAGTCAGTTACGTGTCCTAAGACAAGTGATAACATGACCCTTCGTTTTACTAGATATCCCTAGACATAAGACATGGAATACAATCAATCTCTTTTTACAGAATCTATGTTTCCCGATTTATGATTTGTGATGATATAGAACTTCTAATCGAACACATCAATTCAGTCCTGGTTGGGCCCAACACAAAAGACAACACCAAATCATCGAGGGACCCACAAATATCGCTTTTCCCATTAGGGCAAAAGGGAACGAATAAAAATTGACTCGTATGCTTGTATCTTTTACTCGTCAAACCATACATGACAATACGTTTTATAACACCAAGTTACTGATGCGTTTTCGTATCACCAATGTATAGCCGACTTGCAAATTACAACTCATATATCTCTGTTTTAAGATCATAGATATTACCATCTCAGCATTACTCATGATGAATTCCATGAAGTAATACTTTGAGCGTGGGTTTATCCAATACTCAAATCTCACGCTCTGAGTACTCATGAACATTGCAGCAATTCTATTGCTATTTCTACCCTTAGACAATCTGCAATCCAATTCATGACAGTCTTAATTCACTACTTACTTCCAAAAGTACGAGCGACTGTGGAGTTTGAGCAATCATATTATTCGGGAAGTAAAACATTCAAAATATGAAACACAATAATAATCGAATCCAATATGGCCCCAAAATTTTGAGTATAAATAAAACTCCTTTAATTTAGTCACCATATTAATTACACATTATTCATTGTATAATGTTTCGAGTAATCAACCTATCACTTGAATTAGAACAATAATTTTCCCATGCTCCAAGCATGCACACCTTGTATCCCATGATCCTTACTTTGTGAAATAGATCAATTGAAAAACTTTTCTAATGATGCTCATTTCACAATTTCCAATCCTCATTATTTGTGTTAGAACACAAGGTTCTTGCTACTACTAGAATATGCTAGATTCTAACATTTTATGCAATGATCCTTTCGCAAAGTCATAGCACAAAAGTCACCAAGACTTGGCCAATGAAATTACAAAGTATTCTTATCAAAAATTGTTACAAGACAATTCTATAGACGCGAAGTCTCACATTTAAAGTTCATTCCTTTGAATATCCTTCTTGCATAAAAGTTTCTAATCTAGACATAAACTCTCAACATCCAACTCCCAATATGGAAACATTTCCATATTTGCCATATGACAACTCATTCTTAATAGAATCTTATCTATTCATAATAATGTTGATATGGTCCATCCAATACCATACTTCCAACTACTCACAAGTGACAAATCCTCAACGAACTTTGGATCGTTCTTTGATAGTTGTTTAATTATTTTAGTCAAAACCGATCCTAGTCCTTTTTCCCTCTTAATGTGCTAGACATTTGGAAAATTTAAGAATGGTCAAACATTATAGCATTTGCAATCGATCCTATACCCGAAGCCTATGGGACACGATGCATAATATTCTTACATAAAGATATGATACTTTATCAATCTTCTGCCATAATATTTTATGTGTCACGTTCTCACAATTCGAACTCTGAAGAGGGGTGCCATAATCATAATCGAAATTTAAGAACACACTATGTATCCTTTGACTAAATTTATTAAAATTTCTCAATCTAAGCTTTAGATTTTTGAAACGAAGTATAATATTCTCTCCCTTAATTATAGAAAAAATAACTTATTAACTCATGCGACTTTGCAAATCGAAACTTTTGTTTCTCTATAATTAATATTGCCAACTTGCAATACTTAAAATAATAATCATGCTCCCACTAACATGATGATTATATCTATCCTAGCATAACATTTATGCTCCCACTAGCTTTGACACGTATTCAGAAATTAGTTGGACTTCTAGAAACCAATTACTTATTGACTTTCTTTTCCAAAGTTCAGATTTCTGAAACCGAGACGATTTGATAAGCCTTTATTTAAGTTTCTCGAACTCATACACCTTTCCTTAGATAACCCATATGTGTGTTTAAACATTTCTAGAATAAGTCTAAAATGTTCAGACCTATTTGCCATTTCCCACAATTCAAACTATGAAGAGGGATGCCGTAATCATAATCGAATTTGAGAAATAAAAATTACATAATGCTATCTTCAAAATCTTTCTTAGTGAAAGTGTTTCCTCACAATCATTTTCATGAAGGAGAGAAACCTTATAACACTCAGATTTTGTGGTGTATGTGTTCCTATCCATGTGAATTTGTCACAACCATAATCAAAAGACAACAATTGTGACAAATCCAAACTCTTATGGATCGAACTTGTCCATTCTTAATTTCTTGTCATCAAGGGTCCCACCTTTGCTTCCAAGTTATTTAGCAACTAACCCCTACCTTTCAATGTACTTTCCGTTGATCAAGGTCCTTGCCCCTATGCAACCCATTGAGATCTCATAGAACTCACATCCATAGTTGACTAACCTAGAATGGCATAGAAACAATAATATGTGAACATGATAGGTTAGAAACCTCAAGTCGTGTGCTAGTGATTAACTATCGGTTTATTTTTGATTTGTTCTTGAAACTTTTCAAGACAATTGAGACTCCCACTGACCTCTTGACATATATGATTCTCTCGTCAGGAACCTTTCCTAGACAAAACAAATATTCAAGAGTTAGTGTAGTTCTTATCAAGACAAAACACTTCACATAATTGGTCCTAGTTGGTATTTGTCTTATCCAAGACAGCACAACTTACCAATTTCAAATGTGCAAGAATAAGAAAGCCTTTTCCAAACTCCACATTTGATGAGTGTTATAAACCTACTTAAGACTTGTCACTCAATTCATAATCTTGGAATATAAATCTAAGACTTGATACTGGAACGAACTATGATTGACTTCTTGATTTTAACCATTTCTACAATTCTCGATTCCTCTTCTTGGTCATACAAATGCATTAAGACTCACTTGGAGGATCAATTGGGATGTGGTTTTTAATCATTAAGACTTATCATAAAATATAATAAAAGGTACTCTCCCTTCTTCTTAGAATAGAGAAACTTTTATCTTTCTGCCCTCCTGATTCTTCTTATTCGTTCTGCTATTGATTGAAACCCTTTCAATCAACTCAAAATTATATTTAATCTTATAAGTATAACCATATTCACTAAACTTTAGTAAATCATGATGAATATCTTTATCACTCTCGTGGTGGACTTGATCAATGTACAACCTAGTGTACTCGATCTCCTAGTCCTTCTCTTGACACTTTGTCAAAGAATTAGTCTAATTTCCAAATATGAAGTTTCCCATTCATCACGCAACCAAGTTGCATGACTCCAAGTTTCTGTCCAAGTGAACCTTGGGCGATGAGAATCTTCCTTTATTTAGCAAATTCTCGACATTTCCACAAATGACATAATTAAGAATCAAATCCATTATTGATAACAATACACAAACATCCATTTTTCATAATGATTTCATTGCAAGGATATATAAAATTATTCAAACCAAAAATTTTATTTTATTCATAAAAGTAGCGGAAAACATGTCCTTACAATGCAAAATCAATTGAAAAACTATGTAATCAAATGTTCCTAACAAATCTATCATAACTTTCTAAGCTCAAAATCTGATCTTCGAATCCATGCGATCATGATCCATTTCTTTATGATTAGACTCATCTTGCTTTATCATCAAGCTTCCTCTCTTTTCTCTGATCCTGCAAAACATTCAAATGTAATCTTATCACATTATGTATCAAGAATCAATGAATAGGAACTTAATGGAGTTAGATAGTGGATTTTACCTGAAGCAGAGCCATATTCCTTGACTCTCCCATCTCTTGGACTCTTCAGGTTCTCAGGGCAGATTTGTATCCAGCGCCCCTTCTCTTGGCAGCAGAAATAAGTGGGTTCTCCTGGAATGTCCTTGAAAGCATGGTTGGTTGATTCACCAAACAAATATGCTCCATTGCTTTGCCAAATTATTTCTGATTCAACAGCAATAAGCATATAAGTTAGGTCAATGAGGGTTGCGTCAAGATCCATCATATAATACTCTCTTTTGAACTTATTATATGACTCAGGGAGTGACTGAAGAACCCAGTCCACAACCAACTTCTTGGGAAAGGTCGCACCCAACATTACCAACCTATCGATGTGTGACTTCATCTCTAGGACGTGAGCACACACGGGTTTACCATCTTCATGTTTCATTACCAATAAGGCATTAGTGATACTGAACTTTTCAATCCTTCGGTCTTGTGGGTTTGGGAGAACAACGGGAGGAGGTGGAGTAAGTGAAATCAAGCTAGTCCACATGGCAGGGATTCGGGAAGACCATGGTTAGATTCAGACATCTACAAAATGGGATAAATCAAGTTAGTTGATTGAATCCTTAAAAAAGCACCCAAAAGAGATATTAAGGCTAGGATCCAACACAACATTCCAAAAATTGGAAGAGGGATGTCGTAATCCAATTTGCAGAATATTTGAAGGTAGGTAAATGACGATTTACCAATTTCCACCATAAAAAACGAAAAAGAAGGTTAAGTTTTAAATGTATTGGAAACTCCTAGATCTTTTGAGATACATTGAAACTATTCAATGGCATGTTTTAATCTCGGAGTATGCTCTTCTATTTGTGACTGGGATGCCGAGGATCATAAACAAGATGTGAATAACCATGCAAATATGCTCGGTAACCTTGTTGTGGTTAACCACACACGCTCCATCAAAATGACAATTATGAGATACCCATTACTACTCTTTAGTAGTGCCTTTTAGTGTGCTGGTTAACCACACACGCTCCACTAACGACAAATAAAGCATAATGTGCAATTTCATGGATTAACATACTTTTCACATTTTTCCTAAAGTAACTAGAGTTGGGATTTTGTAAAATAATGTTCTAGTACTTTCTTTAATAACATTATACTTTTAATGAGATGTAGTTGTCCTATCAAACCCAATCTGCTAACGACCCTCCACTAATCAAGGAAGCGGTGGGTGAGAGTGGACACCCATTCAACTACCATTTTATAGGCAGTTTCCTTATACCCCCCTTATAGACTAGCTTCGTGAATGAGGCATACTAGCAATTTGACTGACCATATTCTTATATATATATATATATATATATATATATATAACTTTTAATTATAACATATATATAAGGTGTGTTTTAAACTTTTTTAAACTTTAGGGTTTACATATAAATTTCGAAAAGTAAGCCATTAATTTTAAATTTTAAATAAACCAAATAACTAGATTTAATATTTATCTATTAATTAACTTTTAATTAATTTATTAAATCTTGTAAGGATTATCTAATCAAATTAAACAATTAATTTAATCGTAATCCTTATCCCTCTAAATTTCGAAAATATGGGGATAGGATAACTTCCTTATTTTTCTCAATCAAATAACTAGATTTAATATTTATCTATTAATTAACTATTAATTAATTAATCAAATCTTGTAAGGATTATCTAATTAAATTAAACAATTAATTTAATCCTAATCCATATCCCTTCTAGATTTCGAAAATATAGGGGTAGGATAATTTCCTTATTTTCCTCAATTATCCAATAAGGAAACTATTATCCAAAACAAAGAAACCCTAAAAGGGGTAGCATATTTCGAAATTTCAAGGGGAGGAGGCTAGGGTTTTCAAAACCCTAACCCTAATTTCGATTAGGGTTCATGGAGGCTAGGTTTTTCGAAAACCCTTTGAACCAAAAACCCTAGAAATCAAAAATTTGGCATTTTAGGGTTTAATAGCTATAAACCCTAATTTGCAATTCAACTATTATAGCAATTTAATTTAAAACAACAATAGCTCTGATACCACTGATGGGTTTTAGGTAAAAAAAATAAACTAGAAAAACAATTCTTAAGTGAACATGCAACCTAATTTGGATCTATGTTTTAACTATTGAACATATAACTTTGAATTGCAAAATAAGAACCCTAGAGGAGAGAGGCTATTTTCGAAAATAACAAACTAGGGTTTAGGAGTTACATACCTTTCAATTGTTATAGCAAACAATTGACAATCCTCTTGATCTTGATCTTGATCTTCTTGGAAGCTTAACACCACAAATGTAATGCCTCTAATGGAATCACACCCAAGAACTAGCAAGAAAGAAACTTGAAGGAGAGAGAGGAAGGGAGTATGTAATTCTTGGCCTAGGGTTTCTTCGAAAGAAGGAGTGCCCAAAATGTGAACCAGGAGCCTCCTTATATAGCTGAGGGATCTAGGGTTTAGGGAAAAACCCTAATGCTCCTTGCTTAGGGCCTAAGCAAACCCAAGGGCCTTATCCAAGCCCCAATGGACGAAATCATTGGGGTTTCCCTTATAGATTTCGTCCACCCTCTTCCAAGGGGGTTCTGGAGCCTTCCACTCAACTATTAGATAATTGCAAACTAGTGCCTGCACTTTATAATTAATACAGTTAACCCCAAAATTAATTCTAATTAATTTTTGGCTAACTATTAATTAAACATTATGATTTCTAATCAATATATTAATCTTTTAACATATTAATAAATCATTTATATTAATTTATTAATCTTATAATAAATCAATATCTTTCCATTCATAATTTCCTTGTCTGGTTGCTAGGTTTGAGGGCAACCCAAAAGGACTGTGCTGCTATCAATTGAAGTACATACCAATTATAGTTATGGGATTAGACACCTAATCCAACAAACTCAAATAAGACCCTCTAGTCACACAGTATTACCGCTCAGGTAAGTATAGTGAGAAGACCCACCTTGGAAGTAAGCAAGTAGATCTAGTACCCCGCGAACAGTCTAGACTCCGCCTACATAATATAATTATCTCCAATAATCAATTTGTAATAACCACTTCGGATGCTAAGCTAACCCCTCCATTAAATCTTAAAAGGGTGAAAAGACCATTTTACCCCTCCATGGTCTCCAAGGTCCACAGTTGACCACACCCTAAAAGTCAACGAAAGTTAGTCAACAGTCCATGTTGACTAAACTCGTCGAGGGCATCTATGTGACTCGTCAAGTTCCTTTTCTTTCTCTGAAGTATCGAGAAAATCCAAATCAACTCGTCGAGTTGTCTCATCAACTTGCCGAGTTGTAGCACGTCCAGTCAATCGGGGAAAACCCTAGCTGACTCGTCGAGTCCCTCTAGACTAATTCTCATTCAGACGATTCTAAGCAGAAATAATGTCCTAAACTCTAGATATAGCCTCCCAAGGCTGAATTACCACGTAAAGCTACAAACTTTACGTCCATGCATGGTATCTAGGGACTACACATCGTCCAAATCTGAAGTCTCAACTCCATGGCAAGCTCAAAACACTTCAAGAACTCAAAGAGGGATGGAAAAAGGCCCTAAACTCCCTAGAAAGGAGATCTAACCAAACAATGAGCAAAGTGGTGACTTTTTACCTTCAAACAGAAGCTAGGAATAAATGAACACCGGATCCAAAAGCTCTCTCTCGTCTCAAGCCTTTTGCTCCTCAACGTTCCTCAAAAAATGCACTAAAACACACAATATTAGCCTCTCTTTCTGTCACACAAGGTTATAGATTGATTAGGGATTCTCACAGAGTGCTAGGGTGATAAGGGAGGCGGAAATGAAGGCTTAAGATCCTTTAAATAGGACACAAACCGTGAAAATTAGGGTTTTCTCACTCAGCACCTACTCGGCGAGTTGGGTCCTCCAACTTGTCGAATAGACTCTAAAAATCATGCGGCCATTAACTCCTCTACTTGGCAAGGTGGTGCATCCACTCATCGAGTTGCTCTGACATTATGAATGTAAATTAGTTTAATATTATACATGGGAGTCGGGATGTTACAGCAACCTGAGAGCGTACTACTGAAAACTTTATCACACATGTAACCCTGTATCTCCCGACATGATTGGATATAGTAAAGGGATATGTATCGTTCCTAGCGTCCATGGACTGTGTCCTATAAACCATGTGAGGGGACCGGCGGTTGGAGGCGTTAAGCTTTCCTTCCAGGAAGCCGGTAGTAGTTGGAAACAGTGATCGTAAAGGATTCTGGTATTGTTGACGTTGTCTATGTAGACATAGTTGATTTGTATCTGACGTATGTGCGCAGTTATCAAAAGTGGATCCCTGGGGTTCTAGCCCGGCATCCTTTGGTCCTCTGACGAAAAGATAATAGTGAGTATGTTTTTAAGGACTACCTCAATGTCGACATCTGTTTCACATCTTTCCGATCTTGGGTATTCCTCCAGTCAGCCTTGAACTTGGACCTCAAGTCCTTTAGAATTTCCCATGAGGTTTCCGGTTAGGTGTTTTCCATCAATTCCCTTCCTCAGAACCATGCGCTCGCCGATATCATGGGTTTTTCTCTTGTGGTGCTCACAGTATTTCCATTTCTCTTTGTTCACCTTTGGAGGTGTTTTCTCAACTGCATGTACCTCAGCCTAGTGGCTCTGGGGATCATCTTTTCCAAAAGGGCGAAATATGAGAGATGGGTGTTGTGCGTGTCGATTGTGCTTTTCGTGACTTTTGTCATGGTGATCTTGGTGATTGGGGCTTACATGGGAGTTTTATTCTTCTTCATTGATATATGCGCTTATGAAAACCTTTAGATTGGCTTCTTTCCATTCCTCACCTTCGATCTGTCAGAGCTATTTTCCGACTCTATATTTGAGACCGTATCTCAACTGAGGTACCATCCCCTGCATCTTCTTTGAAAAAGGTTTGAGGAGTAGACCTTGGGAAAAGGAACCAGTTACAAGGAACTCCTCACGTCCCAAGACATTAAGTGTCACCAAAGTGAATCTATCGTAATATGCCTGTATCGACTCTCCTTCTTTTTTCTTGCATGACATATGGAGTTTGAATCTCTCTTCCCTTTCCTTATTTGCATGAAATTGTTAAGGAAAATGTATCTTAGCTATTCGAAACTCGCAATGCTTCCCGGTCACAATGCCTTGAATCACTTTCTGACATTTCCGAATAATGTAACAGGGAAATACGTACACAAGAACCTCTTGTCCATCCTCATTGATGTCATCGTCCACTCATAGGTTTCAATGTGCTCGTTGGGGTCATTTGTTTTGTCATAATTAGGGATATTTGGTATCATTGTCGAGTGTGGGATCTCATACTGCAAGAGTTCTTGGAAAAAGGCAGAACCAGTGCTTCTCACTAGGTTTTCCATGAGAGAGTATGGAAATCCACCGTACATCATGAACTGTTGAGTGTAATACGGTTTCCCGTATGCTTGACTATACATTGTTACTTACAGTATGTATGGTTGCTGTTGGGAGCTCGATTGCAAGCTTTGTTGTAGTTATGAGCTTTGCTTTGGTTGCTGAAGTATGTTCGGAATTAACCCCTGAGGCTATTGTGCGAAGGTGTTGAGCTGCTACGTAGATGACAAGTGAGGGTTAGACTCTTACGATGGTGGTGTTTGTGGTTGGATCTATGTGACTATTGCAAATATGGGTTGAACATCGGAGGTTGTTGAGCGAAAATCAGGATATGTGACATTCTTGCTATTGGGGAGAACGGATAGCTTTACATTGGGTATTGTGTGGAGGACAATATGATTTGTAGGGACCAAGTGTTCATCCCTACCTGCTGTGGTAACGATTGCGGCTGAGAAACTGTCGGTTGCGACTGTTGAGTCGACAGCAGGGACTGTTGGGTAAAGATTTGCAACTATTGAGTCTCTGTTGACTGACGTACTGCGATCACGGTTGTAACCACTTACTATGTTGTGACGGGTGATGGTTGCCATCGGGCGGCGATTGTTGTCACTACAGTTCCCTTTAATGGACTTGGCATCTGTATTTCTAGTAGATTGTCCATATGAGGCAGATGGTTGTGTACCATTGAGCGACAACATTGATCTGAGTGGGCTCGTTACCCCCTCCCCCTTCCCCCGTCAGATGCCACATGTGCCTTTCCTGTCATTTTTGTCGTCTAGGGTGCTTTTAAGGTTGTGTAACTCTTAGTACACACCCGGATAGCGCCAAATGTTGTGATAAGTCTTTGAGATTAACACCTTTTGTGGTTGGTTCGCCTGATTTAATCCTGAGAATCATAGCAAAGAAAGAGTTGACGTTAGTCATCGTCCAGGAGGGGGTCCCGAACCGAGAATCTGACGGTCTGGTCAGTAGTTGTATGAGAGAATTAGGATTCAGTTTGAGATAGAAAGAGAGGTGGTCCCTTCTTCTGGGGAAGAAGGGCTTCTTTTATACCTGTCATCGTACGACCATATCCCCAGTAATACTTTTTGTCTTAGCTAGGCCGACAGGACGTGGAGGCATCCTATTGGTGGATCGTGCACCACTAGCGGTTATCTGCTATTGGTGCAGAACCACCGAAGAGTATCACTTTGAGCGCTACACTTGTCACTCTGGGGAGTGGTTGGTACTATTTTTGCAGGTCATATACTGGGGCCAATTGTTCTGAGTTGGACCTTGGCGCTAGAATGTCGGGGCCTTAGTACGAGGTTGTGGGGGTGAGGGCCAAGCACGTAAGCCGAGTAGCGACCGTTAGCTATGTCGTCCTTTAGATAACCGTCTCCTTATCTTTGAAGTATTCCTAGAGGGATACGTTAACATATATATATATATATATATATATATATATATATATATATATATATATATATACACACACACACACACACACACACATATATATATATATATATGTGTGTGTGTGTGTGTGTGTCTATATATATATATATATATATATATATATATATATATATATATATATATAATTCTAAGATTTTTGATAGCCACTACGTGGTGAAAGGATCACCATGATGTGGCATTCTACCTGGATCGTGTATTTCATTTTGATAGGTGCCACGACATGGTCATTTAATTGCCATGCAGTGGTGACGTTATTATGGCAAACCCTAAATTTCCGGGCCTTGAGCCCTATTTAAAGGAAGTGATGGCTAAGGTGTCCCCCACCCTTTGTCTCCATCACCTCCAAAAGACCCTTGTTCACCTGTAGCCTCTACTTTGGAATTTTGAGCTCATTTTGGTGATTTTAGTGTTCTTTGAAGGAAGAATAAGAAGTTCTTAGTATAAGGACCATACAAGCAACTCCTTCTTACCTTTGGGATCATCTTCTGTACCTTTACAACTTCTTTTTTTTGAAATCTTGTTGGTTGGCTTCTTCTAGATCTAGGTTTAGTGGCTTACCCTTCATGTCCTTGGTGTTTTAAGTGGATGGATTCAATAAACTTCACAACTTGATTCATACTTGGGGTCCCACGGTGGGTGATGCTCCAGATCTAATGAGTTTTGTAACTTTGAGTCCATGCATGGGGTTTTAACCCCATTTATGCCTTTTTGACCTAATGGAGTGTAGGACGTGCATAGGTTATGCATATCCATAAGTTTGGATTTTAATGGACCATTAGGGTCCCAAGAAGCTTTCTAGAAAATATAAGTTGATGGCTGAATAGATTAAGGACTCAATGCATTTGGTTGTCCAAGAGTGGTAACCACGACGTGGCAAGAGGGTTGCCTTGACATGGTGAAGGAAGACTTCACGATTATTTTCTTGGAACTTTTCATGGTGTGGGGGAATGTATGCCTTGACATGGTGAAGGAAGACTTCACAATTATTTTTTTGGAACTTTTCATGGTGTGGGGGAATGTATGTCATGACATGGTATGAAAATTTTTGTCATGGTTTTTGGGATGTTGCATGTTGGTATCAGAGCCTTGGCTTGAGAGAATTGGATGAACACTTGTGGGATTCCAGAATCAAACTATGGAACTGCAAAAAAAAATCATAACTGAATTCAAAATAATCAAATGAGAGGATGCGATGTGTACAATCAATTGGATCCCAAGGAAAGTAATTCCCCAAGATACCCACACTTGTTTTTATGTGTATTGATGATATGTTAGAAATGCATGCCAGTTTATAGGTTAAGGATCTTTACGAATTGCATGATAGAATTGTATGATTTATGATGTATGATAGCTTAGGGGGATTTCTTGATATGTTATATGGAACTGACATTTTTACTGTAGTTTCTTAGTGTGTGCATCATCGTTATACATAAGTAAGATTTTATAGCCCGAGAATGTTTGATTTAGCCTTAATTCATGTTCCTTGTTTGGTTGTGGGCTTGGGGTAGAATGAGTTATTCAACTTTCTATCAAATCCAGTGTTATGTATCATTAGCATGCATAAGGGGGCTGCATGGTTAATGGAAGTTTCATGAGTAGGTATGATTGCTAGAAAGTCAGTATAAGGAATAATTAGCAACTCTTGAGAAAGTGAGTATAGGATGTATGTGTATCCTAGTTGCTTGGGCTTTGTGGCCGAGTTGTTCGTGGTGATCTTTTGAGACAAATACGGGTAGGTATGGAAGGTAGTATGGGCTCCTACTACTGAAAACACACGACCCTTATGCGTATCAAGGAAGTCATAAATTCTGAGGGTTTAGTGGTCGAGTATTGATGTGTTGGAATATTGTGTGACTTTTTTTATGAGTTCTGGTTTATTTTTAGTATGGCGATCACTAGAGGTTCAGGATCAGGAGCAAACGTCTCGGAGAGGCTAGGATTGACTGGAGATGAGATTCACGAGATGATCACCACTCAAGTGACCATGTCAGTTAGAGAGGCGATCCCTGAGATATTTGGGTATGTGAAGACCACTGTGATTGAGTTATTCGATGAGCTTTATGCCTTTGTTTCTGAGCTTGTTGTTGTCACAGCCACTGTAGTCGTAGTTGTTATAGGATTTCGGGGGAGAAGGATGTTGCAGTATCATGACTTCAGCAACACGAAGCCCCTGGAGTTCGACGAGGTTAGGGATCTGATCACCGCCATGAGGTGGATATAGAATGTGCAGAGTTGTTTCTTCACATGGTTATTCCCAGAGGACAAGAAGGTCACATTTTCCTTGAACCTACTTCGTTTGGGGGAGAAGGATTAGTGGAAGCTGGTAAATGGTGTTTATTCTCGTGTGGAGAAGGCTGCATTGACTTAGAAGCAGTTCACAGAGATGTTTTGCGTTCAGTGACAGAGATCACCATGATGTTTACTGAGAGAGCCCTTTTCTACCCCGAGTATGCTACTTCGAAGCAGGTTCAGATGTACCGCTACTTGAGCATGATCAAGACGAAGATTCATGAGTTTTTGTCAACGCAACAGTATAGTTCCCTCTTCGAGCTGCATTCTTTCGCTCGGAGGAGGGAGATTGAGAATGAGACACAGTTGAGAGAGAAAAGGCATACCCCAGTTCAGACTCAACCAACAGTGAAGAGGTTCAAACACGCTGATTCACGATCCAGAGGTCAAAGGGGCCGAACTTGTGGTAAGTGCGGGAAGGCGCATGAGGGAGCATGTAGATCAGTAAATGTGTGCCACAAATATGGCAGGAGGTCATTATGCGAAGGATTGCCGCTAGTAGGCTCCGCTACCGAGCTCCTGGATTTGTAACCATTGTGATCAGGTTGTCCATGTGAAGGCCAACTGTCTATTACTTGTTACGAGACCAGTGCAAGAACCGGCTCCGACCATTCTTCAGATCACAGATGGATTCCAGGGGAGGGCTACGGTGTGACATCCCCAAAATCTCGGCCAGAAAAGACCGATTTTCATTTATGCTTTTAAAATATTTTCAGAGTAAATCCTTTTGATTTGAAAGAGTTGCGGAATTTGTTCCCAAAAACAAAACATGATAAAACAATGTTTACCAAAGCATTTCATAAAAGAAATGTATTTTCATTATAATCAAAACTCGGGGTGTCATGTTCCGATACAGACCAATAAGCATAAACGATAACATTACAAGTCATTCAACAAATATATACATATACAGACTTGTAAACAAAACAACTGATGGTTCATCCATCTTATGCCCTTGCGCTACTTCCTGTAATACAAATAAAACTGAGTGGGTCAGGCTTGGGAGCCTGGTGAGCATATAGGGTTTTCAACCCACAATAAATAATCATATTTAATTTTCACCAACCAACAATAACCCAATTACCCATTCCCGTTATTCTCACTTTATGTCCCTAAGACAACTAACATAAGGGACCTAGTCTAAGAATATTTCATCGGGGCGACAACACATGCTTCGGGGGTACCTCAGCAATATAAGTCAAATAAGGCAACCATGAGGGGGATGGAGTACAGCGAATGAACACCCAAGTTCATTAACACCTATAGGTGGCGAACCTGCTAATGTTTCCACAAGACTATCTAGAAAAGTATGTGGTCTTCATCTAAACTCCGCTAGATGACTAAATCAAACAACAACGAGCCTCTCATCTGTTTATTACACACCAACTATCTACCCATGTTCTACCCAACATATTAGTAGATAAAAATATACATTTTATACATAGTTTAAAAACCAGTATAGCATGCTTTAATCAACACATATTTCACATAACAGATGAGGCACACACACACATAACACATATCTCATAGAGAATAAATCATATCTATGAGTTAGAAGAAAGTGAACACACATTCACACATATAAACAACAATACACTTAATACACTCAAACCATACTTGTATTATTATCGTGTTTATGAAAGGTAGTATACACTCACTTGATGAAAAGATGATCAGACAACACTACGACTTGCAGAAGTAGTAATCCTCAGCAGATCTGGAAGATCTCTTCAAAAATCGAACTTCTCGCGGGCACAACTTCGACTCGGGAACCGCACTTCTCGGGATCTTCGGGATCTCGGGACTTGCTTCGGGGTTCGAGAATAATACTGGGGCTTCGGGGTATTTCTGGCACACAAATCGATGCAAAACGGGAGAGAGAAGAGAGAAAATAGCAAAAGAACTCGGCTGCCCTCGCATCCTATTTATAGGAGGCTGGAGCCTCGGAGTACGCGGGGCGTAAGCCTGTACGCGGGGCATACAAGTCCGAAATCGTCATGGCGTTCTTCATCCGAAGCCACTTGATGCGAGGGTCGTCATGGTTCGCTGTACGCGGGGCGTACTTCGGATCGGATCGCTGACTCCCCTTCGGATAATGCCGGATTTTCCATTTAAAATTAAATACAAAATATTTAATAAACTTCAGAAATTCATATCTTCTTCATACGAACTCTGTTTTCGACGTTCTTTATATCCACGCGAAGGTGAGACTACGCTCTACAACTTTCGTTTAGACTTCGTCGGCTAATTTTGACTTATTTTTATTATTTATTTTTAATAAGCCGGGACAGAAAAACTTCGTTATAAATTCATAACTTCTTCGTTTGACGTCCGTTCTCGCCTAACTTTTCATCGCTTTGATACCAACAACGAGACCTTCGATCCTCGTTTAGATTGCTTCGGCTAAAAACCGCTCGATCTCAAATCGAGTATAACAGGCTGCATATCGCTAAGCCGAAACTTCGATAAATCATAACTTCCTCATACGAAGTCTGATTTGGGCGATCTATATATATTCGGAAACCTCGTTTCAACTACTACAACATTAACCAAAGATATCAAGTTTATTTTACACTTAAATTTTGACGCTTATTTTTATTCTTAATTAATCAAACCACATAATTAAGCAATTAAGCACAAAACACATAATACTCAAATAATACAATCTTATTATTTCAAAACGGGTTACAAAGGTTAACCTAGACCATTACATTGCTAAAAATGGCAAGCCCGGAAACACAGGCGTTACATAAGGCCCCAAAGGCCAAGGGTCGTTCATTTCAGCTTAAAACAAAGGAGGCCAGGGTGGCGCCTTACGTCGTTACTGGTACCTTCTTAGTGAATTATTGGCATGCTTTTATGCTTTTTGACACACGGTACTTTGTATCTGAGTCCTGCTGTTGGGATTTCGATATGACCCTTGGGGAGTTGGAGTGTCTATTACAATTGTCCATTGCCAATGAACACAAGGTTTCTTCTTCAAGTGTTTTTCATGATTGTACTTTTGAGATTTTTGGGGTGCCCTACCCAACTGACTTGATTCCTATCTATATGGGAGATGTGTGTATGATCGTGGGGATGGACTGGTTGAGCAAGTTCGAAGCTGTGATCGATTGTGAGAGGCAGTCGATAGTGGTTCGAACCCTAAGTAGGGGAGAACTAACCATTTATGGCGAGGTTACCAAGATTGGTTCTACTTTTTGTTTGACTGCTAGGGCTAGGAATTATATCCAGCATGGATGTTCGGGTTATCTCGCATATGTGGTTGACACTCAGGTTGAAGGGAAGGTTGCAGTTTCAAATGTGCTAGTGGTTAGGGATTTTCCAGATGTTTTCCTGGAGGAATTACATGTTGTGCTTCCTGTTAGGCAGGTGGAGTTTAGGATCGATCTGATCTCCGGTTCGGCCCTAATTGCTATGTTGTCGTACCGCCTCGCACCACCCGAGATACATGAGTTTCCTCCTAGGTCCAAGAGTTGTTGGGCAAGCAATTTATCCGACCGAGCATGTAACGTCCCAAAAATCACAGCAAATTTAAACTTCTAAAAACAACCCATAGACATAAAATGTTTACAAAATCATTGTTTCCAAGTTTTTTATCCATATTAGAGTATCCCAAAATCAAAAAGCCATAAATAGAGGATTTGTATGGTCATGCCTTCACCTTCCCGTGATCATCAGAAGTACCTAAAACAATAAACTAAAAATTGTAAGCTAAAGCTTAGTGAGTTCCCCTAAACTACCACCACATAGCACACGTAATGTTGGGTCCAATCAGTCATCAGACTGGAATAACCACGGGTCTACAACCATCGGGTTGGATTACCCCTTCCTGGCCCAATCATTCATCGGATTGGAATGCCAATATACTACAGGTCCACTCAGTCATCGGACTGGAATACCAATATACAGCGGGCCCACTCAGTTATCGAACTAGAATACCCTCGGGTCCACTTAGTCATCGGACTAGAATACCCCAGTCTGTTGACTCATGCACAAAGCAGTAAAGTCTCAAACCAACACAATATGTCGACATATAACAGATAACAAACACAATCAACAAACAGATAATCAAGCAATCAGAAATCACAGGTAGTCCTAAAGATCTACGAGTCTACGGATACCAACAACTAGCATATAATCATATAGATCTATCACATACTCAATATATCAATGTATAGTAGGATATCAATCAAATAGGTCGGCCTTGGTGCCTTCGACCCGTAAGTACAGTAAGGAAAACGCACCTCACAGCCTGACAAAAAACTGATCAATACTCTCATCCCAAATACCGGCTCCACCTAAGTCCTAAATGTATAAAAAAATTTCATTAATAAAATAATCAAAACTTCCTAAATTACCCTTGATTAAACTTAGTCAGACCTAAAAAGTCGACCGACTCAACCCAGACGAGTTGACACAGAACATGTACGCGGGGCGTACTCTAGCTTGACTGGGATCGAGGTGGTTGACCGAGTACGCTCGACATACACATAGGTACACAGTGTACTCACAAAGCTCCTCTTTTTCACATTAAAAGCTTAATACTTTGACTTAATGCGTCCAATTATAGACCCAAGGCCAAAATCTCAATAATAGTCATAAAGTTCCAACTTTATGACTTTGGATGTCCAATAAGTGCTTAACTCAACATCTTAATGCATTAAGACCTTCTAAAGAATCCATGGAGCAAAACCAACCATCAAGACCACATTTTTTTGACTCAATATCCTTCCTAAGGTCTGAAAGGACGACATAATGGGTCAAGAACAAGCCATGGTCAACAATCATCATTTTGGTACAAAAAGTGACTTAAAGGAGTGAAATACTTAGATCTACAAGATGGGGTGATCAATATGCAAACTTTATACCTCCTGGAGGTTGCAAACAATAAGGAAATCTTAGATCCAAAGTGATTTCAAGCTCCAAGTTCTGCTCACCACCTTCTTCTTCTTCATACACACCTCCAAAACACTCTTATGGGCTTAAAATGGACTCTGCTAACTTAAGGTTGCTTGAAGATGTTTTTCATAGAGGGAGGCTACTGAGAATACGGAGCTTGAAGTTATAATGGTGTTTATATATGGAAAACCCCCTAAAAATTAGGGTTTAGACATCTTGTGCGCACTCTCGTATGCCCAGCGTACTAACTTCAAGTCCAAAATTACTACAATGCCAATATGGACCAATCTGACAATCTTTTCAACTTCAGGGAGGCCAAAATGCAATTTAATTCGATTATAGGGTCAGAATTAGAAGTACCTCATCATTAGGATGTTACAATTTCCCCCCACTTGAACGAGACTTTATCTTCAAAGTCGGATGCAACAAATAACCCAGGATAATGCTCCCGCATCTCATTCTCTGGATCCCAAGTCCACTCAGAGCCTCTCCGATGTTGCCACCGAACCTTTACCAAAGGTATCTCCTTGTTACACAGGACCTTCATATTTATTTCTAAAATAGCCAATGGTCTCTCAATATAATTTAGGTGCTCATCGAACTGAATATCATCTAAAGGAACCATTGTCCACAACACACTTACGTAACTAAGAGACATGGAAAGTGTTCTGGATCTGACTGAGCTCACTTGACAAATCCAACCGGTAAGCCACCCTACTAATCACACGGAAAGGTCCAATATATCGGGGACCCAATCTCCCCCTCTTCCTGAAGCGTATTACACCCTTCCAAGGCGATACCTTTAGTAATACCATATCGCCGAACTAAAATGCCAACTTTGATCGGCATAACTCTTCTGCCAACTTTAAACTGTATGCAGTCTCTGCCTGATCTGCTAAATAAGCTAAGTGGTCGGAAGGACTACTTCAGTCCTCCCCATGACCGTATAACCAACCTCTCCTAACATATCGGGGTATGAAATCTCCAACCATACAAAAGCTCAAAAGCTGGGGCACCAATGCTGGAGTGATAGTTATTGTTGTAGGAAAATCCGCAAGAGGTGGGTAGGAATCCCAACTCCCACCAAATTCTATGACACATGCTCGTATCATATCCTCGACGCTCACTCTGACCGTCAATCTGTGGACGATAAGAGGTGCTAAAATGTAGTCTCGTGCCCAGTTCCTCATGAAACTTCTGCCAGAAACGGAAAGTGAACCCAACATCTCGGTCTGAAACGATGGAGAGCGGAACCCCATGACGATCAACAATCTCCCGAACATATACATCGGCCAACTTTTCGGCAGAAGTGCTCTCCTGGATGGCCAAAAAGTGGGAACTCGTGGCCAATCGATCCACGATGACCCATATAGGATCGAAACCCTTGCTAGTGTTCGGCAATTTGGTGATGAACTCCATGGTGATATGTTCCCACTTGTACATGGGAACCTCCAAAGGCTGCAGCTTGCCATGCAGCTCTGATGCTCAACCTTGACCATCCTCCAAGTCAAGCACCTCTCAATGTACCAAGCTGTCACCCTCTTCATACACAACCACTAATAACTCAATCTCAAATACTGATACATCTTGGTGGCTCCCGGTTGTATGGGAAAACGAGACTTATGAGCCTCTTCCAGTACTATCTACATGATCCCACTGGAAATTGGAACCCAAACCCGACCGCATCGGGTCAACAACCCCGACTAGATCTCTCCCATGATCCTCTCTTGTTTCCAATTCTCCTTCCAAACTCCCTCTGCCTAAGCCACTTTGATCAAACCCAAAAGCAGAGAATCAAAGGATATCCTCATACACATCTCCCTAACTGAAGATCCAGTCGACTTGTGGCTCAATGCAACTGTTACCACATTCGATTTAGCCGGATGCTAAAGGGTCTCGCAGTCATAATCCTTGACCACGTCCAACCACCTGTGCTACCTCATGTTTAGGTTTG
The DNA here is from genome assembly GCF_002870075.4 of Lactuca sativa. Lineage (NCBI taxonomy): Eukaryota > Viridiplantae > Streptophyta > Magnoliopsida > Asterales > Asteraceae > Lactuca > Lactuca sativa. Next base: position 33,617,679 of record NC_056629.2, on the reverse strand, counting down.
GTTGATCCTTAAGATATCTCAAACTCTTGTGATCCATGTAAATAGTACACTGGACCCCATAAAGGTAATGTCTCCAAGTCTTGAGGGAAAACACCACTTCCCCCAATTTCAGGTAATGAGTAGGATATCGCCCCTCATGCAACTTCAGCTAAAGTGAAGCATAAGCGATCAATCGTCCCTTATGCCTAAGGACCGCCCCTAAGACAGTGATGGATGCATCACAAAATACCACAAAATCCTTGACACCCTCAGGCAGGGTCAATACCGAGGCCTCACATAACCTCCGCCATAAAGTCTCAAATGTCATTTGCTACTCAGGCCCCCATCGGAATTCCACTCCCTTCCTCATCAGACGAGTGAGGGGTACTGTGATCTTGGAGAAGTCCTGAATAAATCTCTGATAGTATCCCGTCAAACCCAAGAAACTCCTGATCTCTAAGGGAGATTTCGTAACCTCCCACTACATCACAACCTCGATCAGGCCGGATCAAACAAAATCTCATCTTCCTTGACGAGGTGTCCTAGGAACTGGACCTCTCATAACCAAAACTCACACTTCGAGAACTTGGCATACAGCTGTTCCTGCCTCAACACTCCTAGAATCTCTCGAAGATGCTCCTCATACTGCTCTATGGTCTTGGAATACACCAAGATATCATCAATGAAAAAGATAACAGATCGGTCGAGCATCGTCTTGCACACCCAATTCATCAAATCCATGAACACTGTAAGTGCATTGGTGAGCCCAAATGGCATCACCACGAACTCATAATGCCCATAATGATTGTGGGACGCGGTCTTCTCCACGTCTTCCTCTCTCACTTTCACCTGATGTCAACCCGACCTCAAGTTGATCTTGGAGAACAAAGATGCACCATGCAGGTGGTCATAGAGATCATCAATCCGTGGAAGGGGAAAACGGTTCTTCACTGTTAAGTTGTTCAACTCCCGGTAATCAATGCACATCCGGTGTGAACCATCCTTCTTCTTGATGAATAATATTGACGCTCCCCACAAAAACTGCTTGGTATGATAAATTGCTTTCCTAATAGATCATGAGGCTTAGAAGACAACTCTTGCATCTCAGGCGGTGCCAAGCGATACGGAGGCTTGGCAATCAGAGCCCCACCTGACACTAAATCAATCATGAACCCAACCTGCCTCTCGAGAGGCACAGTCCTCCGGGAATACATCGGCGAACTCCCTAAAAACTGGCACATATTAACCGCACTCTGCTTCGTTACCCGAGTATCAACCATATAAGCAAGATAACCTGCATACCCATGTTGAATATACTGCTGATCCGTGGTTACCGAACAAAACCTTGATCCAACCCTGGTAACCTCTCCATAGATAACCAGTTCTCCCCCACTTGGGGTTCGAACCATCACTCGTTGGCCCTCACAATCTATCATGGCACCAAACTTGCTAAGCCAATCCATACCCACTGTCACGCATACATCCCCCATGGGAATAGGAATCAGATTAATCAGATAAGGCACCCTGAAGATCTCCAATACAAAACCCTGATACACTCTGGATGCAGAAACCCCATGTTTGTTGGCGATAGAAACCCACAACGGATACTCTAACTCACTAATGGGCATATCAAACTCCCTACTAAACATCTGGGATACAAAAGACGGACTCGCACTTGAGTCAAAAAGCACAAGAGCATACAAGAATTCATTAGGAATGTACCTAATATAATCATAAATATAAGCATACCATAATATAATGGACATAACAATAAATAGAAACATACGCATCACGACGTTTGGTGCCACCCTAGCCTCCTTCGCCATGAGCTGGAAAGCGCGAACTCGACCCATTGGGGGCTCCGCCCTGCCTTGGCTCCCATCAGTGATCCTCAGAGTAGTCGGCGCTGTATCATGCAGCAGTCTAAAAGCAAGCAAGGGACAACTGGCCTTCACATGGACCACCTGATCATAGTGATAGAAAATCCTGGTACTGGGTAATAGAGCCTACTGACGATAGTCCCTCGCAATGTGGCCCTACCTACGACGCTTGTGGCAACCAGAAGAAGATCGAAAAGCACCATCATGAACCTTGTCATACTTTCCACAAGTGTGGTCCCTCTAACTCCCAGATCTAATATCAGTAGCCTTGAACCACTTTAGCACAGGCTGCAACTGCACTGGGGTCTGCCTCTGCTCCCTAGACTAGAGCTCCATCTCGATCTATCGCCTCCTAACGGCCTCATGCATATCCACTAGTGAACCATAACATTGCGTAGACACAAACTAACGGATGTCTGTCTTGAGGATGCTCAAGTACCGAGTCATTTGAGCTTTCTCGGAAGCAACAAACTTATGGAAAAACATGGCTCTCTTCGTAAACATCTTGGTGATCTCCATCACCAACTCGGTCCCCTGTCTTAAATCCAAGTACTCCTGAGCCACCCTCTCCCACTCTACTAATGGAACATATCTCGAGCGGAACATATCAGAAAACTGCTCCCATGAAACTGAAGCTCGCTGCTCTGGGGTGTATGAACTAGTAACCAACATCCACCAATCTTTCGCTCCAGACTGAAGAACGTTTAGAGCGCACTTGACCTTTTGGTCAGCTGGGCAAGAGCACATAAAGAAACATCCCTCAACGTCAGACAACCACCTCATGCCTATGATTGGATCCTGAACTCCTTCAAATACCAGGGAATTCATATTATCGAAGTCCCGATACTGGAAAGCCCTCCCAACTCCAATCCATGTAGCACCAACAGCTGCGGTGGCAGCGGTAGCAGCAGCCTTAGAAAGTGCAACGTATTGATCATTGAAGAACTCCATCATTGCGGTCTTGATAGACCCAAACAAATCCGGTATCTGCTCTCGACAATAGAAACAACCTCCTCACAAAGGATCTCCCTAACCCGATCGTCAGTCAATCCTGGCCCATCATGACCTCCTGCTCTAAATCCTGACTTAAATCGTCTGGTAACTATCATATTGAATATAAGTAAGGGATATATCAGATAAAACGCATATAATACCATAGGGACCTAATCCTAACAAACCTTAGGGGTTGTGACTTCCTTGTTATGCGTACGGGTCATGTGCTTCTGGTAGTACATGCCCATACTACCTTCCACACGTACCCATATTTGTCTCAGAAGATTATCACAACAACCCTAGAAATACTCACTAGCATACGCATACACCCTATTCTCACTTCCTATAGAAAGGTTATACATCCCTCCACTGGTCGGTTGACCCCACATAACTCATCCATGAAACTTCCACCAACCTTGCAGCACTCGTGTATGCCAATCATACATAACACTAGATCCTATAGACAGTCAAATACTTGATTCTAACCTAAGCCAACAACCAAACTAGGAATAGGAAATAAGGCTAAATTAAACATTCTCATGCTATAAACTTTTAGTTATGTACAATTTTGATACGAACACCAAGCAACATATAATCAGGTAAGTATATCAGAAAGAAACCCTAGGCTACCAGGCATCATATAATCAGACAATTATATCATGAAATTCCTGAAGATCCCTAGCCTATCACTAGCATGTTGTTCTAACATATCATAATATCAAATAACAGTGTGGTAACTTGGGGAAACTTTCTTGCTCCGGCTGACCGTACACATGACATCCTTCCTTTGTTACTTATGAAAACAATTTTGAAAATGTTATTTTGAAAACTTTTACAAATACTTAGTTTGAATCTGGATTCACACGAATGTTCATCCAATTCGCTCAAACCAGGGCTCTAACACCAACTTATAACATCCCAAAAATCACAAAAAATTTAAACATTTAAAAACAACCCATACACATAAAATGTTTACAAAATCATTGTTTCCAAATTGTTTATCCATATCAGAGTATACAAAAATCATAAAGCCATAAATAGAGGATGTGTACGGTCACGTCTTCACCTTCCCGCGATCATCAGAATTACGTGAAACAATAAACTAAAACTCATAAGCCAAAGCCTAGTGAGTTCCCCCAAATTACCACCACCTAACACACATCACATAAACGAACAAGCATGTTGGGTACAATCAGTCATCAGACTAGAATACCCACGGATCCACAACCATCGGGTTGGATTACCCCTTCCTGGCCCAATCAGTCATCGGAATGGAATGCCAATATCCAACATGTCCACTCAGTTATCATACTAGAATACCAATATACAACGAGCCCACTCAATCATCGGACTGGAAGACCCTCGGATCCAATCAGCCATCAGACTGGAATACCCTGGTCTGTTGACTCACACTCAAAGCAATAAAGTCTCAAACCAACACAATATGTCGACATATAACATATAACAAACATAATCAATAGAAATATAATCATGCAATCAAAAATCACAGGTATTCCTACATATCTACCGGTCTATGCATACTAGAAACTAGCATATAATCATACAGATCTATCCCATACTCAACATACCAATGTATCACAGGATATCAATCCAATGGGTTGGTCTTGGTGCCTTCGACCCATTAGTACAGTGAGGAAAACTCACCTCACAGCCTGACGAAAAACTAATCAATACTCTGATCCGGAATACCGGCTCTACACAAGTCCTAAATGTCCAAACAATTCCTATTAATAAAATAATCACAATTTCCTAAATTACACTTGGTTAAACTTAGTCAGAAATAACAAGTCAACTAAGAAAAACCAACCGAGTTGACACAGAACGCGTACGCGGGGCGTACTCTAGAGGTACGCGGGGCGTACTCTAGCTTGACTTAGATCGGGGTGGTTGACCAAGTACGCTCGGCGTACACATAGGTACGCACGACATACTCACAAAGCTCCTCTTTTCACATTAAGAGCTTAATACTTTGACTTAATGCATCCACTTACAGATCCAAGGCCAAAATCTCACTAAGAGTCATAAAGTTTCCAACTTTATGACTTTGCATGTCCAATATGTGCTTAACTCAATATCTTAACGCATTAAGACCTTCTAAAGAACGCATGGAGCAAACCCAACCATCCAAACCACATTTTTATGACTCAAGATCCTTCCAAAGGTCTGAAAGGACGACTTAATGGGTCAAGAATATGCCATGCTCAAGAATCATCATTTTGGGACAAAAAGTGACTTAAAGGAGTGAAATACTTAGATCTAAAAGATGGAGTGATCAAGATGAAAAGTTTATACCTCACGGAGGCTACATAAAAGAAGGGAATCTCATATCTAAAGTGCTTTCAAGATCCAAGTTCTACTCACCGCCTTCTTCTTCTTCAAACACACCTCCAAAACACTCCTATGGTCTCAAAAATGGACTCTTCTCACTTAGGGTTGCTTGAAGACGTTTTTCACAGAGGGAGGCTACTGAGAATATGAAAGATGAAGTTATAATGGTGTTTATATATGGTCGAAACCCTAAAAATTAGGGCTTAGACATCCTACATGTGCACCCTACGTCCGAGATATACGCCCAACATACTGGGGTCCGCCCTAGTACGCTCAGCGTACACATCGTACGCCCAACATACTAACTTCAAGTCCAAAATTACCACAATCCATTATGGGCCAATCTTGCAATCTTTTCAATTTCAGGCGACCAAAATGAAATATTATTCAATTATAGGGTCAAAATTAGAAGTACCTCATCATTGGGATTTTACAGAGCAGTTCACCGTGGGGATCATCGATTCTTTTTGTGAAGAAGAAGGATGGGTCTCACCATATGTGCATAGATTTTCGGGAGTTGAACAAGTTAACAGTAAAGAATTGTTTCCCACTTCCTATGATAGATGATCTTTTTGATCAGTTCTAAGGTGCATCTTGCTTATACAAGATTGATATGAGCTCGGGATACCATCAGATGAGGGTTAGAGAGGAGGATGTGGAGAAGACAATGTTTCAGACTCATTGTGGTCATTATAAGTTCATGGTAATGCGGTTTGGGCTCACAAATGCACCTGCAACATTGATTTTATGAATCGGGTATGCAAACTGATGCTCAATCGGTTGGGCATTGTACTCATTGATGATATTTTGGTCTACTCCAAGACCATGGAGCAGCATAAGAAGCATCTTAGGGAGTTACTTGGAGTAGTGAGGAGGGAGAGGCTATATGTCAAGTTCTCCAAGTGTGAGTTCTGGTTATGAGAAGTCTAGTTCTTGGGACACCTTATCAATCCAATGGGATCCTGGTCGATCCGGCCAAGATTGAGGCATTTATGTAGTGGGAGGTCCCGAAGTCCTCATTTGAGATTAGGAACTTTCTAGGGTTAGCAGGTTGCTATCAGAGGTTCATTCAGGATTTTTCCAAGATTTTTGTTCCTCTATCTCGCTTGACGAAGAAGAGTATGGTTATCTATTGGGGGCATGAGTAGCAGGCTGCATCTGAGACTCTGAGGCAGAAGTTATGTGATGCTCTGTATTGACCCTTCCAGAGGGTGTTGAGGAGTTTGTGGTATTTTGTGATGCTTCGATCATGGGTTTGGGGGCGGTACTCATGCAGCGTGGTAGGTTCATCACATATCCATCCAGGAAGCTAAAGCCTCATGAGGTTAGGTATCTAACACACGACTTGGAGTTGGGGGTTGTGGTGTTTTCCCTCAAGATTTGGCGACACTATCTCTACGGGGGTCAGTTGTATCATTTACACGGAACACAAGAGCTTGAGCTATCTTATGGATTAGCCGAATCTAAACATGAGGCGGCGTAGGTGGCTTAACGTGGCCAAGGATTATAACTGTGAGATTATATATTTATATATCATCTAGGGAAGGCCAATGTGGGCGTCGACGTTTTAAGCCTCAAGGAGGCTAGTGCTCCTATTCGAGGACTCTGTTTGAGGATGACTATTGACTCACCACTCCTAGATTTGATTAGGGAGGCTGAGGTTAAGGGAATCAGGAGGGAGAATTAGAAGAAGGAGAATATCATGGGCCAGATTGGAAGATTTGTTACCGATAATCGTGGGCTTATGGCCCAGTGTAGGCGGGTTTGGGTCCTGGTTTCTAGTGTGATCCGACAGACATCGATGGAGGAGGAGCATAAGTCCAGGTTCTCGATTCACCCTAGAGCCACGAAGATGTATCGAGACTTGAGATTTAGCTATTGGTGGCCAACATGAATCAAGAGATAACTTGGTATGTGGAGAGATGCTTGACCTGTCGGATGGTCAAGGTAGAGCACCAGAGACTGCACGACAAGTTGCAACCCTTGGAGGCTCCCATGTGAAAATGGGAGTAGATCACCATGGATTTCATCACCACATTTTCGAGGACGATGTCATATCGGTTATTGGTGACCGCCTGACCAAGAGTGTCCATTTTCTTATCATTGAGGAGAGTTCTTCAGCTGAGAAATTGTCCGACATATATGTGCGCGAGATCTTTGCTCGCCACAGTGTACCAATGTGTATCATATCCGAACATGATGTGAACTACACTTGTTGGTTTTGGAAGAGGTTTCATGAGGAGTTAGGTACAAGACTACACTTCAACACTACTTATCACCCTTATATCGATGGTCCAAGTGAGCGGACTATTCAGACGCTCAAGGATATGTTTAGGGCTTGTGTAATTGATTTCGGTGGTAGTTAGGACTCCAACCTTCCCCCGGCTAAGGTTTCTTACAACAACAACTATCATTCTAACATTGGTGTACCTCTGTACGCGCTTCTTTGAGGAAGGAAATGTTGTACTCCAACTTGATGGGGAGAGGTCGACCATAGAGTCATGGGGAGGACCGAGGTGGTTCTCCAGACGACAAAGCTTATTTAGCATATAAGGCATAGGTTACAGACATCATAGAGCCGACATAAGAATTACGTTTATAGACGACAGCTTGAGTTGAAGTTTCAGGTTGGGGATATGGTTTTTCTGAATGTATCATACTGGAAGGGTATTATATGCTTTAGGAAACGGGGAAAACTAGGCCCCATATTCATTGGGACTTTCCGAGTAGTGGTTAGGGTAGGAAAAGTAGCTTACCGATGAGATCTGCCCGAGCAGCTCAGTCAGATTTATATCACCTTCCATGTTTCTCAGCTTTGAAATATAACATCTGTTGGGTTTTGAGCATTCTAACACTTCCTAAGTGTACATGCAACCCTAAATACCTTGGATCTATGTTTTCTCTATTATACATGCAAATAAGAACTTCCAAGGTATTATCCTAATCTAGCATATAAAACAATGGATATAGTAGGATAGAATACATACCTTTTTGGTGTAGTAAGTCTTCATGAAGCTTGAGTGCTTAGTGCCCCAAGTGTGACACCTCAAATGGAATCACAATCATCAAAACACTTGGAATGACTTGAGAGAATTCTACACTCATCAAAATCGGCTAGCCCTTTCTTCACTATCTCTAGTGGCCGATTTTTCCTCAATAATAAGATGCTTATATAGTTACACAATTAGGGTAAACTCTTAATTGTCATGGCTTTCCATTTCCTTGGATCCATGGGTACAAATACACCATGGAGCATCCATGGACCATCCTATGGGTTTTAGCCCAACTTGATTATCCATGGAGCATTAGCCCACTATACAAGTATGGATGATTTACACAATCAACCCATATATTTAATTAGTCTTCTTTTGATCACTTAATTAATCCTAGATTAATTCTTGATCAATACTAATTAAATAATCTTATTATTCTTATTATTAATATACTAGAACTTATAATATATTAATAACCATAAGTGTCTTATTTCTCTCATTCAAGTGCATGATGGTATGCAACCCAAATGGACCATGCCGGGTCGGGTCAAGTCTTACCAAATATAGTTATGGACTTAGACATTAATCCAACAGTCTCCCACTTGGATAAGTCTAAAACTATTATTGCGTATGACTTCAGGAACCAACTGGCAATCGTAGCTCTCAAAAGCTTCTGTCGAACTCTGACCTTGTCGATGAACTCTGACCTTTGTCAGTGACTTGTCCATTAGATAAGGGATCATATATTCCTCCATTCTAGATATCATATGGACTGAGACATGGATTATAATCATTCTCTCTGTCCATTTGTTGTTTCCCGATTTCCGATTTATGACAACTGACTAATTGAACAAATCAAATCAGTCCTGGCCCGGCCGAGCACTTCCATTTGTCATCATCAAATCATCGAGGGGCCCACAGATATCGCTTTTATCCCGAAGGTAAAAGGAACGGATAAACTTCGACTCATATGGCTTGTTCTACTACTTGTTGAATCATACACAAAGGCACGTTTTATAGCACAGAGTTACCAAATGCGGTTTCGTGCAATCAATGTACTATCAACTCATAGTAACAACTCATATCTCTAGGTTTGAAGAATATAAGATATTATCGTCTCATGATCACTCGTGATAAAATCCATGAAGTGATTCCAATGAGCGCGGGTTGAATCCAATACTCAGAACTTATGAGCACTCATGATTGTTGTAGCCTTGTCCAACACCTTAGACCTCTACACCCCATCATGACAGTCTTAATTCATATCTACTTCCAAAATATGACCGACTGTGGATGGCTTGAATAAATTAGTCATTCCGGAAGAATAACCCAGTTTATTCGGGAAGTCAAAACATGCAAAGTGAAACACAATAATAATTGAATCCAATATGGTATCAACCCTTTGAACATAAATAAAACACCTTTTATTTATCACCATATGATTACACATTATTCATTGTACACTGTTTCAGCTATCAACTTTATTCTTGAATTTAAAACAATAGTTGTCCCATGCTCCAAGCATGTACACTATGTTTTCTTAAACACTAGTCATGCCACACACCAAGTATGCATACTATGTTTGTCTATGATCTTTACTTTGTGAACTAGATCAATTGAACATAACTTCAATGATTCTCTTTTCACACTCCCAAATCCTTACTGCAAATGCGAGAATTCCAAATTCATGCCATTTACAGAAATCTATTAGATTCTAAACTTATATGCATTGATCCTCTTGTAACGATTATGCACAAAGTCAGAAAGACTTGACAACAATCATTACAGAGTATTCCAAAGGAGATCAGCTCCTTGGAAACATCCTTCTTGCATTAAGTTTCCTAATCTTAAACAGACTGAAAATCCTAACTTTGAAACATTTCCAGATTCCATTTTGACTATCACTTCTGAACAAGAGTTGCCTCCTTACAGATTATGTCAATATGGTCCTTCCAGAATTATCACTATACTTCCAACTGTCCTTGAGCAACCAATCTTTGGTAAACCTTAGATTGTCCTCGACAATTGTTTAATCCTTTTAGTCATATCCAGTTCTAAACCTTTTCCCTTCTTAATGCCCCAGGCATTTGGAAAATTTTAGAACGGATGATTATAGCACATGTAATCGATCCTATATCCGAAGCATATGGGACACGATTCATGATGTCTCACATAAAGACTAAACCAGTCTTTTGCTATAACATTTCCATTTCAATTTGCCAAGTTCTCATAATTCAGATTATGAAAAGGGATGCCGTAATCATAATCGAATTTTAGAACGCAAATAATGGACCCATATACAGAATTTCCTTATGTTGAGCCATTCCAACATGAAATTCATATATTTCCTTGACTAAATGATTAAAACCTCAAATCTAAACCTTATAGATTTGATATGAAGTATAATTTCCTCTCCCTTAATTATAGCAAAACAACTCTTTCCCAATTGAAACTTTTGTTTTCTATAATTAACATTGCTAACTTGCAATACTTATCATAATTATCATGCTCCCACTAACATGATGATTAATAGCATAACACTTATGCTCCCACTAGCTTTGACATGTACTCAGAAATCAGCTGGACTTCTAGAAATCAATACTTCATTGACTTTCTTACCAAAGTTCAGATTTCTGATGCTAGATTGTTTTGATAAAGCTGTATCAAAATCATACACCTTCCCTTAGATAGCACACTTGTGTATCTAAACAATTATGAAGAGGGATGCCGTAATCATAATGTTTAGACCTTTTTGCCACTTCTCACAAGTCCAAATTAGTGTGCCGGTTAACCACACGCGCTCCACTAACGACTTTGAGAATGCAAATATCACAATTGTTATCTAGCTAAAATCTACTTAGTGAAAGTGTTTCCTCACCATCATTTTCATGAATCAGAGAGAAACCTTATGACACTTAGATTTAATGGTGTATGTGTTCTTATCCATGTGAATTGTCAAAATCATAGTCACAAGAAAAGGATAATGACAAATCCAAACTCATATGGACTGAACTCAATCTTAATTTCTTGCCACCTGGCAGCTCAAGGGCCTACCATTGCTTCCAAGTTGTTGTGCAACAAATTGAGAACTCTAAGAACTCATATGCAAAACCAACTTTAACTGGAATGGGCACAGAATATGTCAACACGATAGGTTATGAACCTCAAGTTGTGTGCTAGTGAAGAACTTTAGGTTTTATTCTTGATTAGTTCTTGAGACTTTCAAGACTTTTAAGACTCCCACTGACCTCTTGACCTATAAGACTCCCTTGTCAAATATCCAAGAGATAGTGTGGATTCTAATCAAGACAAACACTTCACACAATTGGCCTAAGTTGGTCTTTGTTTTATCCAAAACATCACAACTTACCAATTTCAAATGTACAAGAGTAGAAAACTTTTACTCTTACATTTGACAAGTGTTTTAAACCTTCTTTAAGACATGTCACTCAAAATCCAGATCCATAAGCTTCCCCTTGATCCACATTTTACTTCCATGGAAATGACTCAACTTCAACATAGATGGTCTTAAGCTCTAAAGGTACCAACTTCATGGACCTTTAACCTTAGAAACACTAAGAGGAGCAACTCAAAGCTCCTGGAATGAAATCAAAACCACTAGATCTCATCTTTGGGACCAAAATGAACAAAAACTCACAAGTAAGACATCTAAGATATCAATGATCAAGTTCAAATATTTATACCTTCATCAAGTTGAAAATGAGTCCCAAAATCCAGATCCATAAGCTTCCCCTTGATCCCCATCTTTACACCAAGCTCCACCTTCTTGAAAACGGACCAAACACTCCAAAAGTGGACTCCATCAGCTCAAAACGCCACCATGAGTGATTGAGGACGATTTATAGGGTTTAGAGGGGTGGAGGTTGAAGATATTAGGGTTAGGTTATGAGATAAGGTGTTTAAATAGGGTCCAAGACCCTAAAATAGGGTCCTGATCTGATTGGCGTATGCCCAACGTACTCCGAAGAACAATTGCGACCATCCTGGTCAGTATGCCAGGTGTACACAAAGGTACACCTAGCATACTTCCTTCTTCACTGGTACGCCCCACGTACGCTTTGTGTACGCCCCGCGTACTCAGCTAATCCTGAAAACCACGAAACTTCCGAACGCCATAACTTCTTTGTTATAAATCCGATTTCGACGATCCTTATATCCACGGAAAGGTAACGAGAAGCCCTACACTTCAGGTAGCCAATGAATATACACTGCTCACTACGAGGTTCGAGCTTTTCGTGAGTCTCTCATCTTAAGAAAGCCTTGCAACCCCAAACCTTGATATGTGCCAACGAGGGAACTTTCCCTGTCCACATCTCGTGAGGTGTTTTGGCAACCTTCTTCGTAGGGACTAAGTTTAAGATATGGGTAGAATTCTCTAAGGCATACCCCCAGAATGAGATAGGTAGTGAAGCATGACTCATCATCGAACGAACCCTGTCCAAAAAGGTTCGATTATGCCTCTCAGACACACCGTTTAACTGCGGTGTCCTAGGTGGTGTCAATTGCGAAACGACTCCGCATTTCTTAAGATAGTCGTGGAATTCAAGACTTAGGTACTCTCCTCCTCGATCGGATCGAAACATCTTGATTTTCCTGCCCAACTGATTCTCCACTTCTTTTTTAAACTCTTTGAAATTTTCAAAGGTTTCTGACTTGTGCTTGATTAAGTAGATATACCCATATCTACTATAATCATCGATAAAAGTCACGTAGAAGCATTTTTCATCCCTTGTGGTTGATCTAAAGGGCCCACACACATCGGTGTGTATGAGATCCAACAGACCCTCACCCCTTTCACAAGTTCTAGTGAAGGGTGACTTGGTCATCTTTCCAAGCAAACAAGACTCGCACACGTCATCGTCCCTAAGGTCGAATGACTCCAACACTCCATCCTTTTGGAGTTGGGCTATGCGTTTCTTTTTGACATGTCCAAGACGACAATGCCACAATCATGCTTTATCCAAACCGTTGGATGAATCAATACACAACACATCATTTCCTAAGTTATCTACAACCATCACAGTTTCATATACTCCATTACAAGGAAATGCTTCAAAATAAAATACACCATTAAGATAAGCATTAATAGAACCTTTTTCATTATCAAATGAATATCTAAAACCTTGTCTATATAAACCATGAAATGAAATGATGTTTATTGCGACGATCATCTGTTCCCCATGATCAAATTTATCTTCCCATGCTCCACATCCCTATCTTTTCTTAGGCCCTGCAAATCAGAACAAATGTGAAAACCACATCCTGTATCAAGAACCCAAGAAATGGAATGTGATGAATCATTAGATTTAATAGTGTAAATACCTGCGTAGGATGGCTTGAACTTTCCATCCTTGATGGCCTACAAATATTCTGGGCAGCTTCTCTTCTAATGCCCTATTTTGTGGCAGTAGTGGCACTCTGCCTCTTTTGGGTTAGAGTTGAGTTTAGCAGAACCAACTTTGGTTCCACTAGAAGAGGTACCATCTTGGGATATACCCTTGTTGTGGATCTTTGAGGGAGCCTTCCTCTTCTTACCCTTCCCTTGCCCAATAGCCAAGACAGGGGCAGCGGTTGGAGCGGGAGATGATGCAGCAGACTTATCCTTGAGATTGCTCTCAGCAGTCCTAAGCAAGCCTTGAAGCTTGCTCAAGGTGACCTCTTCGTTATTCATATGGTAGGCCATGCGGAACTAGTTGTAGCATGGAGACAGGGAGTGAAGGATGATGTCAATCGCCAACTCTTCATCAAAGTTAACATTCAACTTTAGCAGGTGATCAACATATCTCTGCATCTTTTGCAGATGAGCGGTAAGGCACTCTCCACTACCCATTCGGGTAGTGATCATCAAAGTGATGATCTCATACCTCTCTTGCCTCGCACTTTGGTGGTACCAGTCCAGCAAGTCTTGATGCATCTCATAGGGATACATGTCCTCATAGTACTTTTGGAGTTCGGAAGTCATTGTCGCTAGCATGATGCAATGGACTTTCGTGGCATCATGCTCGTGGGCCTCAAAGGCAGCGATCTCTTCGGGAGTAGCAGTGTTCATGTCGATCTCCTTCAGCTCCTTGTCAAGGACATACTCTTTGTCCTCGTAACGGGTGACCATTCTTATGTTATGGATCCAATCGTTGAAATTGTTTCCATCAAATATCACCTTCCCACACAAGTTCATGAGTGAGAAAGAGCCGGAGGAACTTGACCCAGAAGCGTTGTTGTTGTTCAAGTTCGACATCTGAGAAGGAAAAAGAACAACGTTTGATTAGAAATGACCTAATTAAACACCTAAATGAGAAATTAGGGCTAGGATCCAACAACATCATTTACATACTAGAAGAGGGATGACGTAATCAAACAAGTAAATAATTTGAAGGTAAGTGAATGACGATTCACTAATTCTCCACCATGAAAAACGAAAAGAACATTAAGTTTTAAATGTATTGAAAAACTCCTCGATCTTTTGAGATTCATTAAACTTTTCAATGGCATGTTTAAATCTCGATATGCCCCTCAAGTTTGTGACTGGGATGCCGAGGATCACAAAGCGGGTGTGAATAACCATGCAAATGTACATGGTGCCCTCATTGTTACAGTCACCTATTTGATGTGCCGGTTAACCACACACGCTCCATCGAACTATGAAAAACATTGAGTCACCCTTTGCTACCTTTTCTTAGACCCAATTAGTGTGCCGGTTAACCACACACGCTCCACTAACGTCTTAGCAAGGGTACAAAGTGTAATTTCATGGAATTGCATCAATTCACTTTGCCTAAAGTAACTAAGATTGGAAATTTTTTGTAAAAACATTTAGTTACTTTAATAATTCATTATACTTATTAATGAGAAAAAATTGCCCTATCCTACCCGTTCAGCTAACGACCCTCCACCAATCAAGGAAGTGGTGGGTGAGAGTGGAAACCCATTAAACGGCCATTTTATAGGCCATAACCTTATACCCCCTTATAGATTAGCTTCGTGAATGAGGTCTACTAATGGTAAGACTAGCATTTTAGGTTATACATATATACATATTAATCTTATAATATTATAAAGTATAAGGTCGTATTTTAAACTTGTAAAATTCTAGGGTTTGAAATTTAAATAGTTCAAATTAAACATTTTAATCACAAAATTTAAATATCAAAACTTGAGGACAAGCTTAGAACTTTTCAAAAACACAAAGGATCAAATAGCAAATAATTTTAAATTAAACAATTAATTTAATGATTATCTAAATTTGACCTAATCAAGATTATTTACAAGATAATTTACCAAATTAATTTAAATAATCAACTTTTATCATATAAGGAAATTATTATTCAAATAATTAGAAATTATCTTTTGTTTTGGCAAGGATAATCACATAGAAACAATAAAATTCGGATTTCATTATAAGAAAATGATTTTAGCAATTATCCTTCATCAAAACAGCAATAAATCCCGAAATATCCTCTGTCTGACGCTCTGACTTGTCGAGTCCCCTTATGGACTCGTCGAGTTCATCGTACTTGTCGAGTCCACAATGGGACTCGCCGAGTCAGTCAAGCAGATTGCACAAAAAATGATTTTTTTCAAGCAAGATCAAAACATATAGCATCAAATATAATTGAAACCAGACATAACTCTGATACCATTGATGGGTTTGACATAAAAGAACATTCCTATATGCACATGAAAACCCTAATTACTTGGATCTAGGTTTCTATGTTGTACATGCAATTAATCCAAGATTTGAAACCCTAGATCTAGCATACATATTACAAAACTAATGTAACTAATGAGATCTAGATGATTACCTCTTATGGAACTCTTGATATTTCTTCTTCCTTGAGCTTAGAGTCACAAGTGTAACTCCTCTAATGGCTTACAAACACCAACTAGCAAGAGGGTAGTATATGAGAGAGGGAGGAGGCACACAAAATCGGCTTTAGGGTTCTTGGAAAGCAAGTGGCCGATTTCTGTACCCTATGGATCTTATTTATACTGTGAGCAGCTAGGGTTTCAGTAAAAACCCTAATGGACAGCTTAAACCCTAAGCAGCCCATGGAACCTTCCGGAATAAGGCCATGGACGAAAATATGATGGGCTCCCATCATAATTTCGTTCACCCCTTGATCCATTAGGTTTTCTAGCCCAAAATTTCACTATCACACATTTGACAGTTTAAGTCCCCTTTATTCAATTAATCTCTTTTAGTCACCATATTAATTCCTAATTAATTTATGACTAATATTAATTAAATATTATGATTTCTCTCTTAATATATTATTCTTATAATATATTAATAAACCATAATATCTTCTCTCTCTCTCTCTCCATAAATCACCCTGTCAAGTTGCTATGGTGAAGGCAACCTAAAAGGACCATGCACAACCGGGTCAAGTTCTTACCAAATATAGTTACGGGCTTAGACACTAATCCAACAGTTCTATCCCGATGATGATTGGACCCATGGTATGTTGGCATTCCAACCCGATGGTTAAGGGGTCGGGGGTATTCCAACCCGATGGTTGATTGGACCCAGAGTATGTTCGCATTCCAACCCGATGGTTGAGGGGCCTGGGGTATTCTAACCCGATGGTTGATTGGTCCCATAGTATGTTGTTAGTATATTTGTGTTGTTTGCTATGTATTGGTATTTTGGGGGAACTCACTAAGCTTTGGGCTTACAGTTTTGGATTATGTTTCAGGTACTTCAGAGGATAGCGAGAAGGCAAAGGCGTGATCATGCACCTCGTCATATTTTATTTCACGATTTTGGGATTTCTATGATGTTGAACTTATTTTGAAAACATGTAAACAATGATGGTTTTTCAGTAAATTTAAAAGTTTAAATATTTTGAGAATTTATTGAATGTTACATGAAAGTGCTTGGTTGATGATGCGGTGGATGTTCCATTAGATGACATTCAGGTCGACGAGCGATTGAATTATGTGGAGAGGTCGGTAGTTATTCTGGATAGGAAGACGAAGGCCTTGTGCAACAAAGTGGTACCCCTAGTTAAGGTTCAGTGGCAGCATCGGAAGGGTTCCGAGTGGACATGGGAGCGCAAGTCGGAGATGCGCAAGCATTATCCATATATGTTTTTAGTTGAAAATTTCGAGGACAAAATCTAGTTCAATTGTGGGAGAATTATAACGCCAATTTTCTGGTATGTCCTTAAAATTTTATTATTTAAGTTTTGGATTTTTGGTGGCTACGACATGGTGAATGACCTCCCACGATATGGCTATGGACAGAGAAAGCGCGAAGGTTAAGTGGGTGCCACGGTGTGGCAGCCTATTGGCTACGACGTGGAATCTATTTAATATCAAACCCTAATTTTCGGGTTTTGTGCCCCTTTTAAGGAATATGATATTAGGTAGGGGTGAGCATGATGCGGTTATTAGACAAAACCTCACCACTAACCGCAAATGCGGTTAATCCATTTTCAAAACTGCTTGGTGCGGTTATTTTTGCGGTGCGGTTAGGCGGTTATTTTTGTAATGCGGTTTTGTTTTTTCTGTGTTGCGGTTATTAACCGTATGGATTTGGTGCGGTTATTTTGTGTGATTTTTAACCACAGTTTAAAGCTCAAACGATTTTAAGAGTTCAAACATATTACGTGTAATAAAAAAAACATAAGGTATAAGACAATTAACTTAAATCACAAACAATTAATATCTTAAAAACCTCAAATCAATAGTAATTAACAATAAATTTCTTAAAATTATCTAATTTCACCATTTTTCAAAGTTAAACATAACAAAAAAACCAACACTTTTGTCTTCTAGTATTTCATTCATCTTTCATTTATGAAACTTGTCTTATTTTTAATATTTAATATATTAATAATCAATAAAAATTTCTATATAATATATGCGATGTGGTGCGGTTTTTTTGCGGTTTCTGAAAACTAATAACCGCACCGCACCACAAATTTGTGGTTTTTGAAAAACAGAAAACCTCACCGTAGGTTTTTATTGCGGTTGCGGTTTTTGCGGTTAATTTTAGTTGCGGTGCGGTTATTGCTCACCCCTAATATTAGGGTTTGCACACCCTCAACCTCCATCACCTCCCTTCATCCCTCATTGAAACCCTAACCTCCATTGTTGAAGTTTTTGAGTTATTTTAGTGATTTTTGGTGTTTTGAAGAATAAGAAAGGGTTCCTTGAGCATTAATTCAGCACACAACTCTCCCCACCATCCTTGTGCACTCGCTATGGACCTTTGTTATTATTCAAGTTCCATGCTTTGTTACCCTATGTGATTATATCTAGGTTTTCATGTGCTTTTCTTCATGTTTAGGCTAGTTAGAGTGTTGGGATTTCACAAAGTTGCCAATTTAATAGATCCCCATAGTCCTTTTGTAGCTAGAAGTGATGGATCTGAAGTTTGATAGAGTTTTGAACTCTCACATGAGATCTTGACCCCATTTTACACCATTTTAACCTAACTTAAGTTCAATAAATGCATTGGACATGCATGACTATAAAGTTGTGATGTTAATGATCTTTTAGGAGTATGAAAGTCTTCTGGAAAGTATGGATTGGTGGGGTAAAGGATTAAAAGCTTAATGTATTAAGTTGGTCTGGGCAGTTCCCACAACATGGAGGTTTGTCTCCACGACGTGGAATTGGCAGATTCTCGACTATTTAGTCATATAGTCCCCACGACGTGGCATAAGCTTGCCCATGTTGTAGCGACTGGCTGGGTGACTTTGACCATTAATCATTGTCTTTTTTACCAAGTTTGACTTTAAGTCAAATTTAGGGTTTGGGGCTGTAATTTCAGATTTGGCATTTGTTTGTTGTATAGGTGACTTGTAGTGCTAATTATTGGATATATGATCGGTGTTGATATCCTCTAGACTATGAGTTGAGTTTTATCATTATACTTTGTACTGCAATATGTGTCCTTGTGTGTAGGATGTTCGTATACTATAGTGATCTGTTAGATTTGGTAAATCTGTATAATTACTTTTACTTGTTGGTTATTGATTATTGCTTGCATATGTCGACATAGTGTGGTTGGATTGAGGCGGTATGACTTTGTGTTGTAGGCCAACAAACTCGGGGCAATCCAGTCGTGTGTTGTGGGCATGGAGCAATCTGATTTGAGGAATGTGGGCCCGAGGGCAATGTAGTTTGGTGACTGTAGGCACCGAGGGCAATCTAATGTTATACTGTGAGCCCGATATGCATGCATTGTATATGTATTGTTGTGTTGGGTATTTTTGTAGGAACTCACTAACATTTGGCTTATAGTTGTTGATTTCAATATTTTCAAGTACTTCTGATGATCGGGGCAAGGCGAAAGCGTGATTGCACACATCCTCCTGTTATTTTATGTTTCAAGAGAGTGTTGATACTCAAATTTCTATGGATTTGATTGAAAACTATGGTCAATTTTCTTATGATTTTATAAAAATGTTTTATTTAAAATGAAAAAATAAATCTTGGTTTTTAGGATGTTACAAGTTTCCCGATTAGTTGTTAAAATAATAATTATCCAATTAAATACAAATGTTGATTACATTTATTAATAATCAAATTACTCTAATAAATAATCAAATAGTAGTAACTTGATATAAGGTGTGACCCTATAGGATCATATGTCATTAGCAAATATTATTCTATAATGACTCTTAGATATAAAGATATGTTAATATATATATATATATATATATATATATATATATATATATATATATATATATATATATATATATATATATATATATATATAAACCATATATATTGTGTGAGTATATATGACCACATGTGGACAATTGATTATCTTAAATCATCAAAATATATATCCAAATTAAAATATTATATTCATGGAAGATGATTTATGCTTTAATATCAAAATCCTACATTTATGAAATGTAAGATTAACACCCGATCGCCATCAACCCTATCTTTCCACGATCACTACCATCACCATCAAAATCGGCTTAAAATCCAATCATCCGAACTACAATCACTATTAATACCATCTTTCCACTACTATTTTTCTTCAGTTTTCAAACTGTCGAACCCATTAAAACCTTGCAACGTCTACAAACATCATTATCTCCACCATGATGTGTCATAAACATCACTGACTACCAATCTTTTATCTTTAATTTTCCGGCCTCCAATACTTGTTAAAACCCTCCATCATTTGACAAACATCATCCTCTCTAACATTACCTTCCATAAACACCACCGCATACAATCATTTTCTCTGTAGTTCTCCACTTTCTCATCATCCAAAAGCAACATTAAGATTGTCAACATCTAGACCATTGAAGATGATCAAGAGCATTCTACCAAGAATTATATATTTTCCGGTGGTATACATCACAAATAAGTTGTACATTCTTATGAATGATGAACATGATGAACCGATGCTCGAATCTTCAACGAGAATTGATAAAACTTGTTCCCCAAGGCTTTGGAAGTGTTTGAACATTAAAAATGCATGGACATCCCATATGGCATCCCATGACGTCCCCTCCGACACTCAACTTTCTAGGCTATTTTGGTGATGAAAATCGAAGAGTTAGTTGAAATACAAAACACCAAAGTTGTAGATTTTTTTTTCTTCCTATCAAAACACCTTGAATCATGTCAATCGAAACACTAGAGTGTAAGATATGATTAAAACATTAAGGTGTGATGAATCTACATGACAACATCTTTTCTTCGTTACTTTTTGTGGTTTGTCCTACATATTTGTTAGCTCTCATTTGCCTTGTACATAAGTAGTTTCCACATGTTTTTCCATTTTTTGTCATGTACATGTATATTAAATAATTTCATCAGGGTATGACCATTATTGGACTAACAAATATTAATTTGAACAAATTACGTCATTTTACTTCAACCCAAGAAGTCTCATCACTCAACAAAGAATGAATACAGTTTAATTTTATTCTTTAAGAATTTGTTTTTAACAGCTTTTAATCTAATTCTAAACTAAATGAATTTCTCAGACACGAACATTAGGAATATTTATTCAAACTCGTGATACTACTTAAGTCTTCTAAAAAAAGTACATCAAACAATAAAGATTTTTAAAGAATAAACATTTAAAAATAACAGAAAAAAAAATCATATTTTAAAAATACTTATATTTAACATGATTTTCATTTTTATGTACTTTTCTTATAATACTCATTAGTCTTTATGAATGCTTTGTGTTATTAAATACATCTACTATCACAGTAATATCATATATATATATATATATATATATATATATATATATATATATATATATATATATATATATATATATATATATATATATATATTTTTATTTTATGATTTATTAAAAATTCCGATAAAAATTAAAATTGATTAAAAAGGTCATATTAAAATTAAAATTGAAATCGAATCAAACGTGATATGAATCGGTCAAACCTGTATCTATAAAATCATTCTTTTTTATTTTTTAAAACCAAAAAAGTCTAATTTACGTATAATTGAAATATAAAAAGTAATTATTTTTTCTTTTTTATATATGAGAGGAGGGAGAGAGAACACTCAACACTTCAACAGGATATAAGATTCTAGATGGAGGGGCTGGCCTGGCCCTTTAACCAAGGTTTGTCGGGACGACGCCGTAATGTGTCGTTTTAGCAGTGATGCTCCATTCTAGATCCGAAATTATTGCCATTTGTAATCTTTACCCATATGGTGAGAATCTTTTTGTTGATATTTTATTATGGGATAATTATAATTATTTAAATACTAAAATATCCGGTCAGCCGCAAATTTATAAGAATTGTATTAAAAACTAGTTGTGAAACCCGTATATTATACGGGTTAATTAAAACATAATGTTAAATAGAAGCGATTAAATGAGAAGTTTATTTAAATTTAAAATATGAAAGAAGTGAAAATTATGAAAAAAAAACATACAAAAAATAAATTAATTAAAATTATGTGTTTAATTGTTAGACCCGTGTACTAAACGAGTTATTATAATAAAATGTTAAATACAAAGGTTTAAAGTGTAAATTTATTTGAAATTAAAATTGAAATTTCAAATTTCAAATTTGAAATTAATAGTTATTATAGCATGTGTAATTTATGGAAACTAAATTAATGATATAATGGAAATAAATAATGAAGTAATTGACAAGTGGAAAATAAAAATATTTCAAAATTATGACAAAATGACATGTGGCAAATTAAATGAGAGAATGACATGTGGCAAAGTCATTTTCATTTATTAGGGTAGATTGGTTTGGATCAGCTTGTTGCACTGGTAGGAAGATAAGAAGCGATCATTAATGATCGGTTTTATGTTAATTATTAGACCAAATTAAACCAGATAATTGCTTCAAAAACCACCTTGAATTGGTGTGAGAACCTCTAAAACACCGTTTGATCCGGTTTATTGAATTTAGATAGTTGGATTTCATCTAGTCTTTTAAAAAACAATCATTTTTTTAAATGAATAACTTGATTGATTAGGTTATTCAAAGTGTATATAACTCGAAGGTGACGCACACCACTGCTAGATGTAGACCGACGGTTGAACCAGTAATCGAACCGGAAACTAATCATTAGACTGGTTCAACTAAAAAATAGATAATTAAATCATTGCTTTTAAGCAAAATTATTAACATTTACAGAATATTTATTGTATTTATAAATATACTAGATTATGACCCGTGTTAAACGCGGGGACCGCATAAATAAAATATAAATGTATATATAGATATTGCAGAATAATTATAAAAAAAAAAAAATCAAAGTTATTGATATTATTGAAATGTGTATAACATATACTGAAGTTGGTAAACATATATAGTCGTTGAAGGACCTCTTTGTAGACAACATTTTTTGTTTTATTCGTTGAACGACCTTCATCGCCACAAAGTACCTTCAAACTTTTTTTTTTACTTATGACACCGGAAACAACTACATATAGTTAACCATGTGCAAAAATGGGTCTACGCAAGTATAATCCAACGTTTGACAATGTACTTTCAAAATACATTGTCATTTTATGGTTATATTGCGAAATAGAATTGTTTATTTTAAAAAATAACAACTTATTTATGTTATTTGAAATGAACCACATAACCCCCTCCCCCCCCCCTACACACACATACATACATACATACATACATATATATATATATATATATATATATATATATATATATATATATATATATATACATACAATATTAAATATAAATAAAAAAAACTCTAACAAAGAAACATAAAAACATTTATGCTTGCTCGAACTTACTTGTTATTATAAAAACATTGAAAATGTCAAAATACATAATTTGCACACAACTTACTTGTTATTATAAGACAAATTAAACAATTTAAACAAATGATGATTATTTATTTTTATTTTATGACAATGATAAAATAATGGAAAAATGAATGCTTACTTCAAGACATTTGTGGACGTTTGAGTAAGGTCTATGGTCTTAACTGCTGAGTATTCATATCTTTCACATATAGCTATTAGATGGTTATTCAAGATGAATTAAAAGTTCATTGCTATTTCTTGCCAATTTAGAAGTATGCTTCGACCACTTTTGCATCAGATAAAAAACATATAGGTTCTTTTAGTATTACTGCAATCATACTTTCATATAAAATTACTTTTTCGCATCAGACCAAACTCGGTGTTTTTAAGCATTATTATCATCCTATATTATACATACTTGATAGTTTTTAAAAGTTCGTTCCAATTTCTCATTTCTTTTTGAAAGTTCATTGTTATTTCTTGTTGCTTTTAGAAATAAGTTTTAGACTATTTTTTGTATCAAACCAAATTTGAAGGTTATTTTTGCATTATTACTATAGTATATGTTAGATTTCATTTTTATTATTTGAATATACTTTTTGTAGTTCAAAACCAATACGAATATAAAAATAATGACTACATATTAACCGAATCTCTATAATGTATAATTAAAAATCAAGACACTATAATCATAATTTATTGATGCTAGTTAATATGTAATTTATTTGGAGATGAGGCTAGTTTTTGGTTACTTATTTGGGAAGTATAATATGTATTCTGCATTACAAGTGTTTATCTTTTAAATTTAGCATTTGTTACTCTAGAATTTTATTTTGGCTTGAAATAACCATGATCATCCCATATTTAGTATTTTTCTCTTCTTGCACCTTTACTTCCTACTGACTTGCATTCACTAAAACAAGATTTAACATTTTTTTTTTTAAAAACAAATATGAACAATAAACTATTAAACTCAATGGATATGCTAAAAGAGACATGAGACTTGTCTTTTGTGAGATCAATAATACCAAATTGGACCACTTTCTGCAAAATAATTTAAGAACCGAAGAAAACCTAATTACCCAAATATCTAATATCATTATTTAAGTCATAACTTGTTATATGCCGACAAAATTGAAAATTTCAGCCAAAACTCTGTTACATTCCATCAAAGTTGAAAAAAATTCTTTAAAGTTAAATGATGGTATTAATTTAAAAAATTATCTTTCACTTTTTGCTGGATGTATTTTTCTGATGACGAGAACAATTAACAGTCCAAACATAATCCGTAAAAGCCATCATGGCCAAATCATAGATCGTTTCATCAACAAAATAGAATACCACGGTTGTAGATGATAATTCAGTTATAACATCTTTTTCTAAAAGATCAAGAAATGGACAATTTATTAGAATCTTATCACGCTGATAAAAGTCATAACAAAGTGACATAGATTGAATCGATAGTTTACTATAAATATAAAAAATGAAGCCCTATCAGAGATAGAAAAACCTGAGGATGAGACAAAAAAACATGTAACACTACAAAGTTGCAAACATAAAAAAACACATGATGCTAAAAATCTAGAAAAAAAAAACCAAAATTTATACATGGTTGTGAGGTGAGTAGAGAACTTGTGTCAGATTCTTTGAGACATTTCGTCAAACACCTAAGATGTCTGTTCTAATAACCCATATTTTGAATGTAACATGAAAAAAATCCAATGTTACAGGAAAGTATAGAAATGAAGTAAATTAACATGTATTTAGATTATACAAATTATTTTGAACAATGTTCCTTCAAAAATATACTTATTGTTGTTTCATACCTACATACAAAGTTTAATAAAAACAATGTTAATTGTAATTATGCAATTTGATTCTAAAATCAAGGAAATAAGATTATTCTTAGTTTAGATTCTAACTTCTTGGCCTACTTTTGATATGGTTCATGTATTAATATTTAGAGAAACCGGTAGGAATGATGTTGATATTAAGTATTGTATATTGTTGTTACCGATAAAAACTAAGTTGTAGTTTAAATTAAAAGTTCTTTTTTCATGGTAAGTATGTTGCTATAAATTGTAAAAAAATCACATAGTTATTGTAATTTGTAGAGGTTGTTGAGTATCGAGTCCAAGTGAATAGGTTAAGAATTTAATATGAAAAATTATACATTTTTGTTTTGTTTGACTTAATCTAGACTGAACGATGTTAATCGATTTCATGTAAGTTGTGACAAAGAATATCAGAATATCTATGAATACGTATATTTGATACGTGAACAAAAAATAATCGAAAAAAATATAAACAAGCGAAAGAAGGTACTGACCTTTTAGTGCACAACAATGAAGGTTTGAAGCAGATAATGATGATGGAAGTGATAAACAATAAGAATGAAGTTGTAGTAGAAAGTTTGAAGAAAAGCAACGATAGAAAATAAGTGTGAGCCGCAAATTCAAGGTTGAATCGTATATGAATATGATAATTTGAATCTAATTTCTTGGTATTAATGGTTTCCTAATAAAAATGGATTTTATATTAATGGTTTGCTAATATAAACGGATTTATATTAATGGTTGATATTTAATGTCTTAATTGAAATGGTTTTCAGTAATATGTTTTTAAAGTTGGCTATTTTAAAACCTTTATAACTGGAAATTCAAGATTTAAAATAGGGGAAATTTATTAAAATTAAATACATTCTATTTCAATGGAGTTAAGTTAATTTTGTTTGACAATTGGAAAGTTTTTATTGAAATTAAATACATTCCATTTGGGAAAGATGATGTCACCAATTTAATCTAAGGGTGGAAAACATAAGATTGAAATACAATCAATGACCCAGATTGTTTCAGATGATATCATATGATTTTTGTTTTAATATATATTAAAGATAATATAATTATTGATATGCTTATTTAATGAGCTTTTTAAAAAGAAAAAACTAATCAGGTTTAAATTTTGAAGCCAAAAACTATAAATAATGGAATAAAATTATGAACAATATTAATTAGGGTTAATGATGACATAGATCGTCAAAAGATGTCTTGAAGGAGATGTTTGCTTCAGTTTGTAGAGATTTGTGTGAAGCCAAAACAGAGGTGTGGTAATTAGAGATGCAGGGAAGAGACAATACGCAAATTCTAAGAATACATGAGAAAAAGGAACCACCTTATGGTGCTACATTCTGTTATGAACACACAAAACACCAATTGAAGCACAACCATTGACATGAGGAAGAAGAGGATTAGGGAATTCTGGTTTAAGAGAAAAAAAATAGAGGAGAAAGATGGGGGCGATTCTTCATATGTTTGGCCAGATTTATGGAGAAACCGATGTCTCATATATAAATACAATGATATGTTTTAATTGATAACATAATTGCTGATTTTAAATATTTTACAATTAAATGTAGTTATGTCCGAATTGTAAAATATATTTTCGAAAGTATGAATAGATTCTATAATTAAATATGAATAGATTCTATAATCAAAGATTCTATAATTTAATGTAATTGTGTTTGAAATGTAATTGGTAAATTTAAAGATTCTATAATTAAACGTTTGAATTCTATTTTGAAAAGATGATATCATCAATTTGATCTAATGGTGAAAATCATATGATTGAAATACAATCAAGGGCCTTGATTGTTTCATTAGTGAATTAAAGGTTCTCTTTTAATAATATTTAGAAATTTGAAAAATTACCTATTATAATATTATCTTTACAATAAGTGGCAATTCATTTTTTTCGTAATGCTCATCAACAAATTACTACATTAACGCCTAAATAATAGTATGAATTATTATTTTAATATAATATTTAAATAAATAGTTCGTGGTATGAAACATTTTGGTCATCTCTCATTTTTTATCTTTTAAATTTTATATTAAGTTATTAATTTAACTATATATATATATATATATATATATATATATATATATATATATATATATATATAGCTAGTGTAACGCCTGTGTTTCCAGGCTTGCCATTTTTAGCAATGTAATAGTCTAGGTTAACCTCTGTAACCCGTTTTGAAATAATAAGATTGTATTATTTGAGCATTATGTGTTTTGTGCTTAATTGCTTAATTATGTGGTTTGATTAATTAAGAATAAAAATAAGCGTCAAAATTTAAGTGTAAAATAAACTTAATATCTTTGAATAATGTTGTAGTAGTTGAAACGAGGTTTCCGAATATATTTAGAACGCCCAAATCTGACTTCGTATGAGGAAGTTATGATTTATCGAAGTTTCGGCTTAGCAGTGTGCAGCCCGAAATACTCGATTTGAGATCAAGCGGTTTTTAGCCGAAGCAATCTAAACGAGGATCGAAGGTCTCGTTGTTGGTATCGAAGCGATAAAAAGTTAGGCGAGAACGGACGTCAAACGAAGAAGTTATGAATTTATAACGAAGTTTTTCTGTCACGGCCTATTAAAAATAAATAATAAAAATAAAGTCAAAATTAGCCGACGGAGTCTAAACGAAAGTTGTAGAGCGTAGTCTCACCTTCGCGTGGATATAAAGAACGTCGAATGCGGAATTCGTATGAAGAAGATATGAATTTCCGAAGTTTATTTAATATTTTGTATTTAAATTTAATTGGAAATTCGGAAGCATTATCCGAAGGAGTCACCGATCTGATCCGAGGTACGCCCCGCGTACTCGAGTACGCCCCGCGTACTCCGAAGGTGTCGACACTCGCAACAAGTGGCTTCGGATACGTAAGCAATGACGTTTTGGGCAGTACGCCCCGCGTACTCCGAGGCTCCAGCCTCTATATAAAGGATCCGAAGGCAGCCGAGAGTTTTGTTCATTTCTTCTCATCTTTGTGCCAAAGCTCTGTGTTTTTACCCCCGAAGATACCCCGAAGCCCCGGTATCATACTCTAGCCCCGAGGCAAGTCCCGAGATCCCGAAGATCCCGAGAAGTGCGGTTCCCGAGTCGAAGCTCTGCCCGTGAGAAGTTCGATTTTCGAGGAGATCTTCCAGATCTGCTGAGGAATACTACTTCTATAAGCCGTAGTGCTGTCGGATCATCTTCTGATCAAGTGAGTGTGTAGTTATTTTCTTTCTAATATAATAATACGAAGTATTTTATATAAAAATACGTGCTATGTGTATATATTTGGTTGTGTTATGTGTGAATGTGTATTCACTCACTTCTATCTTATAGATCTGCTTATTTCTTTATGAGATATGTGTTATGTGTGTGTGTGCCTCATCTGTTATGTGATATATGTGTTGATTAAAGCATGCTATACAGGTTTTCTTTAAACTATGTATACAAATGTATATTTTTATCTACTAATATGTTGGGTAGAACATGGGTAGATAGTTGGTGTGTAATAAACAGATGAGAGGCCTCGTTGTTGTTTGATTGAGTTATCTAGCGGAGTTTAGATGACGACCACTGGCTATTCTAGACAGTCTTGTGGAAACATTAGCAGGTTCGCCACCTGTAGGTGTTAATGAACTTGGGTGTTCATTCGTTGTACTCCATCCCCCTCATGGTTGCCTTATTTGACTTATATTGCTGAGGTACCCCCGAAGCATGTGTTGTCGCCCCGATGAAATATTCTTAGACTAGGTCCCTTATGTTAGTTGTTTTAGGGACATTAAAGTGAGAATAACGGGAATGGGTAATTGGGTTATTGTTGGTTGGTGAAAATTAAATATGATATTTATTGTGGGTTGAAAACCGTATATGCTCACCAGGCTCCCAAGCCTGACCCACTCAGTTTTAAATTGTATTACAGGAAGTGGCGGAAGGGCATGAGATGGATGAACCATCAAGTTGTTTTGTTTACAAGTCTGCATATGTTTATATTTGTTATATGACTTGTAATGTATTCGTTTATGCTTATTGGTCTGTATTGGAACATGACACCCCGAGTTTTGATTATAATGAAAATACATTTCTTTTATGAAATGCTTCGGTAAACATTGTTTTATCATGTTTTGTTTTTGGGAACAAATTCTGCAACTCTTTCAAATCAAAAGGATTTACTCTGAAAATATTTAAAAGCATAAATGAAAATCGGTCTTTTCTGGCCGAGATTTTGGGGATGTCACAGCTAGGTTCAAATGTTTCTAACAATTATTGTGTACATGAATGCACCAATAGGAATTTAGGAAAAAATAAATCATTTAAGAGTATTATTGTAATCTTTGCATAGTTAATTATGACAGATAATTAATATTCTTGATTCTTGCGAAGATAAATTTAGAACATTAGCCCTAAATAGAACTCACCATTGTTTCTAATCCACTGATTTTGCTTCTTCTTCTACAATCGATCAATCAAGAATCAAACCCTAAATCACGAAAGTCCTCATAACCACCATTTTCTCCAAATACGCACGTACACCCTCATCTACCAAATCTGTGATTTCGTCTCCGTCAATACCATCAGACTTAGCCACTAACGACACCATCCTCCGTCCTTATAGCCACCGCCACTGACTTATTATTTCCTCATAGCCACCGGCCAACAACACATCAAAACCAAGGTATGTGATCGTTTTTTAGAGTGAATCGAGGAAAAAAACCATCGCCTAATTCTAATTTCTAAAGAAAATAGAAAACGGGGGATTAGAGACGTTGTCGATCACACAAAAATCAAGAATCATATACCCTCTTTTCTAATAAATTAAGAATCACATCTCTACTTTTCCAATAACACATCAAAACCAAGGTATGTGCTCATTTTCCCTTCAACGCATCTCAATTGTTTATTGGCTTATCCCAGTTCCAATATATGTGATATAAATTTATTTGAGTTTTGATGTGTGCACAAAAGGAATACTAGGTATTTATTGTTAAAAGATCTTTAATTGGGTATCACGAGTAATACACCCACACCTCCCTTGAAGAAGGCTACTATTCTTTCAGAATGAAGAAGGTAAAGAATATTCAAAACCATTTTGCAAGAATAGTTTATTCTATAAGAATTTTTATTGTTGTATTCTATTAGAATGCATTGAATTGTTTAATTTTTGAAACTTGATTATCTTTT
Organism: Lactuca sativa; assembly: GCF_002870075.4. Lineage (NCBI taxonomy): Eukaryota > Viridiplantae > Streptophyta > Magnoliopsida > Asterales > Asteraceae > Lactuca > Lactuca sativa. Next base: position 33,587,190 of record NC_056629.2, on the reverse strand, counting down.
CTTTATGGATTCAGGTTTTAAAGAGGCTAACATTGAGGTGGAGAAGGAAGAAAACATATAGAACAAAAGTGTATTATACCAGAATGTGTTATACTACAATGTATAAAGTGTTGCTTAAAAATAATATTCTTTCAGAATAGATTAGTGTTTTTGTTAGATTTTGACGTTTTTTTTTTAGTTTTTTTTTCAGAATGTTGTTATTATTCAATGAATCACAATCATACAATGTAATTATTTGTTATATTATTTAATTCAAGAATTGATTTGTGTATTCTTTCAGAATGTATTTACTAGTTTATATTTGGCATTCTATCATTCTAACAGAATAAAATCGAAAAATATGTTTACTAGTTTATGGTTGGCATTCTATCATTCTGACAGAATAAAATCGGATTTTTAAATTTGAATTAATTTAAAATATTCAGATTTTTAAAAAATAAAGGAATTAATCAAACCTAAAAATCCGAAAATTTCATTTTTTTTAAATAGGTTAATTGACTAAAATGCCCTTATGCTAAATTTTGTGTGATTATATGGTACATGTTATCTTATTCTACTATCATAGACCCTCAAATGATGACCTTTGATTATATTCTATCCGATGGTCCAGATCTGTGCATTCTGACACACAATAGTTAATAAAAACAAAATAACGTAACCCTATATATATATATATATATATATATATATATATATATATATATATATATATATATATAGAGAGAGAGAGAGAGAGAGAGAGAGTTAGGTTCAAATGTTTTCACTATCTATTGTGTGCATGTATGATTGATTCTGGACCAATCATTTTAGTTATTTTAAGAAAGTAATTAATGCATATTATATGCTGAAGATGTAATTAATATCCATTATATCTTCAACATGTAATATGCATTAATTACTTTCTTAAAATAAATAAAATGATTGGTCCATAATCAATCATACGTGCACACAATAAATAGTGAAAACAAAATAACCTAACCCTATATATATATATATATATATATATATATATATATATATATATATATATATATATATATATATATATATCACTCATTTAGGTTATATTAGGTTATGTTTAACATGTTATGGGTAGTATATAAACTAACAAGTTTCTCCAATGTCTTTTCATTACTATATTTGGTATCCAAAAAATATTTCATATGTTAGTTTATATGTTAGTCTTTTAGTATTTCAATAAGTTTATAGAACTTTTATTTTTTCAATTTTACATTTCAAAATAGCAAGCAGTATATATAGTTAGAATAAAAAACTGTAAAAATAATCAAATTGATTGTATATCAAAATTACTACAATCGAAAATAACAATCATTGTCTGGATAAGAAAAAAAGTCACCATGCAACTTCCTATTTTGTTATCAAGTAGGGTGATATATTCGTACCTTGTTACGGAAAATTTATGTATTTACAATAAAAATACATAATTTATTATTATTATTATTATTATTATTATTATTATTATTATATATATATATATATATATATATATATATATATATATATATATATATATATATATATATATATATATATATATATATATATATATATATATATATATATATATATATATATATATATATATATATATATGGGATATATATTACAGCCCCACCTAAACTTAGATACTAAACCTTTTGAAAAAACATTGTTTTTACTATATAAAGATTACGGTTAATAGATTCACGATTAATACTTCAAGATGTAAATTCAAGATCGACACAATAGGGTTTAGGGTTTAGAGTTTAGGGTTTAGGGTTTAAGGTTTAGGTTTATGTTTAGGGTTTAGGGTTTAAGGTTAAGGTTTAGGGTTTAGGGTTTAGGGTTAGGGTTTAGGGTTTAGTGTTTAGATTTAGGGTTTAGGGTTTAAATTTAGGGTTTAGGTTTAGGTTTAGGGTTTAGTAATGTTCACTTGGATGAAGTAATAAACGATAATTGAGGAAAGAAAACGGAGATGATAAAACGATAATGAAAGAAAGAAATGTTATGGAGAATGATATATTACCAAGTGAAACCAAACCGGGTATATTTAGCATGTTAAAACGACATATTTTAGAGGTTTAGTACCTAAGCTTAGGTGGAGTTGTAATGTATATTCCCTATACCCTATATATATATATATATATATATATATATATATATATATATATACACATTAAAGTTATGAAAGATTTTGGCATTTTTTTGTCAATTTTGGTCCTCCAACTTACAACATTGACCCTTCACCTTTATGCATTTGTTCACAACCAACCCTTTCACTTTGGTTTGAATTTTTCATAACCCTCACCTTTAATTATATATTATTAGTATTTAGTCTTTTGGTTTTAAATTAATGTTTTATTTATTAGAAAACACCCACCCAATATCATAAACCCAGCCACCATCTGCCATCACCACCACCACCACCACCGCCAAAATTACATAAATGGTCCATATGGTTTACCCATGGTGACAAATTCAGTCCCTACTACCTGAAAAGACCAAATTACCATAACATTAACGGACAAAAAGCAACAGTATATATTTTCCGGATTGGTTTTCTGACCGCTGCCATACATGGCAATAAAGTTCAATTTGTGAGACCATTTCATTATTTTCCTCATTTATTGCATGAAATAATGATTTAGATTTCTTTACTTATGTAATTAGATGACATTGTTTATCTTCATTTACTAGATTATCTCAATGCAATTCAACATGCTACTTTACTTTACAAAGCAGTACCTTCCGACCCCGGCAACGTCGGGGAATCTTTTCTAGTTATTATTATTATTATTATTATTATTATAATGATTTTTTTAATGTTTTAAAAAGTGGCGAGTCGAGAATATATATCCATATGGTTCACTATTTAAATGAAATTGATAAAAATTGGAAAAAATTCAAAAAATACTAGTTACGGGTTCGGATCGAATCGTATAAACAATTTTTTTAAGTTATTACAATTGTATCAAACAAATAGGCTGACAACGAAAGAGTGGGGAGTGGATGACTACTAGACGTTGTAGCGGAGGGGCAGCTGTTAGTAGTGGCAAGTGGCAAATGGCAACTGACACACCTGATCGGCTGATCGTCAATTGTGATGTAGTGCACCGGATAGTGATCAGCGATTGTGTAGCGGGAATTAAGGTTTGAATAAGGAAACGACGTTGAGACTGGATACTGATTAACGATTATTGTTCATTTTTACCTTTTTTTTTAATTTAACTTGTAGTAGGCTATTCATATTGGATTATACCTTAAAAAATTTGACCTACTAAAATATAGAATATGAGTTGCATTTGTTTTTTTCTCTTTGCCAAAGATATTAGGGTAGTTCACTAGATTTATCTAAGATAGGTCACAAATGTAATAATATATAGGAAAAAAATAGGTGGGTTAAATGACCCACCTTGGTTATATATACATTCGCCACTGTTTTAAAATCATACATATATGAAAACTAACAAGTAAAGAACGTTATGTAATATATACCTGAATTCTACATTCGTGTGTCAATGGATCTTTCACATACTCTCTATTTATTATGTTTTCCTATTGGTCTCACTACCATACCAAACCCTCTTTTTGATCACCTCGTTCCCTTGTTTTTCCATTGTTTTGATCCTCTATCTATCTCTGAAACCTTTAGAATCTTTAAGAAGTTGGAAATGGGTTAGTCTATCTTATTGAATCACTTGAACTGGTAGAGTCAAATAAAATTTATTTATTCGTGTTATTTTGTTAGTTATGTTATTTTTTATATTTAGATTTTTTGATATTTATGTTAGATATTTTTTAGATATATAGAAAAAATATCCATTCATACAAAATATCTCGGGTGTGCCCCCATATAAAGAAGCACACCCGCTCGAAGTAGCATCCTTAGACACATCCTAATTGCAAGAGGAGAAGAGAAGAAAGATTCTTAGTTTCGAAGACCTTTCCATTGATAAGGCATTAAGGTCTTCATTCTTCATGTTTTATCCTTTCATGTATAGATCGATCGTTTATTCCAAAACCCAAAGATGCGGTATGTACGCTTTAACCGCTCATTCACCTCCCAAAGAGAAAAGGTGGCTTGATGAGCAGGAAGGAGAAAGAAAACCAAGAATATATTTCTTGTCCTTCTACTTAAAGAGCAAGGAGAAGTGCTTTTGCTACTGAGAAAGCGAATAGTCACCACAAAGGTTCAAGTGTAACGCCTAGGTTTTCATACTAGGTACACCCCAAAATTTTCATTTCTCGTTTAAAATTTATAAATAACTTTGGTGTACATTGGCACTCTGGTATACCAAAAGTTATCACAAGGATCGTACTGGCCTCAAGTACAGAATCGATCCGGGCATTACAATAATCTACCTGCAAAATAATTATTACAGAAACGTAAACCTCACGGCTTAGTGAATAACAACTACAATAACATAATCATATATATTGCAATCAAGTAATCATTACTAATATGTAACAATTAAATTACCACAATTAGTGGTATTCTCATACTCTTTTATAAGCTTTAATAATAATTAGTTTCTCAATAATGATCTATTACTTAGTAATGATCTCTCTCCCCCTCTCTCTCTCTCTCTCTCTCTCTCTCTCTCTCTTTCTTTCCCTCTCTTTCTCAATGTGATATATCTCTCAGTAATGATCTCTCTCTGGTATAATCAATCTCTCAATCGTGATATGTCTGAATCATGATAAGGCTCTTATTCACAAACTCTCTATATCATAATCTATCTCTCTAAATGTTAATAAATCTATATATCGTGATCTATCTCTCTCAAAGTTAATCACATTATTTATCAATGTTTATCTCTCTCAATGGAAATCGATCTCTCCATCACGATCTATCTCTCTTAATCATAATCTATCTATCAACCGTGATCAATCTATTAATTATAATCTATCTATCAATATGATCAATTCCTCACTCATGATCTCGATAATATCTATTTCTCAGTAATGAATAGTTTCGCAATAATAATAAATTATTTAGATCTCTATACAATTCACATATCATATATATATATATATATATATATATATGTGTGTGTGTGTGTGTGTATCACAAATCTAATATAAACAATTATTCATATATGATCTATCTTTCAATGTGATATACCTCTCTGTTATAATCTATCTTAAACAAAAACGTGTCTCATTTATAAGTTATCTTTCAATTAGTAATCTATCTCTTAATCATAATCAATCTTTCAATCAAATGTTAGTCTCTCAAAACAATCAATCTTTCAAATATGATTCGATTACTCAATAATAATTAATAATATAATTCATGTAATGTATATTACACATTACACATTAATGGATGTTAAAGTAGTGCTACTCACCTGGTTAGTCAGCAGATTAATTCCAATTTTGGTTTCAATCCGTCGTTGCCTATCAGCTTGTCACATGGTATGATGGTAACACCTATTTATCAAATAACAAGTTTCTGAAAACTTGACACAATTCACTACTAGTTATAACATGTGACCTCTTGTCTCAACAATAATCAAATCTCATAATATAATCATAGTAGGCTTAACTCGTAATCTATTAGCTAAATTTCTTATAATGGATATTTCTCAAATATTATGGTTTATAACCCTTACAGTCTCGACTAAATCTTTAGTCGTAAGATTTGCTCACAATCTCACCAAGGGGCCGTAATAGTCCATATCACGAACACGTGTAACATATACTCCGGTCTATCAAGTCTCAATATTTATCACATATCATAATTACAAACTAACGGGGTAAAAGATACCTCAACGAATCTCGTACTCGAACCCGTATCTCCTGTACAACAGTATATTTCCTCTGTCATGATCTCCAAAGAACGATTCTCGAACAACATCTCCGATCATGCATGCCAAAACCTCTCAAAATGACACAAAACTCACGTATTTATACACTGGGGTGTGTCACGTCGTGGCCATAATCATGACACATCGTGGTGATCAAGTAAAGTTTGTTTTCACCACGTGTCATACTCTCCTTTCACGTGTCTTAGTGACTCGCCTCATACCACGTCGTGGTACATTTATTACCATATTATGGTGATCGAATAGACTCTGTCTCACCACATGTCGCTCTTCGGTTGACGTGTGTATTGATGACTCTTTCATTTCCACGTTGTAGAAAGCATATCACCATGTCATAGTGATCAAGAGTTTGACCGTTGATTATGACTTTCGTTGACTTTCTCAAAATAGCAACGTAATTTCATCTCAACTTCAAACAGTCATAACTTTCTCATACGAACTCCATTTTCAACGATCTTTATATCTACGCGTTCGTCTTTAAAAGATCTATCATTTTCTCATCTCCATTTTTCTAAACAGTGAATATCCAATTTAAATCAATTCTATGATTTATCTCGATTACTCATCAGACATCTCTTTACATCTTTCAAAATAATACATGTTACAAAAAATAGGTGTTACATCAAGACTTAGTCGAACATTAGCGAATGTGAAGTTTTCATTATGTACAGGTCAGATCGTGAAATTAGTAACTGCATCCAATTTAAAAAAAAATCCAAATTGTTTCCATTTTGGATTGGAATATTTATGAAATTTCCATGAATAGGATCAAAATTTATTCCATGGTATTTACATGAGGTCCTTCTTTCTTATTCTTAAGAAAGTCCCCAAAGGGCTTAGTTGATCCATAATTTATGTTTCATCTTTCGTTCCTTTTTGTTTGTTTCGAGAAATATATCGATCAATTCATGGATGGAGGTTGAGGATAGAACATGTTCAGTCCCTCGTCCTTATCTCCTTCGTCGGAGACTTCAAACAATGAGATCCATGATTTATGTTTCATCTTTCATTTCTGCTCGCCCTAATAAATAAGCAGGAGAAAACCCATTAACTTTTATTCGCGCCATGTTCTGCCAAAAGTAGAATCGGGGGAAGGTTTGGAAGAAAGGTTATGAACTAAAAAAGAACCTCCCTACCCTGCGACAGATTGACTAGAGGAATGCCATGTGTTAACATGTGAAATTGAAAAAAAATTCCAAAAAAGAAAATATTTATAAAAAAGAATATGTAAAAAGTATAACTTTGTAAAAAATTAATTTTGTGAAAACGAACTACTAAAAAACAAAATAGTAAAAATATAAAAAAAGTAACATAAGTAAAAAAAAATCTTTAAAGAAACAAAGTTGTAAGAATATATAAAAGTAAGTTCAAAAAAATATGAGGAAAACGTACAAAAAACGTTTCAAGCAAAATTGTCCAAAAAAATCAAAATTTAGGTCATATTTTAATAAAAAAACGTCCGTAGGGGCATAATCAGATCCAGGTTTAGGACAAGTTGTTGGATAGTGTGGATTCGAGTTTGATTACCCATAACCCAAGCACGAAAAAATAAATGGTAGATAGATCGAACTCTCTGCCTCTTGGATGTGGAGGTAGCATATTATACGTTTTTCCATTAGAAAATATAACATGAATGTTTTAAGGAGTATGTAAATTTATTAAAATATTAATGAATTTAGTCTTCATCATGTCCTATTAAGATTCACAATTGTTATATCAAAAGGGTTTATATCCATCGCATGATGGTTATGCGGTGGGTGTGAAAACACCATCCCGCCCAATGAAAGCCATGCACTTGAAATCCTTTTGTCGTCTTGTGATGGGAAAGCCGTACAATGTTATTTATTTTTCAGAAGCAAAATGTCTACAGTTTGCGGACCATATCTATTAACATCTACAGTAAAGTAGAAGATGTGGACCAAACGTCTATAGTGTGCAAGAAGAAGACCGGGTGTTTTTTAATGTCTGTATACTGCTAAAATATGATAAAATTTAAATAAACTAATTTTTTTAAACTTAAAATAGCTTTTAAATATTAAAATTTAAGTTCTAGTTTTATAACACAAAAATGTTCCATCAAACTCAAATTACTTTAAATTTCAAGTCATTTAAGAGATTAAATGTTGAAATCATACATACCTTTTTTTGTTAATCAATATTTTCTATAAAAAATATTTTTTTAACATACTATTTTTATGATTTTATTATAAATAGTTAACATATATAGATCGAATTTTATATATTAATGTATAAATCTTTAAATTTTATAACCATTTTTTATTTTATTTATTTTACCTGACGTTATATTATGATTAATACGTCTATCTAAATTATTTTGTATTATAATGACAAAATGATTATTTGGTCAATTTTTAAACAATGTGTTTTAATATAAAAAAATAAAAGTAAAATTATGTTAATTAACACTCACAAACATATATATATATATATATATATATATATATATATATATATATATATATATATATATATATATATATATATATATATATATATATAGGGCTAGGTTATTTTGTTTTTTTACATTTATTGTGTGCTAGAATGCACCAATAGAAATTTAGTAAATTAAATAATTATTTAATTAAATAATTATAGATATTAAATGATTTCCATAATTATATGTATATTAAATGGTATCCATAATTATAATTCTCTTTTTATGGAAACTAATTAAATCCGTCGTTAATGCCAGCAATAACATTCTTTCAGAATGAATTTGCATCTAAGTTTTTATATATGAGTTCGTACTTTGTTTCAAGACTCAATCACTTAAAATATAATAAAGTTATATGAAATATGAAGAACGAGAGTGTATTCTACTAGAATACACTATCATTCTGCTATAATACACTCTCATTCTTTTAGATATGAATTTATTCTGAAAGAATATTATTGTTGATATTAATGACGAATTTAATTAGTTTTCATAAAAATGAGTTATAAGTATGGATATTATTTAATATACATATAATTAATACTAAATTCCTATTGGTGCATTCTACTACACAATAGATGTGAAAAACATTTGAACCTATCTACCTCTCTCTCTCTTTCTATATATATATATATATATATATATATATATATATATATATATATATATATATATATATATATAAAATATTTGTTGTATTTCGTTGTAGTTAAAATGAATAAATACTAAAAAGGCATTTAAATAAAAAAAAATATTAATGTTTGAAGATGTTACAGAAAAGAGTCATTCGAAGAACAAAAAAAAATGCATTTGAAGAGGTTATTCTGATTTTTTATTATGATTTTGACATATAATTTCCCTATAAATATTTCTACACAAATTTCCAAATCTGAGTACTCCCCGAGTACTCGTTACTCGGTAGTCGGCCGAACAGATATCAAGTAACGAGTTTTACAACCTTGCTACTATGTCTTTCTCCTCCTTTCGATCATTGCTTCAGTTAACTCCCATATTTAATTTTAAAATGGATCCATATTGAAATTTTGAATCAAAATGTGGATTTAAGATCAATCCCCACGGATGGCAAGTTTAAAATAAAAAATCATATGGTTCATTAATATTTGTATATATATTTTTCTATATAAATTTAAAGATTTTTATAGGTAAGGCAGATCTTAAATTTTTTTTCTAATGTATATCCCTAAAAAATTTCTATAGTAATTTTAAATAAATTAAAAAATTTAGATGGATACTAAGACCCAAATTATACCTAGCATCGCCAATGACTATATCTAATGTGATCCATAAGATGAATCCAAGTATATTTTTATTTTTATTGTGTTATCCTATATTCATCTGATATGAATCCATAAGATAAATAAGCGAGTGGTGTTGAAGCAAATGCTTTACTTTTTCTAAAACTAAAATAAAAGACAAATTTGACTAAATAGCAACACTTGCACTTATCTAGGAATGCAAGCAAGTGTACCTCTTTTATCTGTCATTTTAAGCAACTTCGATTTTGCTACCTTCTATAGCAATTTACGACTTATTTACTCGATAAAAGCTTTATTTTATTTCCTCCTCAAGTATTCAGATATTGCAAATATCTCTTATAAATATAAACGTTCGGACAACTATTGTTCAGCACTTATTATAGGTTAATTAAATATGTTATGTATTTGTTTAAATATATATTACTTTTTATTTTTATTTTTTATATAGTTTATGAATTAGTTTTATCAACTAACAACTAGTTTTCTTATGACTCTTCATTATTTGGATAAAATTGAATAGTTCAATTATACAATTTGAATTTAACTATATTGTTACAATTTGAATTTAACTATATTGTTCGAAATATTAAGATATTTGGAATCGTTTTCGGATAATTCAAATTATTATTTTAGATTTTCAATTGGTTTTGGTTTATCAGTTCTAATAAATGAAAGGTTTTTTTGCCACATATCTTCTGCTCATTTATTTTGCCACGTGGTTTTTTTTTTTCATTTCCTTATTTTTCATTTGTCATTTTTTAAGGTTTTTCACTGTTACATTAAATTTTCAGAATTTATGGTTATATATATGGAAGGTTCTCATTATATTCATATTCATGTAAGGTTATTATTTTTTTAATTTGAAAATAAATTCACATAAATGTTACAAACTCATTGATTTACTTTTTTTAATTACTTTATAAAATGTTTAATGTTTACATATTGATATTAAACTTTTAATTTTTAATAAAATCATATAGTATATGGGGCTCACACCTAATAAAATAATAATCGAACAATCCAAAAACACTAATTAACAATTTATTATCTCTTTACATAAAAAAAATTATCTTTAATAAATGTACAATCACTTATGAATTTAATTAATAACTAGAAAAGATTCACCGGCGTTGACGGAGTCGGAAACTATTGCTTTGTAAAGTAAAGTAGCATGTTTGCATTGAGATAATCTAGTAAAGGAAGATAAACAATGTCATCTAATTACATAAGTAAAAAAATCTAAATCATTATTTCTTGCAATAAATGAGGAAAATAAAGAAATGGTCTCACAAATTGAACTTTATTGCCATGTATGAAAGCGGCCAGAAAACCAATCCGGAAAATATAGACCGTTGTTTTTTGTCCGTTAATATGAGGGTAATTTGGTCTTTTAAGGTAAACCATATGGACCATTTATGTAATTTTGGCGGCGGTGGTGGTGGTGGTGATGATGGCAACCGGTGGGTGGCTTTATGGTATTGGGTGGATATTTTCTAATAAATAAAACATTAATTTAAAACCAAAAAGAGAAATATAAATTAATAAAAAAAAAAGGATTAGGAGTAAAAGAGTGATTTCGGTTTTCATCGTTGTCCTCAATGTGTTAAATCTGGTAAACCACATGGACCAATCGTGTAATTTTGTCTAATAATAATAATAATAATAATAATAATAATAATAATAATAATAATAATAATAATAATAATAATCAGGGACCATTTCTGCCAAAAGACTAAATACTAATAATATGTAACAAAAGGCGAGGGTTATGAAAAATTTAAACGAAAGTGAAAGGGTTGTTTGTGAACAAAAACATAAAGGTAAAGGGTGTAAGTAGTTTTTGAAAACCAACATAAGTTGGAGGACCAAAAGTGAAAAAAAAAATTGACAAAAAAGAGAAGCAAACACCAATCTTCCCTAACACTTACGAAGTTTATTATTCCTAACTTTCATATCTTTAATACATATTAATTTTGGTATTAATAAAAAAAATGACTCATTGTCCACCCATAATGGCTAACAACCTTTGAAATGTTTCAAAAATATGAAAATTCTTTTTTTTAATAGTAGGTTTTATGATTTTTCGAAAATCTCCCCCAAAATATATTTTTTTAGGGATGCACATTCGGGGTTGCGAAGTCATGTAGAGTCTTTGGCAAACTTAATTTTTTTTCTTTCTTGATGTTATAAAACTTTAGAAAGAATATAACCACCAAATAAAAACTTAATGGTGTCGGGACAACATTATTATCGGTATGCTTATGTGGAAGTTATTATCGGCGCTATACGCCCCCTCCCCTCCCCCGATTGGAATTATGTTGGTGACAAATGTCACACCCCCAAACTGAAACGGCGGAAACGTTCGAGGGTGGTTGACGTCACACGTAGTATCACAACAGTTGTATCATAGCAAGCATAGTAAACACAACCAAACATTGAATACATATATGAAAAAGGTTTACACTGTCTTAATACAAAGTTTTGTTCTTATCGAAAGTAGAAAAGAAAGACGTGACTCCAACGCGCCGACTTCTCCAAAAGTCCTGGAAGTACCTATTTACTAATTTCCTGAGAATACAAGCAGTTTCAAAGAATATCAGCATAAAGCTGGTGAGTTCATAAGCATTTAGTTTTTATGGAAAATGTTTCCTTGAATCCTTTTGAAAAGTGTTCCTCAAGAAAATCTTATATTTTCTTATGAAAAAACGTGTTTGAAAAACCACTCCTTCCATGACTTCCAGATTCATACAAGGTATGTACAATCCAAGGAGTCGTGGAATGAATATGAATATCCGTTAGTTACATGTAAAAACAATCCTGGTTATGAATAGCCGAGTTATCCCGGGAAAATACTATATTTTCCCTAAAAGTTGATGGTTGGTTATCCGTTCTAAACTGAGGTGTACAAGTATCTACCATACTTAGATCGTTAAACGTAGTTTTCTTTTAAAAACCCTGGTTACTCCCAGTGAGGTATATTAGCCCTATTTTATAAATAAAACTAATAAAAGAAAACGTGATGAACTAAATCCTGAAGGTACTATTAATACCCTACAGTAATGAAATCGATTATTACTTTGAGGTTAGTTCACTTGATTCATTATTACAAAAGTAAATCTCTGCTATCTAGGTTGTGAGTTTCATGACCATAACTGAGTGGATATGGCCCGCAACGACCAATATCCTTTATGAATTTGTCACCCGTAGACCTGCCGGTCCGACTATAGCTAGCAACAAGGTGCGGGATTGTCAGTCCCGTATAGATCTATACACAATAGTCACGCTCTCCCTACAAGAGACTCTGGTCACAAGTGCTAGTCCTACACTCTGTTTCTTGTGGTGAGTGTTACCAAGGACGTGTCTCCAACTTAGACTAACAAATTTACAAGTAATAATATAGAAAATCCTTTTGTGATTAACATGAATCCTTTATAAAACGATACATTTTGCTACATGATTCATAATTTCATTGCTCTAGTTTAGAAAACTGTTTCTACGAGTTGATTTATTAATCGTTTGGTAAAACTATTTTCCGTGTTAAAAGCATACTGAAAATATGATTATCTTAAACAAAATAATATATTTGAGCACAAGTTTCCTTGTACTTTTTCTTGTATTCCCCCCTGAAAACATGAAAACTCGGAAAAGCATAAGGGTATGAACTCACCTCGGGCGATTTGAATGAAAGATCGATACGGAATGCAGGATGTTCAAGTGAAGCCTTGAGCACGATTTGATCCTAAATAACATGTAATGACACATAAAGGAGTCAAATGAAGGTATTTATCTACTAAATGTGATGGAGAACCACTCTAATAACTTGGGACTACTTGCACTAAGTGCTAGAACCTTAAAGGATTGCATGAGGGAGGTGTATGGCCACCTTAAAGGTGTGTACGGCCATGGGTGTGTGGCCCTATGGGTGTGCGGCCATACACTCATGATAGAAGGTGCTTTTGAGGTGTTTTCAAGGTCCATACTTGCATCCATGAAGTGTTCTAGGTCTATACTCGATTGTAGTGCAAGTTAAGGGTCCTAGAAGTAGGTTTGTGGTCCTAGGGTGTGTGTGTGTGGTCGCACACGGGAGTGTGCTGCCGCAAAAGGGTGTGTGCGGTCGTACACCCTACATGATGATGTCCAAAAAGCCAATTCTATGATGCTGCAAGGCTATGGTCATGTCTAACTCGAAGATGGAAGTCCAACTCTCACTTTGGAGGGTCTTTTAGGAGTGTGAGGCCACCTTGTGTGGGTGTGCGGCCGCACTCCTTCAAGGAGATGAAGAACATGACGGGAATCAATGATCCTAGGCTTAGATTAACTGGTTCTTCAAGCACAACAAGCTAAGGGATGGATTACTCACGTTTTTGAAGTCTTGGGAGGGTTTATGGTTGAAGAAGCCTGAGAGAGAGAGAGAGAGAGAGAGAGAGAGGTTTGTAAGGCTGAGGAGAGGGAAATGAAGTGAAAATAAGCCTCATCTATATATAGATAATGGGCATGCGGCCATACACTCGGGTGTGCGGCCACACACTCATGTGTACGGCCATACACTCGGGTGTGCAGCCACACACTCATATGTGTGGCCACACACTCATTTTGATGGAGTGTTTGGCCTTTTCGCAACCCTAAATCTTAAACCAACCCATCCCTAATTCAAACTTTGGTTGTACTCAAGTTTAGAACGCTTAAATGAACCCTTAATTTGTGTTAGGAGTTAAAAGGAACGCGTTTAACTTCGATTAACTGACTAGATGTACCAGGTAGAAGTTTCGGGTTGTCATAACAGTTCATTGGAGGCACCCTTTCACCACTTAAAAATGGATTGTTTGAAGCTTGATGTTGGAGCGTACTTCTAATTTCTTTTTTTTTCCTTTTTTTAACAAATTACCACTATATATACACACATTTACCATTCAATTCACTCAAAATACAAACTTCATTACACAAAATGTCTTCCAACAACCCAAATGCTTTCAATTATTCAAACTCAAATACTCCCAAAGATCAGGAAATGAGGCACCTCAACCCCTAAGATCAAGAAGCAGCGAAAGCGGTCAAAGTGTCGATTGGGAAAAATATAATCTACAACAAAAATGAAATTTTAATCTTATTTTATTTTTTTTCTTGGTTTTCTAATGTAATTTGTAATTTCATGTTATTTTTTTTCTAGGTTTTCTAATGAAATTTATGTTTTGTTTTAATTAATATTAATGATTTTATTAAAAAAAATATATTTTTTAATTTAAAAAATGTTCATAGACAAAAACATCACCACACTCTAATCATAGGTAAAAAAATTATAGAAATATTAAATTCTTATGTGGCGCCTACGTGACATAGTATTTTCAGGTAAAAACATCATCACACTTTTTTGCATTACATATTTACACCTACTCCTAATCTTCCATATAAAAAAATGTTAGAGGGTGTTGATTTCATCTAAAAGTGACTTATTAACTTATTAACTTCTTGAAAAGTGAGTAAGTTAAAAAAAATGATTGAGTACATAAGAAGGCCTTTTAAAACAACTTTTTGTTAAATCTTTGAAAATTAGATTTTAAGAAGTCGGGATTTCTAACTTCTTGAAACAACTTATAACTTATTAGGTTTAAACAACTTTTTGTTAACTATTTGGTCCTTTTACATGTATAAGTTAAGTCAAACGTTTCAAAAAACCAACTTATTTACTTATTGACTTTTGTAACTATAAAAGCTAGTACGAACATTTTTTTTAAAACTCTTTTTCCCACCTTCATAAATCATAAGTCAATAAAAGCATTTTATCTAAAAGTCCCTTTTAACTTCAAAATGAAATCTCAAACACCCTCTTAAAACGGTGCTTATTTTTCTTTTTCATTTAGGAAGAAGCTAGGAAATTATCCTTTTCATATAGTCCTAATTTCAGTAATTTGTTTTGAGAACCATAATATAAAGTTGTTTCCGTTCAACGGATACATTTTATATGAGAACATAAAAGCCATTTTCATTTGTTTCATCAAATGGATATCATTTGATATGGGTTTTTAACCTAAAAAATAAGATAGTTAAGAATGGTAACCTGCTAAATTATAGGAATTATGTTACATTTTCATTTAGAAGGAACATGTCCTCCTCTTGCATTCATTGTTTTTAGTTTTTGTTGCTTTCACTTTTTGAAGTTCCTCTTCTAAAAAGATGTTGAATGAAACGATCACCTTGAAAGCAAGCTAAGCAATTGGTATTATGCATAAATGTTTCTTAATATGAAGTGGTTAGTTTGTATATTTGTAAATTGTAAAAGGTGTTATAAAGTGTGTTTCCTATTAATATTCAATCTCATTAATTGAACATTATATGTACATTAAGTACAACATAGGAAGGGTCGGGCCTATACAAGGTCGTATAGATACAATACATGGGCCTAGTACATATAAAGTACATTTAATACAATACATGTTAATATGTCCCCGCAATTTGAGGGGAAGTTTGACAAACATAAGATTATCGGCGCAAAACACAAATTATCCGAACATAGAGTGTTTGGTGGTCTGACACCCACCCAGTCAACATCAGAATACGTTGTGATAGACAAGGTTAGGGAGGCGTAAAGATGGAGACTATGATCAACTGTGCCACATATATAACGAAGAATGTGTTTTAGTGCATTAAGGTGTGGTTCTCATGGCTCATACATGTATAGACACACTTGTTGGACTGCGGATATGATATCAGTGTGACTGAAAGTCAACTATTGAAATTCCCCGACAAGGATATGATACATGGTAGAATGGGTAACAAGTTTACTAGTAGTAAGCAGTTTTTTGTCAGCTTTGAGTGGGTTTGGGTGGTGTTACAATTAAGCATGTATGTACACTCTAAAATATTCGTAGGATATTTCATCTGAGACAAGAAAATATTGTTATGATTTATAGTCACTAATTTACTGAGAAGGAAGTTTAGAAAACCAATATCCATAATTGAGAATTCTCAGCTAAGAGTCACCATAAGTCAAGCTTAAAGAGTCCAGGAGGAAGTGTTAAATATGGTGTCATCAATGTAAAAAAGTAAGTATACCAAATCATGATCGTGTTTGAACACAAAAAAGGATGAATCTGTTTTTTCAATGTACAAAATCAAGTGATATGGAAAGTGTTGCAACCATGCTCATGGTGTTTAAGACCGTAAAGTGACTTCTAGAGGCGGAAAACATGAGATGGTCGAGTTGTGTTAGGGAAACTTGTAAGTTGATGTATGTACAAGGTTTTCCAAAGATGTAGATTTAGGAATGCACTCTTTACATCTAGTTGATGTTCAATCCATTAGCGGGATACCATAAAACCGAGAACCGTGCATATAGTCGTAGGATTGACAGTCGAGCTAAAAGTTTAACTATAATCGATGGAAGGTTGTTGACTTCTACCATTAGCAACAAGTCATGCTTTGTACCAAATTAGTATCATGTTGGCATTATGTTTGTGTTTAAATAACCACATGTATCAAACAATGTTAACACCTCTAGGTTTATGAAAAGTACCCGGGTATTATTTTTAATAAAAACATTGTACTTGTCTAGCATATATTTTTGCCCATTAGGATTGTAAAGAGATATTATATGTGAACGAGGGATAAGAGATATGTGGGTCGTGTGGAGATTAAGATTTTGAACAAGTTTAGAGATGCCTTTATGGGAATGGGATGTCATAGGGTAGAAACAAGTAAGTTTAAGGGTAGAATGCCAAAGGTTGAAAAGGGAGAGGAATAAGGGTCAGTTGGGGTGGTAAGGGACTAAAATGGTATTTCACAGGTGGTTAAGGAAGAAGATAGGTGTTTGAAGAATTTGTAAATGAGAGAGTGGATGTGGAAGTGGTACGGTCACATTCGGAAGGATCTAGGAGGTGAAGTGTTTTAGGTATTGTGTTCAGCTCAATATTTAAGTCATAAAATGCATAGCAAGGAGGAGTCTTTAGAGACACTAACACATACAAGAAGACTAACTTATCGAAAATGACATGAAAAAGTAATATTTTTTTCTTTGTAGAGGTCGAAGAATGTATACATGCGATGATGAGACATATATTTTAGAAAGATTAGTGGGTTGGATTCTAGTTGTATTCTACAAGAGGTATATAGTTGAGGGTGGCAAAGGAATCCAAAAGTACAAAGGTAGGAGTATGATGATTTTTTGCTATAAAGGTTAGTAAATGTGATGGAATTTTGTATAGATTTTGATGGAATAATGTAACATCCGGGACTTAAAAGGTATTAATTATATTATTATAAGATTAATGAATTGAACTGGTTTAGGCTTGGACCATTGGATCCTTGTCATTGGGCTGAGAAGTGTCATATGCATGACGTACCATTCCATGTACTCTCGGTGTACTCATGAGATGAAGGCACAGATGCCATGCACGTATGCGCAGCGTATGTACACAGTCTCTAAAACCCTAAAATTTAGGGTTTGCACCCTATTTAAACAACTTATAATCTTCAAATCCCTTATCCTCTTAGCCTCCCTTGCCCTCTAAGTGCCCTACCCGGACCTAATCCTCTTGTTTGTATTTTGGAGCTTACTTTGAGTTTTTGGTGTAACTTTGGTGATTTTAAAAGAAGAAAGAGTTTGAAGAAGGAGCAAGGACTTGAAGAGAGCTTGTAGATCTAGGGGATTAGCACCATTTCTGACTCATTTGAGGTATCAAGATTCAAACTTGACCATTGCATGCTTAGTTATAGTGTTAGAGTTTTTTATGGGTTATTTTGACTCCATTATTGAGGTTACTTGTATCTTGATAGTTCCAGGCCATAAGAGCTATCCTTTTGAGCTCTTGGAAGCATTTAGAGTCATAAAAATCGGACTTTGATGGTTAAGCCACAACCATGCAAGTGTTTGATGATCACAAAGTTAGTTTAAGGACTTAATTCATGTTTTAACCCTGATCTATGCATGCAAATACATAAAGTTTGTAACTTTATGATTAGGATGTCTTAAAGGACATGGATCTATGTTTTAGACATTACTACTTAATGGATTAAGTCATAAAAGGGGTCATAAGGAAGTTGTCCAGTACGTTGGGCGTACACCCTGCTACGCTGCGCGTACTGGGTCAACTTCCCGCTTTTGGTCATGGCCAGCGTACGATGGGCGTACATGCCAGGTACGTCGTGCGTACTTATGCAGGGTGGCATATATGGATTTTTGGGCCTTAGAAGTTTGGGCCTCATGGCTTACTGTGGAATAAGGTCTCTAGGCCTAAATCTGAGATTGGTGGTATTGGGCCTTTTGGGCTATAATGAGCCATTCGAATTTATTTATTTTGGGCTAAGAATTTATTAGGCTTTCAATAAGGCCCATTTTCTGAATTGGGCCCAATTCAGAAAATTGGGCCATTGGTGGGCAACTTGTGGGTTTGGGAATACTATTTAGATTTGGGGCCTTTCATGTTATGTTGTAGGACCCTAGGCATTGGCCCAATTAGATCAGGGGTAAAATGGTCATTTTACCCTAAAAAGGATTATTAGTTTTTGATTAAGTGTTATTGTGGTAATGATAGCTCGGGGAGTCGTCAGAGCTAACGCTAGAGATTTATTACCGTGAGAGTCTGCATTCAACTTTGCGAGGAGAGTTACCTTCCTGTAGGAGTGGGTCGAAGGCACCAATGTTGGCCCAGTAGTAGTTGTTTATGGTAGATACGATTGTCTTCATGATAATTATTTGGTATGTCATTACCTATTATGATTTATGTGCTTATTTCTATGTATGTAGTAGTGATAGGGTGAAATAGTCCCCGTAACCGGTTGAAATAAACTGGAGGGTAGGTCAGGCACCTAGATATGTATGGCAGGGTAGGTCGAGCACCCATATATGCTTGACAGGGTAGGTCGGGCACCTAGATATGCCTGACAGGGTAGGCCGGACACCCAGATATGTCTGACAATGTATGATTATGTGGTATGATGACTAAGCTTTGTAATTACATTTTTCAGTTTTGGTTTCAGGTGCCTCTTCTTTGAAGGGAAAGGAGTCGACATGATTGCAACGCATCACACCATTATTCCGCACATGAGATTATTGGGAGATATAATCGGATGATATTTTATTGTGACATGTTTGATTATTGACATTTGGTTTTGTTATGGGAGGACACGATGAACGTTTTTAACACTAATGGTTTCTTTATTACTTATTTAAAAATGAAATTTTTGGCCTTAATTTTTGGGATGTTACAAATAATGTTTAAGAGGTGGGTAGTTTTGTAGAAAGATTCTACCTAATATGATGGTGGTAGATTGGTTTGGAATTGTAAAGTGTGAACAAAATTATATAATAAGTGATTCATGTGTTCTGAGTTTATATTTTAATTGTGGAGTTTTTGGGAAAGAAATACAAAAGTGGAGTTCGTGATGGTCAAATAAGGTATGAAGGTCATTGTTGTCAAACTCAACACCATGGTCACATTGAAAAACTTTGATTTCTTTTTTAAATTAGGTTTTGTAAAACACACGAAAGTGAAGAAATTTGGATAAACCATCGTATTTTAAATGAAGAGGATAAATCTACGTGTAATGTGTAAAATGGTCTAAAAGTGACATAATGTTTAAACCATTATTAATAGAGATATGTGAAGTCCACAAGTTAGAATGTATAACATCAAACAAAGAATTAACAATGATACTAGAACTAGAAAATTAAAGGCGAATATGTTTGCCAATTTGATATGCATGGTAACTAAAATCCAAATTTATTGAATTACATGAAATAAGTTTCGAAGAAACTAAAGACTATATCACTATAACACTTTATTCCCAGAATGAACAAATCTTAGGCGCCATGTGGTAGGATTTAAGGAAAGTAAAGCAAATTGATTTGACTTCCTCAGTGCTATCTTAACAAAGAAGAACTTGTTTGGTCTTAAATTCCTTCATAGAAAAATCGAACTACTCAAATTCAATTAAAACTTTGTTATCACAGGCGATTTAGCATACAAAAACAAGGTTTTGAATTATTTTTGGAGTGACAAGGACTTTGTTGAGGTGATGGGTATCATGAATTGTGGGAAAAATGTTATTACTCATGTTAGTAATGGGTATAATGGGAAAAATTACAATAAAGGATAGTCAGTACAACACAGTCATTAGAAACCAATCTTATGCTACTTGAGTCGTACTCGAGGCGTGAGCTAGTACTAGTGTCCATGAGCCACGAGGGTAAAGACATGTCTTGAAGTGTCATGTCATTGAAATCTCAGGGAAACTAAGTGACCTGCTTATTAGATTCTGCAGTGGTCCACTCCCATTGCTGCATTGGGCATGTTAAAGACATGAATGCCAAGGATGCAGTAAGCCAAAAACTTCTGCTGAGAGTGAGGTTGTCCAGCGGTTCGTTGGGGCCAATTTAACTACTGCAAGTGCGGAGGACCAGACCAGTTTGCCGGGGTGGTGATAATGTTGGTCTTATGTGATGGATGAATCTATCTACTAGGTGGGCCTTAATAGGTGTCATCAACTAGTAATATATAACAATAGTGGAGCAATAATTTGAAGGCAATGGTCCAATCATCGTATGTGTTAGTCAAGTTAGCGGTGACCATTGTTATTGTTATGGGACTAATTCTAAGACCTATTTCGAGGAGGATTGCCGCGATATCCACAATTGGTGGTGTTGGGATGTCCGACATGAAAAAATGCCAGAGAAGA
This sequence comes from Lactuca sativa, assembly GCF_002870075.4. Classification (NCBI taxonomy): domain Eukaryota; kingdom Viridiplantae; phylum Streptophyta; class Magnoliopsida; order Asterales; family Asteraceae; genus Lactuca; species Lactuca sativa. Next base: position 33,565,960 of record NC_056629.2, on the reverse strand, counting down.
GCGTGTATCACGAAGTGCACCTATTACTGGATAATGTTACTTAATGTGAGAGTCTTCTAGTAACTTCATTGCTCTCATTGGTTGGAATGATAGTAGTGGCTCTCAATGGTGAATTATTACTGCAACTTGGTCAAACTTGTCCCATAGACTGTTGATCATGTAGGTTATAAGATTAGGACTAGTTAGTTGATGTTGGCAAGTAGATTTGAGAGGGTCTTAATTAATGGGTTTTATAGGTTATCAAAAACATGTAAAATGGGAAATTTTAACTCTTAAGTTCACATGCAACCTATAAGGATCTATGTTTTCTCTAATTGATAGCAACATACAATGAACATTAAAAACCCTAAAGAAACCCTATGAATTTAAAAAATTACAAAAGTAGGGTTTACATACCTTAGAATTATTATAGCAAAAAATTCTTTTGATCCTTTCCTTTTCTTGTTCAGAAAGCTAGCACCAAAAGTTTAGTGTCTCTAATGGCTTGTAACCAAACCCTTGCAACTAGAAGGCAAGTGAACAGAGGAAACGGGATAACAAATTTGGATATTCTCTTGGGAGTAGGAGTGGACGGAAATGAGGCACCCAAGGGGTCCTATTTATAGCTAATAGGAAAACCCTAAAAAACCTAATTTGAAATATAATAATATTGTTTCAAATATGGTATTTATCTAGTTTCCTAATTATCTTGAAGGAATATTTTGGATCCTCTTTTGATCCCTTCAAAACAGTGGAAGGTTCTTGAATTCCCTTTTGTCCAACTATTAAACAATTGCAACTCAGTTCTTCTACTAATAATTAATCTAATTAATCCCAAAATTAATTCCAAATAATTTCTGATTAATTCTCAATTAATTAATATTATTTCTAATTGATATATTAATCATGTAATATATCAAAAAATCATTTATTACAATTTATTAATCATATACTAAATTAATAAATCAACTTCTCTCTCCAAATATCATTATGTTCAGTTATTAGTTATGAGGGCAACCAAAAAGGACTTTGTTTCTAATTGAAGTATATAGCAATTTAGTTATGAGCTTAGACACCTTAATCTAATAGTCTCCCACTTGGATAAGTCTATAACTACAATTCCAAGTATAACTTTGAACCAAACAACAAAGTGTGCTTTCTGAAGCAACTGCTGAACTCTGATTCAATTCAAACATTGGCCCTAAGATAAGTGATCAAATACTCTTTCGTTCTTCAAGATATCGTATGGACACGAGACATGGAACCTAGTCAATCTCATTGTCCAAAATTCTATTTCAAGATTTCTCGATTTATGATGGCATCATTAGACTACCAATTGAACACATCAATTCAGTCCTAGCTGGCCCAACACTATAATGTCAACACCAAATCACCGAGGAGCACAAAGATATCTTTTTTCCTTCTAACAAAAAAGGAACGGATAAGATTTGAATATATAACTGTGAACTTGACTCACCAAATCATACATGATACTACGTTTTGTAACATCATGTTACTGATGCGTTTTCACAACACCGTACAACCGATTTGTAAATCACAACTTATATATATTTGTTTGAAGAATAGAAGATATTATTGTCTTAGAATTACTCGTGGTTGAGTCCATGAAGTAATCTCTAAGCATGGGTTTATCCAATGCTCAAAATCTCTATTTTCAAAGTACTCATAAATATTGCAACAATCCCATGCTATATCTAATCTCTGTAGACAATCTACAATAGATTCATGAAAGTCTTAGATCACTAGTTACTTCTAAAAATATGAGCGACTGTAAAATTCCGAATAATCAAATTACTCAGGAAGCAAACATGCAAAGCGAAACATAAGAATAAATAATTGAAGAAGGCAATATTATACTCATAAATAATTCTCTATTATTCATTTACCAAAATAAATTAGATTTACTTTTGTTACAAAGTTCCAAACTATCAACTAACTACTAAAACTAATATCATCTCTAAAGCCAATGTTCCTAGTATGCTGGTTGTGCTTGACCCTACTCAGAGCCTTTGTCAAAGGATCTGCATGATTATCTTTTGATGATACTCGTTTCACCAGGAGATGAATTTCTTCAACCCTATGTCTCATGTAGTGGTACTTTTCTATCGATATTCTTAGACTTGCCATGGTCTTTGGGTTCTTTAGTCAAAGAAACCGTACCTTCCTTATCACATAACAATTTTATTAGCTCTTAAAGGGTCGAGACTACTCCGAGATATCTGATGAAGTTCTTCAACCAAGCTGTTCCATTTGATGTCTCACTCGCTGAGATGTACTCTGATTCACAAGAAGAATCAGCCACCGTTGACTGCTTGGAACTTTTCCAAGTCACCACTCCACTATTCAACAAGAAAACCCATCCAAATTGAGAACAAAAGTTATCACGACCTGTTTGAAAGTTGGTGTCACTATAACCACTCACTGTCAACGTATCACTGCCGCCAAGAACTAGTTTGGTTCTTCATAATTACTTGAGAATAGTCTTGACTGCTTTCCAATGGGCTTTGCCTGGATTTACCTGAAATCGACTAACCATGCTCAACGCATAAGTCACATCAGGGCAAGTACATGCCATATAATACATGATCGATCCTATAGCTGAAGCATATGGGATTCGACTCATGACATTTATTTCTTCCTCGGTACTGGGACTTTGAGTCTTACTCAATTTGACAGTATAATGAATGGGTAAATCCCCTTTCTTGGAGTTCTCTATATTAAAAATCTTCAATATTTTATACAAATATGTACTCTGGCTAAGACGAATAAAACAATTCTTTCAATCCCTAAAAATTCTTATCCCAAGAATATAGCTCGCTTCCCCTAGGTCCTTCATAGAGAAACACTTTTGAAGCCAAGACTTCACCTCCTACAAGGTTGGATAAGAGTTTGCTATAAGGAGTATGTCATCAACATACAACAATAGTAAAGTTACTATACTCCCACTAGCTTTGACATACACACATGAATGATCCTCAATCCTAGAGAATCTAAACTCTTTGACTTTCTCATGGAAGCAAAGATTCTAGTTGTGAGATGCTTGTTTCAATCCATAAATGGATTTCTCAATCTTAAACACACTATAAAGATACTTGGCATATAAAAAACCTTCTGGTGACCCATGTAGACATCCTCAGTTAACATCCCATTTAGGAAGGCGTCTTAACATCCATTTGACATACCTCATACTCATAAAAGGCAGCTATGGCAAACATAATCCTGATCGACTTGATCTTAGCCACTAGTGAGAAGGTCTCATCATAGTCAACCCCTTGGGTTTGAGTAATGCCCTTTGCAACCGGTCGAGCCTTGAATGTGTGTACCTTTTCATCCATGTTGGTCTTCTTCTTGAAGATCCATTTGCAACCTACTATCTTTTGACTAGGTTCATGATCAACCAAGTTCCACACTTGGTTATCATACATGGACTGGATCTCGCTATCCATCGTCTACTTCTATTTTGCATCCTTAGGGCCTGCCATCACTGTTGGATTAAGGTGTCTAAGATCATAACTAAATTGGTATATTACTTGAGTTAGAAGCAAATTCCTTTTTGGGTTTCCCTCACAACTAGTAACTGAATAGAATGACATTTGGAGAGAGAGGATAATTTTTTAGTTTATTATACGAATAATAAACCAATTGGAAATTGAAATAAATGATTAAGTAATATATTATATGATTAATATATTAATTGGAAATAGTAATGCTTAATTAATTAATCAGGATCAAGGTTGTCAAGATCGAGATCCTACCTAGGATTGTTTTTGAGTTTGCAAGATCGGGATCGAGATCCTAAGATCCCACAAAATAGAATATAATTTTAATTTATAATATTTAATCATGAAAAATATTTTAAACATTTAATTTTTCATTCAAAAGTTGTAAAAACTTTAAAATATTAGTCATAAGTCACAATAAAAAATGATAAACGGTAGATTGGTAAAGGGTAAAAGACATAAAGTGATAAAAAAAAATTCATTTGCGAAAAAAAAAATTAAAGAAAGGTAGGATCGGATCGGATCTCGATCCTACTATCCTACCTACGATCTATGGGTGAGCAAAAACCGCACCGTAACTAAAATTAACCGCAAAAATCGCATAAACTGCAACTCATAAGCCGCAACTGTAATAAAAACCGATGGTAAGGTTTTCTATTTTTCAAAAACCGCAAATTTGTGGTGCGGTGCAGTGCGGTTATTAATTTTCAAAAACCGCATCACACCGCATATATTATATACAATTTTTTATTAATTATTAATATATTAAATATTAAAAATAAGACAAGTTTCATGGATGAAAGATGGATAAAATACTCGAAAACAAAAGTGTTGGTTTTTTGTTATGTTTAACTTTGAAAAATGGTGAAATTAGACAATTTTAAGATATTTATTGTTAAAAACTATTGATTTGAAGTTTTATAAGATATTAGTTGTTTGTGATTTAAGATAATAGTCTTATACCTTATGATTTTTATTATTATTATAAGTAATATGTTTGAACTCTTAAAACTATTTGAAATCTAAACTATGGTTAAAAAAACACACAAAATAACCGCACCAAATCCATGCGGTTAATAACCACAACACAAAAAAAAAAAAAACCGCACCGCAAAAATAACCGCCTAACCGCATCGCAAAAATAACCGCACCAAGCGGTTTTGAAAATGGATTAACCACATTTGCCGTTAGTGGTGAGGTTTTAGCTAATAATCGCACCGAACTGCACCGCGCTCACTCCTACTACGATCCTACCCGAAATACGATCCTTTTACGATCCGGATCGTTTTTCATGCCTAGGATCGTAGGATCGTATGATCCTACGATCAGAATCGCGATTTTGATAACCATGATCAGGATTAATTTGGATTTAATTTTGGTTAGAATGAATCATGCAAGGATTCTTTGGTTTCCAAGGGTGCCTTAAGCAACTATAAATAAGACACTTGGCGTACCTATTTTTCGAGCACATGTTTTCTTCAAGAGAATAGCCAAATTTACTATCCCCTCTCATCCCTCATCTTGTTTTCTAGTTGCTAGGGTTTAGGTACAAGCGATTAGAGGCACTCAACTTTTGGTGCTAGCTTTCTGAAGTGCAAAGGAAGGAATCAAGAGGTTTATTTTCTATAATAAATCTTAAGGTATGTGAACCCTACTTTTGAAAATTTTCGAATTTTATAGGGTTTCTATAAGGTTCTTGATGTTCATTGTATGTTGCTATCAATTAGAGAAAACATAGATCCTTATAGGTTACATATGAACTTAAGTGTGAAGATTTTTCGCTTTACATGTTTTCATAACCTATAAAACCCATCAGTTGTATTAGAGCTAAGTTTTCTATTGATTGCACATGAGGTGAATTGATCGGGATTAAGGTTTATTGAAAATAAACATTATCCTCTTGCAATTTTCGACTTTTGCTAAGGTTTCTTGAAACACTTGTTTCCATGCCTTATTAATTAGAAGATTATGATTAAATTTGAATTATTTAGTTGATGTTTTAATTAAGATAGTTATTTAATTCATAAATGATTTAATTAATTTAATTAATTGTTTAATTAAAAGATAAATATTAAATCAAGTTGGTTTAAATTGATCAATTTAGATAATTAATATTTAAACCTTGTATTTAAAAAGGTCTTAAAATACACCTTATATATATATATATATATATATATATATATATATATATATATATATATATATATATATATATATATATATATCGTTAAAAGTTTAATTACTAAATGTATAAAAAAAATTCAGTTGAATCAATATTAGGCCTCATTCACAAAGTCATGCTATAAAGGGGGTATAAGGAAACAATCTATAAAATGACCATTGAATGGGTGTCTTTCTCACCCATCGCTCCTGTGTGGTGGAGGGTGGTTAGCCGAGCGGTTTCAATATGACATAATCTCATTAAAAGTATAATGATATAAATTATTAGAACATTTAAAAATCCCACTATAGTCACTTTAGGAAAAATGTGAAATATATATTGATCCATGAAGATGCACACCCTTCTTTATAAGTCGTTAGTGGAGCGTGCATGGATAACCAACACACTAATTTGGGACTATAAAGTTGAGATGAGGAAAAACTCAAAAATTATCATTATTGATGGAGCATGTGTGGTTTACCGACGCATCAGTTTGAGATGATAAATGACTTTGAGGTTGTCGAGTGGGTTTGCATGGTTATTCCCATCTTAATTGTGATCCTCGGCATCCCCGTCACTATTGGTAAGAGCATAATCTTAGATTAAACATGTCATTGATTAGATTCAATGGATCTCAAAATATCTAGGAGTTTCATATGATTGAAATTGGTGAAATGTTTCTACCTACCTAAAATAGTTTTGTAATATAACTACAGAATCCCTCTTTATATTACAAAATGAAAATACAGATCCTAGCCTTAATTTAAATTTGGGTTAATAATTAAGGATTAAAATCAACTAACTTGAGTTAACTCTTTTCACACTTTTAAATGTCTTATGAAGATAGAAATGAACTTCCTCATTTTTATGGAAATATTTTTCCTCAATCATCTGGAGATGGTCTTCCACATTCGAGTCACGGTGAAATTGTCTTCCCTTCCTTGTGTAATGGTGGAATTGGACATCATCATTATTCAACTCTTCCACGTCCTCCTCCACTGACTCTCCCAACGTCATATTTTCCTCAAGTTGAAAGATATGAAACAACTCAAATCCATATTGGCATGTAAATACGAAGATGAAATTTATATGTGTGTGCACGTTTTGAAAATGAAATCGTACATTGAAAAATTGGAGAAAATGGGTATCGTATTCCTAAAGGAGCAAGTCATTGCTTTGGTTCTTATCTCACTTCCTAAGTCATATGGTCAGTTCGTTGAGAACTTTCATATGAGGAATCTCAATGTGACCCTAATTAATCTGACTCATATATTGACGGTTGAGCAAAAATGCTTAACAACATAACTGAAGTAGAAATCCTCATAGGATTTAATCCCAAGGTTTCCATGGACATTGACAAAGGTAAAAATGGTGATCAAGAAACGATTTCTCTTCCCAATCGAAAGGGATTGTCCAAGTTCAAACTGTTTTATCGCATAGTAAAGAGAAAGGTTCGTTCTGAGATCATTCCTAATGTTGACCCCAATAAGTCCATTTGTTTCTACTGCCAATTGAAAGGAAATTGGAAACGAAGCTGTCCAAAGTACTTGAAAGATCTTAAAGATGGTAAAGTAAATTTATTTGACTTTACTTTAGGTACATCCACTCTCTTGCTCCACTATAAGTTCCTATTCTTAGAATCTTAATGAATGATGTGATGATCACATTTTGATGGTATTGCAGGATCTAAAAGAAATGAGGAAGCTTAAGCAAAAGTGAGCTAAATCTGATCATGGGAAATAAAGTATGGTTCGATGGCCAGAATTTGGAGCTACTACCAAGGAGTTAGGATAGTTTAATAGATTTCTATTACATTTCAGAGATGTCTAGAAATATAGTTTTTCATTTTATGCATTGTAAGGAAAAGTTCCAATTTTCTTCTAGAAATAAAACAAAGTTTTAGTTTATGAAGTTGCCTTAATTTTCCTTGCAATGGAACTAATGAAAGTCTTGGTTATGTTTCTAATAATAGCAACATTAATAATGGATATTGATTCTTCTAGAACGTGCTTGTGGTACTATCATAACTGACCAAGTGAAAAGAAATCTCATCACCAAGTTTCAATTGGATAAAAACTTGGAGTCATACAATTCTAATTGCATGATGCATGAGACTCTTGTTCATTGGAAAATTATGATTACTTTGTTGTTCAGATGTTTATGTGATGTAAGTGAAGGACTAATGGATCTAGTATATGTTGATATGGACTCTTCAGATCGAGTACAACGGACAATAACTCTATTCATCATGATTTACTGATGCTTCAAAAAATATGAGTATGTTTATAAGATTAAACATAATTCTAATACTTTTTAAAGGGTTCAAAGAGTAAGAAATCAAATAGAAGAATCTATTAGGCATGAAGATAAAATATTCTTCAATCTGAAAAAAAAAGGAGAGTGCATTAGTATCGTGTTTTATGACCATCTTAGTAATTTTGGAATTATATCATAATTAATCCTCAAAAAACATCTTTGTGCAATTGTATAACTGAGAATAGGCATCAAACATTTTTGGAAATGGTTCGATGATATATGAGTCATACTTTATTCCAGTCAAGTTTTAGAGTCATGCTCTAGTAACTATGAATCGTATCTTGAAACTTATTTAAAACTAAGAAGGTTGATAACACATCGTAATATGTGGAGTAATAATGCTTTTCTTACTCTAGCACATTTAGAACCAGAGTTGTGATGTTTTCGTTGGTTGAGAAACAAAAGACAAACTGAGTCATATTCTATGAAATGTTTTCTTGGTGGGAATACACACGAACTTTTGAATATTTGTTTTAGCTCATCAAGGAATGTTCCTTGAGAAAAAACTTATATGTCAAGAAGTTAGTAGGATTCGTATTGATCTTGAGAGTTGCAAGAGTCAACCGATAATGAACCTTTTAGTTATCACTAGCACGCGACCTGAGGTTGATAACATGTTGTGTTGACACGTTATGATTTTTGTGCACATCCAATTAAGTTGGAAATGATTATAAATTCTATGTTCTTCATTTAAATGCAAAAGCAAAGCACATTGGTTAGTGAAAGTAAACTGGTCAGCATGGGTGAGTCGCTAACAATATGGAAGCACTGGTAAGCCCTTGTGCTGTCAGAAGGCAAGAAATTTGAATCAACGAAGTTCGGTCCATGAAGGAAAACTGAGTTTGAACTTGGTTTGACCTAAACCTTGTCTTATGACTGTAGGTGGGAAATGATAGATTCACATGGATAGGAATGTATACACCTTGTATTCTAAGTGGCAAAGGTTTTGCTCTAATTCATGTTAATGATTATGAGGAAACACTTTCGCTAATAGATTCTAAAGATCTATAAAGATCAATATGGATATTGGTTGTGTTAATTTCATTCTCAAATTCACAATATGATTACAACATCCCTCTTCATATTTCGAATTTCGAGGAATGGCAAGGAATCGTCTGAATCTTCTTGAGATATATCTATCAAGTCTTGAAAGGTTTAAACACACACATATGCTATCCAACTATGGTTTATAGCTTAATAAGTCTAGTTAGAGACTTGTCAAATCATCGCGTAATAGATATATGCACTTATGTAGGAAAGCTTTCCATAACTGCCTTTTGTGACTATGATGTATGGCAAATGGACGTTAAAATTGCTTTCTTAAATAGGAAGTTAACTGAGGACATCTACATGAGTCAGCGAGATGGTTTTGTACATGTCAAGTACCCTTATAGAGTGTGTAAGCTTGAAAAATCCATTTATGGATTGAAACAAGCATCTCACAGTTGGACTCTTTGCTTCCTTGAGAAAGTAAAAGATTTTGGATTCTCTAGGAGTAAGGATGAGTCCTATGTACATGCTAAAGCTAATAGGAGCATATTTTTTGTGTTGGTATTGGATGTTGACAATACTATTCATAGGGAAAATGTCTCCAATTTGCAAACTGTAAAGTTTAGAATTGATTCGCTATGGTGGACTTAAGGGAGAGGGCACTCGTACTTCCTTTAGAGTCTAAAGGTTTAGATTGAATGGTTTAATAGAACTTACTCAAAGAAATATATGAATATCATGCTGGAGTATTTCAATCGGGAGATTCAGCATATGGAAATATTATAGTAAGAGATTAAACAGATATCAAGTCTTTATGTAGGACATAATAAATCGAGTCCCATATGCTTCAGATATAGGATCGATCACAAGTGGTATAATGTTCGTTTATTTTAAAATTTTCAATTTCCTTTAGAATTGTGTGAAAAGGATTAGAATTTTGTGTGACTAAAGTTGTTAGAAAACTGTCAAGAACATCATGAGGTTTTACCAAAAATTGGTTGCTTTTGGACAGTTGGAAGTATGATATTATTGGTAAGGACCATAGGGAGATGTTTCGGATTGAGATGATTATGGGTCAAAATTGATGGCCATATGGAAATGTTTCCATAATGGAAGATGCTTGTAGAATCTACATGTGAGTTGGAAACTTTAATGCAAGAGAAGTGTTCAAGGAGTGTGTTGAGTATTTTAGTGTTGCGTCTTTTGGGCCTTTTGTTTAGTGTTCTGTGTATCCGGGTTGGGCCTGTCCACCCATGATTAATGATTAGGGTTTTACTATTTAAGGTGCATGCATGCATTGTGTATTATTTAATCGTGTCATTGCAAACCGTACACACCTCTACAATAGTAGTTCTTTATCGAGCTCTTTTGAGGTTGTAATTTATAATCATTCGACACATTCTTGATTCATATTATGTTTTTGATTGGTTTTACTTGTTTGAATCTAATCAATCATTAGAGTTTTCAATTCATCAATTGGTATCAGAGCATGAGACTGTGTAATCTATACACATTTCTTCTATTGAAAGAGTTTTTAGGGTTTCCACTATTATTGGATCTGGTTCAGCCATCATCATTATTGTCAACGTTGATCTTTGATCTTGATATTACTCAAACACCATTTAGTTTACACATCTGATTCATACAGGTTTTATCGATCTCTAAGCATGATAGACGATTCATATGTTAACTCAATAAATCTTTCAAGCAGCATTGGATCTACAACCAGAATTCCCATTCTTTTTCCCAATGATTATGAAGTGTGGACGTTGCATTTTGAAGACTACGTCCTTGGGCTTGAAGACAATGGCTATTTGATTTGGGAAGCCATTACTGTCCAGAAATCTACTCATACAGGAACAAGAAGAGAAATCAAAACTAAAGCTGACTATAACAAGCTTCTTCTTGATGTTAAAGACGTATCACAATACGAGAAGGATAGGTTGATAAGTAATGTTAAAGCAATGAGAATCATTAGGTTTGCTCTGCCACCAGAAACTTTTCATTTGGTTAGTTCATACGACACAACAAAAGCCATTTGGGATAGGCTTAAAGACCTGTATTCAACTCATGTTGATCTTGAGCATTCCACTCAGACATTATTGCTTTCTAAATTTGGAGCATTTGTACAAAATCCTAAAGAGAGTCTGGATCAAACTTTCAATCGCTATAATCATCTTCCCAGTAGGATGATAAAGCACAAGATTGGACATGAACTAATCAAGCAAAAGGTCATGTTCATGAACAGGCTGAGATCTGAATGGAATGTTGTCGTTTCGACTGTAAAAGCGCATGAGCAGTTCAAGAACTACATGTTGGTGAAGCTAGTTACAATACTGAGGTCACATGAAGATGAAGTGATGAAATAAGGGAAGGTAGTTTCTAGGATGGGATCACTGGCCCTCGTTGTGAAGGGTAAAAAGGTTGTAGATGGTGATGGTTCAGAGTCTGATCTCTTCGATTGTGAACTTTATAAGGAGGAATTCGCTTTGATGGTACCTAATACAAAGAGATTCGCAAATAACAAGAACTGAAACTGGAAGGGCAGTCACATATCTGAAAAGGTAAAGGAGAAGAGTGCGAATAAATCTCAGAAAGAAGAAGTGAAGAAGGATAAAAAGCTTATGGGGGACTCTGGCTATAATTGTAATTACTGTCATGGAAAAAAACCATATGGCCAAGAAGTGCATGCTGAGAAGATTAAACGAGAAGAAGGAGGGAGAGGATGATGAAGCTTATTATTTTTGAAAGTTGGAGGAGATCAAAAACAAGAAGAATGTTGATAACACTATGCCTGCTTTGATTGTGCAGGAAAACGAAGTTGAAGATGAGTTTGGCAGAGTCAAGGTCTGGTCGACTGACTCTGAAGATGAAGAGGTTCGAAGACCGGCTCATGGAAGGAGTTTCGTAGCGAAGGATGAAGGTTCGCAGCTCCATGGAAGGTGTTTGATGGTTACAAGTGAAGTGTCAGAGATGAGAGGCTAAGCAACTGATGGGGGTGTGGCAACGATAGCTGTTTCGATGCGAAATCTGTTCCTGAGCAAATAAGTGAGTGCAAGTAGGTGATCAACAAGGTAAAATCCATTCTCGAATCTTTAAATATACTCGTGTCTAGATATGAAACTGAATTGAACGACTTAAAATACACATTTTCAATTTTCAGTGATTTCTTAAAGCAAACTCGCTTAACAAACTCTAACTTAACCGATCAACTCGGCAGGGTTTCGTCAAAGAGTAAAGAGAGACGTATGTGGATTGAAAAGTTGGACTATGATTTATCTAGGTCTAGGGATGAGTCTATTTATTTGCAGAGAGATCATTTAGGTCTTTTAAAACAGCGTAACATTTTCTGTTTGTTTGCCAAAAAGCTTTATTTTAATATTACTCAGTTGCATTTAAATTGTGAGATTGGAAAAAAAAATTCACAAGATAATTTTGCCCTTTCTTGAGTTGAAAGAGGACGAAATCGATGTAGAGTGTTACAGGTGCGAATCCATCGTCTCATCAGACGAAGCTTCAGATGCATACAGAGTAGGACTGGACAAAAATGAATGTTTCATAAAGTCCAAAGATCACAAAAACATGCTTAAACAAATTTTAGATGAAAAGGACAAAAAGCACATTAAATCCGAAACAGTGCAGAAGTTTGACTCATTATGCACCAAGTTAAATGTAGAAAATAAACTTGATGTTGAAAACGTTTCTGAATTCGACGATGAAAGTGATATGAGTGAAATCTCTGTAGAGGATGAGGTTGACTGCTCTGAGTTAGTTAAAAACGAACCTGTACCTAGGAAAATCCTAATTTCTGAATATTCAGTTGGGTTCCCACGTGTTTCTGAAAACAAATCTAAAGTTTTAAAAGCAAAATCAACTATTTTCCCAAAAGTTCAAACTATTCCTAACCAAGTATTTACAACTAACGAACTGAACAAAAATCAAACAGTTGAATTAACGTCCATGGTCGAAGATGATAACAAAGATGGCAATGACGAGTTCATCTAGTCTGCTCCAATCGACAATGCAGATGAAACCAAAGGTCTATTAAAAATGACCTCGTGGAAAACGAAGAGCCGATACATAGCAGAACCCCTAAACAAAGTCAATTCAAGCTATGAAAAGGGTAGTCCAAGTGGGACTAATAACGTTCCAAATGACACATCGTCATTTTGGATCGAAACCCCAACCAGAAAGCTAAAACCTAGGGCCAGTATTCACAAATCCTCTGAGCAGTTTGCAGCTCAAAAACACAAAAGGAACTCTAGATACAAAAAAAAAATCTCAAGGAAAGGAAGCAGTTCTAGCAGTCTTTGAATCCCAACTTCGTTCATAGAGAAAAAGTCAATCCAAATGTTAAAGTCTCTTCATCCACAAAGCCTAAGAATTTTCAACAAAATCATGCTCCACTAATCTCGAATCAAAAAGTTTTTCAAAAACCATCTATTCCAAATCGTGCGAAACCTGAGCAGAAACCCAAATCTCACTTCTCTCCTGATAAGAATGTTTCGCATTCTGCCAAGACTTCACGTGATGTCAAAGGCAAAGGAAAGATAGTTTCGTAGCCTAAAATTCCTCTCAAAAGATCTGAAGCTAATCCTAAGATAGTTGATAAAAAGATTGTTAAACAAAAAATCCAAAATAAACAAAAGAATCTATCCTCCAAGGATAAGAACTCAAAAGACAATAGGATTACTGTTTTTCAAATCACAAAGAAAGATAAAACAACCTTAATAAAACAAACTTTTCTAGTTGATCCTGCTATTTATTTTTGTGAAAAAATCTTGAGGGCCTAAACAACTTTGGGTTCCTAAATCTGCTTAACTTTCGCAGGTAATATGTGACGAGCAGTTTGACTATGAATAGTGCATCGACAGTGGCTGCTCGCGTCACATGACAGGTAGGAAGTAGGAAATGCGAGAGTTCAGAGCACTAAAGGATGTAGGAAGAATCAAATATGATGACTATTCACTTGGTGAAATCAAAGGTTGTGGGATGATTACCAATGGAGAGTTTTCAATTCACAAGGTCGCATATGTGGAAGGACTGCAACACATCCTCATTAGTGTTTCGCAGTTGGTAGTGGGGACAGGACTGAAAGTTTCAAATGACGACAAAGGATTGGAGATAATCGAAAAGAAGTCCAAAACTGTGCTCCTGATATCAAAAAGAAAATGCGAAATGTATCCGCTGAATTTGAATCCCATCAAAAGGAAGCTGACAATTTGCTTACTTGCGAAAGCTTCAACTAATGATAGTTGGCTATGGCACAGGAGACTCTCGCATCACAATTTTAAAGATATCAACAAGCTTGTTCTTGGTGATCATGTGCGAGGATTACCACTCCTGAAATTTGACAAAGAACATATTTGTGCAGCCTGCGAAATGGGAAAACAGAGTAGGAAGAGTCATCCAACGAATGTGTACACGAAAGTCTTTGAACCACTTGAACTCTTGCATATAGATCTTTGTGGTACTTCTACAATTGAAAGCATTGGTGGTAATAGATATATTCTTGTAATTGTAGATGATTTTTCCAAATTCACTTGGGTGCATTTTCTTATACAAAAATCAGAAGCCACTCCTAAGCTCAAGGACTTCATCAAGCAGATAGAGCTTCAACTACGAAAGCTGGTTCATAATGTTCGCGGTAACTCACAATTTTTTAGCTCCTTATACTCCTCAACAAAATGGGGTAGTCGAAAGACGAAACCGCTCGTTGTGCAAAGCTGCAAGAACCATGCTGTCTTTCGCAAATATGCCACTTTACTTCTGGGCGGAAACGATTGGAACTGCTTGCTTTACCAAGACCGATCCATCCTCAATAAGTGATTCTTTGTCACCCCATAGGAAATTATAAATAATCGAAAACCTAATGTCAAGTTTTTCCATGTTTTTGGTTCTGGGTGCTTTCTCTTTAACTCGAAGGAACAAAGGAACAAATTCGATGTGAAGGCTGACGAATGTATCCTTTATTCTCTAACTTCTAAAGCATACCGAGTTCTCAACAAAATATCCAAAAGGATTGAAGAAACTACTATGTTACCTTCAATGATAATTACATGAAGAAGTTTCAGAAGAATGACAGTCCAACACAGGGTATCTTCCCTAAACCGAATCCTGCCACCATCCCACTCTCCAACCTTTATGAGGAGTTCCTAAACTTATTCGATGAGCCAGAAAAGGAAATCTCCTCAGAATCTAAAGCAGCAGATGACAAGGAAGACGAATTGTAGAAAAACATTGACAATGCTTCTAAAGAATTGGAACAGGAACACACCACTACGAAAGATCCTAAAGTTCCACTTCAATCTACAGATGTGAATGTTACATCGCAGGGGGAGGGTTCTACTTCAAACTCCTCATTTGATACACCTGTTCAGGGGGAGAACGAAACCCTTGAAGTCATATTAGAGCCACCTTTCCAGGGGGAGAATTTGAATTTAGAAGATGATATTCATACATCATTCGAGGGGGAGAATGGAAACGTGAATGATGATTCAGATGTACAATCAGAGTTTGAAGAAGTGAATGTAGAATTGGATCCAACATATGATCAAAATTATCCTCCATTGGCTAAATGGACCAAAGATCATCCAAAAACTCAAGTCATAGGAGATTCGTCTTCAGGCGTTCTTACGAGAGCTCAACAAAAGGCGAAGCGAACTGCACTATTCTCTAAAGTGGAATTTTGCATGTTCAATTTGTTTATGTCCAAAATTTAACCTAAGAACATTCAAAGTGCTCTTGATCACTCTGATTTGGTGCAAGAAATGCAGGAGGAGCTCAATGAATTCGAACAAAACAAGGTCTGGAGACTTATTCCCACTCCAAAGGATGCATCCGTTGTTGGTCTTAAATGGGTAATTCGCAACAAGAAGGACAAGGAAGACAATGTGATAAGAAATAAGGCATGACTCGTAGTAAAGGGATATTGTCAGGAAGCAGGCATCGACTATGAAGAAACCTTCACACCCGATGCAAGGTTAGAATCTATTTGCATCTTTCTGGCATACGCAACACACAAGAACTTTGAAGTTTATTAGATGGACGTCAAGTGTGCATACCTAAATGGGGAAATCGAAGAAACAGTGTATGTTAAGCAACCACCAATGTTCATAAACAAAAAGTATCCTAACCACTATTACATTCTGGACAAGGCAGTTTACGGTCTAAAGCAAGTTCCAAGGGCCTGGTATAAAACACTAACTCGTTTTCTAAAACAGGCTAAATTTAAACAAGGATCAGTCGACCCAACCTTCTTTCGCAAGAAAGATGGTGACGATCATCCATATTTATGTTGACGACATCATATTCGGATCTACTAACCCCAACTTAACAGTTGAATTCTGAAAGTTGATGGAAACTAAATTTGAGATTAGCTCCATGGGTCCAATTAACTTTTTTTAGGCTTGAATATAAGACAGATTCAAGAAGGTATCTTTATCAATCAATAGGATTATACAAAGACCTTACTCTCCAAGTTTGGAATGGTGGGAGATTCAAAAGTGAAGGTTATAATGACATTCAAAATGAAACTAATACCTTCTCTGGATAAACCAACTGCTGATATGACTCTTTATCGTCATATGATAAGGTCATTGATGTATCTAACTGATAGTCGTCCAGATATCATGTTTTCTGTTTGCTATTGTGAGAGGTTTCAAGCTAATCATCGCAAATCCCACATGAAAACTATTAATAACATCTTCAGGTATCTCAAGCGAACATCCTCATTAGGAATATGGTACCCCTCTGGTTCAGGTTTCTTTTTTCAAGCGTTTTCGGATCCTGATCTTGGAGGTTGCGGTCCAGATAGCAAAAGTACAACTGGAGGATGCCAATTTCTTGATGGAAAACTCGTCAGTTGGAAGTCTAAAAAGCAAACTTACGTCTACCTATCGACTGCTGAAGCAGAGTACATAGCCGTTGCATCTTGCACTTCACAAGTTATTTAGATTCAGAGTCAACTTCGTGACTATCGCATCAACATGAAACAAATCCCCTTATATTGCGATTCTGAAAGCGCCATTCGCATTTGTCACAACCCAGTGCAAACATTCCAATATGAAACACATTGCACTCAGGTATCACTTCATCAAAGATCATGTGGAAGATGGAAACGTCGAGATACACTTTGTAAAATCCACTGATCAGTTAGCCAACATCTTCACGAAAGCCTTACCTGAAAAATCATTCAATCGCATTCTTCAAGGCTTAGGAATGATCGCAGCTGAATTTGTTTCGAAACCACCTTCGCAGTTATAAATTTTGATTGGCCTGCGAATTGGTGCGAACGCTCGCAGTGACCCACAATCATCTTTTTGTCTTGCGAATCGGTGCAAACGCTCGCAGTAACTTGCAACCAGCTATTCACACCGTGGATTGGTGTGAATGCTCGCAGTGACTCGTAGTAGACTGTTCATTCGTGGTTTGGAACTGTTCATATCCTTTGTATATTTTCTTTATTACTTTTATTTCTTTCTGTTTTTATTTATTTTTCTTTTTCAGAAATATCAAAAAATCCAAAAATATTTTATTTCTTTCTGTTTTCTTTTAAATCAAAAATCCAAAAATATTTTATTTCTTTCTGTTTTTATTTCTTTTTTCAGAAAAACAAAAATACAAAAATATTTTCTTTATTTCATCATTTATTTTTGTCATAAAATTATAAAATACCAAATATTAGCTAACTGAGCAAGCTTTTAAGGCAAATATCTTGGTGATCTCAATTACGAATGATGGGGCAGGTATAAATTTCGAAACTTTGCACTAGTTAAGTGTCCCTAGAAGCATATTGATGCATGTCGACCAAAGCCTCAAAGACTTTCTATGTAAAAGCCTTAATGATTCCATAACACCAATTGTTTCTTCCCAATAAGGCTGTTTATTCACATAAGTCAAGAGCTACCTGACTCTTCTCACATCAAGTTAAAAGTTACCTACTTTGTTACTTTTGCATAGCAGAGGTATAGTCTTTCTTTGAAACCACAAAATACCATTTCTCCATCAACTTTCTCATTCATAAATGTAACCCTTCAGACTCTCAGAAGTTACCGTTGAGGTTTATGGTTACAACCAATTCTGTGTTCATGATCTTAAATTCGTTATAACCACGAATTGAGTGAAACCCAAAATCTAACACATATATATGAATTAACGGTGAACAATATACATGTTCTAGATATTTCACCTTGGAATTAACGAATTTCCACTTTCGTGGTCAGTACCAGGAAATCTTTTTTTCTTTGTGTGTGATCTTAACGAGACGTTTTAGACCTAAGAAATTTCTTCCCAATAGAACCAGTTTTTATTTTTTATTTTTTGTGATTTCTATACTTATCCTAGTCACTTAAAATAATTCCAAAGCATACTTGTTTTTATGGATACACTGGTCAGACAAGTACTTCATCAAACATTCGGACTTATATCAAGTTTCGTAGTTTGGTTGAAGATCAAACCACCCTTAAAGCATAATCAAAATATTCCTTTCACAGTTTCTCAACAAACTTGTGATCGTAATTCAACGGGAAACTACACAGACACTTTGGAGTCTCTCTTGACTCCAAAGGAAGAGATCGTTGCCCGTGATCCACTGCTTTGTGTCTTTATAAGACATCACTAATATCCCACAAAATTTTGATTTATTTCGTTATCTTTGGCACACTCTCGCACGAAGATCCTTGTGATTTTCCAAAGTCTGGTTCGTGGCACTTATATTTTCTTTTAGTTTTTTAGCCATGTTGATGATCATTCACTGCGAAAGTTCATAAATGAATCTACTGCAAAAGTGCGTATCTGATGCAGCATCTTAATGGATAAGATTGGGCGCGCGAATTTGAAACGACGTTTATTTCACGCCGCCTGACACATGTCACAGCTGTCAGTCATGCCTTTTTAGGCGCCTTTTCAGTAACCGATGCAAACAATCGATGGATTTCTCTCACCTAGTACTCCGTATAAAAGGATTTCGACGCTTCATTAATTAATTACTACTCTCAAAAAGCAAAGAAATCCTTCGACGATTATTCTCTACTGTTCATCGTCTTCTTCATCAAGCTTCAATGGCAGCTTCATCAGAGACACCTTTAGTAGAAGAAAACGTGGCCCAATCCTCAAACCTCAACCTGAAAGAAAATCAAAACTTGATTCTTGATCTTGACCCAACGAAATATGAAGTTTTTCTCCAACCAATCGTCGAGTGCCTGAGGTATTCTCCGCTCATCATAGCGCTTACCAAGTCTGAAATCGTTCCTCTGACAATTGAGAGAAAGATAATGGATGCTCTTTTTGTAATGACAAAAAAGGTGAATGTCTTAACAGTTAATCTAGAGCAGGCGGAAAAACGAATCATTGAACTGCTGTCCGAAAGGGCCGTTATGAAAATTTATGTAGCAAAAGTGAATGCACTGCTTTCGGACATCATTGAGACTCGCGACTCGATGATCATGATAACAGTCAAGAAGCATCTCTCTGAAAAACTCAGACCAGTGTTCGCAATGCTCAATCGCCTGGTAAGTGTTCCGAAATAAAGCTCAATTCTGAAACAAGGGGGAGAAGAAGTGAAACAATCCAAGAAGGAAAACCCAAAGCCTTCGGTCAAACCCACTGTCAAGCCAAAAAGTGAAACAGAACCAAAAGGCAAAGAGAAGCTATTCGGTGAAGAACTAGTAGATGGTAATAGTGAAGATGAAGAGCCTGACGAACACAAGCTGAAAAGAAGAAAAGATTGTGAGGCTCAGATGGATGAGCATCAAAGAATCATTCGTGAGGCTAAAGATAAAGAAAAAGTCAAACGTGAAGCTCAGCCCACGTTGGAAAGCTGAAAGCACTTGTTTCCAGTATGGAACCTGAAGCAAATTTTGAGTGAAATTGTTGATATGTCGAGTCAGTATTGCTTGGATCCAGTTGTGTTATTCAATCTTCAAAATACACAAGATTCACAGTTAGACCTTTCGATAACTCCGAAAGCCATCAGGTTTCGCAACTTTGTGAAAGTTGCGAATGCCCCAGCAACAAATTGTGGTGCAGACCACTTGCTTTTCTCGTTCTACCTTAAGCATATGAAGCCGCAGTATGAGACTTGGAGTGCAAGCAAAATTACGGCTGTGAAGGTCACTGGTCTACATGAAACCGATAGCTTCCCAAATGCAAAATTCATGGTTGCTAGAGGTTCAACGAGTCAGATGCATGAGTTTACTCTTGTCGATCTTCCATGTCTGAATCCTTATGGATGGATCATGTTGTATAACTTATTGTTGAGGGATGGACAGAAATATGAGCCCGTTGTTGCTCACCTTAAGCAAATGATAATTTCGTATATTCATGAGGTTAGCCAAATGGATGTTGAGATTGCTGCGAAGGAAGCCAAGTGTACTCCCTAAAGATAATCCTAATGGTTTCGACAAAATTAAACTTGGGAAAGTACAAAAGGATGGATGGTGTGTAGCTTTTCACTTGAACGAGCGAACTGATGCAGACTTTCACAAAGTTTGTTTCTTTCTCGACAACAAACACTTATTCTCCACTTCGTGTCAGGAGTATATTTTGGACTTCGTCAACTAGCACAAGGATAACAACAAAGGTGACAAGAAGTGCTTTTTTAGATATGATTCAATAGTATCTTTAAGTTCACAAGGTTCTGCTGGGCGTAATTCCGAAAGTATTTGAAGTGCAGAAGCGATCTCAGCAGTGAAGGACTCTCGTCTCAATCGACGCAAAGGGGGAGATTGTTGAGTATTTTAGTGTTGCGTCTTTTGGGCCTTTTGTTTAGTGTTTTGTGTATCCGGGTTGGGCCTATCCACCCATGATTAATGATTATGGTTTTACTATTTAAGGTGCATTCATGCATCGTGTATTGTTTAATCGTGTCATTGTAAACCATACACACCTCTACAGTAGCAGTTCTTTATCGAGCTCTTTTGAGGTTGTGATTTATAATCATTCGACACATTCTTGATTCATATTATGTTTTAGATTGCTTTTACTTGTTTGAATCTAATCGATCATTAGAGTTTTCAACTCATCAGAGTGTACCTTGAATTTGAGACTTCATAAAAATGGAATTGTTTCTAGTAACAAGTTCTAGTGGAACAGTCTTTAATTTCAAAGGCTCAGTCTCTATGACTTTAGAACCTTGACACCACAGAATAAAAAAACCATGTAAAGTTAGAATTCCACTACATCTTAGATAGTGATAAGAATTTAGAATTGTGAAATGAGCATCATTGGAGTAATGTCCAGTTGATTTGTTCATAAAGGGAGGACATTCGAGAGGCATAGTATGCATGTTCATAAAATGGCATAACTAATGTTATCTAATTCAAGTGCTTAGTTGATTACTCGAAACAATATACAATGAATAAATTTGTAATTGTTATGGTGATTAAATAATATGGATTTATTTATTTATATATAATGGGTATAATACCATAGTTAATTAATTTGTTATTGTGTTTCACTTTGCATGTTTTACTTTCTGAATAATTTTATTATTCAAATTCCATAATAGCTCATACTTTTGGAAGTAAGTAGTGATTTAAGATTGTCAAGAATCGATTGTATATCTTCTATGTAGATTAGGCATTGCATGGGACTGTTGCAATATTCATGAGTAATTTGAAAATAGGGATTTTGAGTATTGGATAAACCCATGCTTAGATTTTACTTCATGGATTCAATCACAAGTAATTCTAAGACAATAATACATTATATTCTTCAAACGGAGATATATAATTTGTGATTTACAAATCAGTTGTACATTGTTGTTACGGAACCAAATCAATGACATCATGTTATAAAACATAGTATCATGTATGATTTGGTAACTAAATGTCATAGTTATATAGTCAAAGTTTATTCATTACTTTTTCCCTAATGTGAAAAATGATATCTTTGGGCCCCTCAGTGATTTGATGTTGACATTATAGTGTTGGGCCCATCCAGGACTAAATTGATGTGTTCAATTGATAGTCTAATGACGTCATCACAAATCGGGAAATTGGGAAAAAAATTGGACAATGAGAATGATTAGATTCCTGCCTCATGTTCATCCGATATCTTGTAGAATGAAGAAATATCTGATCGCTTATCTTAGGGCCAATGTTTGATTTGAATCAGAGTTCGGAAGTTGCTTTGGAAAGCACTGTTTGCTGTTTGGTTCAAGGTTATACTTGTAGTTATAGTTATAGACTTATCCTAGTAGGAGACTGTTGGATTAAGGTGTCTAAGCTCATAACTAAATTGATATATACTTGAATTAGAAGCAAAGTCCTTTTTGGGTTGCCCTCATAACTACTAACTGAATAAAATGACATTTTGAGAGAGAGAAAGCGAGAGAGAGAGAGAGAGAGATAGAGAGAGAGACGATAATTTGTTAGTTTATCATACGAATAATAAACTAACTGGAAATTTAATTAAACATTTTTTTAATATTATATGATTAATATATTAATTGGAAATAGTAATGATTAATTAATTAATCAGAATTAATATGGATTTAATTTTGGGTTAATTAGAATTAATCATTCAATGACTCTTTGGTTTCCAAGGGCACCTTAAGAAACTATCAATAGGACACTTGGGGTACCTATTTTCGGGCACTTGTTTTCTTCAAAAGAACAGTCGAATTTACTATCCCTTCTCCTCTCTCTCCTTTTTTCTTCTAGTTGCTAGGGTTTGGGTACAATCCATTAGAGACACTAAACTTTTGGTGCTACTTTTTGAAGTGAAAATGAAGGAATAAAAAGGTTTATTTGCTATAATAAATCTAAAGGTATGTAAACCCTACTTTTGCAATTTAAAATATTCATAGGGTTTGTCTAGGGTTCTTGATGTTTATTGTATGTTGCTATCAATTATAGAAAACATAGATACTTATAGGTTGCATGTGAACTTAAGTGTTAAGATTTTCCACTTTACATGTTTTGATAACCTATAAAACCCATCAATAGCTTCCTTGTAGTTAGCAGGTTTATCGAAATTCACCAATGTTCTATCACTGACAAACGTGTATCCATATGCAGTAATATGAAAACCATAGAAATCAAGTGGCATGCTAACCCTATTGGACCGATGAAGAGGTAACGATTTTTCAATGAGCTCAATAGGCCTCTCATCCTCTGGTTGAGAGCTCGCGTCATTTAAGTATCCTTCATTGGATGACTCTACAATTTATTCAAAATCAATAGTACTCCCACTATCCTCTTTGAATATGAGCTCTATCTCACGAAAGACTCCTCTTCTAGCTACAAAGACCAAGTTCTCACTAGGTCTGTAGAACAACATCCAAAGGAATTTTGTGGGTTGCCAATGAAAATACACTTCTCGTCTCTGGTCTCAAGTTTTTCATGAGTTTCTCGTCTCACGAGAGCTTCATAACCCCAGACCTTCATATGTGCGAGCGATGTTACTTTCTCTGTCCACATTTCTTGAGGTGCTTTGGAAATCTTCTTAGTAGGAATAAGATTTAGTATATAGGTGGCTATCTCTAAGGCATACCCCTATAAATATATTGGAAGCGAAGATCAACTCATCATGGAATGAACCATATCAAGCAAGGTTCGATTACACCTCGTAGTCGCACCATTAAGTTGTGGTGTTCTGGTAGGAGTCAATTGTGAAAACAATTCCTCATTCCTTTAGATAGTTGTGGACTTCGATACTAAATGTAACGTCCCAAAAATTATGAGGTAAAAGTTTCATTTTTAATTCAAACAAAACATTAATTATCTATAAACCAAACATTCATTATCCTTTTCTACATATTCAAAAGTACTTTATAGGAAAAACAGTTATCAGAGTACAATCCCAAAATCATCATGATGCAGACACATGGGTGGATGGGATGCGATCAAGCCGGGATCTTTCCTTTTCAAACTGGAAGTACCTGAAACATAAATTGAAAACCGTAAGCACAAAGCTTAGTGAGTTCCCCAAAATACTACATACTAAACAATCATACTGCCAGGCATATTTGGGTGTTGGCCTACCCCTTCACTCTATTTCAATTGGATACTGCCAAGCATATTTGGATGTTGGCCTACCCCTTTGGTCTATTTCAACCGGATGTTGCCAAGAATATTTGGGTGTTGGCCTATTCCTTCAACCTATTTCAACCGGATGTCGGGTCTATTTCACCCCCATCTACTACTACATAATATTATAACATCAATCAAAGAGTCATCAAGCAAATACAGATAGAACTGACAATTATCACAAAGATAATCATATCACTATAACATAAACTAGTGGGTTGGCCTTGGTGCCTTCGACCCACGGCTACTGCAAAGGAAAACCCACCTCAAACCGCTGATAATCCACTAATTGATCGGGTCGCTGAACCAGATAACCTCGCACCAACTAACAATATATACAACCCTAATTAATAATTAACCCGATAACTCAAAATCTGAGGCCCAATCCATAATCCAACTTCTTAAAGGGTAAAAGACCATTTTAACCTTTTCTTACTTAGCCCAAAACCAAAATCCAACCCATTAGCACAAAAAGACCAAATCTCTAAATGACAATCCAAAGCCCAATATGGCCCAAAAACATCATGAGACCAATACTAACAAAGCCCACAGACTATCCATGGCCCAAAGTCAGAAGTCCAATGGCGCAACAAGACCTAAACCTTAAAAGGTCCAAAATCAACTTGTTGGGGGAGTACGTCCCACGTACACATCCTCGAAGCACGAAGTACAAGTAATCGATACAAAATTCAGCACTACGTTGAGCGTAGGGGTGCAAATGAGCCAAGCTACTCATGAGCTACTTGAGATCAAATCGTTAAAAGCTCGACTCAAGATCGATTTTAAACGAGCCCGAGTCGAGCTCGAGCTTAATATTAGGCTTGTTTATTAAACCAGCTCGAGCTCGAGCCTACATATATATAATAAAAAATATTTTATTTTATATATTAAAATTAATAATAATTTAATAAATACCATTTTTAGGAAATTAGAGTATACCGTATACGAGCCGAGCCCAAACCGAGCCTGAGCCCGTACAATTCTTAACGAACCGATCTCGAGCTTTGTACCACAAGGCTCGAAACGAGCCGAGCTTGAGATCGAGCCTATAAATATTTAAACGTGCCGAGCCCGAGCCTGGTCAGGCTCGAGCTCGGCTCGGCTCGTTTGCAACCCTAGTTGAGCGTACCTCCACATACGCTCAACGTACTCGACAGGGATCCAAAAATCAACAATAAGATCTTAATGGTTAACATAATGACTTCCAAACTTAGATATGATCCTAATGAGATGTCTTAACATGTAAAGTTGGTAACTTTACTCCTTTTTCATGGCTTAATGGGACCAAAACCTTAATACAAACCACAATAACTACCCAAACTCATGCATTGTCCAACACAACTCATAAAGATGACATTTTTATGAACAAGGGACCTCCTAAAAGTCAAGATCCAGCATACAAAGCTCTTGGAGTAGCCCATACTCATGAGGATGACTCAAAAGACCAAAATGAACCCAAAATACTCTTTAAACTAGATCTAACACCTAGAGTGATAAATATAGAAACTTTATACCTCTAGAAGATAGACCAAAGTGCACAAGGCTGTATGCAAAAGCTCTACGTAATCCACACTTTTCCAAGAAGATCCTTCTTCTTCAAAGATCACCAAAATGCACGAAATACCACCAAAAGCTCAAAACCCACTCAAATGGTGGCTAGGGTTTTGTTTCTAGGGTTTAGAGGGATGGAGGCTAAAGATAATAGGGTTTGGTGTTGAGTTAAGGAGCTTAAATAAGGTCCAAGATGTTAAATCAGGGTTTGGGTCTGACTGGAGTACGTCCTGCGTACTTCTGGTACGCCCAAAGTACTCCTATGTATGCCCAGCGTACTAGGCTTAACACTAGTATGCCCATCATACTCTTATGTATGCCCCACATACTAGGTTTAACCCTAATACCACCAAACCTCCAAAGGCCATAACTTCCTCGTTCTAAGTCCAATTTCAATGATCTTTATATCCATGGAAAGTTAACGAGAAGCACTACGCTTCTATCAACTCATCCTTGCCTTAAAACGTCCTAAAAAAATCCAACATTCATAAAAGCCCGAACTAACACTTTACCGAAATACCCCATGGCTCCACAACATAAACCGAACACCTAGATCATCTAAAATACATTACCCATACCCAAATGGGTCAAAATCTCTCTTTCCCAAAGGCCCTAAGACTTATGATAACCGATCTTCAGGTCACAACCTCAAATTAGGAAACGATTCAGAACAGGGTGTTACACTAAGATACTCTCTTCCTCTGTCAGATTGAAGCATCTTTATCTTCCTACCCAATTGATTCTCGACCTCGTGCTTAAACTCTTTGAACCTTTAAAAAGTTTCTGATTTATGTTTAATCAAGTAGATTTACCCATATCTGCTATAATCATCCGTAAATGTCATATAGTATCGATTGGCATCCCTTGTAGCATATCTGAAGGGCTCACACACATCCATATGAATAAGGTCCAACAATATTTCACCTCTTTCACATGTTCCAGTGAAAAGTGATTTTTTTCATCTTACCCAAAAGACAAGACTCGCATTCATCATCTGACATTAAGTAAAATGATTCCAACACTCCATCCTTTTGGATTTGGTTGGTGAATTTCTTGTTAATGTGCCCAAGATGACAATGCTACAAGCATGTTTTGTCTATACCATTAGACGAATCAATATAGAATACACTATTGCCTAAGTTATCAACACACATCACAGTTTCATACACACCATTACAAGGCAAATTTGGAACATAAAAACTCCATTTTTATAAACCACAATCGAACCATTGTAATTATCAAATGAATATCAAAAACCTTGTCTAAACAATACATGAAATGAAATAATGTTTCTTGTCCTTTTTCATGAATAACATTAATTAATCAAATCAAACCTAACCCCACTATCAAGCACAAGACCATATGTCCTAATCTTGGTAACAGGTGAAGAATGCCTATTCCCCATGATCAGGTTCAACTTTCCATGCTCCAATTCCTTATTTTCATTTTTCCCATACATATAAGAACAAATGTGAAAACAACATCCTGTTTGAAGGACACAAGAATGAGAAAGTTGTGTGTTATTGATTTGAATAGTTTGTGTACCTGATGAGGAGCCAGATGTATTGCTCTTCCTCTCCTTTTACTCTTGAAGGTACTTTGGGTAACATCTTCTTCAATGCCCTTTGTCGCAACAATGAAAACAAGTGGCCTCCTTTGGATCACTAACAGTAGGAACATCAAAGTTAGGCTTTTGTCTTTAACCCACTGCTAGACACTCCAGCATGGGACTTGAACTTCTAGTTTGATTGAGAGTTTTCTTTCCTCTTATTTCTTCTATTTTGATCAAAGGCCAGAACATGAGCACTTATCGTAGAAGAGACATGATTTTTCTTCATTCCCGATTCAGTTGTTTGCAACAAGTTGTGGAGTTGGGTCAATGTCATCTTTGTGTTGTTCAAATGACAAGTCGATATGAATTGATCATAACTAGGAGGCAGAGAGTTAAGGACCATATCAATGGCCAACTCTTGGTCAAACGACACATTAAGATTTTCCAACCGTTCCACGTACCTTGGCATCCTTTGCACATGAGCGCAAACAAAGTCTATTTCCTTCAAATTGCATGACACGAGAGACTTGACCACTTCATAGCGTTCTTGTCTCTCTTTCTTGTGAAAGTTTCCAACAAGATCAAGGCTCATTTCATATGGCTAGTAGTCCTTGTAGGTCTTTTGGAGTTCTGGCGCCATGGTAGCAACCATGATGCAAGCGGCCTTAGTGGCGTCATCATGATGTTTGTTATTGAAAGCGATTTCATCAGGAGGAGTAGTCGTTTCGTCGATTTAACAAAAGGCTTCTCGAGAACATACTTTTTATTCTCATATCGAAGAGTTATTAATAGATGCCATTTTATGCATCTTTAGGGTAGTTATTAGCATTTAGCATCATATTTTACACATTTTCACGTCATTCATTTAAATAATGTTCAACTCATGTTTAGCGTTATATTCTCATACTGATCATGTTTTTTTGTCGTTTTCAGATAATTTGAGTGGATCAGTACTTTGGGTGCACAATGGAGCTTATTTGGAGTTGGAACTGAAGAAGGATGTTGAGGAATGACTTGGATTGCTTAAACTGAAGAATTACAACCGAATCGCAACAAAAAGACAAAAATGTGATCGTATTTTTGTACTTCTGTGATCGCATAAACATGTCGAGGTTTTGCTTGGTCGAAAATATAAGTCTAGAAGAAAAATGAAAAAAATACGATCACATTTTCCTATATCCATGATCACATTTTTATGTCGAGATTCCAAAAAGTCAAAAATAGAAACGTACCTCATTAACCGACAATTTTGGAAGATTTAGCCAAAAAATGTGATCACATTTTCTGATAAATGTGATCGCACTTTATGATAAATACGATCGCATTTTCTGATAAATGCAATTGTGGATTTGTTTTTCTTATTCTAGAAGTTTCTGACTTGCATATTGGTGTGATATATTGGAGAGGATCGGGTTGGAACTGCAGGGGAGATCCGTGCAGGTATCTTCTCCTGTTATCACAGTGCAAAAGAGAGAGATGACTGTTAGTCGACGCCCAGGAGGAGTTCCCGGACGAAGCTTCGACGATCAAGTTAGTATGAGATCTGAGTGAGCATATAATAGATCACAGGAAAAATAGAATTTTGTCCCCTTCTTCGTGAGGAAGAAGGGTCCTTTTATAACTGTTTGAGAAGCGTGTCACTCAACTGATTCTATTGATAATTCCCTCATGAGGTGCGACATGGCGGACCCATATTGGAGGTTCCTGTTGGATTAGGTGTCTAAGTTCATAACTATAATTGGTATTTACTTGACCCGAGAGTAGCATGGTCCATTTGGGTTGCATGGCACCAGAACAATTTGTAAGGATGGACATTTTGATAAGAGGATGTTCATGATTTATTAATATATTATAAGTTTTAATATATTAATATGAAATTATATTATTTAATTAGTATTGATCAAGAATTAATTTGGAATTAATTTTGTGAACAAAAGAGACTAATTAAGTATAAGGGGTTGATTTGGTAAAATCATTCATTCTTATGGTGTGGGCCAATGCTCCATGATTCCTTAGGTTGGGCTAAACCGATGTGACAACCCATGGATGATCCATGGAGGTTTAAACCCATGGAACCTAATGAATATGGAAGGTCATGCACATTAGGGTTTACATGGTGTAACCCTAGTTTTGCCACACTATATAAGAAACTGATTAGTTCCTAAAATTGGCACCCTAGTGTTCTTGGAATACCTATAGCCGATTTTAGAGTACAAGTATTCTCTCTCAAGTCCTCCATTATTGGTGGTGTTGTGTGATTCCATCTGAGGTGTAACACTTGGGGTACTAAGTTCTTAAAGGCCAAACACAACAAGTTATACAAGCCACAACCAAGATGTAACTCTATAACTCAATTTTATGTTGTTTATATCGTTTTGTATGATAGTTGTAGGCTTAATGATTTGGAAACAATATTTCACGTATAATTAGAGAAAACATAGATCCAAAGCATTTAGGGTTGTATGTCCACCATAGGATGTTGGAGTATACCAAAACCCTTCAGTGGTATCAGAGCCTAGGATTGTTTTGTATTATATTTGATGCAAATATATTTTTCAAAGTTAAAAATTTGATTTTCTGCATTCTGGACAGTGAACATGCCGAGTCCACTAGGTGACTCGCCGAGTCCACTCAAAAAAGGTCCAACTTGATGACTCCAGTTCATGTACTCGCCAAGTTGGTGCTCCAGTGGGCAGATTTTCGACTTTTTTTTGGCTTGTTTTGGATTACAATCATTACCGAAAAATGTTTTAGTTCATAAAATCTGATTTTTTTGATATTAAAATGATTATTCTCATCCAAATAAAAGATAATTTTCAAAGTTTCATGATTTGTATTAGTTTATATGATTAGGCTAATTTCTTGAAACTTGTTTGATATGAATTATCTTAACTTATGAGTTTCATTAGATCATTGACAAATTGTTTGATTTTGTTAGTTACAATTTTTGATCTAAATGTTTTTGTTGAAATCCATAATTCAAATTTCATTTTATCCTTCTAATTTTCAAAAATTAGGATTAGGGTAACCAAGTTTCAATTGTTCAAATTTTAAGGCATTTAAAATAACAAGATAAGGATTTTAGAAACCCTAGTCAAATTTCGAAAATAAGGAATGGTGGCTAAGGTTTCAAAAAATGTAAGGTCCGAAACGGATCTTACCAGTGATCAAATAACAATCACAATCAATTAACAATAAAGAACAAGTAGAATTAAGAATGAAAACAAGCTTGCACACGCTTTTCTATTAGGAATAACGTCTGGTACAACTTGTGGTTAAAGCAGCCATGAACTCTGAGGCATCAACAACAGACAAAAGACCTAGCACACCTCTATAGATACTGGACCTGGGCCGGCCTTGGGTTTACGGCCGTAAACAGGCTTACGGCCATAAACTCATTGTTGGGCCTTAAACTACACACAATCTACCAAAAGCTATAAATTGACTCAAAAGAACCTATTACATAGAAAGCCTAGACCAAACCACTAATTAGACCCTTCAATCTCCCCCTTGGTTTGGTGCTAGCTTGAAGTCAATATTTGTCCACCATCATCACATCATCTAGCCCCATAGCTCCATTCCACATCCGCTTGTTGATAATCTAAGCAACCATAGTGGTGTATTCTTTCGCGGCTGACTCAAATATCTCCTCAGCAACCCTGATCTGATAATGGCTTAAGTGATGAATGTCCCATTTTCTAAACTGAAACAAATCCCTTCTATCATACAAGCGAATGCATCCCTCTTTTAGCTTGATGACAATAGATCTTGTGGTTTCATCAAATACCCAGTAGAGCATAGAGCTTAAGGATCCATCCGGGTAATCTTGAAGCACGAGAATTTGTTTGACCTGATTTGTAGCAGGCTACATCACCACCTGGAGTGGATAACCAGTTTTGGGATCAATAACATCAAGATACTGCTTTAGCATAGATTCAGCAGTCTGCATGGATGGAAAACCTTTCTTTACTTGATCTTCCAGAAAGTGTTTGAAGTTAGTCGCTTGCTGATTATCCGTCGGATTTGAAAAGGGAGATTGAGACAACTCTGAGAGATCCACCCTGGTCCAAGAGTTAAAATCGTGACAGTCTTTATAGAGCTCCGTATTGCCGCTCTTTCTGTGAACAATCCACATTTTTAGGGGATCATGAAAACCCCAAGACATGATTCCTGACCGATCACCATACATGTCTCTAAACCTTGTGGCTTCGAGATCCGTAATAGTGATTGTGGATGGATTTCCTGGTGCATTCTTGTCGGAACTCCTATTGAACAAGAGTTTTCCCTTCACGACGGCTTTGGCTTGTTGATCTCGAATAATCTCTGCAACATGAGGGGCATGCGCAGGCTCTTCTACAAAACGATTCACCACACGAGAAGTCTGAGCAGTTGGCACAACAATAGGATGAGCCTGAGAGTGAAGATCGATTCTATGCTCATCTGCAGATGTCTTATACTGATCATCAAAGTCTTCTTCAAGCTTCTTCTTGAGATTTAAGTAGCTGGAGGTCAAAAGATTGAAATTATCTTGGAGCTCAGAGATTTTCCTGGACTTGATTGCTTCATCTTCTTGGAGATCAGAAACTTGAATCTTCAAATTCGTATTCTCATTCAAGAGATCTTCAACTCGAATGCTGAACACAATGTTTTTCTGATCCAACACATTCACTCTTTTCTGGAGTTCATCGATCACGGATTCATCTTCTCTTGGCTGACCTTCACTAAAAGCAATTCCTTTGCCCTTAGAAGAAGGTGCAGCAGCTTGTTCTGAGCAAGATGTTGGGCCAAACGCACAGAGGTTGCATCAAGATCAGTTCTTGGAGGAGAGAATCCTGGTGGAATAGAGGAACCACTGACTTCAAGGAATGTGCTAGGGCCTTCATGAAAAGGTTTTGTAGTTACAATAGCAGGAGTGGTAGTTGGAGTGAATGGCAAGCCCTAATGCCCGAACTTAGGATCTCGTCGTCTTCTTTTGGACGGAGGCTGCGAAGTCTGGTCTGTTGAGAAATCACCCTGAAGTGGCTCAGATGTAGGTGAAGCAACGCCAAGGGGAGGAATCCCTAACACTGTCACCATTGGAATTGTAGAGACAGGCACTTGTTCTGTAGTTATGGGGTTGATTCGAGAGCATCTTCTGAATCCCTACTCTCCATTGTCGTGTGAGCAACATCACTGAGATTATCTAGCAGTGAGTTGAGGTTGACGTTTGACAGAAAATCATCATTAGTTCCAAAATTAGTTGGAATCTCATCTCTGTCGAAACCTGTGAGATCAAGGTCTTCAAATTGATTAGGCTTAGCAATGTTCTTAGAAGACCCTTCATTGTAATCTCCTTCCACTTGAACATTTTGTAGGTCATGCTCCTCTGCAACTGACACAGCAGGAGCAGCAGTCTCTTCTCCTTCTTGATCCGACACGATGATCACATCTCCTTCTGAGATTACATTTTCTGACGAAGTGTGCTTCGATAAAATCTTATCCGAAGATCCATGTGACTCGGTGGCTTCGTTCGGTTCAGCAAATCGTCCGAACTTAACCAAAGGATACAGCCCTTGAAAGACCACCTTCCCCTTGCGGTTTTGCTTAATGAGCCCGATTGTGTGAGGGACCAAAGACTTCATGTCAAGTGTTTCTCCATCCTTTACTAAGTTGGGAAATTGCTTATTGATGAAGAGCTGAACGAATCGAGGTTACATTAGGAAAGTATCCCGAGTAGTGGCATTAATGTTAACCACAAACTCGTCCAGGATAAACCTAGAAAAGTTGAAGCCGATCCCCGCAGCGAGAGAAACAATAGCGCCAATGTTTCTCAGGGATATCTCATCAGCACCGGACCTTCTGCCGGAGATGCAGCTCACGAACACGTGGGCTAGAAATCTCCAATAGGGCGGCAGAAGTTTCTTCATTGTTGGCGGAGAATCACCCTCGTACCCTATCTTCCTTAATATTCTTTGAGCATCTTCAATACCAATCTCCGTGGGAAAGCTCGGAAGGTTGTTGATCAGCAGGGTCTCTCTCATAAAAGTCTCATCGATAACAATCTTGCATCCCTGAACGATCGCATTCACAGTCACAGATCCATCATCGTCCCTTGTCATTTTGGTAGTTTGCCAGAATTCCCGAATGATTTTCTGGTAGACAATCGTGTTCATAGTGATGGCAGAGGCCAGACAGCATTCTCGTAATCCGTGAATCATCGATTTGAAGTCCCCATGGGCCAATGGAGGATCAGTGAGAACCATAGCCAGGTTGTGCATATCCGCAAATTTTAAAGCTGCCATTTTATCTGCACTAAAACACACCAAGTAAGACAAGAGAGAAACTTGATCAAATAATGTTTTAAATAATTTAATTTTGAGCCCAAGAGTGAATTATTAATTTAAAAAAAAATTATGGTTAGTGAGGAGTTTACTGTCAACGACTGGTTTACGGTCAACGGGAGTTTACGGCCGTAATCTCGTGACCGCAAGCCTGTGGCCGCAAACTGAGTTTATAGTCGTAAGCTCCTTACGGCCGTAAGCTTGGGCCGTAAACTCCGACACATCCTTTTTCGTCGATTTCAAGCTCAAAAAACGGTTAATCACTGAAAGAAACACATATTCACGGTCGAAATCATGATACCTTTGAAGCTATCGGAGCAATTTCACTAAAAAAACACATAAAAAAATCGAGGAGGGAGAGAGGAGAGGTGTTTGCGGCTGAAATCAGAGAAATGAGGATGATTCCGGCTGTAAACTCCTTAAATACCCAAGAACCCATTACCTGTTGGCCACACAGTGTAAGACACAGTCCAAGTTTTTCAAAAATAAAAAAAAACAAAACAAATCCTTTTTAGGATTAGGATTAAAATTAAAACTAAAGTTAACAAAAAATAAAATTAAATAAAATTAATCTACAAAATTTAAAATAAATTAAAAATAATCGTTAAATTTTAACAGTTACTTACATAAAAATAAAATTAAAATTAAAAACTAAAAATAAAAATAAAGTAACATCAAATAAAATTTACAAGTTAAAAAATTTAATTACTGAGAATAAATTTGTGATGCTGAGATCAAAGTTGTTGGATAACCCTATTCCACTTTTCGGTACCCTTATTTTCACAGCTTCGTCTGATCGATCGCCAGTATTGTGGTCCACTTAAGCACGAAACATTTGTGACATAATTTTGGACAATTTACCAATAACATGACATTTTTAGCCCTTATTCTTAAATAAATTTCTTAGGGACCACTTAGCTGACGACAACCAGGGATATTGTTGTCCACCTAAATTGAACAGCGAGATCTACAGATAATTTGTATGTGTTCAATTTTAATTGTACTAGAACGTGTTTCCCACTTCCTGATATGCTCCAACCATCAAGGACTTTCAGAATACTCCTTACACCGGGTGAGCAGACAATTATTAAGAGAGAAGATAGATTTAGAATGCATATGTTTTACATCCAGGTCGGATCTCTTCCAATCACGCAAAGGATGAAACATATGACTAACTGAAGTTTTTTTAGAGGGATTGAGAAGACAATGGTTCATATACTGTGTACCAGGTCGGATTTTGAGTCATGCAAAGGAGACGGTATATGGCTAACAGATAGAAAGAATTGCATAGAGAGAAGATGCAGAGAGATAGAATTGCATATGTTACAGTCCAAGTCGGATCTCTCGATCACGCATAGGATGCAACATATGGCTAACAGACAGAGAGAAAGAAAATAACTTTCTACAGACCTAATTTATCGGAATTCCCCAGTCACCCCATCAAACCAAAATTAAGGGCAGAATCCTCACATCGAGGAAAAGTTAATCCACAGTTCTAGATACAGGTTCATTTAATGTGACTGGTAGATTCTCATGTATATCTCCCTGCTCAACTTATCCGAGTGTAGTATTGTCAGGCTAAACGGATTTAACTAGGTCAATGTTTGTCAAGTCCTTGAATTTCTTAAGTTTTAACTCTTCCTAGTCAAGTCCATTTAAAATCTTTCGTCCCTACCAGCACATCGAGCACAGAGCGTAGACAATTCAATTTAGGTACATTATGCAGATTCAGATTACCCGTTATCACTTGGTAATTTCATTTCCCGTCACAACATCTACAAACAAAAATTAACAACAATTTTTTTTTTAATTTTCTGGATTTTTATTGTTTTTGGATTTTTGAAGTTTTTATTGTTTTTGGAATTTTGATTATTTCTCCCCCTAATTTGTGCATGGGTGAGAATAAGAATAAAAGAAAATAAAATGCGCAAATTTAAATTAACCTACCTACAAAAACAAAAACAATTTTAAAAATTAAGAAGAATTAAGAAAAAAAATAAAACGGAAAAACTTAATCCTCAAAACGAATCATTTTCAGAAATCCCACAAGCACATCGAAACGAGCTTTGTTAAAAGACTTAGTGAACAGATCTGCCACATTATTAGCAGTGGGAACCTGTTCTAGCCGGATTAAAGAATGTTCATAACAATCTCTGATGAAATGAATTTTAATGTCGATGTGCTTGGTTTTAGAGTGTTGGACTAGATTTTTGGCAATTTGAATTGCAGGCTCATTATCACAGTAAATGGCGGTTTCTAAATAATTCAAACCGTAGTCCAACAGCTGATGTTGGATCCAGATAACTTGAGTGCAACAAGCAGATGCAGCAACGTATTCCACCTCCGCTGTTGAGGTTGAGACAGTGTGTCGCTTCTTGCACTGCCATGACACTAGTCTCTCACCAAGATATTGACACCCTCCTGAAGTAGATTTCCCGTCAAGCTCACAGCCTCCATAATTACTGTCAGCAAAAGCATATAAATCAAATTCAGAATTCTTCGGATACCAAAGACCCAATTTTGGGCTACCTTTGATATACCGAAAAATTCTTTTGACAGCAATAAGATGTGAAAGTTTAGGATTAGCCTGATAACGTGCGCATTGACTAACTGCAAACATGATGTCAGGTCAGCTTGCAGTAAGATACATCAACGATCCAATCATCGATCTGTAGTGTGTCTGATCTATGGATTCGCCATCAGGATCTGGAGTCAGAAGGGGTCCTTCAGCCATTGGCGTCGATGCAGATTTAGCATCGTCAAACCCGAACTTCTCAAGAATATCCTCCACATACTTGGCTTGATGTAGCAGGATTCCGGTTGAATTTTGTTTGACCTGAAGCCCAAAAAACATGTTCATTTCCCCCAATGAACTCATTTCGAACCTCTTTTTCATTACACCTTCAAATTCCTTGCAAAGCTGCGGACTGGTCGACCCAAAGATAATGTCGTCAACATAGATTTGAACCAGAATCTGATCACTACCAACATGCTTGATAAACAAAGTTTGATCGATAGTGCCACGAGAGTAACCATGCTCGAGCAAGTGCTTTGTAAGAGTCGCGTACCACACTCGAGGAGCTTGATGTAACCCATACAATGCCTTGTCTAACTTGTAGACATGATTTGGAAACTTCGAGTCAACGAACCCAAGAGGCTAATCAACGTAGATTTCTTCCTTCACCTTGCCATACAAGAAGGCAGTCTTGACGTCCATTTGATAAACGGTGAAGTTCATGTAAGAGGCATATGCAAGGAAGATACGAATAGCCTCCAAGCGAGCCACTGGAGCATAAACTTCAGTGTAATAAAGACCCACGACTTGTCGAAACCTGCGAACCACCAATCTAGCTTTATTTCGCACTATAACCCCTGAATTATCCTGCTTGTTTCGATAGACCCATCGTGTGTCAAGAGACTATTTGCTCTTTAGCAACTCAACCAACTTCCAAACCCCGAGTTTTTCAAATTGATGTAGTTCTTCATGCATTGCATCTACCCAGCTGGGCTCATTCAGAGCCATTTCAAAATTCTTGGGCTCTATTTGAGAGATAAAGCAAGAGTAAAGACAGGTATTGACATCTCCACTCTGACTTCTGGTTTTAACGCCATCGCCCAGCTGACAAATGATGTTGTCGATCGGATGATCACATTGAATCCTTGAGGGTATTTCCTAGATGATATCATTAAGCAAGACAGGAAGATTGTAAATATTGACACCTCCTTCATTTGCTGATTGAGCCGCGCCAGACGACTCTGCCACAAACTCAGTTGAAAAGTCTTCAGGAAAGAGTAGCTCCATAAAAGTTGAAGTAGCAGCGGAAGCATCTTTAGACATGAACTCTCTTTCTATAGGAGTGAGTGGTGTAGTTTCAGCATCAAGAGTATCATTCCGAACTGGAGATTTCGGACTATCAGGATGTACAGATGACCCCCCCTCTCAGGCGAAGCAGGAGTCTCCCCCTTAGGTTGTGAAGAGGATACCGTTGGAGGTCTGTAGAAAACTTCTTCGTCTTCGTCTTCAGAAACATTCTTTGAACCAAAGACAGATCCAGATGAGCTACCTGAAGACACATTTATGGATTTGAACAGAGATGTGTAATCAAACAACTAATCCGGACCTACTCAAGCATCCGTCTTATTTTCTTCCAACCAACGCACGTCATAAGATTCTACAACCTGCTTTGTCTTCTTATTGTAGACCCTATAAGCGGTGCGAGCAGCATACCCTACGAAGTAACAATCATCGGCTTTGGCATTAAACTTTGGGTTGGTCTCTAAGTGAAGAAGGGTGCAAGGGTAGCCAAATACACGGAAATGACTTACTGAAGGCTTGTGACCATATAGAATCTCATACGGGGTCTTCATTTGAGCTTTGTTGATCAACACGCAATTCTGAACGTAGCAGTGTTTATCGCCTTGGCCCAAAAGAAAATTGGTAGTTTGGAGTCACACAACATCGTCCTTGCAGCGTCTTTTAAAGTTATGTTTCTCCTCTCAGCAACACCATTTTGTTGGGGTGTGTGAGCGGAGCTGTATTGATGCATAATACCCTTTTCTGCACAAAAATGATTGAGTACAAAATTCTTGACTCTGTTCTGTTGTCGGTACGAAGCGCCTTCACCCGGTTGTTAGTTTGGTTGTCAATCATCACAATGAATTTCTTAATTAGATCAGCAACTCCAGCTTTGTTGGATAGAAAGAAAACCCACGTAAAACGAGAGAAATCA
Organism: Lactuca sativa; assembly: GCF_002870075.4. NCBI lineage: Eukaryota > Viridiplantae > Streptophyta > Magnoliopsida > Asterales > Asteraceae > Lactuca > Lactuca sativa. The sequence continues at coordinate 33,527,808 of NC_056629.2, read as the reverse complement.
TCAATCACAACCAGACAGTATGAATTTCTGTTAATGCTAAGAACATTTACTAGTCCAAACAGATCCATATGCTGCAATTGAAGCACCTGACTTATTGAGTTGACCTGTTTTGGCAGGTGTGGTTTTCTGTGATGCTTACCTTGGGCACATGACACACACTTCACAAACGTGATAAAGTCTTTGACAGGCAGACCTCGGACCATCTCATTCATTGCAAGACGATTCAAGTTCTTGGCGTTAGCATGACCAAGTCTTCGGCGCCATAACATTGCATTTTGTTCGGAGATCTTTGAAAAGAGGCACGTAACTTGTTCTGGAAGATTGCTATTCATATCTATGATGTAAGCATTCCCATCCCTTTTAGATTTCACAAGAATCCACTCTTCTGGGATGACAAAGCCTGGCTTGAGAATCATACATTCCTTTTCGGTGAAATGTGTAGAATAGCCTTTGTCGCATATTTGAGACACACTCAACAAACTATGCTTCAATTTGGGAGCAAAGTTGACATACTCGAAACTTAACGCCCCATTTGTGACGATTCCCCTTTGAGTGATTTTGCCACCTTCTCCACCCGCAAAGGAAATATATCCCCCATTAAAAGATTGAATGTTATGCAGTTGGGCGATATCTCCTGTCATATGCCGGGAGCAGTCGCTGTCGACGAACCAAGGTCTGACGACATTCCCCAGCAACTGTCCCTGCAAAATGTGCGGGTTTATTTAGATTTAGGAACCCAGGTCATTATTTTCCTGGGTTGTCTCGATGCCTTTTCAGATCTATCATCATTTTAATAACTTTTCAGAGGACACAAATGATGGATTGGAGGCTAATTTGGGCAACCATTGGTAATTGGGTTTTCTAACAGTCCCACGTGGTTTTGAAATCGGATTTTTATCAGTTTGCTTGAAGCACTTGGGTTTTCCGCCAGAATTGGTTAAAGACCCATTGTTGCTTCTTGACGAAACCGACCTTGGCTTGGCCATGTTCAGTTTTGGCAAACTGCTTGGGACTTTGTTATGAAATACCTTTTTATGCTTTTGAAAAACAACCCGTTTTCTACTCCGATCATCATTTCGAGAACGATTTCTAGAGGAATTTCTAGTTAAAGACCTTCCTCTGAATTCGTTCTCTTCTCTTGGTGACGCAAAATGTACAAACATTCGATTTGGAAAATTCCTAGCTATATGACCACCAATACCACAATTGAAACAAATCTGTTTGTTATTGTTAAAACTAGTACTACATTGTTCAGATTTGTTTTCCATACCAACACCCTTGCTTCTCTCACATGAACAAGAACAAGAATTAGGTTGTGAGACAAGTGAGGGTGCATTAGAAGGAGAAGCTTGTGAAACTGGTGGTTTTTCAATATTATCATTACAAACATTAGAATTGCCAACCACATCATTCAAAACAGTATCAGACACTTTAAAACCATTCAAACCGGTATCAGAAGATGTAGAAACATCACAAAAAACATTGTCACTTGCAACATCAGAAAAATTATTGTCTTTATTTAAAATTAAAACTTCAGGTTTAGACTCGGTTTTATTTTTAGAAACAGATCCTTCAACTTCGTGCTTTGACTGATTTAAGGATTGATCTGTAGGAGAAGTAGAAATGTTAGTACTTTCAACATTGACAAAACCTCCTGAAACAAAATCAGATGGCTTGCCATAAACCATGAATGTTTCATTGGCAATCTCTTCTTTGGATAAGGGTTGAAACTGATATGAACGATTGAAAGGAGGAGGCACTTGATTATACCCTAGACCCTATGACTGATTTCATTTAAATTGCATGAAGTGGTCTATCATATTGGCAACTACCTCACTCGATACATCATATTTTCGAAAATCAAAGTCAACAGTTTCAAATTTGCCCTTTAATAATTCATTTTCAGCCACTAGTTCAGCGTTCTGTTTCTTTATGTAGTCATAATTTTTGCATTTATTACTATAGTCTTCCTGAAGTCTCCTAAAGTCCTTTATTTTAGATTCTAACTAGGCCTTAAGATGTTTTTGTCCTTTTCTAAGTTGGTAACCTTCATACCTAAGGTCCTCTACTTCCCTTTTGAGTAAGTCATTATGTTCACGAAGAATTATAAGGTTCTCTACTTCTCTACTTAGTGTCTCAATTTCCTCATGAAGAATTTTAAAATAATAAATACAAGCATGAGAGCATCAGGGTAGACTTACCTTGTTTTTATTTGGTTCATGAGAAGATGATACCATCAACGCAAACTACAGCTCCATCATTTGATCTTCAGCTACAACAATCTCCGCGGGAGCATCATCACCAACCTGTGCCAAATGAGCATTTTTAGGTCCTGAAATATTTCGGGCCTGCATCTGATCCTCCCAGTCAAACGATTGCATAACCATGGCCTTCTCGCTGTTGACCTAAGCACCGCTTCGATTGTTTCCAACTACAACCATTGTCCGGTCATTATTCAATCTTCTATCCGGCTGCGAACACTCATGAGCAAAATGCCCTGGCTCGTGGAAGTTAAAGCAATGCAGTTTTCCCTTGCTGAACCCAACCTTCTTGTCAGCACTCATCCCCCAGTTGTTCTTTCCGGTCTTCTTGGCCAACTGTTTCGCCCTGAAAACTTCCATGGCAATTTGCCATGTGATATCCATCTCTTCTACGTCTTCAGGGTGAATCTGATCGAGATTGGCAAATGACAGTTGGGGCGGAAGATCTCCAGCTACAAGTGCATTGTAGCAATTAACAATCCCTGTAGCAAGAGCGAGATTTTCATCACCCTCCTTTCCTTTTGATGAGGAAGCCACATTGGAAGAAGCAGCTTGAGCAGCTACGAATGATTGGTTCTGAGAGAGAGGCATGGCTGATGCAACAGGAAGAGAAGAAGCTGATGGAGTGGAAAAAGACTGAACTTGAGCTTGCTGAGCAGCAAAGGGTTGACCTGTAGAAGAAAAAGTGAAAGATGAAAAAGCATTGTTAAAAGAGATCCCAAGGTTTGCAGCTGAGTATGAATTCACATGATTTATCTTCCGCTGCTTGTCATCAATATCACAGGCCTTGATGACTGCCATCACTTCAGCAAGAGAGAGTTGGCTTAGATCTTTAGTCTCCTTTATAACAGCCACATTCATGTCCCATGACTTTCGAAGAGCATTCAGTAGCTTCTTGTTTATCTCAAACTTGGTGTAAAAGATCCCGGCTACAGTCATCTCAGTGGTTAGAGTAGTGAATCGTTGCAGCTATACTTCAAGAGTCTATCCAGGAACGTAGTTGAACATGTTAAACCGTTGTCGCAGCATATCTTGGCGACTCTCCTTCATGTCTTCATTCCCTTCATAAACCTCGATCATGGCTTCCCACAAAGCCTTAGCAGAAGTATACTCCTTAAAACCTTGAGCTATATCAGGAGATAGGGCCATAGTTAGAGTGGCCAATGCCCTTTCTTGCACTTCAACCTTCTCGAAGTCTTCATCTGTGTAATTCTCAATCTTCTTGTCAACCACTTGCCCTGCAACAGTGGTGGTTATTCTGATAGGGTCTTTTATGATGCTTCTCCAGATTTTGAAGTCCTTCATCTTGATGTACTTCTCAATCCTGTACTTCCATTCAGGGAAACCTTCAGCGGACAGCAATCTTGGAATTCTAGTGGTTTTGCCCATTCCAGAGTCCAGCTTGTGGTGGTGTGTTTGACTTTGTGAATCCATTAATATTAAGTTAATATTAAATAGAAATTAAATTATTAAAAAAATAAGTTAAGTTTCAGGTCAGACAAATGTTCACAGTCAAAGGAGAGTTTGCGGCCGTAAACTATGTTCACGGTCAAAAGGGAGTTTGTGGCCGTAAACTTTGTTCACGGTCCGGAGTTTATGGTCGTAAAGGAGTTTGCGGTCTAAGAATCCAAGTTTCCGTTTGTTGAAAAATCCCTATTCACAGCCCAAGAACCAAGTTTACGGTTCAAGAACTGATGTGAGTTTGCGGTTGTAATCTAAGTTTACGGCCATAAGCTATGGCCGTAATCTCCCAGAAACTCGAGAAAAATGCAGTTTGTGAATTAAGCTTGAAACCCTTTCGCAGCAAACACCAACTTCAGTCGCAAAAAAAGAACACGGTCAAAATTTCGATTGTAGAATGCCTTGACATTGGTTTCGCTCTGATACCAATTGTAAGGTCCGAAACGGATCTTACCAGTGATCAAATAACAAACACAATCAATTAACAATAAAGAACAAGTAGAATTAAGAATGAAAACAAGCTTGCACACGCTTTTCTATTAGGAATAACGTCTAATACAACTTGTGGTGAAAGCAGCCGTGAACTCTGAGGCATCAACAACAGACAAAAGACCTAGCACACCTCTATATATACTGGACCTGGCCCGGCCTTGGGTTTACGGCCGTAAACTCATTGTTGGTCCGTAAACTACACACAATCTACCAAAAGCTATAAATTGACTCAAAAGAACCTATTACATAGAAAGCCTAGACCAAACCGCTAATTAGACCCTTCAAGAAACCCTAGCAAAAGTCGAAAATTGCAAAAGGATGGGGTTTATTTTCAATAAACCCTAATCTTGATCAATTTACCTCATGCACAATCAATAGAAAATAATGAATCTGATACCACCGATGGGTTTTATATATTATTAAAAACATGTCAAGCAGAAAATCTTAACTCTTAAGTTCACATGCAACCTATACGGATCTATGTTTTCTCTTATTGATAGCAACATACAATGAACATCAAGAACCGTAGAGAAACCCTATGAATTTCAACAATTACAAAAGTAGGGTTTACATACCTTAGAATTATTATAGCAAATAATTCTTTTGATCCTTTTCCCTTGCTTGTTCAGAAAGCTAGCACCAAAAGTTTAGTGCCTCTAATGGCTTGTACCCAAACCCTAGCAACTAAAAAGACAAGTAAAGAGAGCAAAAGGGATAGGAAATTCATTTACTCTGTAAGGAGTAGGAGTGGTAATAAATGAGGCACCCAAGGGGTCCTATTTATAGCTAATAAGAACACCCTAAAACCCTAATTTGAAATATAATATTATTTCAAATTGGTTATTTATCTAGTTTCCAAATTATATTGAAGGAATATTTTGGATCGTCTTTTGATCCCTTTAAAACCTTCCAAGCCTTTGGAAGGTCTCTGGATTTCCTTTTTGTTCAACAATTAAATAATTACAGCTCAGTCCTCTACTAATAATTAGTCTAATTAATCCCAAAATTAATTCCAATTAATTTATGATTAATTCTCAATTAATTAATATTATTTCTAATTGATATATTGATTATATAATATATCAACAAATCATTTATTACAATTTATAAATCATATGATAAATCAATAAATCAGCTTCTCTCTCCAAATGTCATTTTATTCAGTTACCAGTTATGAGGGCAACCCAAAAAATAATTTGCTTCTAATTCAAGTATATACCAATTTAGTTATGAGCTTAGACACCTTAATCCAACATTAATTTCATAATAATAGTCGTTCATGATGAGATCACAGATGAGAGTGGTGTGCGATAATTTTCTTGATTTCCTGGCTCAACCGTCTTTATTATGGCGGAACAAGTCTTCACGGCTTTTCCAGACATTACGATTCATCAGTACCTTCTTGAGGATTATCTATATAAGAACATTGCTTATGATTCTCTCTATCTCTCTCTCTCTCTCTCTCTCTATATATATATATATATATATATATATATATATATATATATATATATATATATATATAGCTTGACAAGTGAATCAAGCTTTTTTCATGAGTTTGAGGGTTCCGTCAAGACATTAAAGAAATGATTAGCCACACTGAATGTGAGGAAACAAGTCTCAAAATCATAGTTTGGTTCATCCAAGTCAAACATAAGTGAGACATATGCTTAAATGTTAGTAATACTGAACGACTTGTTGGAGCTATCTTAAATGTTAGTAATATTGTTCCTACACTGTAGGTGAGCTACGTCGAGCATAGTTATTTCTATGCTAAGCGTAGCACTGCTGTTTACAAAAACCCTAGATTCATGGATTAGGCACTATTTAAGGATCTCTAACTTTTAGGGCTTCTATGGATTAACCTCTATCCTCTAAAGATTGAAACCCTAGCCTCTATTTCCCTTTCCTCCATCCTTTTGCTTATTTTGGGTGCCATTTTGAGAGTGTTCAAGGAATTTCACTATTCTTTGGAGCTTGATTGAGTTTTTCCAGAAGAGATTTAGCTTCTTGTGAATCTTGTGGACTTTTGTGGTATGTGCTCATGATTTTTCTATTGTTGACTCGCGTTCAAGGCGTATGGAATTTCAATAGTATTCAAGTGAGTTTCGCACTATGCCACGTATCCCATTATATATATCCTTTTTATGGTAGGATAAAGGTATCGTTATAGTACAAGTATGATTGTGGCCTAGGGTAAGTTCTTGATTTGCCTTGTAGTTTAGAACACTTGGTTCTTTAGTATGATATATTGGTAGAGTCTTGATTGTTGATCGTATAATTATGTTAGGAGTTATGTTTCGTTAAGATAACTGAGGTGGGTCAATTATCAAGATTATATAGGAATTACCACTGAAGGACTTAATTGAGAAGTAGTCAATGACAGGGTAATTAGGGAAGGCTAGTTGCCAAAGGAATGTACTATGTTAGTGTATGAATATGTTTATGCTATATGCTTGTGTGGAAGTGATAGCTCGGGTTATGTGTAGTCTAAGTTGGATAGCCTGAGAAATCTTGATCTAATGCCTAATTGTGATGTTCTTGTCTGATTGTTCACTCTCGGGTAGATCATCCATTCGACTGTCTATTTGGTTCATGACTACATATGACTTTATGTCTTGTATGGAAGACCAAGAGGGGGCTCCTTGCAGTGGAGGTTCGGTTGGGCCCGTTTAATCCCTAGGCGTGTGTAATGCCCGCATTTCTTGTTAGGCATTAATATAATGATATACTTGTAATGGTCAACAATTGTAACCTTTATATGAAGTAAATAAAGAGAATTATTGAGTATTATGTGTAGTTACATGTAATATACATGCTTAAAGCGACATAATAAAATTGAAATAATATACATCCTAAATTGAATAATAATTATACCTAATTGCCTTGATGAAAAAAGAATTAGTCGTGATGAGGATTCCAAGGATATAAGGAACACTTAAATCTGACTTCGTATGGAGAAGTTATGATCATTTGAAGTTTTGCGTCCAACCAAATACGACACCGAGCGTCGTAAATAATGATTCCGAGATAGGTTGCTTATTAGCTTAAGTAATATAAACGAAAGTCGTCGTAATCGTAAAACCAATAGCGTGTATATAAAGAACGTCCAAATCTTACTTCATATGAGGAAGTTATGATTTTTCGAAGTTTCAGTGTAGCAGTGCAGACACATAAATCGAGTTTTAGATCTGTTGATTGTTAGCTGAAACAATCTAATCGAGAGTCGAAGATCTTGTTAATTGGATTTTTTTGATATAAAGACAGTCGAGATCGGATGCCGTATGAAAAAGATATGAATTTTAAACGAAGATTAGCCATTTAAGCCTTCTAAAATAATAAATAAAAAACATAAAGTGAGAATTAGACGATAGACTCTAAATGAAATTTGTAGATCTCGTCGATAGCTATGCGTAGATATAAAGAACGTCAAAATAGAGTTTGTATGAAGAAGTTACAAATTTTTGAAGTTTTCCGAGTGCATCTCACGCAAATAAGGCGCATCGCACACCTTTTAGAAGTAGCCACATCACACCACAACATGCAGGACATGTGTCACGTACTGGAAGGGCCGATCAGGCCAGGGCACGACGCACCTCTTGTCTAAGCACGATGCGCCTCCTGAAAACTCACCCTATAAATACCATATAGTGCTCCTTTCATTTCCTATACTCTTACATACTTCTCTCTTAAATCTCTTTGCATTTGGCCTGAATTTTCTTAGTGTTTAGGGTATTTTGTGAAACCATGAGGTCTTTGAGTGTCCAATATCTAGTAGCTAGCAGGCTAGAGTTTTTCTAGTGCAATTTATGGACTTTTGTTTAGGAAGTCTCTGTAAGTTAAATTACACTCAACTTGATCTTAATGTAATTTATATTTATATTCAAAGTCGTTATTATGAATCTATAAATAAGATTTATTAGTAATTCCAAGTTGTTATACTGATTGATCTACTTACGAGGATGATGTTTAGGTTGGATTGAGTGAGGTGTTTAAAGTGGGATTTCCATACAGTATACTCTGTAAACCAAAACGGACTCTACCTATGATATGATTCTACCTGGTTGTTCATTATTTGATAGATCTTGACGTAGACATTGGGATTGTTAAATAATCTAGACTATTGAATTAGTCATAAGAAATCTTAAACTAAGACTTAGTGATAATGGAACATAGGTCACGTTAAAGGAAAGGTCAAGTGCTGAAGCGAAGCGCTACCCAACTTTCCAGACACCCACTTTAACAAGTGAGTGCATAGTTAGTTTTAGCTTACACATAGATATAAATATCTAGATGATTAGATGTTGTGTGCCGATTATCTGTATTACTTGATATATGTGTTAAAATAATTATATGATTTTTACTTGATTTAATCATATATGTATTTTCATATATTATATAAAATATATTAGGTAGTGATGGGTGATGAAAACGATAAGATGATGATGAGAGGACTTAACTATCGATGAACCTGTCATCTACCAGAGTATAGATGACAACCACTGACTATTCTAGATAACCTAATGGAACGCTAACAAGCTCACAACCTATATTGGTTAATGAACTATATGTTCTTTTGATGTACTCTATCCCCCCATGGTTGCCTTATTGACGTATATTGCTAAAGGAATCCCCCAAGCAGTATTGTTTACCCGTTGACGATGATGATCCTTAGGATAGGTCCCTTGAGATCAATATTTTAGGATCAATATGTGAGAATAACGAGAATAGATAATCTGGTAAATTATTTGATGTTATTTATATAATTAAAGAACTTAATTCTTGTGAGTTAAAAATTATATGTACTCAACGGGCCCCTAATCTTGACCCACTCAGTTTCTTTGTGTCACAAGTAGTGGTACGAAGGCACTTGGATGATGAGTGATTTGAGGAAATTGTAGGCTGGTAGTATGTATAATAAATGTTGTAAGGCCTACTAAGACTTGTTTATGCATATGTATCTATATTGACGATGACATCCCATAGTTTTTAAATATAAATAAAATACATTTCTTTGGAAATTCTTTGATAATGTTATTATCATGTTTTACGAACAATTTCCGCAATAAGTTTTATACTCTGCATTTAAATAAGCATAAATAAAATTCGTAAATTGGCCGTAAAAATGAGGATGTCATAGTGGGACCCGTTATGTATGGTTGGGCAAGACCTGTTATGTTGGACAAGGTCGGTTATGTAAAATTGGGCAGGGACTGTTATGTGAGTTGGGTTGGGCCCATGAACTCTTGGGCTGAGCTTGTTATGTAAGATATATGTATATGGCTAGGAGATTTGGGTGCTTGACACTAGGACCGAGATCTTGTGTAGATGTGATAGATGTCATTTCATGCAAATTTTAGGGTGGTTTTTATTAGCCTTTAGCATTATAATTTGTAAATTTGCATTTCATTAGTTTAAATCTAAGCTATCAATTGCGCGCTATAGCGGTGCTATAGCGGCGCTATAGCGTTTTGCGGAGGTCGGGAACCGCTATTTTCAGTTTAGCGTTTTCATTTCGCGGTACCGCTATTAGCGGCGCTATTTACCGCTATTTCAATAAGCGCTATAGCGGCGCTACGGGCGCTATTCCATTTCCGTTCATATTTTGGGCCATTTGGTTACTTTGTCAATGAAAAGCTAGTTTTAATGATCCCACTACAATTTCATTTTAGAAATCCCGAACAACTAACATAATTAAATGCATTCAAACCAACTACGTCTACCAATAACTCTCTTTCTCATCTCTTTCTGTACTCATGAAGACTTGAGGTGCTATGGTCAGACTTCATTAATGTTTTTTGTAAATCGACTCACACCTATGACGTTATGACTTGGGACTTAACTCCTTAAATCAACCAAGACCTAGTAATATGATATTGAACCCATGCAATGCTTTTAAACTCTATTTGACACTTTGACACTACCTAGTTTCCATATTACTATAATAGAATATTATGTTGTGTTTTCTTATGAATTTTTAGGTTTGATGATATTAATTCCATATAGACTTATAGTATTAATACTCAAATATATAAATTCTATATAAATATAATATAAAATTATAAATTATAAGTAATATTAAAAAACCGCTATATCACCGCTATACCTCCGCGATAACCGCGATCTCAAATAGCGCCTTGTGACCACTATTGAATTTTTTACCGCAATAACTGCATAGGTTTAAATAATGTTGATCTCATGTTTTATATTAGAATTCTCGTACTGCTAGCATTTTTATGTTATTTTCAAATAATTCGAGTGAAGCGGTATTTTGGAAGCAGTGTTGGATGTGTTTAATGGAGAATTGGAGTTAAATGGAGCTTTCAACTTATGAAGGATACCGAGGAACGCTTAAAATCTATTTCGGTCAAATCAAATTGATTTTACGAAGATATATTGCTACATTCTAAAGCCCAAAGAATGTTGTTGTCAGCTTTGACCTCAGGTCAGTATTTTGACCATAACTCAATACTCGTAACTTCGGTTGATGAGATTCAAAATGTTTCAAAAACTATACAAAATTTCGGACGACTCTCGTGTTTACTTAAACTGAATAATTGCGACCGAAACGTGCCAAAAAGCTAAAAATGCAATCGCGTTTTTGACTTCTACAATCACATTTGTTGGTCGAAGTTTTGCAGGGTCGAAAAAAGTCATCTGGAAGAAAAAAATCAATTTCTATGATCGTATATTCACTTCTGCGATCGCATTTTTGTGATGTAGCTACCGAAACTTCAGAAATAACATCGTACATCATTTACTAACAAATCTGAAAAAAAAATCCCCATATATGCAATCACATATATGATATCTGCGATCACATTTTCTGAAAAATTGTTCCGAAAGCTTCTGTCTTGCGTATCAATATGACCATCCTGATCAGATTTGCAAAGATAGATGGTTTTTAGATGACGAAAAACCCTTCTAAAGACGATTTATGATACCTTTCAACGACTTCTGGAGATCTAAAGGTTGTGTATCATCTCGTACACTTAGTTTAGAAGATTAATCACTTTGTTTTTCTTTTTATTAGTTTAGATTCGTTTTTAGCCATGTTTGGCTAAAACCCTAGTTTTTAGTTCTATATAGACTAGTACTTTTCATATGATCAGTTATCAGATTTGGTTTTCCTTGTGTGTTTCTATCTAGTTGTTTCAGTTTTGAACTTAATGAATATTTTATAAATTCTTGTTAGTAGGGTTTTATCAATCCAGTTTATCAGTTAATAGAATCTATAATTGTTTTTGTCAACTGATAATAAGTAACAAGTATCAGATTCATTCCGTGTTTGGGACTTAACTCTGATATAAACTAAAATTTCATAGCTTTACGCTTACGAGCATGTGAGAAGTATTAGGTATTGCAGGGAATGTTACATGGTCTTAATGCAACTTTTTTTTATCTTAATTAAGAGTTTATTTAATTTAGACAGTAAAAAGTTAGGGTTAACTAAAGAGCTTGTTTTGGTTAATTTAACTAGGTAAAAGAGATTATACTAGAGCTTGTTAGTTTTTCTCAGTATCAACTTAGAAAGAATGCATTCTGAATAACCAGATTTGGGATGATTGCATGATTAGGAAAGTCGCAACAGAGCTGAAATCATTTTTGTTCCCGAGTTTAATTTAGTTTATTTTCATTGCAATTTTAGTTTTATTTAATAATCAAATCCCTCTTTTTATATTTTCTCTTTTGATTAGAATGTGCCTTACGCAAAAGGGCATTGTCTTTTAGGCTGTGTCCATGAGGATTTGACCCTGCTTCCCTGTGATATCCATTAGTGCAACCAACAGTGATAAATTTATTTGATTAAATCGTGCACAACAACAGTTTAACAAATTGGTGTCGTTGTCGGTGACACACTGCTTCTAATAGTTTTTATGTAAAGAACTTTTTGTACAGGTACACCTCTAGCTTTTGATCCAGAAATTGAAAGCACTGGAAGAAAACGGAAGAAAGAAGCAACAAATAAAAAAATTTCAGCTAATTTCTTTGGTTCGTCATCATTTTCCGTACCACCAGAAATCAACACACTATAAGGCAGTCACTTGTGGACTGAACTAGACTTGACTTTTCCATTTTTTCTGAAAGTACCCCCAACTTCTCCTTCTAGCAGCCCTTATAAAACATATTCGAGAAAAGAAACTCTTCTAAAAACCACTCTGAAATTTCAGGTATACCAGAACCTTCAGAACCCAACTTTACAAAATCAGCCATGAGTGGAGACGACGCAAAAAAGACTCTCAGAGAGTGGGCCACCCAATAGGTCAATCAACAGCCTCTCTGCATCACTTTTCTAGAAGCCCATAATTTCGAACTCAAATCTGGGCTGATACATCTCCTGCCTACATTTAGAGGCTCGGAAAACGAAGCTCCACATAAATTCCTTAAGGAATTTCATGTGGTATTACGGAATGAAGCCACATGCGATAACTAAAGACCAAATAAAGTCAACGACATTCCCCTTCTCACCTTAAGATTCAACAAAAGAATGGTTGTATGAGCTTCCATCTAGATCGATCATTACCTGGACAGAACTCCCAAAATTATTTTTAGAGAAATATTTTCCAGAAATGCGAGTTTTGAGTCTCAGAAGAGAAATCCTTGGTAAATAAACAAAGAAGAAGATAATCCTTACACACTTACTGGGAGAGGTTCAAAAAGCTCTTGGTTCGGTGCCCACAACATGAGATAAATGACTAACAGCTCTATAATTGTTTCTGTGAAGGTATTACACCTATATAAAGGCGCTTGTTAAATGCTTCAAGTGGCAGATCTCTAGGCGATATGACACCAACATAAATTCGAGAGTTGATCGAGAAGCTTGCAATAGAGTCAAAGCATTCAACAACTGAAGACGAGTGGTATGCAGATCAACCAAGGGGAGTAAAAGAAGTCAATAATGCTCATATGGAGTCCCAAATTTCAGAGCTGACGAAAGTTGTTTTATTATTAACAAAGGAAAAAGTTGTTGCGAAGAAGCAATGTAGAATCTGCTTGAAGAATGAACATCCAATATATATTTGTCCATTACTGCAAGAATACAATGCTATGGTAAAAGCTGTCAATTTTCAGCAACGACAACAATAACAAATGCCACCCGGATTCCATCAGCAGCAAATTATCAGCAGTCGGCCTTTCAAAAAAAACTTTTAGAATCAGCAGCAACAAAATGATTAGAGCCCAAATTTTCAGAACCAGCCTTCGAATAAAAAAGTCAGTAGTTCAATTGTGGCCTTAGAAGATATTGTAAAGAGTCTTGCCACGAGCGCCAAAGCATCCAGAACGAAACCAGAGCTAGTATCAAGAATCTGGAAACAGTAGGTGTCTCAACTTGCCACTTTTGTGGGTCAAATGGAATCTCAAGGAAAGTTACCGGGGCACACATAGAATAATCCAAAGCACAATGTGAGTGTTATTTCCTTGAGAAGTGGGAAGAGTTATGAAGACCCAAGAACATCTAAACCAAAAAAAGAGGATGAAGAAGGATCTGAAGAAGTTTTGGGTGATAAAGAAGTTGACAAAGATAAAGGAATAGGAACTCCAAAACTAGTGAAGTCGAATCTAAAGGAGTACAAGCTCTTACCTCCATTCCCATCAAGACTGAAGAGTATGAAGCGCAAGCGAGAGGATGAGGATATAATGGAAATCTTTCGTAAGGTTGTGGTAAATATTCAACTTTTAGATATTATAAAACACATTCCTGTCATGCCAAATTTTTAAAGGAATTATGTGTTTCAAAGAAATTTTTTAAAACTAACAAAACATTAAAAGCTGGTGAAAACATTTCAGCTATTTTGCAAAGGGTTTACCTCTAAAGTGTAAGGATCCAGGAGTTTTCTCGATTCCTTGTAAATTGGGTGACCTTAATTTTCGAAAAGTCATGCTTGACTTAAGAGCTTCAGTCAATGTCCTTTCCTTTTCTGTTTTTGAAAAATTAAAATTGGGAACTTTAAAAAAGACCGGGAATCTAGTTGGTTGACCACTCGACTGTACACCCAAAAGGTGCACTGGAGGATGTTTTTGTCCAATTGAATGATTTGATCTTTCTCCCTGATTTTTATATTTTAGGCATGGGTAATTTAGACATATCAGATGCAAACTCTATTATTTTAGGTCGACCATTCATGAAAACTGTAAAAACGAAAATAGATGTTTTAATGGCACAATTTCAATGGAGTTTGACGAGGAAGTGATTAATTTTAAAATAAGTGTGATGATTTTCCAACTGATAATATTTTTGTTAATTTTTTGGATATCAGCAGTCCTTTGTCTAAGGACCGCTGGAGTTTTCTAATGTTTTTGTGCAAGAAAAATTTGTAGACAAAAAAATTATCTGACACATCAGAGAAGGATCTGGAACAAAATAATTGGGGAAGAAGAGGAGAAGCTGATGTTTCCTGAAGAGAAATTAGAGAAAAACACTAAAACGAAAAATGCTTTCGGAAAAAGAAAATGTAGGAAAGGTGATTTCTGATACGAATCTGAATAGAAGAAAACTCTTAAGAGAATGATGGGCTTGTGGGAAAAAGGAGGATTAGAAAAATAAAAAAAAAATTAAAAATTAGAAGACAAATTTATCTGATAAAAATCTAAAGTCTTTCCATCTTGTCGCATAAGTTCCAGATCCACCAATCTTGCCATATTTGAAGGGATCTAGAGTGACAAAGAAAAAGATTGAGTTGAAAGGAAGTCCCAACCAAATCAGTTAATATATCTAGTTAGCCAAAGTCGAGCCAACGAATTTTAAAAAAAGGGCGTCTTTCGCGAGGCAACCGATGAGTAGTTTTTAGTTTTTATGCTTTCAATAAAGATATGGTCGCAGTTCCAAGAAAGCTTGGGGAAAATTAGAGGATCTTAAAAGATGCTGAAATTCAAATTTTTAGCCATATCTTCGTCAAAATCAGAATTTCTGCAAACTTATTAGGTACATTCATTCCTAGCTGCACCCTTTTGTTTTTGTATGCCTTATTGAGTTGTTCATTCATCTCTGAACATTGAGGACAATGCATTATTTTAAACTTGGGGATGGAATTAGTGTAAAATTTTGTATTTTTATTTAATTTTTTAAAAAAAATTTTCAATTAAAATTTTTAAATTTTATTTTCTGCATTGCACCTGCATTTAAAAAATTTAAAAACCCAAAAAAAATATTTTGTGTTTTTATTTTTTTGCATCATTATAAAAGAAAAAAAACCCAAAACGATTTTTATTTTCAGCAATTATAAAAAATTGAAGAAAAAAAAGAAAAAAGTTATATGATATGATGATAATCTTTAATTCGATAGCTTTGTATAAATGGAAAATGAAAGTCTGACGCGATCAGATTGATAGTGGTAAGTTCAGTAATAGTTCCCATAACTAGGAGTCGCAAAACACCGTGATCTGAGATGCCGACTGTAAAAATAAACAAAATGTCGTACCGAAACACTCTTTGGGCAGTAATAACAGTTCAAAATGATTTGCTTATGAACGTCTAAAAAGAATCTTTATCAACAAGTCTGAGCCTACAGAACATGGTCCTATTTGTTGACACGTGTTACCCTTGCGGTAATAGAGAGCCTTATATCAGATCCACACAGTCAAAAAGAAAGAAGGGTACTAATTGTCATATCTGATACCCAAGTTAAAGTTCAAGCACTTATTCGAAGAAATCTCAAGAAATTCAAAAGTTGATTGAAGAACTCAAGCTAAAGTCAAAGATTCAAAAGTCAAGTTCAAACAAATTAGAAGCCATTTCAAAGTTAAATCTGGCACGAATGAAGAACTGTGTGATATGATATTTACTGCTCTCAAAAAAGTGAAAGCATAATAGTTGGGCCCCTACGGGTTGGCCTACTGCTTCCGCGAAGGCTGATTTGGCTGTGCCGGGTTCTTAAGGATACGCCGATTCTAGTTCTTAATTATGTAGTCTTGAGGACATGAAATTCTAAAATGTGTTATTTTCGCTTGCAAGGCTAATTAAGGTATAACATTTAAATAAAGTTGCAGTTGGTTATTGGTTCACACTGTTAAGCTTCTTCCTGACTTTGGGAATCTGTGAAAAATTGAAGGTATTGTGATGATTGTCTAGGTAGTGACTTCATTGGAGTTTTCCTCAATGTTAAGTCTGATCATGTGAAAAAAAAGAGTGAAGTATTTTTAGTTCAAGTTTTTAGTTTCCTTTATTTTATTCTAAGTTTTTTTTAGGTCATTTACATCTTTCCATTTGTTTATAATGTTTAATCTTTTTATTACTTGAGGACAAGTAAGGTTTAAACTTGGGGAGATTTGATAGATGTCATTTTATGCATATTTTAGGGTAGTTTTTATTAGCATTTAGCATCATAATTTGTACATTTGCATGTCATTAGTTTAAATAATGTTCAGCTCACGTTTTATATTAGAAATCCCGAACCGCTAGCATTTTTATGTCAGTGGAGCAGTATTTTGGGAGTAGCTTTGGATGAATTTGATGGAGCATTGGAGTTAAATGGAGCTTGGAACTTATGCAAGATTATAAGGAATGCTTAGAAGCTATTTTGGTCAAGAAACATTCGATCGAATTGATTTTACGAAGATAGATTGCAACATTCTAAAGCCTAAAGGATGTTGTTGGCAGCTTTGACTCCCTGTCATTATTTTGACCATATCTCATGACTTGTAACTCCGATTGACGAGATTCAAAATTTCCCAAAAAGAAGACAAAATTTCAGACAACTTTCGTGTTTACATAAACTGATGAATCGTGACCGAAACGTGCAAAAAAAGCCAAAAATGCTATCACATTTTGACTCCTACGATCACATTTGTTGGTTGAAGTTTTTCAAGGTCGAAAAAAGTCATCTAGAAGAAAAAATCAATTTCTACAATCGTATATTCACTTCTGTGATCGCATTTTTGTGACGTAGCTCCCGAAACTTCAGAAATAGCATCGTATATCATTTACTGACAAATCTAAAAAACATCCCCATACCTGCTATCACATATTTGATATCTGCGATCACATTTCTAAAAACTTGTTCCGGAAGTTTCTGTCTTGAGTATAAATATGACCCCCTCCTGATCAGATTCGAAGGAAATATGGTTTCGGACAACGGAAAATCCTTCTGAATGCGATTTCTGATACCGTTTAGCGACTTCGATCGTATATCATAGTTTAGAAGATTGATCAGTTCGTTTTTCTTTTTATTAGTTTAGATTCGTTTTTAGCCATGTCTGGCTAAAACTCTAGTTTTCAGTTCTACATAGACTAGTATTTTTCATGTGACCAGTTACCAAATTTGGTTTTCATTGTGTGTTTCTATTTAGTTGTTTTAGTTTTGAACTTAATGAATGTTTGATTTTAAATTCTTATTAGTCTGATCACCTAGCTAGGGTTTTATCAATCTAGTTAATTAGTTAGTATTATCCGTAATTGTTTTTGTCAACTTGTAATGAGTAACAAGTATCAGATTGGTTCCGTGTTAGGGATTTAACTATGATATAAACTGAAATTTCATACCTTTACGCTTTCTAGCTTGTGAGAAGTATTGGGTATTGTTAGGAAGTTTATGCGGATCTTAATACAACTTTTCTGATCTTAATTATGAGTTTTTTTAATTTAGACAATAAAAAGTTAGGGTTAACTGAAGAGCTTGTTTTGGTTAATTTAACTAGGTAAAAGAGATTATACTAGAGCTTATTAGTTTTTCTTAGTACCAGCTTAGATAGCACACATTCTGAATAACCAGATCTGGGCTAACTGCATGATTAGGAAAGTCGCACCATAGCTGAAATCATTTTTTTTACTAAGTTTAATTAAGTTTATTTTCACTGCAATTTTAGTTTTATTTAAAGATCAAATCCCCCTTTTTATATTTTCTATTTTGACTAGAATGTGCCTTACGCTAAAAGACATTGTATGTTAGGGTGTGTTCCTGAGGATTCGACTCTGCTTCCCTGTACTATCCATTGGTGTAACCAGTAGTGATAAATTTATTTGCTTAAATTGTGCCTGACAACGATTTAATATGATACATTGTATGTATGATGAAATATGTGATATACTAGAGAACTCACTAAATTTATTTACTTAAACTTTACACACGCATTGAAGACATTCGTTTCCACAGTTTTGTAAACTTAACTCCGATATTGTATGGTCTTAATCAAACGAATGTTACTTAATGGTTTTTGAAACAAAATTTTTAATTAGTTATTATATTTTAAAATTGAAAAATCTCTTTGTAATTTTCGAAACGTTACAAAAGCTTTTGGAAAATATTGTTACAACTCTCTGATAGCATGTGACATAGTAAGGCTGGCAATTCTCGACACGACACGCGACACGACACGAAATAAATGGGTTTGGGTTGAGTTTTTCAACCCGCTAACCCGCCAACCCGCCAACCCGTTTATTAAACGGGTTATATATAGGTTTCTCAAAAAATAAACGGGTTGACCCGCCAACCCGTTTATATTCTCAATAATAAAATTATTTTATTTTTAAATGTATTTATGTATCAAGTATTAATATTTAATAAGTATTATATAATATATACCATTGATTCATAGACCATTTGACTGTTTTGACATTTTAACTCGTGGTGGATGGTCTAAGGTCGTAAGTCGTGACCTATAAGACTAAGTCTGTAACATGTTTCTATGAATGTTTTTAATTTTCATTTGGATGTTTAAGACTTAAATGTCTAAAATTCGGACCCACGAACCCAAATCTAGCCCACAAACCCGCCAACCTGTAAACCCGTATAAATAAATGGGTTGGCGGGTCATATATGGGTTTATGCTCCAAACCCGCCGACCCGTGACCCGCCAACCTGTGACCTGTATATTTAAATGGATCGTGTTTGGGTTGACATATTTTGACCCGCCAACCCGCGACACGCCAACCCTAACACGACACGATTGCCAGACCTATGACATAGGGTATTTCTTATGAATCATCGGTCTCATTAATTGAACTATATATATATATATATATATATATATATATATATATATATATATATATATATATATAGAGAGAGAGAGAGAGAGAGAGAGAGCTAGGTTCAAATGTTTTTACTAAGTATTGTGTGCCTAAATGCACCAATGAGAATTCAAGAAATAATAAACAATTAAATAAATCATTTAAGGGTAAATTAGTAATATTGCTTGTATATTAAATAAATTCCAAAATTAAAATCAAATCAAATCCCTAAAAAATTGCAAATAAGTTTTTGAACCTTACAAAAACCACCATACCACAAAAATAATTGACGTGTTCTTTCCCCACAGCAGCCATCAAACACCAAATCACAACCATTGACGTCTCTTTCTTCATCGGAGACAATCGCATTCGGCAAGTGTATTATGATCAAGGGTATTTTTGGTACCTGATATGAAGCAAGAGACAATCTCGATCTACCACCGCCTTGCCTCCTCAAGATGACGCTTATTGCCGCCAGACCTACAGATGGTGTTGACTCAATGTTTTCACAGAGGGTGCCGACTCTATGTTTGCAACATGATGCGAAATTTTATAACAGGTTTATTATTTCATCCTTCTCTCAATATTGTTGGTTTCTTTAATCAATAAATTTATCTGTAAATCCAATTTATTATCTTGGGTTCAGTTTTATCTCGATCTGAATTTGATTAAATTCTTTAAGGAAGAAAAAAATCATTGATACTTCTACATAGTAAAACAATGTAATTGTGGTATGCATTCTAAATCAAATATGTTGCTGGAAATTATGTTTATAGGTAAACTATTGCAAGTAAATCAAATATGGTTTTTTTGCTTGTTTGATGATAATGCCTAACAAGTGTTTGTTGAAATGTCTGAAAGAGAATTTATAGAATTTAACGTTGTGGTATGCATTCTGTCATAATTACTAGCAACACATGTTTTATGTAATTGTTTAAAAAGATAATTAATTTGCCTGTGTATTATTTTGGTTTAATTTGTGATTTTGAATTCTAATTTCTATTGTCTCTCGTTATTGTATTTTTGAAATCTAAAATTATATTAGCAGTAAATACAATACTTTTGAATGTATTATATGTATTCTATCAAAATGTATTCAACCAGAATAAAATCAATGTATTCTGCCAGAATGTATTATATGTATTATGTCATATGCTATGTATTCTACCAAAATATATTAAGTGCTGTTAATTGCAAGTAACATGTTTTTAACAATTATTGGTTTTTGTTGTATTTGTGATAGGAATGGCTGGAAGAAGGCGTTGAAGACCTAATAGGAATAACTTAAAGAATAAATAAAGTTTGATAATACTCACATTTTAAGAATGTTGTTATTTTTTAAGAATTTTAATCATTTTGTTGATATTCTTTTAGAATATGTATAATTATATTAAAATGTATAAGGAGTTTAGTTTGTAAGAACATGTATGAATTTGTATTTTAAGTTCGGATGTATAAGAATATATTATAATGTTTGTTATTTTCCAACATTTGATTCAAGAATTTTGTTTTTCTTCAATAATATTCTATTAGAATAAAATTCTGAAAGAGCATCATTCTAACAAAAAATATTCTGACAGAATAAAATCAGTAAAAATTGAAATTGAATTAATTAAACAATTCAGATTTTTTTTTAAATTAGGAGAATTAATCATCCCTAAAAATCCGAAAATTTCCTTTTATAAATGTAGTTAATTGTCCAAAATACCCTTTTGCTAAAAATTGTATGATTATATGGTACATGTTACTCCATTGTAATATCATACACTCTCAAATCATGTCCATTGATTAATTTCATCCATTGGTCCAGATCTGTGCATTCTGTCACACAATACTTAGTAAAAACAAAATAACCTAGCCCTATATATATATATATATATATATATATATATATATATATATATATATATATATATATATATATATATATATATATATATATATATATATATATATATATATATATATATATATATATATATATATATATATATATAGGTTCAGGTTCATTTGAGACCATTCTAATTTTGTGAGACCGTGAGACCAAATCTAAAAATAATTTTAAAATGCAAAATAAATGGAAAAATCAAAAAATTCTTTTTTTAAATATTATTTTCGGAACTTGAATTAACTAAAAAAAATAGAAAAAATCTCGTTTTTTTTTTTTTGAAAAATACGTGAAATATTCTAAATAGAATATTACACTGACATATTCTAAAAAATAATTTTAAAATGAAAAATAAATGGAAAAATCTAAAAATTCTTTTTTTAAATATTATTTTTGGAACTTGAATTAATTAAAAAAATAAATAAAATAAAAAAAAATCTTATTTTTTTTAAAAAATACGTGAAATATTATAAATAGAATATTACACTGTGCATATTCTAAAAATAATTTTAAAATGCAAAATAAATGGAAAAATCAAAAAATTCTTTTTTTAAATATTATTTTCGGAATTTGAATTAACTAAAAAAAATAAAAATAAATAAAAAAATACGTCTCACGGTCTCACAAAATTAGGCCGTCTCACATGAACCTAACCATATATATATATATATATATATATATATATATATATATATATATATATATATATATATATATATACATTGAGTACAGTCGGTCCTTGTAGGACAAAGTCCGAATAAATACAATACATAGACCTAGTACATATAAAATACATACAATACACAATGATATAAGTTTCAAATTGTACATATAGTCACATAATATTAACTCACATTGTTATTAGGTGTGAATTTCATGGTATCTCTTTTAAATTCCTCTTAGTTAATTTTTTCAACGTGAATTCCATATTTTTATGTGGTTTGTTAATGACATTCGTATATGCGAGAAAAAGAATTCATAATGTGAATATCACGTTATATAATATGAATTTGATATTATCAGTTGAAATTAAATTGCTTTGATGTGTAAGTTCCAATATAGTATTTGTGATGTCAAGTTATGCATGTGGATTCCATACATTATGGGGGTGTTGAGTATAATGAAGCAATCAACAGAGGATCTATTAAATTTGCATATGGCATATAATGAACAAGTTGTCTACCAAGGCATGGTATCAATTAAGTCTGGTAACTACTTAGATAATACTAATTATTAAATGTGACATCACATGAATCTGATTTATAGAATTTGAATTCAAACTTTATCACTGTGAATTTAAAATTATTTTTATGAATATTATATTATATAATGTACTTTTCAAGTTTCAAATAGTATATCATGTTTTCATATGTACATTCGTCACTATTAATGTGATTTTTTTCTTTTTTAATGTGAATTTCGATATATGTGATTTTAGCTCCTCGGTTGCATGAGTAACATGTTTAAACCTGATATGAAAAAGACACCCTAATATATGTAAAAAGGGACAAATAAACTAAAAATTCTATAGCAAAGCCACCAAAAAAGTGAGATATTTTAATATCAATTTCTTCTTTTTTGCGGAATTCCAAATTACCACCACATATGAGTATATCGGTTCGAACCCAATTCATAAATATCCTATTGCATTGTTTTCTAACAAAATTACAAAAGTGGTTACGTGGTTATCAAAATTATATGATTTTGGTCTGAAAAAAGTCTGATGGTGTACGAACGGTCCAATCTTTGATACATTGTGTGATTTGGTTCTTATCAACTTGAAGAAGACTATTATACTATTTGCATTTGTTTTTTTCAATTTTATATTTATGTTAATGAGTTTACTTAATTAAAAATAAAAAAGGCCCCACTCTCTCTCACACACACACACTCTTCCCTCCAATATTTTAAAAACCGGTTTGAACCGACCGGTCGAACTGGGAATCAGGAGATGGAGCGGTTCAACTATCATCGGTCTTACATTGATTTTTGAACCAGATTGAACCGACCGGTTTTTAGAAAAACCCGGTTGAACCGGTCAAAATAAACCGGTTAAACCGAATAAAAACACATGAAAAAAAACCATTTACATAATAAACTTTGGTGAATTTTTTTCAAATCTATTTGATTTTCTCTAAATAAAAAGGGTTAATATTATAAAAAGCCCTAAATTTTTAACGCGTAATTGGAAAAAGCCCTGATATTTTTTTTATTATTGTTGTGGCCACAACTTTCTCGCAGAATTATCACTCTAGCCCACTTAACAAGTTTCATGGTTAAGTTGGTTAACTTTGTTACAAAATTAGTTCTAAAAAGTTCAAATTTAGTCCCTAAGGTTTGAAAAAAATTACACCACATGGTTTTTTAACTTTATTTTTCGTTTTTTGTATACTATATTCATTTTCGTTTTTTTTTTTTTTTTTTTTTTTTTTTTTTTTTTTTTTTTATAAATATATGTACATTTTTTATTTTCTTTTTATATATATACTTTATTTATTTTTATTTTTTAACTTTATTTTTCAACAATTTTTTTTTTTAACTTTTTTACCGTTTGTTTTCTATTTTTTAGTGTATATATAGAGTATATTAGAGTTTTTTTTTGGTTTTTTTTTCATATTTCTTTTCGTATTATATTTTATTTTTTTTCACCTTTTTTATTTTTTTTCTATTTTGCTCTATTTTGTAACATCTGGACCTGAAATGCAAAATATTTATTAGAGGAGGGGCTGTTGGGTAATAAGTGGATTTAAATTGAAAAGGAACTTTGGGGGAGGGACTGAAAGTGAATAATGGGATTAAGTTGAATATGGACGGGGGCATAACCTGTCACCCTTGTCTTGGCATTCATTTAAAAACTCAGCCTCAAACCTAACCCAAACCCTACAACCTTTGCAGCCGCCACCCATAACACCTCACCTCTAGTCGACGCCACCTCCATTGTTGAAGTCGGAAACCACCATCGAAAGACCGCCGCTACAACTCTGTCGACGGGATTGAAGGCCAACATCGTGGTTGTTGTTGTTGTTGTTGTTGTTGTTCTCAGTCGTTGTTCATTCCTTCCTCTTAATTATCATCTGTCACGTTGCTGGTATCACCATATGGTTGCGTCGTCGCCGCCATAGACGTCTGTTGGCATCACCGCTACTTCGTTCTACCATTCCTTTCATCGTCCCTCCGCCATCCTCCTCCTCCAAGATCGAAGTGCAACTGTGTAGTGGGTGTTTCCGCTCATGTGTGTGCGTGTTTCAGTATGTGTTGGTGTGTGTTGTTGGTCGGAAAATGTTTTGGTTGGTTGCCATGATGGTCCTCTTGTTTTCTGACCAACAACACACACCTACACATACTGAAACACGCACACACATGAGCGGAAACACCCACCACACAGTTGCACTTCGATCTTGGAGGAGGAGGATGGCGGAGGGACGATGAAAGGAATGGTAGAACGAAGTAGCGGTGATGCCAACAGACGGCGATAGCGGCGACGACGCAACCAGCAACGTGACGGATGATAATTAGGAGGAAGGAATGAACAACGACTGAGAACAACAACAACAACAACAACAACGATGTTGGCCTTCAATCCCGTCGACAGAGTTGTAGCGGCGATCTTTCGGTGGTGGTTTCCGACTTCAACAGTGGAGGTGGCGGCGACTAGAGGTGAGGTGTTATAAGGGTGGCGGCTGCAAAGTTTTTTTTTTTTTTTTTTTTTCCTAGCCCTGCGGTATCAGGTGGTACCCTCTCTCTTTGAGGTCGAGGGTTCAAGTCCCGTCGTGGACATAGATGAAATTAGGTGCTAGTTTAGGAATTGATTAATATATTTGTATTTGCCGGTTCAAAAAAAAATTCGATTTTATCCAAATAATGAATAATTACCAAAAAGAATCTTTTTTTTTTTTAATTTTTTTTTATTTTTTTATTTTTTTATTTTATTAGTATCGTTCCATTTCTTTTACGTGGTATGTATAGAAACACTAAACTTAAAGCACGTTGAGTCAGTCAACGTCAAAACCCAATGTTTTCTTTTTTTAATATTATCATTTTACAATGTTTATTTTTTCATAAAATATGGTTGGTTTAATATATTTAGCAGTTCAAAATAATAACAATAATAATATAACCCAACATAATTAAACCAGAAATATTAAAAACATCAATAATATATTATTTAACTATCAAAAGTTTAACCTAGAGATGCAAGCAAATCTTTTTAGATGATATATGTTCAAATCTCTATACTAATAAAAAAGTAGTCCTTTTGTCAAGTGTCATAATATTAGAACTCCTAATTAATATGATGACACTTGTCATTCTATTAATTCTCTATTTTAAATTTATTAAACCTCCTAATTAATGTGATGTTATTTGTCAATCTATTTATTCTTTGTTTTAAATTTTAAATTTTATATTATTGTTTTCATTAGTTCACAAATAAAAAGAGTCTAATATATATGATAAATTAATTCCACATATTTATTTGAATCAATAATTATAATTTTACATAACTAATAAAAAAATCTCTTAATTAATAATGTATTTAAAATTTTATATACAATATTTGATTAATAATTTTGAATTTTTTACTATGAATATTTAATTAATTTTGTAACTGTGGCTTCCACGGATTATAAACTAGTATAGAAATAAAATAGGGTATTACAGTAAATTGGTATAAATATGTTTTTTAATAGCTGGAAATCGGTTTAAATAAGTCATAAGTTGTTTAATGGCGTGTTTGGTAACGGTGTTTGAGAACTTATAGTTTTTAGTATTTAATAAAAAACTCTATTTAAATAAAAACATTCGTTTAGGAGCACTACGAAGATTTAGCTTTTAGTTTAAATAAAAAACTTAAAATCTAAAAGCTACTCCATATAGCTTTTAAAAAAAACTAATTCATGTAACTTTACAAAAAAGCTATTGAGCTTTTTTAATAAATTTTCCGAATTATGCTTAAAAATATATTTATATGTTTAAATTTTTAAACAATTATTTTTATATAATTTTGCAAATTTTAAAAGCTTTTAGCTACTTATCCTATACACTCATATAACAAATAAAGCTACAACTTTCAGCTTCCAGCTACCAACTATCAGCTATTAATTTCAAACTAGTTTTGCCAAACACATTCTAAGTAAATTAGAACCTAATCACTTATCAAAAACTTCATATTTAAGCCAATAAAGACTTTAGTGTCATTATATCCAAACACTTAAAAATACTTATTAGTAGTGCCAATCTGCACTAAACCAATAAGCAATTAAATAATCAATCCCAAACAGACCTTAAGTATGTAGATGCCATTGTAAAGGTTGTTCATTCTAATGTATAATTTCATTTTATAACGTTTAAAGGTTATGCGTAGCGGTGGAACTAGGAATTTTGATATGTGATACAAACATAATCAATATATTATATGTAGTTATCAAATATCGGACATTAAAAAACATGTTATAATCACTTTAGTTGGGGGTACAATAACATGAAACATGTTTATATATATATATATATATATATATATATATATATATATATATATATATATATATATATATATATATAACAATTTTTTAGGGTTACTGTAGTACCCCACGCCCCATCTAGCTCCGCCGCTGGTTAGGCAACTATAAATATAAAACTTCTTTAGCTTATTAATACATGAATCATATTATATCTACATGCCGTTCAAAAAATATACTATAAAACATATCATATAGAGGTTGAATTTACAAATTCTTGATCTCAAGTTGGCGACTAGGCCATGCTTAGCAGCGTATGTACCAAATTAGCACACATCAGTGTTTGAATGGTCAATGTTGAACTGTTTTTTCCTTTACAAGTTTAAAATATGTGAAATAATATAATCCAAAAAATGAACTTTTTCCTTGATTTTGATGAAGAAATGCCAAATACCATGAAAGTCGTGGTGAATTTTGAGACGATTGATAGGCCCAAACTGAGGCCTGATCTGATTCGCTTGTCGTGGACTCGTGGGTAACAATAAATTTGAGAGTATTTTAATATTATATTTACGATCGCAGTGTCTCATACTGTTTAATTTACACTCAATAATACAAGAGATAGTCTCCAAGTGACATAATCTTTATTATTATAATTTTGTCGACCGGGTCGTTAACGGCTGATTTACAAGATTAACAGAAAATTTACACTTCTCTCTCTCTCTAATAGAGTTGAAATCAAGCATATATCACGAACTACAAGGGAAAAGAACAGTGAGGAGTGATCAGATTTGAAGAAATATTGTTTGACGATTCAAAATGCCTAGAGATTTACTGGTACATTCGATCTTTTATCCTGTTTCTATTGCATATTCGCTTTGGGTTTCTCCGCCATTACTTTTCTTTTATCATCTAACAATCTTATGGGCGTTTTTGCTCGTTGATTTGCATCGCCATTGACGGGTATATATATGTAGAATACTTTCTTATGGATATTGGTAATGTTTGGTAATGGGTTTTTGGTTTTATTTCTGTGGGAAATGTAAAGGTGCGTAGTGCATACCAGGTGTTTGTAAAAATGCAATACCTATAAAGAATTGAAAAACTGAAGGCTTACATGATTTCTTTCTGTTCCTCTAGTTTTGTTCTTACATGTTATAATGGTTCAATGAAAATGGTTTTGGATTGAGATCAGTTTTTAGCTCTTTATCATGTTGTTCATTAACAGGCCAAATGATGTCTCCATCCATGAAAGACTAACTTTAGCACCCGTTGAAGAATTTTGTAGAAAGGAGTTGAACAAGTAGGACACCTGATTAATGTTTATGGGCTAAGAAGTGGGGCAAAATGATCTTATGTTTTGAATTGCCAAGGAGATGGAGGAAACACAAACAGACACTGTTCAAAACGAATCAAGGAATAAATCTGTTTCTTCTTCTTCTTCAGATGGGGCTCTTAAATTTAAAAGAATGCATAGTGATCGCCACCTGGCGGATTCAGGAGGAGCACAAAGAGTGTCACAAGCCCTTTGGTCAACTGGAAATCTTTATGAGCCAATTCCTAGTGGATTCTATTCTATTTTACCTGTAAGGTGTCCAAATTCTCATTAAAACATACACATAATACAGCTTCACTTCACATCTAACATTCTAAACATGTTTCCATATTCTTTTTTAGGAAAAAAGACTCAAAGAGAAATATGACATGATCCCTTCTCTTGAAGAGCTTCATGTGTTAGAATCAGAGGGGTTTAGGCTCAATGTTATTGTTGTTGATATGCATAAAGATAAGAAGGTGTCAATGTTACAGCAGCTGGCTTTGACTTTGGCAAAAGGGTTGACTTCTAATCCAGCTGCAGTAATTAAAAAGATAGGCGGATTGGTAAGTGATGCTACCTACCTCTTTCCAATATTTATCTAAGTAGTGTTTGTTATGATGATGGAATCATGAAAGAAATGGAGTGATTCATTCCATTCCTTTTCCTTTTCCTTTCTATTCCATTCAACCAAACATACCATAAGTTTTATTAGTTGATTGTAACATGATAATATGTCCTTTTTGTAGGTTTGTGACTTCTACAAACTCCCAAATGTGGAGTTAAATTATGCAAAAACTGCTTGGGAGGAAGTCTACAATGTACATAATCAAGGTATTCAGATGCTAGGTCAAATAAAGCATGGTTTTTGTCATCCACGTGCCATTCTTTTCAAAGTTCTTGCAGATACTGTTGGCCTTGACTGTAGGGTTATGGTGGTATGTTCTCCTTTTTTCATTTTTCTATCATCAAATAGTTATATCATGCCACTTAATCTAGTGTTAAATGCAAGAAATAGCCTTGTAGTTTCATTGTATATCATTATTTCTCTCTCTGTTTTTTTCTGATTGCAGGGTTTACCAAAGGAAGCAGAATCAGAGAGAACAGATTCACACAGGCACGTGTCTGTTATTGTGGAGCTGAATTCTACTGAATTACTGGTTGATATAGTGAGGTATCCAGGACATTTGGTACCCTTTTCAACAAAGGCAGTATACATGTCTCATGTGTATGTCATTGGTCAAGGTGATTCTGGAGAAAATGACTCATGTGATTCTCCTATTGAACCCAACAGTCCTGTACATGGTGCTGCAGAAAACACGGATGAAGGGTAATAAAGTAATTTTACAGTATCATACCATTTCTTACACAAAACAGAACAAGTTGTACTATGTTTGGTGTGCATTGGACTTGGATTGAGACTGATGTCAATAGTATAAAATTTGCCCTTGATATCTCATTTGTGCAAAAGACGTAAATGCCCTCTTCATCTTCACGATCAGAAATAGCCCTAGAAAGCTTGTCTAGTCCCATCTAGTTTAAATTTCCCTTATTTGTGTTTTGTGATATAAAATTACTTTTTGTAGTTAAACTTTTTTTTAAAATTTTTTACAGTGACCCTAATGCAGCAAATGCAACATGGGGGCGCAACAAAAATGCACTTGCTGAACAAAGCACACCCAGTTCAAGGTTCTCTCTTTCCCCTCTTTTATTCAAGGGTATTTCCGTCATTATGCTTAAACTATAAAACATTTAAATCAACAAATCATGTTTACTTTCAGGTTGTTATTTTATCATTTGTTTTTGTTTTATGTTTTACTTTCAGTCCAGAGCATTATTTATTTAGAGGGCATGGAAGATCTATGCTTGGTGGTCATAAAGATTCTCCCAAAGGATATGGACATGGCATGACAGTATCAAGGTTCTTTTTTTTGTTCTTTTTTTTAAATCTAATGCAAAATGTCAATTAAATTTTGTGTTTTTAATATTCTATTCCAGGTCAGCAGGGGCATCACCTACAGGAAGCCGAAGAAGACGAAGGAGAAGTAGTGCTACTATGATTCCAGAAATTGGTGATGACATTGTAAGGTTGATATTTCAGTAACCCTGAATCTAATCATCTATGAATAATTATTGGTTTTTAAATATCAACTTTTTGATAAATGGTGTAATTATGAAAATAGGGTTGTGAGAGCAATGAATGATACTTTGAAGAGAAATCATCCTCCAAGGGAACTTGTTGATGAACATGGCACTAGTCCAGATCATCAGGAAAATGTATGTGTTTCTTTTTTTGTTAGTAAAACTGATGCTTTAATGTTTAATCTTTTTGTTTGTTTATGGAATTTGATGATGATTTCAGGCATCTGGTTCACATAACCATAGGAGGCAAACGAGTTGTCCAAAAGCCATCTCTTTACCTTCATCTCCTCATAAGTATAGGACTCGTGTTCTTGGTTCTGATAAAAATGGAACTGAAAAATTAGAAGGAAATTTCGATATGATCACAGCATGGAATAAGTTGCTTGAATCTTCCTCCATTGGGAATGAACCATGGTTTCCATATCATGAATGGAATATTGACTTTTCTGAACTCACTGTTGGTTCACGTGTTGGCATAGGTACCATCCCTCATCATCATCATCATCATCACCATCATCATCATCATCATCATCATCATAAATGCATTTTATCTTGTAGGGTTTTTTGGGGAAGTTTTCCGAGGTACTTGGAATGGAATAGAGGTTGCTATTAAAGTGTTACTTGAACAGGAAGTAAGTGCGGAAAATATTGAAGATTTTTGCAATGAGATTTCCATATTAAGGTACCTTTCACACAACTTTCCTTCAACTTAAGTCTCAAAAACTCTATTGTCTACTCTGTAGCTGATTTTTTTTTTTTTACTTTTTTTGCAGTCGACTTCGCCACCCAAATGGTATTACATTCTTTTTAATTCAGATAAGATTTTAGCATATTATATTTGTTGTTTGCTGATGACCACACATTCATGTAAACTTTTTTGTTATGTAACGCAGTTATATTGTTCCTTGGTGCCTGTACAACGCCTCCTCACTTTTCATTGATCACTGAATACATGGACATGGGGTCACTATATTACCTGATTCATGTGAGTGGGTTAAAAAAAAGAATTAGCTGGCGAAGGAGACTCAAAATGCTGTGTGATATATGCAGGTATGATCCTAAACCTCCATTTTTTATCATTTTTATTCCCACCTTGTTATGCATGACAAGACATGACAAAACAAGTTGTACTGTGTTTGACGTGCATCAGACTGGGACCGAGACCGATGTCAATGAGACAAAATTGCATTTTTTGTCCCAATTAAGAAGCTGGTACAAGATGAGACATGGACTCGCTCTTGATCTCTTGTTTGTGAAAAAGACGTAAATGCCCTCCTCATCCTTATCATCGAAAATAGCCCTAGAAAGCTTGTCCAATTCCATCCAGTCCTATGAAACAAACGCAGCTGCGCTGCGTTTGTTACACTGGACATGACCGAACTAGACGGGACAAGCTTTTCTAGGGCTATTTAAGGATGAGGAGGGCATTTATGTCTTTTTCACAAACAAGAGATCAAGAGCGAGTCTCTGTCTCACCTTGTACCAGCTTCTTAATTGGGACAAAAAATGCAATTTTGTCTCATTGACATCGGTCTCGGTCCCAGTGCGATGCACGTCAAACACAGTACAACCTGTTCTGTCATATCTTGTCATGCATAAGCATAACAAACGGGGTCTATGTATTTTGTACTATAGAGGTATTTGCTAACAAATCGTAACAATGGTTTGTTTGTTTACTTGCATGTGTATAGGGGTCTAATGTGTATGCATCGAATGAAAATAGTGCACCGTGATCTGAAAAGTGCGAATTGCTTAGTGAATAAGCATTGGATAGTGAAGATTTGTGATTTTGGGCTGTCACGGGTACTAACAACCGCAAACATGAGAGATTGTTCGTCTGCAGGGACTCCAGAGTGGATGGCACCCGAACTCATTCGCAATCAACCCTTTACTGAAAAATGTGATATTTTCAGCCTCGGTGTCATAATTTGGGAACTATGTACTCTTCAGAGACCATGGGAAGGTGTCCCATCAGCCCAAGTATGTCCTTGCTTCTTCTTCTTATTATTTTTTTAATCTGTCTGTGTAAAATGTTGTCTGGATAAATGATGATTAAAACATATTTGTTACAGGTGGTTCGTGCAGTTGGTAATGATGGAACACGACTTGAAATTCCTGAAGGTCCTTTGGGAAACCTAATATCAGGTATGCAATAAAAAAAATTAAGAAACAAATCTACTCTATTAAGTCCTTCTTGACTTGTTTCTTTATTATGTAAAAAATAAACAACAGTAAGTTGAGTTTATATTGTATATTCTTTCAGATTGTTGGGCAGAACCAGATCAACGACCTAACTGTGAAGAAATTTTGTCACGCTTAATGAGCTGCGAGATGCTGATTTAATATTTTGGATTGTAAGTAAAATTGTTCAAAGTCTTTGCGTGAAAACTATTTTAATTTCTAGTAATTTGGTTGTATTATAGAGGATGTGATGTGTTGTTTTCAGGTGGGTTTCAAACATGAACACAATGATTGGATAAAGATCTGCAAGTAGAATACTTCAAATTTTGATCAACAACATTTAAACATTTTTGCATTAATAGCAACTGATTTGCTTTCTTACCATCCAAATGAATAAATGTAAGCTTAAAAGACATTCAAAAGCCTAAACTAGATAGAAAGTTTATGTAAATATTATCTTTATAGTTTAAAGAGTGACTTGTGTTTGAGTTACCAAATGTAGCTAGTCAATTAATTTGAATGATTTGGATATGGTTACTATGTCTAAGCAATCAATGTTTATTTGTAAATGGAGGTGGTAATTTAGGAGGTGTTAGATAATTGATAATTTGATATGCTTCTTATTTAGTAAGTTTAAAGGCACATGCAAAAAGAGCCTCATGGGTAGGTGCCCTTAACGACTTATAAATCCCTATTCTAATAAAAGAATAGCTTTTAACCTTCTTTTGATATGTGTCATCATATTAGGCCTTCTAATTAATACACATTTTATTCTTTTTTTTTGTCATGTGTCACCCTATTAAACCTCTTAATTAATGCATGACACTTGTCAACCTATTAATTCTTTATTTCAAATTTTAATATTTTCATTTTAATTACAATAAATTAATAACAATTGAATAAAAATTAAAATAAAATTAATACAAATTATAAGATGATATAATTTCACATATTTTTTTAAATTAACGATTATAATTAATTAATAATTTTGTGTTATAACTATTAAAGTTTAATTAATTTTGTAACCGTGGTTTTACGGGTTATAAACTAGTCTATTCTAATAAATAAAGGTTTTTTGCCACATGTTCTCTTCTCCTTCATTTGGACACATGGCATTTTCTAAAATTTTTAAATTTTATATTTTCCACTTGTCATTTCATTGTATTTTTCATTATATTAAATTAAAATTTCATATTTAATATGTAAGGTAATATATATGTAAGGTATTTATTAGAAATGGTTTATATATGTAATGTATTCAATACATTAAAGCCTCATTAATTTTAATAATTCAATTTTTTTTCCTATAAATTCAAAATTTTCAAATTGTTAAAATTTTATATTTATTTTTTTTAAATAAACTCATATAATTAATGAGTCTCACACCTAGTTTTTATAAAAGATAGGATGTAGATTGAACTTTAATGGATCATTTATGTCTCTCGGTTGTTCACGTTCATAGCCAGCCGAAACAAAAAAAAAGTAAATAAAAGAGTAAACTAAAAAATGAAACGTTTGACATTGCCCTTTTTTTTGGGGGTAATATATATATATATATATATATATATATATATATATATATATATATATATATATATATATATATATATATATATATATATATATATATATATTTGCTCCCAATCTATTTAAATCCTAGATCCGCTACCGGTTAGGTTTGATTCAGTCAAATTCAGATTGCAATTAAAAGTTTATTGATTCTGTCCTATAACCTCTAATACGTCTCTTATCAGATCTGATAAGAGGCTGAGTCTAACTCAATCAAACATTGACTCAATTAGATATGACTCAATCATATATGTTTTAATTAACAATTTATCATATAGCCCCTTACTCTCATTTGTTCATGAATAGACTAATTTGGCCAGTGTATTTTATTTCAAATAATTTTGTCAGAAACATTATGTATACTTGTAAGCATATTTACCATATACCAATATCTAATCCGATATCATCCATCTCATGTGCACAAAAATACATCCTTGATCTTGAATCTGTTTAGTCTCGTTTTCCGACCTAAAAAATGATTATATAAGATTTTAATGGAATAAAAAGAAACCAAGTTTAATGGAAAAAGATACAGTTTTTATGTGTTGTGGGTCGGAAAAGATGACAAATAGAGGAGAGAGAAAAACGTAAATGAAGCTGATGTGACATTGAGTTGAGTGAGTTGAGAGAGGATGACTCCCTCCACCCTAAGAACCGAAATAGATGCAAAGATAAGTGTAAGGATTGAAATAGTAAATTATATTAGTTATCAAATAGAGTAAATTATAGTTTTCGTCGGTGTGGTTTAGTAGTGTTAAAACTTTTCAATTTTTTGATGGCCCGTCCTTGTAGTTTTCAAAATTTTCATATGTGCTCCTTAAGGTTGTTATCGTTAATTCTCATCTGTTAAGTATGGTTAAAATAACCTTTATACCCCTATCTTTGTGTTTTATGATATTTTGAGATTTTACTAACTTATACCGCAAGGAGTGGCATCTGCCAAGCTTCTCACCAACTTCTTTAGCATTCGCCAACACTACCCCTTAGCATGTGCTAAGGGTTTGCGCTAAGAAATGCTCGTTGCCCGGATAGCGT
Organism: Lactuca sativa; assembly: GCF_002870075.4. NCBI lineage: Eukaryota > Viridiplantae > Streptophyta > Magnoliopsida > Asterales > Asteraceae > Lactuca > Lactuca sativa. The sequence continues at coordinate 33,493,061 of NC_056629.2, read as the reverse complement.
GAGGAAATACAAGAGAGATATAAACGAGATGTTGTGATCGGTACTGATTATTATTATTATTATTATTATTATTATTATTATTATTATTATTATTATTTTCCAAAATCAAATAGCACACCACCACTTCATAGTATGATGTTATGCTAAGGTGGCATGCAAAAATATGACTTGACATGATAAGACACACACCACCACTACCTTTAGACTTAAGGGACTATTTTTGAATTATTTGAAAAAAGCCCTAAAATCCTTTTAGACTTAAGAGACTATTTTTGAATTATTTGAAAAAAGCCCTAAAATCCTTTTAGACTTAAGAGACTATTTTTGAATAATTTGAAAAAAGCCATAAAATCCTTGTCACACAATCGGGATAACCATTTCACATGTGTTTTGCTTTGATGTGGCCGACAACTCCAATGTTGTCTCTACTATGTGGCTGACAATTCCAATACCCCCATGCCTTTTTTCTCCTATAATTTTCGGTTGAACGAACACATCTCGCCTCTGATGCTGACACTAAAACCACCATTCTCTATCTTGCGTGTAATTTTTGGTAGGACCCAACACCTCTATCCCTATATCCCTTTGATTTTGATTTTAAGTTTTATCTTTTCCATTACTGTTATATTTTGTCTTTCTTATTTCTGAATTTGATTTGATTTATAAGTTAGGATTTTAATTTGGTTTAGTTTTAGGCTTTGGAACTCAATTTGGTTGTGGTGATAAATTAGGTTCTCCCGATTAATTCTCATAATGGTTATGGAACTCGGCTTTGGTTAGGGATTCACTGGGACTACTCATAATGGCGATGGTAATGATCGGTCATAATAAAATAAAATTGATAATTCTCATTTAAGTTAGTCAACCTAAGTTTTTCGACTTTTTGGAACTTATTATTTTCGTATTTAGCTTTACAAAAAATTATGAGCAATCTTAGATGGTGATGATGATAAGGTTGGAGGTGATCGGTGATTGTGGTGGTGGGGCTGAAGCTTAAAAGGGATAATGGTGAAGTCGATGGTGGTTGGTGGTGTGATGTCCATAATAACATGTCATGATAAAAAAACAAGAGATAACAGAGGTAATATGGTCATTTAGAAGCATTTAAAAACGGAGGATTAATGTCCTAATGGTAACAACCTCGGGCACCATTCGGTGCAAGTTTTAAAAATTATATGGACGATTTATGTTAAAAATTAAAAAATTAGATTAAAATTACATATAGATATAGATGTAGACCATGTGGACCCAAAATGTAATTTACTCTATCAAATATTCCGATGGTGTTAAACTGTTCCAGATAAAACACATATTCCAAGGGCACCATTGCCGTCACCGGAACCCCAACTCAACCATGCCGGCGTTCAAAACCCCGTTCAATGGCTACGCCGTAAAGTTCAGCCCCTTTTACGAGCAACGACTCGCGGTCGCCACCGCTCAAAACTTTGGCATCCTTGGCAATGGACGGATTCACGTAATCGACCTTTCTCCCGCCGGACCGATCGCCGAAATCGCCGCCTACGATACCGCGGATGGTGTTTACGACGTTTCATGGTCAGAATCTCACGATTCACTCTTAGTCGCAGCCGTCGCCGATGGTTCGGTCAAGCTATACGATCTCTCCCTCCCACCTACTTCCAATCCAGTCCGATCCCTCTCCGAACACACCCGCGAAACCCACTCGGTTGACTACAACGCCGTCCGTCGAGACTCTTTTCTATCATCCTCCTGGGACGACACCATCAAGCTCTGGACAATCGATCGACCTACCTCCGTCCGTACGTTTAAAGAACATGCGTATTGTGTTTACTCCGCCGCGTGGAACCCCCGTCACGCAGATGTTTTTGCGTCGGCGTCCGGCGATTGCACCGCCCGGATATGGGATGTGCGTGAGCCGGGATCAACAATGATCCTCCCCGCTCACGAATTTGAAATATTATCATGTGATTGGAACAAATACGATGATGCAGTGATCGCGACTTCATCGGTTGATAAATCAATTAAGGTATGGGATGTAAGAAATTACAGAGTTCCTGTAGCTGTTTTGAATGGACATGGATATGCAGTGAGAAAAGTTAAGTTTTCACCACATAGAGCAAGTGTAATCGCGTCATGTTCATATGATATGACTGTTTGTTTGTGGGATTATATGGTGGAGGATTCGTTGATTGGGCGTTATGATCATCATACAGAATTTGCAGTTGGGGTTGATATGAGTGTTCTTGTTGAAGGGTTATTAGCAAGCACTGGATGGGATGAATTTGCTTATGTTTGGCAACATGGGACTGATCCAAAAGCACCTTGAACTTGAAACGGGTGATCATTCATCTCATACTCCTTTTCCTTAATCACTGTAATTTGTGTTAGAATTCAAGATTTTCTTGATAATTAGCATATAATTCCATGGTTGTTTTTGGACACTTTGCCTGTTTGTGTGTTGTTGAATGATCAATGATATGCATTAAATGTTCAAAAGATCATTGGAAATCAAGAGGGTGATTGTTGATCTCTTACACATTTTCGTTTTAATTACTGTTGTTATGTTAGAACTTAGAGTTTTGGTGTCTCTTGATAATTATCAATAGCATAATTCTATGGTTGTTTTTAACACTTTGCCTGTTGTCTACTGTTGAATGATCATTGATATGCATTATATGTTCAAAAAAATTAATCTTGTAGAGAAATATCAAGACCCTTTATCATGCATCTGTATAGATATTTGTACTTCCACACTTTTGAATGCTTGTGATTTCATTGCATATAAAGTTTGGGGGTGTTTGGATGTGTGTTCTTAATGTGAACATTGCTTCTTAAAGAGTCATAATAAGATAATCAGAATATCAGATAATCAGTAGCTTAAACATAAGGTTAGTTAGGAAATTTTACATTATCTGAACAATCCTTTTGCTTCTTGTGATTTGTATTTAAATTCAAGTGTTTGTTGTTGGTTTAAGTTAAACTGATAATTAGCAATGATTCTTTACATGCTTCTTGTGATTTATATTTGATATGTATTAGACTTGTGAACTCGAATCCCAACAAGTGGTAAATGAAAATGCATTGTGTCTTATTGCATTAAGAGGTTATCTAATTTATGTTATCTAGATTTGGGATAACCATTTGATTTCGCACACCAGGTGCTCGACAAAATGCCTAATTTCTGTAGTGAATCTCTGAGACACTCGACAACCACATTCATATTGATACCCGTATAGCCTAAAAGGCGATTGAAATTGTTAATTTTTTTTTTATTCAAAGTGTTTACTGAATTTGTTATCCACCGGGCACAAATATCACTTTTTACAATTCAAATAAAATTTAACAAATGCGCACAAGCTCAATAATTTAGTGCCTAATTTCCACCAGTTTTTTTTCTTTGATTTTTTCATACATCGGAGATCACATTGATCCTCAGGGATCATATACTTTTAGCGTAAGGTTCATATACATTTAATGTGTATATTTAACTAAACAATATGTTTAACAGTTTAACAGAAATAATGTGTGATGAAAGTTCAATAAAAAACATGGTTCTAAAAGGTGTACCATGGCGCGAAGCATAGTGTAGCCGTTATGAAAACGTCCGAAATAGGTTTGATGGACACGACACCCAAAATAACGTGTCAAGGTGCATCTTAGCGTGTTTTTTTTTTTTGAAGTTTTTTTTTTTTTGATCGGGGTTAAAATAGTTGAGTTTTTGTTAACTTTTTCATATTAAGTGTTAATATAACATTTCTAAAACTTGAAATATTTGATATAATTCTATAATAATGTGATTTTTTTTAATATTTATAAAACTGTCACATCGTGAAAAACATTACGGCTCGTCAAAGTTCGTTATGACTTGAGGTTTGACTGTCACCAAACCATGTCTTACCCCATTTAAAACCTTGATAAAAAGGTGAAAGAGGGTGAAGAGTTAAATATTTTTGGGTTATTGCTATAAAGCCCTTAATTTTACACAAAATGTCCGGTTATATCTTAAGTATTTTTTTAGTTCATTAATGTCCTGACATACCGGAAAAATTGTTTATTTTTGTCCCTTACCCGGTTTTATCCCTACAGCCGGTCACCCCAATCTATGTGGCACGCTAAATGGGTATTCATGAGGACATGGCTGCAACATGAGTTTCATTTAAAAATTAATCACTTTGGAGGAAGAATGTAGCTTGGCGGATTCAAACCCACAACCTAGAGTTTCATAAGGCATTGACATTACCATCGAGTTGGACGCAATTTTGTGTTTTAATACTGAGCAATGATAAACTTGTTTTTTTATGTCGGTTCAAGTTAAGGTTTGGCTATGTTTTACCGTAATTTTTTTATGTTTTCATGCTTAATTTTATGTATGCTTCCTATATATAACTCTTGTCATATATAATAGCTTTCATTTATTAACTTAAAAAAAACGTATTATATTTAAATTCGTCTATGTTTCAACATATTTTTTTTTACGTTTTGTGTTTAATTTTATGTATGTTTCCTACTTATGAGTCGGGTCGCATATAATAACTTTCGTTCCTTAGTTCAAAATAAAATATTTTTTATGTGTTGTTATGTATGTGTTGACATAAATTGAAGATGGTTAACGTTTCGACATATTCGCCGTAAATTTAGAACTTTTGTTTAGTAATTTTAAAAGAACTTACTTGCTTTTGTTTATATACATGTCGGTATAAATTTGATTTCGTATACGTTCAATGTAGATAAGCACATAGATAAAATTAAGCACAATAACATGAAAAAAATTTATGTCGAAACGTAGAAAAAGTTAAGCACAAAAACGTAAAAAAAAAAATACGTCGAAACATAGATAAACTCGAATATAATACATTTTTTTTAAAGTTAACGAATGAAAATTATACGTGATTCGATTCATATGTAGGAAATGTACATAAAATTAAGCACACAAACGTAAAAAATTATGTCAAAGCATAGACAAACTTGAATATAATATATTTTTTTAGTTAACGAACGAAAATTATTAAATGTGATTTGATTCATACGTAGTAAATGCACATAAAATTAAGGGTATATTGCAAGAAAGTCATTATATTACCACATAATTTTGATTTTGATACTTCGCTGCAGTTTTTACTCATATTATCATAAAGATTAATTCCTGGAGATTTCTGAGAGCTTTTTCCATAATAATTGGAGCTATTTAGATGTTTTACCACACGAGACATGACACCCAAGGCATGGATAAGTGTTCCCATGTCTAAAGTCATTTGAAGATGAACCTACATTGAAGATGATTAGCCTCATCACTGCTATCCCATGGGAGTTTGTTCCAATTCCCTCTTTATTTTTGCATTTTTCTTTTCATGCATAACATGCAATGGGGACATTGCATGAATTAAGTGTGGGATAGGGGGTTGCTTATATTAGTAAATTTTATCAAAATTTTGATTTTAACACTGAGTTTCAAATTGCAAGAAAGTCACTATATTACCATACAATTTCGATTTTGACACCGAATATTTTTTATCAATTATTTCATTACATTTACAATTTTGTTACAATGTCAACTAATTGACCGATTCAGGAGATGTTATTGTGACTCAGAAGCTCGATTTATACAACAAATAAATAAGGACAATCTAATGGTTCAAACTCACTTACAAGTCAGCAAAAATGACATAGTCACCTTTTCGGGAGATAATATTGTGGTTTAAAAGCTCGATTTGTACAACAAATAAACGAAGACCACTACAAGGTCGATTTAATGGTTTAAACTCACTAAGCATCCATTGGATCGACATCATAGGGGTCTTCATTTACTTGTCGTAGAAATTGAGTTTTTAAACCACAATAACATCTTCTGAAAAAGTGAGTATGCCATTTTCACTAAATTAAGTGAGTTTGAACAACTATATTGGCCTTCACATGCCATTTGCAATATCAATCAAAATTGGTTGCAATGTCATCCAATTGACCATTTACCATCAATCTAGCAGGTTACAAAATAAATAACATAACAATATTGTGATGTGGAAGCCACACCAGATGTTATATGATAGGATTGAGTTTTAAATATATGGTTTGCATCGAACCTAATTTTACATGTCTTTTTAGGTCGATCCATTGGTTCAAAATCACTTAAAAGTCAACAAAAATTGTAGACTCATTCTTTTAGGTGACACTTTTTATTATAATGTTTAATGTTTAATTCTCGTTAGAGTATTTTCTTCACAAATCGCGTCTGAAGGTCAATCTAGTGGTTCAAACTTAGTTAAACGTCAATAAAAAGGGTGTACTCACCCTTTCATGAGATGTTATTTTAGAAGTTCTATTTGTTCAACAAGTAAATAAAGACCCTTACAAGGTCGATCCATAATAACATCGACCTTATAGGGGTCTTCATTTATTTGTTCTACAAATCGAGCTTCTAAACCACAATAATATCTCCTGAAAGGGTGATTATGCCCTTTTATGTGACTTGTAACTAAGTTTGAACCATTGGAATGTCTTTCAGTTATTTGTTGTACAAATCGAGTTTCTAAACCACAATAACATCTCTTGAGTCGGTCAATTGGTTGACATTCCAACAAAATTGTAAACTTAGTGACATAATTAAAAAAAACTTGGTGTTAAAATCAAAATTTTGTTGTAATATAGTGACTTTCTTTAAATTTGAAACTCAATGTCAAAATCGAAATTTTGGTAAACTAAGTGACTTTATTGTAGTTCGGGAAAAGTAATTACCAGGAGAACAGAAAGAACCTGTCATTTGGTTGATACTGCAACAAAAATGTAAATATAGTGACATAATTGAGAAAAAAAACTCGGTGTCAAAATCAAAATTTTATTGTAATATAGTGATCTTCTTGCAATTTGCCCTAAAATTAAGCACAAAATATAAAAAATTTACGTTGAAACATAGACGAACTTGAATATAATATGTTTTTTTTTTTTTTTTTTATTTAAGTTAACGAACAAAAGTTATTATATGTGATCAGACTCATACGTACGAAACATACATAAAATTGAACACGAAAACATAAGAAAAAAATTACGTTGAAACGTAGACAAACTCGAATTTAAACCAACACGTGAATTATATGTATAAAAATGTATATATAATTCATAAATAATAATGATGATGATGATGATGATGATAATAATAATAATAATAATATTATTATTATTATTATTATTATTATTATTATTATTATTATTATTATTATTATTATTATTATTATTATTATTTATTTCTTCCAGCATAATATACATTAAATATCTTAAGTAAGACATTAAAACACAAAAACTCCTCCGGGTGGTAGAAAGTCACGACATGTATTGTGGGAGACCCGGGTTTGAATCCCTCTGGGTGGTAGAAAGACACAACATGTATAGGAGGAAATGTAGGACCCGATATGCTGGGGCAAGGTTGGTTAGCGAGTTATGGGGAGTATCGAGGTAGTATTCAAGACGACCGAGTTGATTCAACAGGTTCGTAGCAGACTTCAGATAGCTCATAGTCGGCAGAAAAGATATGCCGACAAACGCCGATTAGACTTGGAGTTTTCAGGTTGGGGATATGGTTCTCCTGAAGGTGTCACATTGGAAAGGTGTCATTCGATTCAAGAAGCGGGGCAAGTTGGGCCCCAGGTATATTGGTCCCTTTGGTGTTATAGCCCATGTGGGTAGGGTGTCGTATTGAATAGACCTTCCGGAGGAACTTAGTTAGATTCACAGTACCTTTCATGTCTCGCAGCTGCGTAAATGTTTGACTGATGATTCTAGTGGTTTTGTTGGAGGACATTCAGGTGGATGGCCGCATGAACTAGTTGAGAGACCTGTAACGATCCTCGACAAGAAGAGGAAAAACTTGCAGAACAAGGTTATCAATCTGATTAAGGTGCAATGGCACGTGGGAGCTGAAGGACGAGATGGGGGAGCATTACCTTGAGTTATTTGGAGCAGCGGACTTCGAGGACGAAGTCTGATTCAAGTGGGGGAGAACTGTAACATCCATGTTTTTGGTAAGTTTCCTTTTGGCCCCTAGTGTAAAAATTCATTTCCTATTATTCCCTTGGTTAATACATGGGGCGTACTCATTGATTACGCTTAGCGTACTAGCCACAACTTGACAACAAATTATTAACCACGTATGTTAGGCGTACGTGGTGTACACATGGCGTACTCATGTCTGAAGCAAACCCTAGTTTTTAGGGTTTGCACCCTATTTAAGGACCTTAAGTCCCCCAAGTCCCTTACCTTTACAACCTCCATTTCCCTTGAAGTGCACATCTCGAACCCTAAGCCATCTTTAGTGCATTGTGAGTTTCCTTTAGGCAGTCTAGTGAATTACGTTCCTAGTTTCGGCTTATAACCCACATACGTAGATAAAATAGGATACCATATTTATCAAATACTTTGTACATTGGTGTTAGGTGCAATTTGTGCACATTTTTTCACATCTTTTAGTCCCCTTTCATACATCTATTTAGCCTAATTATTCTTCATTTGTCTTGCATTTCATCATATTCATGTTAGTCTCTAGAACAACCTTATTTACACACTTTTATGTCTTTTTCAGGTAAACCAGAGGTTGGAACGCGCTTTGGAAAGTGTCGGGAAGCATTGGTAAAGATTTCGGGATGATCGGGCGAAGAACGAAAAAGTTGGAAAAATCAAGTTTGGATTTGGAGTCAGAGGGGTACACGGGCCGTGTTGGATTTACACTGCAAAATCAACACGGGCCGTGTTGACCAAAATGGGAGCTGTTGACCCTGATGAACACGGGCCGTGTCGGTTTTACTCTATGTCCAACACGGGCCGTGTTCGACCCAGAAACCAACTTTTGGCAGTTTTTTCTATCTTTCATATTACGGATTTTTACAAAGACACACCATATCAGAACACATTTTGAGAGGGGATTTCGAAGGTTTTTGCAAGGGTTTGATTAGTAATCATTTGGAAATATTATTTCTAGTATTTGTAAGTTGTAACTGCACATTATTTCCATCTTTATTCTTGTTTGATTTGTTCTTAGCCATGTGTGGCTAAGAAACCCTAGTTTCTAGTTCTTGTTCAAAACATGTTGATTGCTTGACTTGAAGCATATGATTTGATGTTAGATTTGTGATTCTATTCTAGTGATTATGTTTTTGTTTAAGCTAGAACCCTTAAATTTGATTTGTGTTTGATTGGCCACTTTCATGAATTGAATTTTTGTGCAGTTAGTTAACTTTTAGGGCACCTAATTGTTCTATTAAGTTAATAATTAGTAACAAGAAATAAGTTTTCTTATTGTAAAACATATATCACATGTGTTCATACTCCCGAGCGTATGAGAAGAAATGAACATTGTTGGGAAGCTTGTACAAAACTTAATACAGTTTTTCAATACAATCTAAGAGCATTTTAGGTTGAATTAGTGAAACTAGGTCTAGTCAAAGAGCGTATTTTGGTTAGATAATTTGGCAAGAGAGAGGTATTAGAGCGTGTTAATATCTTTCAGTACCAACTTAGAATAGCAATCTTGAATTACATCAAGTCATAATCAAGTTGAACAACAACATTGAGAACTGGAACTGGAAGTACTTTTACAACTTGTTTACAAATTTGTTTCATTTTTTGGAATGTTCCCAAGTTAATTTTTATTTTATTATTTCACTTTTGCAAACAAACTCCCCTTCTTGTGATCAAAGTACCTTGCGCAAAGAAGTATAGACTTTTGTCCTGTGTCTCTATGATTTGACCCTGCTTGCCTTGTACTACTTTTTAGTGCATTAAAGCAGTGTATTTGGAGTCTATTGTACCCCTTTATTTGTTGGGTTTGACACGCCTAACAATTGGTTGCCTTAATATGACTTACACTGGCCAATGAATCCTCTAGCTTTGTAGTTAAACAGTTACTCAGATGATTCATTAGGTAAGGTGATTCTTTTAGATGACCGTCGAATTAGGGTTTGTGAGAGCCAATTGGGAAGGGTAGGTGGTTTTACACCAGATTATATACACCTATAATGTTTTTTGTAGGAATGTTTTTATTATTTATTATCACTAAAAAATTATGGGCTTCAAAACCCTATGCATCTCACCAGGTTTTCAAAATCGGACACAATCAATTTATATGCATCACAGGTAGTGTAACTATGGTTATTGCAATCTTGTTAGGATACTAAGTGAAATAAGAAATGAGCATGTATTAGTATTTTAGGACCTTTTTATTTTACGTTGTAACCTAAGTTTGGATATTAATGGTGACATCTATGATATTTTAATAAAATGAAATAACTTATATCACTTGTTTTATTTAAATTGGGATTTTCCACAACATAATAACTTAAAGCGTAAAGAAAAAGTTATAATTGGTTTTGAAAATATGGGGATGTCACATATAGTTTGTGGGAAATGATTGATTCAATAATATGAAGAGCGGTCGAGGCAAAGAAAAATCTAATGACAAGAGCATTTGTGTTTCAAACTTTACCCGAAGATATATTGCTTTAAGTGGATAAGCATACATATGCAAAAAAACGTGTGGGAAGTGCTACGTGTGCGGTATTTGGGAGTTGAAAGCGTTCAAAAGGCAAGACTTCAAACACTTAGAACCAAGCTAGAGATGTTGAAGAGGAAAGATGGTGACACGATTGATGAGTTTTCAAGGAAACCTAGTGAGATTGCTACAAAATTCAAGAGTCTCAGTTCTAGCTTGGAAGATGAGATTGTGGTAAGGAAATTACTAAATTCGGTTCCTAAGAAATTCTTGTAGAATTTTGCGTCTATCGAACAACACTCAGAGATAGAGAATATGTTACTTGAGGAAGTTGTGGGGAGGTTGAAGGCATATGGAGAGAGAAATAAAGCTCTTGATGAAGATTATAATGATCAAAATCAAAACAAGCTTTTACTGTCCAAAGAGGATTGAGAAGAGAGAACCAATCGTGGTAACTTCAATCAAGATCAATATGGACATGAAAGAGGCCAGGGTCAAGGAAGAGGTTCTGGTAGAGGTCGAGATGGCCGGTTCCAAGGCTATGAAAATTGAAGAGAGCAAGGTATGTATTAAGATAAGCGGCATATTAAATGCTAAAATTGTCAAGAATAGGGACATTGTGTAGCTGAGTGTCCTAAGAAAGAAACAAAGAAAGAATAAGCTAATTTGATCCAAGATGATGATGAGTCAACACTACTTTAAGCAAGCGGACTACTTTCAAGATTAAGGGGTGAGTGTCGGGTAATCTTGACATGGGTGGGTTGATTTGAATTATAGGTATGGGTTAAATAGTTAGTCTATGGTTTGTTTTATCTGATGTTTGAATAAAGGATATTTGACCAAGTTCAAAGCGGAGAAAAGGCTTTGGTATATTTGTTCCTTTTAGTGTCTTATGTTCTAGGGTTAGTAGTCACATTTTAGATTGTTTCCGTTGGATGTTTGTAGGCTATTTAAGGCCTTTAGCATTTGGATTAATGCAACAACTTTTGGATACACGAAAGTAAAGTTTCCATCTATTATATTTCTTCCTTATTTTCTCTCTTGTACAACATCAACTAGAGAATACCTGTTTGTTTGTTTGTTTTGTTTTGATTTTTTTTGCTTTTTTTTTTGTTTTGTTTTGTTTTGTTTTGTTTTGTTTTTTTTTTTTTGTTTTGTTTTTTTTTTTTTTTATGTCTAGTCACATTTGAGTTGCATAGATTGGAGGGAGGGCTAACATAAAACCCTCTCTCTTTAAATTTTCATTGACAATCTATTCTTATAGTTCAACCGCTGATATGTTTTAGTCATTTGAAACCCTAATAAGTTATTAAGCTAATCATGTCTTTTTTTTTTTTTTTTTTTTCTCTTATAAACTCCAACATAGACACACGAACACATGAACATCATGCATCAACAAACCTATATCCAATCATCTCTAATATGATTACATGGTTGTTCTTATCTAGCAAGTGTTGATAATTAAAATGCCCAAACCAAATGAATTTATGTTCTTTACTTATACGAAGAAAAAAGGGATATAAAGATGTCAAAAGATCGATCACCACTGCAATTTACACTTTCACCCCTTAATGAAATAAGGTCCTTGGTCTATGTAATTAAACTAACAATACATAATTTGCTACAACATATTTTTTTTATTATCTGAAACGTATACCCCGATTATAATGTCTCTTCTTATAATTTATACTTGGAGAGAAGCCTCTACTTGCATTCTAGATCTAAGCGAAGAGCTTCCACCTCTATAATCTTGATTATCATATCAATGTACCTTCCTGCATATATGACTACAAAAAAATGTTGTCAGGAGCATATTAATGCTTTATGAAATATTTTACTAAAACATGGTGCTAGATGGATGCATGATATCCCAAATAAAGAATTGTATTTATTGAAATTTTATATCAATACTATTTGTAGTTGGTAATAAGTCAGGACAATAACTATAACCAACATACTAAACTTACTAGGCTTTAGTCGTAACACCACCAAAACATACAACAGCTCAATAGAGAACATCAGAGCATAGATTTGACAAATACATGATTTAAGGAAACACAAAACATCTACAAATCGATGAAGTAGTTCATAGAAAACTATACTCGAATAATTTTCATAGAAAACATCTTCAAATATCCTTTATTCATTGTACACGAACCAGTTCATAGAAAACTTATACTTAATATACTAGTGACTTTGTAAAAATAATTTTTCAAAAACAAGTTTTTGAAGTATTTATTTTGTAATTTTAAGAAATATTAGTTTTTAAAAAAAATATTAAACATAATATAATCCAAAATGTAATGATTCAAAATATTTATGATTCAAAAAAACTTATGATTCAACTAGTTTATGATCCTTAATTTGTTATGATCTAAAAATATTTAGACTCAAATATTTTATAATCCTTAATTATATCTTAAATGATTCAAAATATATAATGATCCATAAATTTTTTTGAACAAAAACTATATTTAATTGAATATATTATTTATCCATAATCATATGATTAAAAATGATTTGATTCAAAATACTACAATTCAAAATAATTTGATTCAAAATTTTATGATCGAAAAATAATATGATTTAAAAAAAGTATGAACGAAAAATATTATAATCTTTAATATTCTTCTTATTTACAATTGTTGAACATTAATAACTCAAACCGATATTTAGTTTAAAAAATAAAAAAAAACATAAAAAAATCAAAATATAAAAACATAAAAACATAAAAATATAAATAAAGAAAAAAAAACACTAGTATCTTCAAGTATTATTTAGTATAGATATTTAAAAAAAAAGAACAAAAAATGTAAAAAAGAAAAAATAATACTTATTAAGAAAACGAAAAAAAATAAAAAAACGAAAAAAAAGACTGAAAAAAAATTAAAAACTTTAAAACCCAGCATATATTTACACGTCTATTTCACGAGATTAGTTTAAGAATGTTTAAAAATGGTATATTAATTTTAGTTTTATCTAGAATTTGCTTTTTTAAAAGAATAAAATTACATTTTTTGATTGGATGCATTCTTGAAAAAATATTTTTGACAATATCCATTCTTAAAAAATGTAACTATAATTTTAGGTATTTAAAAAAATACACATTTTTACAGAATATATATATATATATATATATATATATATATATATATATATATATATATATATATATATATATATATATATATATATATATATATATATGTTTAGGTTTTATGAAAAACAAAAAACCCAAAAAATCATAAAAATGCATAAAAAAATACTTAGAGATCACAAATCTTTTTATAAAAAATCGCAGCTTTTTATTAAAATTTGCTGAAAAAAAATAAAAAATCAGTTTTTCTTTTTATAATTTATTTTTTCAAAAAAATTTTCAGCAAATTTCTTTAAAAACCTGTGATTTTTTCATAAAAAATGTCAAAAAAAAGTTTTGTGATCTCTAGGTATTTTTTTATGTATTTTTATGATTTTTAGGGTTTTTTTGTTTTCTAAATAATCCTTCCCTATATATATATATATATATATATATATATATATATATATATTATATATATATATATATATATATATATATATGTATATATATATTTGTATAATTGTTATACAAAAATTCTTGAAGTAACCGGGAGAGATAGAAATGCAAATATTTAATTCTAATAAGAATTACAATAGTAACACAGTAACACAATAATTGTAGGTAACAAATGATTATATATATATATATATATATATATATATATATATATATATATATATATATATATATATATATATACACTAGCAGTAGACTCGCGCAAAGCGGCGGCGAAAAATAGTTTCTCATTCGGCAATAAATTCTAAACGGAAATATGTTAGATTTCAAGTAACACAAAACATATACATATTGTTATTGATCGGTTTTACGACAACAAATAAATGTAACCCTCGCAATACAAAAGAAAATAAATATTTTGGTGTGTAGTGTACGTTTATAGTTCTTTATTTTAGAAATCAGGACACATTCATACGAAGTGACTTGCTTATACCTTTATTGGTATTGATAAAGTTAATAAAAGGGAGAATCAAAGTTAATCTTAACAACCCGGTTTGCTTGATACAGATAAGTCTAAACGGATATATATATCCCATTATCCACTTTACTATCTAAAGTTTTAAACCGAAAATAATAAAATTAATACAACCATATTTCATGGAACATGAATAACAAATGGAATACTAATTTTCTATTAGTCATAAATCATACACATATATTTTTTTCTTAATATTAAACAAAGTATTTGATTTTACAACTGACTGGTCAATTTCGATTAGAGTGCAAAAATAATAAATAAAGCTTAAAAAAATTACAAATAAAAGGGCTTATATAATGGATTATTTGTTTTATTTTAATTAGATAAGAGATTGGGTCAAATTTTTGGAAGAGATAAGATTTCAAAGTTAATCAGATTAAATTTAATATTATTTTATTCATGATTAGTTGTACTTTACGCTTAGAGAGTTGAACGTCTTAAAAAAAATAATATTATTTTATTGGATCTATATATAGAAATAGTAGGATTTTTTTATAAGTTAGTAAAGATATATATATATATATATATATATATATATATATATATATATATATATATATATATATATATATATATAGAGAGAGAGAGAGAGAGAGAGAGAGAGAGAGATAGGTTCAAATGTTTTCACTATCTATTGTGTGCATGTATGACTGATTATGGACCAATCATTTTAGTTATTTTAAGAAAGTAATTAATGCATATTAAATGCTGAAGATGTAATTAATATTCATTATATCTTCAACATGTAATATGCATTAATTACTTTCTTAAAATAACTAAAATGATTGGTTCAGAATTAGTCATACATGCACATAATAGATACTAAAAACAAAATAACCTAACCCTATATATATATATATATATATATATATATATATATATATATATATATATATATATATATATATATATATATATATATATATTTGTTATACTATATATGTTTCTAACATATTATTTCAAATATCCTTTTTCATTTTGATAGATGTTTGCAGCAGGTAAAATCATATATGCATGTCATCTTTTGTGAAAGTGATTTGCGTATGTCTTCATCAAAAAATGATTTTCACCCTTTGGTTATATACCTTTAATGCCATGGAATATCAATTGTACTTTTTTCATGAATTACATGTATCCCAAAATGGCAAACCATTTGGTTTTTGCGTTCCAATGACTTGCTTTTGGTGTAAAATGTAAATACTGCTTTCTATTGTAAAAGGTAATTTGGCAACCATTTGATTCTATAAATATCAATAGCAGTTAATTATATAGTGAAAGAATCAAGTATCGAACAAATAATTTATTACTTGAAAATACATCAATTGCAACACGAATCAATATTTAAGGCTAAAAAATTTCCATCTAATTTTTAAACCAAAGCAAGGATTGGACTTGAATGTCGTTAAAAAGTTTCTGAATCGGCACTGTAAGTAGTTGGATTCCCATGCAAAAAGTAATATAACCTTTTTACTTTTTTATTTATATAACCTTTCGATTTTCTTGTCTATTTTTAAAAGTAGGGGGACAAGTTGATTATAAAACGAAAAGACTGGCGTACAATATAACCAATTTATTTTTAATTTCAAACGCACCGAGGAAAAGAATAATCATACAAAAATATACAGGAAATTAACAACTGTTTAAACCTGCCTTTCCTAGTTTTGTAATATTAGCTACTTTTAATTTTAATGTGTCTTCAAAATCACTGATTATAGCTTTGAGACTTGTCAATAACATGACATGTGTTCTCATCGTTTCAAAGAAAAGGCCGCTCAAGAGTCAACACGTACCATTGTCTCTTAAACCTAAAAGATAATTGTTGATGTTTCTAAACAACCGTTTATAGTTTTGAATTAATACTTAATTAACATATCATGCATAGTTGTCGTCTCTTAACGAAAAACACGATTAAAAGGCAGGTAATATGATAAAAATATAGACCTGATATATATATACCCATCTTTGAAAAACTAAATTTTAACTACAGACTATATATAGTTGGATGACATTGGCTAAAACATCGGAAATCTTGAAAGGGACTCAGACGAAACAGATCAGATACCAGAATTAATGTTACTCCTATTGACAACCTTTTGGTCGATGAAACACTCTGTTGTATGTGAACTATGAATTTCGCAAATAAACCCTGACGCATTTGATGTTATCATTCATGCATGTGTGCAAATGTGACTGAAAATAGAAGATGAACAAGGACAAATACATGATCTAAGGGGATTGCATTTCGGGTCACAGGGTTAAATTTCAGTCAACACAAACCCATATATAGAATACTGTAAAAAACATTTTAGTGTTGTGCCAAAAGTATCGAAGCAAATGGTAGAAGATATATAACTGAGGCAATATTGATGGAGACGATACATACTACTAAAAAGTAATAAAAATTAAACACCCGAAGCCAATGAACAAGACTCGTCGTATATATGCACAGGGAAGTTGGAGATGAAAATAAAAATTTATTGTTCCAAAATGCACTCAGCTTGGTGTAACTATGTCTCACCCTGAGGGATATTTGTGAATTATGTATAAGTGTATATGCCCCACTTGAACATGGTTTCTTGAATCAAGAAATGACAAATGATAAGTACTAATATATGATGCATTAATTCTAATAAAAGGATGTTAATTTTACTTGAGTAGTTAGGACAAAAATAGTGGCTTGGCTTCTCGTGGCAAAGTGCCGTACAAGAAAAGCAACTCAACTGGTAAAATTTGGAAACGCAAGGTGCAATGGGCTCTAGCCTCTAGAGTACACCCTCTTCTATGATGCTGTTATATCCTTCAAACAGTATGTAGTGTTCCCTTGACCATATCATATCATAATTGGCCCTAAATTATCATCCTGACACCATTCCATTTAATATTCCAACCATCCTCCCTTAATGATATTTTTCACATGTCCTATTGCACCTACACCCTTAACCCTTCCCTCCATCACTTTCCTCTTCTTGACAAAATTTCTCTCGCTATATACCAACCTCCTACTATAGTCTATACCTATGCAATTGTTAAAAATAAATAAATTAAACTCTTCTCATCCAGGAGGACATGATCTCCTATTCTTAGCATCCACACTTAAATGAGTGAAGCAACGGAGCACTTGTGCTTAGAAACAACGTCATTGAATCCTAGACTACGGAGGATAATCAGGTTCATCCTCCAAACGTCGTATTTACACTCAGTTTCCTAGATTATTTCAGTAAGGAGTACTACCACACTGCTTCGCGGACTTAATTTGTTGTGGATGCTTCTAGTAGTGGTGTTAAACATGTCTGCTGTACATAACTTAATTAATTCTTCTCCACAAAATGAGAAGTTTATAAATTAACCCAGGAAGTTATCGTGATTTCCTATGTCTGGGGTCCGCTGGTAGATATAGTCACGATAAAGAGAATGAAAATTAAAAATTCAGAAAACAAGCAAATTCATAAAAAGAAGTATATGTCCACCAAAAAGAAAGACCTTCAATAGTATTCAAGAATCAACACCCACCAAAGGGTTTTTGGTGTTGGGATGTGTGAGCCATCCTTTTAAAATTATTGTCAAATTTATTATTTTGTTATATAATTTGACCTTTTGAATAAGTTTAAATATTTTATTTTCATTTATTTAAACAATATTTTTTAAACGGTAATTATTATATATACTAAATTACTCTTAAATTATTTATATATATCTACTGTGAGACTTGAACCCTTCACCTCAAGAAAAAAGGACAATATCGGATACCACTGTGGTAGAAGTACTTTGTTTATTTAAAGTAATACATAAAAATATTTCATTTAACTAGCTATTTTTATTAAATACAAATCATTTTTAATATAAAAATATAAATTCAACTATTTTAGATATTTGTTTATATACATAAAATACGAAAAGTTATTGCGTTATAGTTATAAACATAAAATTAAAACTTTGAAAAAAATTATATAATTTTTATAAAATTGTATTTTATAAATGACAATCAAATATTTCATAGAAATACTTAATCGGTAAAGAAATAAAAAAATATTTAAACCAAAATATAGTTATAGGGGTAAATGAAATATAATTAAAATAAAAGTGTTTGGATTTACAAAAAATAAAAGTATATTGATTACTTAATTTATATCGATTAATTAATAAAAGAAATACAAACACTATGGGTCCAGTACTATTGAATACTCAATAAAAACATATGGTTTTAAAAGAAACCCTATTTGAGGGTTTTTATTATTTGATTTTGGAAACTTGTCTAATCAATTAGCTTATATAACTCTTTTTTTAATATCTCTATTATTATTTGTTACTATTATTATTTTTTAATACTTAATTACTTAATATCTATATTATTATATTATGGTTTCTATATTTTCTTTTCTTTAAAAAATAACTTTTTTTAAAAGTCAGAAAATTAAATCCTTTAACTTACTAAAAACTAGAAATCCGTTTAAAATACAAGAATTGAACGCGTGTTTTAAAATTTATAAAATTGTACATTGTCAAATTAAAAGATATTGTACATATATTACTGTTGGCAAATTATCGAAATCTAACTTGTTTTCCTATATTTTGTTTTGCATGTAGCAACTATTCAACTTTTATATTTTTCAAAACCGATAATAAAGAGAGTTTTTATAACTATTTCTTGTCCCATTTATATAGTAAAAAGGTAATATAAAAGTCACGTAAATTTACAAAATCAACACTTTGTACAAAAAAAAAAAAGATAATTTAAATCATACGTAAAAAATTAGATTTACATATAATTTATATTTACTATTTATTATACTTTCATTTTAATAAAAAAATATATACTGATTTTAAATTTTTATAATTCAATCCGAACCGTTTAGATAAGAAAAATGGAGAATAATTCAGATTTAAAAAAAAAATAGTTGATTAAATCTAAACCATTTTTACCGGATTTTTTTGTATAACATATGAATTTATAGTATAACTGTTAAACGATCAGCCTATAAAAAACACAATATAAATGAATAATATAGATTATATTCAAATAAAAAAAAACGTCAAAAGATATATTAAATTACAAAAATAAAATTGCAAAACGTTACAAAGAACATTGTATTCGAACAAAATGTAAAAATTAATTAAGTAAAAAGAAGAATAAATAATAATATTATGTGAAATAATTTAAATAAAAATATAAAATAACAATAATTATATATATTATTTATTTATTTTAAATAAAGAAATGAAAAAAAACATATACATTAATTAATTATTATAAATAAAATAACAATAAATAAATCAATGTTTGATATGAAAGATGTGACATGAGGGTTTTTTTTTTCTTTTTTTTTTTTTAAAATTTATGTTTTTAGGAATTTTTAAAAGACCCATAATAATAATAATAAGTTATAAAAGAAGCTTTCATCAAAGTTATTTTATTCTAACTTTTCATTAATAATTTCATTTGGATTTATTCAATATAACTAGTTCAAAGTCTATGAGTTTTATGATTCCTTACGATTAGCACTTGTTGAAGTGCGAGCTAAATTCTCATTTAGAGTTACTTAGTTGCTTTGTTTCTTTATGATTAAGAAACACTACTAGTTGTTTGGTAGTTAGAGACTTTGCATAATTTAGGATTTTAGTTTATTAGCTTGTAAATATAGGCTTAAAGGCATTGCTAAACATATATTGGAAGCCTTTAGAGTGTGGGAGTTCTTTTGACTTCTTGGATTAAATCTAATTGTTCATTTCTTTAAACGTGCCGTTCTTTATTACTAGGATGTGAGATTTCGAGCCATCTCTCTTGAATCCTAAGATCTCAAACATTTAGAGATCCTATATGAGTTCAATTTATTTTTAAGAAGTTTTAGTTGATGTTATACATGCAATATGTACTTTTCTTCATTAAATGATTATGAGCTAATTAGACTCATTACCTTAAACATACCCCCCTCCCTAAAAAAAGAAAAAAATAATAATTTGACCATCTTCGATAGATGTGTCTATCCAAACTTGGGAAATAAAAGTACCATATATGGTCTTTTATAGTGTAAGAAGGAAAAATATATAAAATGTAAGAACCGATCTCTCATATAGTTATTCAACACACCCAAATTTTCTTATTTTATCCTCTTTTTAAATAATCTACAAAGGAAACTAGATTATAATTTTAGAATACTAACATGCATCGTTAATAATGAAAGGGCCAACGAAATAAGATTTTATAGAAACTCGAGAGGTTGATCAGTTGTAGTGAATTTTGTCATGTTAGCATTGTAGGTCGATACTTGATCTCAAGTGAAACCTATGAAAGCTTAAAGCATGATAACACAAACTTATTTGTTAGAATATATGCTTGAACACACTAAAAAGTGTCAAAATGAGTAGAGCATTTAGAATTATCATAAACAATTTAGATATAGGTGGATTAGAGGATATCTAGGATTTAGTTCACATATTGAAGAATTGATTCCAAATATTAGAATGACTTGAAGGTTGATTTATAAAGTTTAGAAGAGTTTGTAGTAATCATAGTACTATAATCTCTTATATGTTTTATATCACACGTTATCAAGGTTATATCGTAAGTTCACAGGGTACTAAAGCTATCTAAATAACAACAAAGTGGTTTCATACTAAAGTTAATCCATGAGATGGGTTAGCTTAGGGAAAGCCTAAAACAACAAATATTTGTATGTACAGGTTAGGGAGTGGGAGGAATTATAATTGTATCAATTTAACTTTATTGGAAAGAACATTGAGCTCGGGTAAACTTCTCATTAGAATAGGTTTTGGCTCCTAAAGCATTAACTTTTAAAGGAAGTGCCAAATTACAAGGCAATTCTTACATTATGGTTGAGTCATATGTTAACGTGTTATAGCGTTATACCTCATTAGTATCAAGATTCAAATTCATAACATATTGTGCTAACATTTCTCCTCTTTTAAGATGTGTTGTTTCACCATCAGGTCCTTAGGAGAAAAAGGTGAGACATGATCTCCTTACTTTATTTTTCTAGGAATATTCGTAGTATATATAGTGATGGCTAAAGGGAAAGGGTTTCTTTTCTTCTAGTCATAGTTTTTTATGCCTTAGTTAGTCCCATATGATGAAAAAGTCGCCTATATGAAGTCACACACAATTATTAACTAAGACAACTGCTAATTTTCATAGAGATGATATCACCAAAATAGAATTAGTTACCCCTTATGAAAGATAATATTATATATATTTGGTATATGATAGTGGATTCCTCTATATATACTTTCTGTTATATGGATTTCCTTATGGATCATCATGGAATTGTGTTACGTTTACTAGATGTGAGCTGGCCTATACCAGCCCAAATGTACTCGTAGAGTGACTAAGAATGATTCATGTTAATTTCATATTAAAAAACTTCATCTCCTAATCTCATTATTTGAATATAAAGTAAATCTTGATCCAACCATTTTCTAGAACTTATTAAGCTAACTAATCCACTCAAACTGGCCGCTAACTCAAAATGGAAGAGATAGGTCATTCGAGTTGACTAGGTACACACCGACTAGCTATTGTTGATCGATGGTCCAAACTGACAAAAAGTCAATTTGTCACAACACATAAGGGCCAAGCTTAGTACAAAATCCGATTAACCAATTTCTAAACGCTGGAGTAGATCCGAAAGAAATACCACTTCCTCATGAATTTATCTTGAATCGGGATCTTTTGGCTCAACTTTATCCCAGTTTTGCCGAGGGAGCAACCCCATTTTTCACCTTGATAGTCATTTTAGTAATATATTTCATAATCACATATTTTATAATATTAATGGCTCTTTCAAATAAGAATCAAGATGAATTTGAGATATTGTTCATGATAACACTACTTGAAGAAGCTAGTGCGCCCAACATAGACCCAAAAAGTATGAACTCTAGTTCTATGCAACCTTAAGCTAGGATTGGATTGATTTTGAACAAAATAATTCACTTAAATTTAAAAATAAGTTACTTAAACCAAGATAAACATTGCAACAGAGAAATCATCAAATATTAGCACAACAATAAAAACAACAAATCTACTTGATGCCCTTTATCCCTATCCACAACCTAAATGAATACACTACATCAAAAGGGAATCTCAATGTGGTTTTTTATATCTTGTTATCATATAATATCCAAAAAACACGATTAAAAGTGCCAACCAAACTATGATGTTAACCCTAAGAAAAATAAGAACCTAATTAATATCTTTGATGGAAGAAAATTATGGATTTTGTAAGCTTCACTAGAAAAAGTATGTATTCTAAAGAGTCGAAGTCACCATAGAAACACCAAAAGTAATCATTTTTATGGTATTGAAACAAATAGAACATACAAATGTTTCAACATCTATACATCTCTTATATAAATTATCATAAGGCAATCAGGAATTTTTAATCGTTCACGATAAAATATGTATATTTTTTAATCTATTTATACTAATGTGTCTTTTTAAGAAATGAAAAATATAAAAGAAATATAGCTAAAGGTTAGAAAACAAAAATTACCAAGAGTATATCACCATATACGGGATAACTAACCACAACAACTAGTCAACATTACTAGTTTTACATATATCTTTGATCCAACAGTAAAAGTACAATCTATCATCTTTTCCCTACACACTTTCTTTCCTCTAAATACCACTTCAATACACAACCTTCTAAGCTCTAGGAGATAGGTCAAGAAGATAACATCCATGGCATCTTTGCACCCCTAGACAAATTTACTCTAAGAAAGTCTTTTAGTTCCCTAGTACTTCTAACATCATCCTAATTTTGGTACCATCATCTCCCTAATATTAACCAAATAGTCTTGATAATGAAAATGAAAATAATAAAAAAAATTTAATTCTACCACCTCTTCCATACAAAATAGGAATAAGACATTATATCAAGAACCCACTTCACTGCTTTACTAGGGACCCACTTCAACCATTTAGTCTTGGGCTTGTCATTTACCATTATCTTGCCATCGATGTGAACTCTTAGAGATGGAACCATAAATGCAACATTATTTTCCAAAATCACCGCCAACTATCTCTTTTACTACTTTCGATATGAGTTCCAACCAAAAAAATTAGGCAAACAGGACCACTCCTTCTTCTTGACTCTTTACCAAAAATCATTTCTCCAACACTACCTGTAGTCTCCATTTGAATAATGCTTAGCATCACTCTATTTATCTTACAAATATAAAGAAAAATTCCTAGGGAAATGGTATTTCAACAAATCGTCACTACACCAACGCTCAAACCAAAACAAGTTGTCTTCATCGTTAATCCATGGAATCTTGTGCTTGGTAGTATCATCTCCCTAAAAATTTCCTACCAATACCTTCTTATCTCTTAATAATGTCAACTGGAAGCATGAACAAAGAATACTAATAACAGCCAAGGCTTTCCAAAATAGATTTTATCATCATTAAACGACATTCACTCGAGATTTCTTTATCATTCCAAGTATTAAGGTGTTTTTGTTATATAATTACCACTACTTTGGTACTTTCTAGTTTTATGCTTAATGACATATTATTTAAAAGACATGAGCTATATGAGAGGTTCTAATAAGTTTGTGTACCAAATTGGGATTAGAGGAGAAGACAAAAGAAAAGAAAACTATGACTTGCAAAAGGATGAAATTTGGGCTATCTCTTGGATGAAATTGAAGTGGACTTGAAGATTTAATCACTTGGACTAATAAAAGGTAAGAAATGTGCCAAAATAATCGAATAAGGGTGGGTCAAAATTTAGGTTAAATGGTTGGTGCAAAGATACAAATGAGACAATAAGAAATCATATCTAATCTCAGTGAAAGGGACAAGAGGTTGAAACAAATATTAGAAGTCAGCATATGTATCAGGACTACTTGATCCGTGTAGGTAAATGCATTAGGCTATACGCGGTCTATATAAGTGTATCAGGATAATTTCATCATTTTGCATTTGGTAGTTATTTGTGGTATGTTGTATGATTTTTTTTCTCAGATCGAATAAGATAATTTTGAAGCAGATTTCTCTAGTGATTTTGAGTTTTTTTAAGATATTTTTATGGATACAAACTTAGCAATTTTTCGGTTGAATGTTTGGTATAATTTAGATCTTGCTTAAAACTATATGTGGCTAATTTTTCCATGATCAATATTGGGTGAAAATCCTTGAACAACTAGTTATGTTTGGATATGTTATGTGTTTCAGTTTAACTCCGTGAATGCAAAGTTCTTTTGAACTTCTACATTGTTCTTATGTTTTTACTAAGCTTTTGATTTCAAATGTTTAAATAAATGTTGTTATTTGTTTTTATGAATTATGTAATTCATTTTATAAACAAACAAGTGACAAACAATCTTACGTGGGTGTTTACAACCCTAACTTATCTTCATAAGATTGTGTTCTCTAAACTAGCTACATTTTTCAAGTTTTGGGGTTTCTTTTAGATGTGGTGATTATTAAATCATAATGTTTGTTTAAATATATGAACTAAATTCTTATTTAGCTTGTGAATTTAGTTAATACAGATTATTAATTAAGAGCTTCTTTAGCTAGTTTCAATACACTTTAGGATTTAGGGTTTAGGTGTGAATTGACATAGCGAGGTTGGAATGAATTAAAATCATTTAATCCTAAACCACAATTGTAAACGAACTAGTTCACCTTGTGATTGAAATCAAAATATTTATAATCTTTTTATTATGGAATCACTTCACCATATTGTCAATATTTACGCCTTCAATAACATTCTTTGCTAATTCATTCTTATTGAATTTGACACATATTAATTTTTGGGATTTTTAGAATTTTTTAAATTGACACACATCATTATTTTCATTAATGGCAATGCCAATGACAATTGTAAATCCGTTCATTCCTTCTTTATTCTGCTAAATGTAACGTGCTACTTACATGAGTTTACACTGTCTAATTACAATGATTTATATAAATTCTTATAATTAATTCGTATAATATAGAAATCTCATACCTAATGATATAAAGAAGAAATGAGAAAGGTCTCCTTGCCTTATATTCGTCGAAGGTCTAAGCTCTCCGTTTGGAAGAGCCATTGATGAGAACCGAAGTGTAACCGAACATAAACAATCTCTCATCCAAAATCCCAATTTTCTCTGAACACCATCAGTTTAAGCATCTTATCTAAGTAATCCCAATTCCTATAGATTAAAATTGTTGTTCCAAAACTCATTCTCTAACCCCTGAAACTCTTTATCTTCAATCCAAGAATTAAACAATTTGAATGACACTGGTCCAAAATCAACTCCTAATTCTTTGGCAATGGAAACTTATCCAAAAGTTATCTTATGAGAATGAAAGCAACAATACCCATCAACATATTAAGAAGCTTATGGTTTACAAAGAACCTGTCGAGATTGATTAATTTATTATCAGTCTTATTGGACCTTGTATACCGTCTCCTTCCTAATTATAGTTCATCAAGATGATTGTATAAAAAACATAGATGATTGTGTCATCTAAGGCTTGGGTATACCCACAACTTGACCACTAAAAAGGTGTTGTCATCTAAGCTTATAGTCATCACCGCTATCATACAACTTTGCATTTATTGGTATACCCACCACCATACATCATGAAAATAATTTATTTGTTGTTTTTTAATTAAGAAAATTATATTTTTTTATTTAACCGAATGAAATAGAACACTTGATTTTCATTAATATATAACATTACATAGATTAAACCAAAAATCAAACATAGAAAAAAGATACCTTAATTTAAGTTAAAAAAATATACTTATTACGAAAGTAATTTTAATCTTCAAAACTATCTTGGAGAATTGTGAATCTCAAACCAAGAATTGATATATGGAAATGGTTGATGGTTAAGTTGGGGCACTTAGTATTGTCTCAGCATCACATCAATCTCCTCGGAGCCATTACTCGTATATGGATTTGTGGTTTTGAGTGTCTTGTTAATGTAGTTGAACTCGGTTATTTTTGGCCTCATAAAACACCATTTTGACGAAAGTTCATTGTGATCCCGATAAACACCTTGTCCTATATCGTTGTAGAAGTGGTTTTCAAAAGATTGCAAAAAGGTTTTCCTTATATTTATGAATTCGTCGGACACCGAGATCCAAGCATGAGCTATACGTTTCTTCATTTTCCTCCGAATGTGGTTTGGTTTGGATATTGTCGTGGTAGGTAGTAAAAAATTATATGTGAATATATTTTAGTTTCTTTAGTAGAGAAAGAAAAAATACTGTGAAATAGTTTGTAGAATAATATGTATATTTTTAGTTGAAATGTAGGTAAATGTTTAAAATTATATGTGTTGCTACTTGGAATAAATACACATTAAAACTTTTGGTTTGTTGCTACTCTAGTGTATGGCACGCAACACCACAGTCGATGTGGCTGAGCTGGTGTGCACGACCGTGATAGTTGTGCCACCTAGCCCCGGATGGGGTTCGTGATAGGGATGAAAATTTCACCCGACCCGATGGAGAATCCGGTTGACCCGCCCCAATCGGGGACGGGTATTCTCCGCCAGAACGGGTATCCGGTATGGGGCTAGGGATCCTTATTATGCTAAAACCGGGGATGGGGTCAGGGCCGGGTATAACAATCCCCAACCCGCCCCGCCCTCGCTTTGATGACTATATATATATATATATATATATATATATATATATATATATATATATATATATATATATATATATATATATATATATATATATATATATATATATATATATATATATATATATATATATATATATATATCGATCAATTATTGAATTTGAATTAAGTCCACTAAAATGAATTGATCTATATTAGACCATCAGAGATAGAGTCCATATAGCAAATTATGTTCTTAATTCCAAGAGTTCATCAATCGTCACTTTGTTCGACGATCTGTATATCAAATTGTCACTTTTCGTTTTGATGTTTGTTAAACTTTATGATTTATGTAAACAAAATCTAATTATGACATATGGTTTTGATCATTTATTAAACTTGGTTTTTTTTAAGTTGAGTTTATTATGTTGATAGATTGGGGGTGAGTCGAGGATGGGTTGGGGAAAAACCCAAAGCACAAAGGGGAGGGGATTTGATTCTCTGCATCCGTCGGGGATGGGGATGAGGATGAGGACAATGTTAGACACTCAGAGATGGAGACATAGATGGTCAACCCTGCCGCAAACCCGCTCGATTTCCATCCCTAGTTTGTGAGAAGCATACCTCATGGCCTAAGGAAGATGAGAAGTTTATGGAGCCTCTAAATAACCTGTAATAAACTCCACATTTCTTCTGGTATAATAGGAAACGTTAATGTCCATCCCTTAGGGTTATATCATCAAACTATTGACATTGTGAAATAGAACAAAATATTAAAGCTACATGAGGTATCTCATTGTGTACTATTGTAAACGGTTTCAATCAAAAAATAAGTTTTAGATCCCTTGCGCCTAACATTTAAGATATCGAGCCTAACATAAAATAGTTTCAAGAGGAGCTCAACGAAACAACCCATAATGCTAGAAGAATGAGTGATGATAGGTCAGAATAATAGAATATATTGAGAGGGAGAGGGAGAGTGAGAGTGAGTGAGCGACTAATTATACCGTCATTCTACGAAGAGAAGTTCTGAGAACGCCCTTGCATTAATTGATCTGCTTTGCTTTTAGTTTCTTGCTAAATAGTGCATGCGTATTTATATATGTAGATGTTTAATGTTCTCAGGCACCTGAACTAAGCTACATGATAAGTCCACCATATTCCTATTAACCAAACATTACAATTTCTGAAGTAAAAACTAATGAATTTGGTTAATAGTTGGTAACTTTGTATGAAGTAAACCATCGATGAGAATGCAGATAAGAATAAAGTTCACACCACATCAAAATAAACAGACATTAATCAATTAGTAGTGTTATGAATGAGCTAGGAAAATATATAACGCATGCCAAGGTAAATTATTGTGGAATCTTCTAATTGATGTGCTTTTAAAAATATGATAAGCACAAAGACTACTCTTAAACCCGATAGGAGTCTCACTACAATCCAAAGTAGTGTTATGAACGAGTTAGGCATAAAATGACAGCATTGCCTAGTTGCATGGATGTGGACGAGTACTCTTTAGATAATATATATAGCATATTAATTATTAATATTTCATTTTTATAGGACTGAAATTCTGGCTTTCGTTTGTTTTTGTTTGTTTTCATAATTTTTTTATTTTAAATTTGTTTTCGAGTTGGAGGGATGCTGATTTTTCAAATTAATTAATATGTCAAACAATCAGACAGCTCTATGATTTAAGTCCGATTTAAGGATGGGTTATATTAACATGGTCATCCATAGGGGGCACAAAATCCTAGCGGATCCAAAAAGGGACAAAACAAAATATAAAGTAGACATTTGAACCAGAAATATTAATTTAAACACCATTCGTAAACAGTATTTTGCATGATGAGAGAGAGAGAGAGAGAGAGAGAGAGAGAGAGAGAGAGAGAGAGAGAGAGAGAGAGAGAGAGAGAGAGAGAGAGAGAGAGAGAGAGAGAGAGAGAGAGAGAGAGAGAGAGAGAGAGAGAGAGAGAGAGATGTCGAACTTGATCATGCCTTCGTCTATACTTTGGAGGGTTTACTATATAGAGTGTCCTTAAAAGTTTGAACATCAAAATTAGGGTTTTTGGTTCAAGTGTTTTTAGGGTTCTCACTGAAAATACTTCATATATGTAACTAATTTAGATAAAAGTTGGTTCCAAGTCACCATATAATTAACTAGAAAATATTTCATATATATATGTAATAAAACTATAAAGAGAGTTACCATTTGGCGTGGTGAAAACGAGAATGGAGAAAGTTCAAGTAGCCTGTAGCCTGGGAACCTTCACTTCTTCATCGGCCTTTATTTGACTTTTCCTCTTCTTCTTCTTCTTGTATGGGATTCCCCTAGCCTTAGCTTGACACTCCTTCACTTCTCTTAAATAAACCCGAATTGCTCCATTTCCAAATGGATTTTTCTCAGGAGCGCCGCCGTTCTCTTCATAGGCAGCTCTTAATCGCCCGATCAGCGCGTCTAGACTACCCCAAGCCTGCCTGAGAGGGCAAGTGCAAGGAGCAGGAGGTTCAGGCTGCCCAAAGAAAACACACCCATGTAAATGAACCTTAGTTTTTCCAAATTGATCAAGGTATCGAAGGAATTCCAGAACATGGCTAAAGTTGCACTGCGAAAGAGATACAGGAGGTCTTTGATTCTTTAGATACTGCCCAAAAGTGTTCCAGTCTCGTCGTTTTTGGGATTCATAACGGCTTAAGGGTGCAGGATGGTGGCTCTGATCAACGGTTGTAGATCGGGAGGACCCTTCTGATGGATCTTTTGGTATGTTACTTGACATGAAGATGCGTTTTGATGAGAAAATTCTTGTATGTTTTTGGGAAAAATGGATGATCCAATGTGAATAATAGTAAAATAAAAGTGGGTAGAGAAGGAAGAGAAAAAAAGATGAAGATCACATATTGAGTCTACGATTGAGGAGACATGTCATGGGTCCCTCTAGTGAAACTTTTTTCTCTCTATCTTTTTCATTTTAATTTCTTCCTCCAAGGCATTATAAGCACTAACCATTACTTTAATTTTAATTCTAGTCTACCTATTAAAATATATGAAAGTAGGGTATGCATATTGCATAGTTATCATGACATTTTATTTGCATCATAGATAACAGTGTGTATGATGTCTCCATGATCGATAGTCGGTGGGTAAATCCTGTAATGAAGAGGAAATTTTACAATAACATCATGATCATATATTATATATGAATTAACTATGAGACAAATTTCAACACGGACCCGTGTGACTCCGAAGTAATATTTAACGGTGCAACAGGAGTGTCGAAGAGGATCATTAGCGCCAGAACAGATCTTGGTGATCTTAACCTACAAGTACAGGAAACACCCCCCCTCCTCCCCTACTCCATAGACTTATTCTCAATTTGTAGACTTTCAACGGTTGTTTCCTCAAGGAGAGCAGAGTTACTGTACACAGTTATAAATATTGGGTTTGGCATTGGAACACTTAGAAATCTTGGTTTTTGTAACAAAACTTATTTTATGAGGATTGTTAGTTTCCTTCATTGGATACTACCATAGGATGGAGAACATAGCTAGATAGTTGAACCTTCCACAAGCAAGTGTGGTCAAACATAAGGACAAATTTATTTCCAACATTACCAATAATTCCACTTCCCTTAAAATACAAAGAACACATATTATGTTAAAATAAGATGATGATGTGAATAAATGAAATAAATAAAAGCATGTATACACCTCTTCATCCGATAAATATTCGTACTGTATTATAATGTTTTTGTTATACATCTTGATGAATAAGACTTGCATTTATCATAAGATTTATGGTCAAATGAATTTAAAATCTCATCCAAGTGTATATTTGATAATGCAATTATCATCTAAATGTCCAAGACGACGATTCAACAATAATACATCTCTTTCAAATATTTGAATCTACTTTAAACCATTGTTTCACAGATTTTATGACTTTCTTTTAACCATGT
Organism: Lactuca sativa; assembly: GCF_002870075.4. Lineage (NCBI taxonomy): Eukaryota > Viridiplantae > Streptophyta > Magnoliopsida > Asterales > Asteraceae > Lactuca > Lactuca sativa. Next base: position 33,461,989 of record NC_056629.2, on the reverse strand, counting down.
TAAAATTTCTTTTAACTATGTTAAAATGTTCTACATTTAAATAAGTCAGAACAATCTCATGAAACATTATATAAACAATTTGACTCATAAGACCATAGACTAAACATTTAGAGATAACGAGTTGTAATAACAACAAAGTGACAACTTAATCCCGGTGGAGTTTTCCCATTCTTTAATTTGGGGGGAGGGGGGGGTGTTTATAGTCCAAAGGAAAGTAGAAGAATGTGGCGAAGCGAGAAGGCATTACTCGCATTTGCTGAAAATCTAAAAATCTGGAATTTATCGAAGAGGGCACAAAGTGCCTCTTCAATTGTGTGACGTGTCTTCGGCCCGATGGGCTGCTGTTTTTAGGGTTTTAGGGCTATTTAAGGTGTGTTAACTCCAAGGATTTGTCATTTCTCAACCTCCATTAACCCTAGAACGCCCCTTGATAGAAACCATATCATCCTTTGAGTGTTGTGAGCTGATCATCTCTCCTTGAATCACTTGTGGTGCTCATTTGAGGTGTTTTGGTAAATGAATCAAGAAAGGTGCTACTTAGGAGTTTGAAACTTGAAGATCCTTGCTTTCTCCTTACTTCTGGACCTTTGTAAGTTGCAAACATCTTTGCTTTACTATATTTTACCTTTGGATCTTTGAGCAATTATAGTTTTAGTTAAGTATTTGGTGTTTTGGTCCCTTTGATGGTTTAATCTATGGAGTTTAAACAACTCCTTGATGATTGAGTAATATTTTACTTCATATATGATGTGTTGCTAGAGTAGAGAGTGCAAGCAAGGGCTCTCTTTACTCCATGTATAAAGAAAAACACAATCTTGGACATTTTTGAGATTAGGGTTTAACATCTTAGTTTGTTTAGGATGTCTTAATGAATAAACTTGGAAAATTTATCCATTTTGACATCAAGGAGATCCAGATCTGAAAGTTAGAGGCTTAGACTTAAATGTTTAATTCAAAATGTATGAGATAGACAGGGTAAGACGCAACACGTCTTTTTGTGGACGGGACACGCCTTTGGGGTTTTCTCGAAGCGTTTGATTTTGAGCTTGCAACATCCCTAAAATACCACCCGATATTTTTGAAAATTAGAATATAGATTTTATTAAACGATTTCATTCATATTATTATCAAATCATAAATTCTTTTCATATCACATTATGTCACACCCCCGGCGGTCGGCGGTAGTTTTGGTGTTTTTGAGTTGTGACGAGAGAGAGGAAAGGCATGAGAGATCTGATCGGAGGTTGGGGGACTTGTCGGCGGCAGTTAGGTGATTATGGGCAGTGGTAGCTGGTGATCGGAAAGTGATGGAGAAAAATAGAGACCTATCTCTAGTAATATTAAGATAGGAGATGTCGATAACTAGAATCTTAACATCTGGCTCCATCATAAATTTGACGAGTGTCACCATTTAAATGGTGACACGTGGTGTTGTCTCGATCCATGTACAAAAGTTCAACGAAAAACGACATCTCCTAAATTTTCCGAACACATTAATTAGATGTCCCAGAAATGGTGTTTCCAAATATGTAAACATATTTTCCTAACTAAATATGTAACTATGTTAAAAATGTGCTTGAAGTTTTTATTTAGTAATTTTTTGATTGTCGTGATTTGATAGTTTTTGCGAAAGTGTTATAACTTCGTGATAGAAAAATTTCGAAGGTGGAATCAAATATTGTATACTCTGAGTCCAAAAATGGTCTCAAATACTTAACGAAATGTGTAGCTATCTCAACGACTTGATTGAACGTTCATTTCCAGGAAAATCAATTATATTATTGATTTACTTTCTTTACATGTTCGTAACTTTTGTGTAAAATCTCAATTTTCGACGTTCTTTATATCAACGTAATCATATTTCCACGTTCTGTCTATTTAGAGTGTTATTTATACATAAAAAAAATTACTTAATACATAAATCATTTTTTAATGTATTACATTGTTACTTACGTATAGCGAACATTGTTCCTTTATCAATGATCTATATCGATCAAAGAGATGAGTGGTATTCTACATGAATTTTCAAGAATAAAATTCCAATTGCATTAAAAAAGTGGAATGTTATATATTAGGTCTATTATAATGAGTGTTCACGGTGACTTAGACTGATGAACGATAATCTAATTTTACCGATTGTCACATTCTTCCCTCGTTAAAAGAATTTTGTCCTGAAATTCAGCTTGTAGTTGGGCAATTGTTAAATAGTTGGATATTTTGTTTCATTTGATCTTCATGTGGTCCTTTTATAGCCGCCTTGTGTATTCCAGTTATAAGTAATCCAGGATTGGATAGTTGGTCGAATTACTGATTCTACCCTAATCTCACAACAAAACAAGGAACAATAAATAAACTTAAATAAGACATTATTTGGCTATCGAATCTTAATTATTTCCAACCCTTAAAGCATAACCTTAGCAAGTATATAACATGAACATACGTTTCTGATAGGTTTTAAAGGTTATAACAAAACATGTACACTGCGGAAATCGAAAACTTAATAATTACGATGCTATATGTAACCTATAAGGATCTATATCTTCTCAAAATAAGGAAACATACTTTGAAAATAATAAAACTTAAAAGAACTCAATTAAAAATGAAATTCAAGAGTAAGATTTTACACACCTTTGATTTGTTATAGCAAATAAATCTTTGATCCTTCCTTTGCACTTCAAAAAGCGTAGTACCAAAAATTTTGTGCTTCTAATGGTTTGTACCAAAAACCTAACAACTAGAAGACAAGAGGAGAGAGGATGAAAGTAAGAGAAAATTGGATATCCTTTCGGTGTATGTGATGAATATCCAACCACCTCCTTTATCTCATATTCAGGTTGGGTTGAACCATAAGGTACTTCAGTTACTGATTTAACTAATCAGTCCTTGTAAATTTAATCAGTCTCTTTTGATCACTAAATTAATTACAAATTAATTCTTGGTCAATACCAATTAAATAATATGATTTCTCAATTAATATATTATTCATATAATATATTAATAAATCACAAATAACCTCTTTCTCAAATATCCATCATATCAAATTGCTCCGGTGAAGGCAGCCCAAAATGATCATGCTACTATCGGGTCAAGTACATACCGATTATAGTTATGGGCTTAGACAACTAATCCAACATAAACTTCCACCAACCTTGCAGTACTTGCGTATGGAAATCATACATAACACTGGATCCTATAGACAGTCGAATACTTGATCCTACGTTAAACGCTTCATCAAACAAGAACACGAAATAAGGCCAAATAAAACATTCTCAGGCTATATGATTTTAGTTATGTATAATCGTGATGCATACACTAAGCAACTACACTAATGATGTCAGTTTCATACAAGAAATATCCCTAGGTTATCAACCATCATATATCAAGCAATTATATCATGCAATTCTTGAAGATCCCTAGCCTATCACTAGCATGCAATTCTACCATAACATCATATCAAATAACATGTAACTTAGGGCATACTTTCTAGCTTCGGTTAATCGTACACATCATATTCTTCCTTGGTTACTTTTAAAAACAATTTTGATTTTTTTTTCAACTTTTGCAGTTCCTTAGTTTGAGTTTGGATTCACACGGATGTTCCTCCAATTTGCTCAAACCAAAGCTCTGATACCAACTTGTAACACACCATAAAATCATAATAAATTTAAATGTTTTTAAAACCAACCATGAATCAATATTGTCTACAAAAAGAGTCATTGTTTCAAAACTATTATTTCAAATCAGAGTTTTCCCAAGACCCGAAGACATAAAAACTGGAAGTTGTTTACAATCACACATTTGCTTTCCCACGATCCTCTAAAGTACTTGAAACCATAAACTAAAATTGTAAGTTAAATCTTAATGAGTTTGCTTAAAGTACCACCACACAATACACATATCATATAAAAACCAGCATGTAGGGTCCACTCAGTCATCAGACTGGAATACCCACGAGTCCATAGCCATCGGGATTGATTACCCTCGGCCCAATCAGTCATAAGACTGGAACGCCAATATACCACATGTCCATTCTATCATCGGACTGGAATACCCACATGTCCATAGCCTTCGGGCTGGATTACCCCTCTGGCCCAATCAGTCATCAGACTGGAATGCCAATATACAACAAGTTCACTCAGTCATAAGACTGGAATACCAATATACAGTAGGCCCACTCTGTCATCGGATTGGAATACCCCCAGTCTTTTGACTCACACACATAGCAGTAAAGTCTCAAACCAACACAATACGTCGACATATAACAGATAACAAAACATCGGATATGATTGATGTTTATGAGTGCTAGAGATGACAAGAATGAATGGCTATGATTTGAAGCAAATATTGTGTGGTCGTAGGAAAGATTTTGGAGCAATAGATGACAAGAATGAATGGCTTTGATTTGAAGGTCTATGATATTACAATGGAATAATATGTACCATATAATAACACAAATTACATTGTAATGTTATTTTAGTTACTTAAACTAGATTTAAAAAATATGATTTTAGGTGATAAATGATTCTTTTAATTTTAAAAATCTAATTATAAGGGTAATAATTATTTTAATTCATACATTTTGACATAATATGTTTATAAGTATGATGTGCATTCTTAAAAATCATTTTTTTTCAAATTGATTCTTGACAGAATATAATACACAAAAACATTATTTAACTGAATAACATGTGAAATAGTTAGATTTTATGAACTACTCTACATCAAAAGACTAAAAAATCTTAGAAAGAATAAGAATTTATATGTTTCATTCTTGAAGAATGGGATACATAAAAAAATTATTGAAGTAAAATACTTGAACAAAAAATACAATATGATGATTTTACATGAAGTTTGAGAGCAACAAAATCCAACATCTTATTTTGGCGATCTCACATTTTCATTGAGAACAACCAAACATCATTGTTCTATGCTTATTGAATGCCGATCTAATGCTATGTATAAAACCATTCTTGGCTTACTGAATGTCAAAATATTTGGTATTTCGTAATGAACTTTGGATTCTTTAATCATTATTGGCTTTATGAGATTGTTAGAAAAATATGAAGAATATTAACATCAACTATAATCAACATTTTAAATTGCATCACAAATTTTATGAACATGCGAATTTTTTTTCACTATTTACTACCCAAATCTTCTGAAACATAAGGCATGACACATTGTTTTTGTTATAATATTCTAATATAATGATTTGATGCATATACTAACAGAATGATCTGGTGTTGATTTTGTGTTCATCATTAATAAACTGTTAACCTACAATACTATTCTAACATAACGATGTAAATTCTAACACAGTAGGTATATGATACGAGCATCCCTACTATAAGATCCAAGCATACAACTCGAAGACCCAAATGATATGAAGATTAACGACTAGAAATACCAACTCTAAACTAAAAGACCTTTTCTCCACATGAACTCCTTCCACGCATAATAATAGGACCCACTAGCTTAGTTTCATTTTTTTTAATTCCAGTAGTTGTTTCTTGGTCCTTAATTCAAGGATTTCCAGTTAATTTCTGAAGTATTTAATGAGGTAATTGTTTTGAAGAAAGTATGCAGAAAATTGCCCAACCTCTATTGTAATGTCCTAAAAATCATAATAAATTTCAACATTTCAAAAACAAACCATATCCATAAATGTTTACAAAATCATTGTTTCAAAAGTGTATTTTAATAATAAAAGTATCCCAAAATCCAAACAACATAAAAACCAAAGGATGCCGTGATCACGCCTTCTTCTTGCCACTATCATCGAAATACCTGAAACATTAAAGTAAAGCTATAAGCCAAAGCTTAGTAAGTTCACCCAAAGTACCAACCCACATAAACATATAACGGCCTATACTGGCTCCATAGCTAACAGACTAGATTACCCCTGAGCCTATAGTATAAGTCTGGCTTGCTCCCGAGCCCACAACATAAGTCTGGCTTGCCCTTCAGGCCCATAGCTTACGTATGGCTTGCTCCCGGGTTTGTTGGCTACTACACAAAATAGTACTACCTCAACCCATGCATACAATGTCGACATATACAAATCATATAACATATATCCAACAAATAAATGAACATATAATTAGTTAACATACAAATAGACAGATGTACAGAATACTACCGCATACTACATCCCATTTACCAAGATACAAATCTAATCATACACTATAACATATCGACATCCTCTATACATGGATACATAATCTAATGGGTCAGCATTGGTGCCTTCAACCCACAAGTATAATGAGGAAAACTCACATCTCATGTGACATCTGCCAAAACTCAGGATTGTACTCAACTCGAACCTCACCATCTTTATGTGTGAGCATAACTTGGTTCTAGATGCCACAAGATGGCCTAGGTCGTGGCTTAATAGATCCATTGGAACAATTAGTTGGAACTTATCTTACGCTGAACTTTCACATGGATTTGTGAATGCATCAACTAGGTTATAAAGTGCCGAAGTTTAACCTTAAAGCAAAAGACCAAACCACGTACGGTAGATCAAAGCTCAAGGGTAGGTTAAATACCCTAATTGTCCACTTGGGACGTTCCAAATGCTTAATAGGTTTAACTATTTAAAACAAATGTGAACTAATTAAATCATAATATGATTTAATTCTAAATTTGATACAATGTTCATGCAATTCATAATTTAATTTATGAATCAAAAATATAATTCAAGGATTGTCTAATCCTACGTTCTTATATTATGAACCCTTATTTCGTTTATATGAACTATACATTTGATTTTTTTTATAAAATTTAAATCTTAAAATAATTAATTCCTATAATTATAAATTAAAATGCAAGTCTATGAACTTATTTAAAAGAAATACTTGAATAAAAACCAAGAAATAAACTCTTGGAAGTTTATATAATATATCTAGAACTTTTATAAAAAATAAAGACAATTTTTATAAAATTTTAAATGGGGCCATATTTATGAAGTTAACCAATTTTCAAGAAGCCTTTAATCCCTTTTCTCCTCCAAAAATTTGTTCATAGGCTATTCCCTCTCCATTTAATCTCTCTCACTCATTATACCTTGCTTCTTTATGAAAAATATCGAGGTCAGATTTTGCATGCCCTTGGGAGAGAGTAAATCCGATCATAAAGACATATTCTGTGTGAGAGATTTCCTCATTTCATTTTTCATAGTTAACTCACATTACTAAATTTTTGTGGACAAATTTGGTGGAGTATAGCCCCAAAGAGACGACGGGAGAAATGATCTATCCAGAGAGACAAAATCTCACTTTCTATCTTCCTTCTCTCTAGAAACCTCACTTTTTCTCTCTAAATATAAGCCCATCAACCACGAATTTTCAGCCTTATTTTGGGTTTTCTTGAAGCTTCATATCAAAGGGTAAGTGTGATGGGTTTTGAGCATTCTAACACTCCTAAGGTGTTCATGCAACCCTAAAAACCTTGGATCTATGTTTTCTCTATTATACATGCAAACTTTCATTTTCCAAGGTATTACCCTAACTAGCATACAAAACTTTGATACTTGGGTAATCAAAAAAAAAGTTAGATAACAAACCTTTTGTTATAGCTTGTTGCTTAGTGCTTCAAAAGCCTAGCACCAATAATGTGAATGCCTCAAGTGGAATCACAAATCACCACTAACACTTGGAAACTTGGAAGACGACTCTTTAGCTCACAAAAATCGACCACACTCTTGCAAACAATCTAGGTACCAATTTCTTGAAACAAAGGGCTGCTTATATAGTGTGGTTACATTAGGGTTACACCATGTAAACCCTAATATGCATGACTTTCCACATTCCTCATGATCCATGGGTTTTAACCTCCATGGAGTATCCATGGGTCACCACATGGGTTAAGCCCAACATAAGGAATCATGGATCGTTAGCTCACATTATAAGAACGAATGATTTACACAATCCATCCCTATATATTTAATTAGTCTCCATTGACCACAAAATTAATTCCAAAATTAATTCTTGATCAATACTAATTAAATAATATGATTTCATATTAATATATTTTAACTTATAATATATTAATAAATCATACATATCCTCTTCTTAAAAGTCCAAATTGTTTTGGTGAAGTGAAAACCCAAATGGACAATGTTAAATCGGGGCAAGTACATACCAAATATAGTTATAGACTTAGACACCTTATCTACTCACTTTCTAATTCTGAAATTTGATTTCTAAGGCATGTTCTTGCAAAGAACCTTTGTTTGATCTTGATGTTGGTAGATCACCACCAATTATTTATTTATTTATTTTTTTTTTGCATTTTATGTAAATGGTGATGATCCATGATCAAACCAAAGTCAAGAGCAAAGGCGAGCACATGCAAGCCTTATCTAGCACCAAAATTAGATTTTTAAAAAGTTTAGTCTCTTCTAACTTGGTTGCATGTAAGGTAAAATGGTTAGAAACAAGTATTTCTGCAGAATATCTTTAATATAATATTTTTCTATCTCAATCTAAGCAAAATAAACCGACATCATTAGGTAAAATAGGAGTTTGAACTATATTTTCATGAGTTTTACTCTCCAATATTTTGTAAGATTTGTTTGGTCGAGTTTATAAGGTCATAACTTACTTATTTCTTGACTAAATCACGATATTCTTTTTCTGAAGACTAGCACCCTGAGTTAGCTTTCGAACCCAAGTGGTCTCACTATAAAAAATTAAGAATTCGATATTTGACGATTTTTACAAAACAGTTTCTCAAACAACACTTTTCTGTGACCACTAGTTTCACATTACATGATCAAGGCCCTTAAACCCCACAATAAATTTGGAGAAAATTATTTTAGGAACTTGGCACATCAATCTCGGAAGAACGAAATTTTGATGAACTAAAACACTATATAGGTTTCTACATAAATTATTGAACTTTCAACTGCATTTGGAACTTATGTATTTTCTAGTGCTACATTTCATAACTTGTTGCGGTTGAATACCCCCATTCAGCTCTATAAAACCCCTAGCGCTAGAACAAATTCTTTATTTTTCTACAAAAATAAGGATTTAATGGCTAAAAATTCAAAAATAAATACTTACAGATGAGATAAAAATTTGAAATATTATAGAACAAATTTATGTACGAAATAAAGATGCCACCTAAATTTTCATACATTTTGGTCACTGGTTGGTATTTTATTCAAAATTTTCATTGAATTAGAGCATGAATTTACAAAACTGGGTCTTATTACTCAAATACACAAACCAATATTTTTCCCAGTTATGGGATTATTATTAGAGCCTGTACAAATTAATTTGGGAATTTTACAATTGTTTAATGTTTATTTCTAACTTTTCATATTATTTAGGCTTAAATTACAAATAAATATCAAATTAATTTTAAAAGTTACTATAAAAATTATGAACAACCATACTCTCTGTTAGAACCAGAAAATATATTTTTGTAATTTTTGGTGTTCATCTTCATGTCTTTGTGGATGTTTGAACACATGGCACCACGATCCAATATTTACCGATAATGAACCGAACAAACTTTGTGAACTTTTTAACATCACTAGTTGGCTAGTGATCAATGACTTACTAGAAACTCATTGTTTTGTAGGACGCTAGTAGGGACCGAACCCGGCGACCTCAAACCGCGACACGTGAACCGCGAACTTTCCCTTACGTGTATTTACAGCCCTTTTTTTACTATTATCATGTTTTAGGGTTGAAAGAATGCTATTGTTTTACGAGCTATCCGTACTATTTTATTAACTCGTGGGACTTTGTTTTATGAACTTGTTGAACTCTATTTTGTGAACTTTCTGAGCCTTGTTTTATGAACTTAATGAACTAGGAACGATATTGTTTTATGAACTTGATGAACTTTGAACAATACTCTTTTATGAACTTTCTGTTATGAACTTGTGCTATGAACTTATGCTATGAACTCTTGATATGAACTTTGTATGTTAAGTCCTTGAGAACCGAACTACAACCTATTAAAGCGTATTTCGAGCCGATGGTCTTATGGATATCGTTATTTGGGGTACACAGTCCCCACTCACCCATAACTGTGAATGCATATTTCCATGATCTGGCATCATGGGAACCATGGACAGGATGGAATGGGGCAAGAACGGTCGTTAGGCTTGGTTGTGAATGGAGTGCTTTGGCATTCAACACTCATTTTGAGTTGGAACTTTTGTTGAACAAATCTATATTTTCTTACTGAAATGATGTACCTTTATAAACCAGTAAACTCACCAATTGTTTTATAGTTGACCCTCTGTTTTTCATGCTTTTCAGGAAATGGTCAGTGAGCCAGTTTAAGACGCCACAATGATTTATGTTTATTGATCTTGTTATTTACTGGAATATGCAGTATGGACTAAAATATAATATTGTTTCGAATATGATGTAAACATAAAATAAATAATAATTATGGTTGGTAATCCTATTTACCTTGTGTTGTGAGTCATTAGCCTGTCACCCTTCATGTTTTTGCTTTAGCGGGGTGTGACATCTCAGTCTGAAAAGATAGCTAAACAGGACACTGCTCCGAATATCAGCTCAACCAATTACCTATTCATGAAAAACGACCAACTGATCAATTAAAATTCAAAATACCTAGAATACCCCCAGATCAAACTAGGTCAAATCTGGTCAAAACCAAAAGTCAACAAAATCAGCCGAGTGACTCAGCTGAGCACGCCCAATGTACTCAGCTTGTACTCTCAACGTACGCAAGGTTTGACCAAATTCGGGATGTTGACCTCGTACGCGTTGCATACTACAATGGATGCACAACGTACACATCGTCTAACCACACCTTTGATTAAGAACTTAATCCTTAAGCCCTTTAGCCCAAAAATATGGATCTAATCCTCAAATGATGTCCTTAACCATAAAGTTTCCAACTTTATGGTCTTGCATTGCTATTAAATTCTCAATACCAAAAACCCTAACTTGTTAACCCATTAAGACATCCTAGTTTTTGCATGGAAGGAAACTAAAGACCAAGATCACGTTTTTATGCTTCTAAACACTCTAAAACGTCTAAAAGGATGACTTAAATGAACTAGAGTTACCCATAGTCATAATACCAAGCTTATGGGACCAAAAGAACACAAAACCATAGCTACACAAGATCTAATTAACACTTCATCAAGTTTAGAGCTTTTTACCTTCAAATGATGTCAAACGGTGATGATATTCTAGATCTAAAGTGCTCAACTCTCCTAGGATGGTTTCCTCTTCCTTCTTCCTCCTTCAAGAACACCAAAATGTACACTCAAGGCTCAAAAACACTCTCAAATGGATTAGGGTTTGCATAGGGGTCGAAATGCAGTTGGAGGCTGGTGGATGAAAGGAGCCTTGGGAGTTAAGGATGAATAAATATTGCACAAACCCCAAATATTAGGGTTTCAGGTCTAGGCCACATACGTCGTGCTTACGCTTGGGTACGCTCAGTGTACTCATGCAACTCCCAAAAATTACAAAAATGCCATTTAGGACCAATTTGCTAAATAATTCTCATACCGATGGTGAAAATGAAAATTCCTGGAAATCGTGATGTTGCAATTCTCCCCCACTTAGATCAGACTTCGTTCTCGAAGTCACTCCTTACTATTCTTTTGACATTCCTGATAATTTGGACAATTCTTCCATGATCCCGATCTGAACTGTGAATTCCTCTCCTACAAGTGAATGCCATCCCGTACAAAAATCAAAACCAAGTCTTAGAAGAACTACATACCCTGACTAATAACGAATCCTTGATTCACTATCTTTAACCCTTGAAGAATAATCATTACTACTCTGTCCGAAAGTCGGAAATCCAAAGCCTTGACTAACTATTCACTGCTGGTAAGCCCTCTACTTGATAAAGAAGCAACTCCGAACATGAGTATCTGCTAAAAGGCTATAGTGGAGAAACACACACACATCGACGATGTATTCCATAACTCTCTTTAACCACTTCGAAGTCAAGGCTTCATATAAAGAAAATTTGTGAAACCACTTGGAAACCCGTAGTTGCCAACAAACAACACAATAATTTGAAAATGCTCACTTGTAACCAGAACTGTAAGACCCAGCTTCCAGAGAGAACCACTCATACCGGGAACTCTCAAAACTACTACCACAAATAAACTCCATCAATATACTTCTATGAACCGGGAACCCATCATTCCAAACTTTAGAAACCGTACCCTACGACTAATGATCAAAGATATGTTGTACATACTCTTAGTCCCTAACCATGAACACCACCAACTCATGCAGATAGACTACTTAGATGACGTCGATCGATAATTTCCAAAAAAAATCCTCAAATCCAGAATTTTTACCCAAAAACCATAAATACACACTTGACTTCCTCACAAGTCATCACCAACCTACTATTCCCACGATCACAATGATGGTCCATCCAAGAATTTCACGTTGTATCCAAATCCCTTATCAGCTCAGGTGTACCCCCACCTAACATATCACTCAAGACATCTATAACATACTTCATGACTCGAGATTTCCGAACCAATACCTAATACTGGTAAACAAACTTCTAATAAACAACCTACAAGGAAACGAGGTCCACCATTGCAAACATTCATCAAGCGAATTCGGATGCACAACCAATACATCAACCAGACAAACCTTTACTGACCACATGATCCAAACCAACTTGTCCCTGAGTCTCCCGACTCTCAAAAATGCACTAACATCCAAAGTAATACATGCATAAATAAACAAACATAACCACTAAGCCCACAGCCTATGTCTGGAATACCCCTACAAGATCCTCAACATAAGTTTGGATTGCCTTCGAGCCCACAACATGAGTCTGGAATGCCCTTCCCAACACTCAGCCCATGTCTAGAATGCTCCTGCTATCTTGGCCTTCCAGACGACTACCGATCCTAAACATGCCAATATGACTAACCGATGGCTTTTGAGCAAAACAACATATTCTATGTGTGAATCCAACCCTAAACCGATTGGATCTAATTTTTCTCTAATTAAACAGACAAACTATGAACACAAAGTATAAAACCTAGATCTATGTATTTTAATCGAAATTCACATCATATGGATCATAATACATACCTATAATATTGTTATTGTAAATAATCTTGTATGCTTGCTTGAAAGACCTTTGGTAGCAAGCGCCATAGGTGTCGCGCCTATAATGGATCACAAACAAACTCAAGCAACCAAGGAATACAATAGAGAGAGAGAGAGAGAAAATGGAAGAAGAATTTCGGCTCTAAGCCTTTTGGAGGAGTGCATGGACGAAATCCAACCCTAAGGAGGGTTTATATAGGTGTTAGGAAGGATTGGATAAGGTAGGCGTATCCAAGATAACCTTAATCCCTTAACTTCCTCCCCACGGTATCCAAGATACTCTTAGAGCCCAAGGAAACCCTAGGAGCATCTAGGTTTCGTTCCCCCTACTATAGGGAGGTTCTAGAATTGCCCAATGCTCAACTATTAAACATTGTCACCTTTAGTCCCTGCAGTTTTAATTAATTCCTTTAATCCTAAAATTAATTCCAAATTAATTTTTGATTAAATATTAATTAAACAATATGATTTCTGATTAATTTATTAACCAAGTAATAAATTAATAAATCATTCTTTTCTCTATAAAAGTTATCCTATTCAATTGCCTGGTTTGAAGGCAACCTAAAAGGAATATGCTACTATCAATTCAAGATTATACCAGTTATAGTTATGGGATTAGACACATAATCCAAGAGTCTCCCACTTGGATAAGTCTAATAACTATAACTGCTAGTATAACTACAAAAATTGACTAGCAAATTGTAGCTACGAAAATCCGCTATCAAACTCTGACCCAGTCAGTGACGTCTCCTATGATAATTCATCAAATATTCCTTCATTCTACAAGATATCGTATGGACATGAGACATGGACTATAATCAATCTCTTTGTCCAAGATTTGTTTCTCGATTTCCTATTTATGACGACTGATATCAGACTACTAATTGAACACATCAATTCAGTCTAGGTTGGCCAAGCGCTTTAGATGTCATCATCAAATCATCGAGGGGCCCACACATATCGCTTTTTCCTGTTTATGGCAAAAGGAATGGATAAATTTCGACTTATATGCTTGTACTATTCACTCATCAAATAATGCACAACAATACGTTTTATAACATCAAGTTACTGATGCGTTTATGTATTATCAATGCACAACTGACTTGTAAACAACAACTCATATATCTCCATTTCAAGAATATAAGATATTATCGTCTCAAAATTATTCATGATAAAATCCATGAAGTAATTCTTTGAGCGTGGGTTAATCCAATACTTATATCCCCATTTCAGAAGTACTCATAAATATTGCAGCAAACCATTGCTATGTCTAACCCCTTAGACAATCTACAGTATAATTCATCATAGTCTTAATTCACTACTTATTTCCAAAAGTATGATCGACTATGGATGTTTGAATAATCCAATTATTCGGGAAGTGAAACATGCGAAATGAAACACCATAATAACCTAATTAACTATGGTTTCAAAACTATTGAATATAAATAAAACACTTATTATTTAATCACCATATTAATTAGACTTAATTGATTGTATAATGTTTCGATTAATCAAGTGAACACTTGAATTAAACATCAGTCATGCCATTTTATAAACATGCATACTATGTCTCTCTATGTCCTTCCTTTGTGAATAGATCAATTGAACATAACTACAATGATGCCCATAACATAATTCCAAATCCTTATTATAGGTGTAAGAATTCCAAATTCTTACTAAATGTGTTAAGATTCTAACCTTGCATGCAATATTCTTTTGTGATGATGTGGCGTCAAAGTCACCGAGACTTAGCCAACGATGTCACAAAATGCTCCATTGAAACTTTTTTACTTAAAACAATTTCACGGTGATGAAGTATCAAATTCAAGGTAACTCCTTGAACACCTTCATTGCGTTAAGGTTTCTAACTCACATGTAGATTCTAATCATCAACTCTCATTATGGAAAAATTTCCATATTCCCATATGACTATCAATTCTTATCAAGAATTATCCCAATCTGAAACTTGTCACTATAGTCCTTCCAAATTTATACTTCCAACTGTCCAAAACCAACCAATCTTAAGGTAAACCTTAGACTACTTTAGTTGAACCAAGTTCTAGTCCTTATTCCTCTCAATGCCCTAGGCATTTGGAAAAATCAAAATAAGTGAATATAATAACATATGTAATCAATCCTATATCTGAAGCATATGGGATTCGATACATAATGTCTTATATAAAGACATGATACTTGATTTGTCTCTTGCTATAATATTTCCATATATCAAATTTCCTATGTTGAATCACTTCAGCACAATATTCATATATGTTCATGACTAAGTGCCATTAAAATCCTCCAATCTAAACTTTTAGATTTGAAACGAAGTATAAGTTCCTTCTCCCTAAAATCCTTTTATAGCGAAACAATTCCCAAACTTTGTAATTTGCAAATTTTTGAAATCTTTGATTCCTATCACTAGTATTTCCAACTTGCAAAACTTAGCATAACAACTATGCTCCCACTAGCATTGACATGTATCCAAAAATCAACTAAACTTCTAGAAATCAATGTTATTGACATTCATACTAAAGTTCAGATTTCCTATACATGGTCCTTCGATAAGTCTTCATCTAGACTTCTCAACCTCATACACCTTCATTAGATAGTATTTTTGTGTGTTTAAACCCTTTCAAAACTTATAACTATAAGTCCTGAACGTTCAAACTATTTCTAGCCATTTATCACAATTCGAACTATGAAAAGGGATGTCGTAATCATATTGCAAATTAGAGAATGCAATTATCACAACCACTAATCATAATGATATTTATCAAATCTTTAAAATATACTAGTGTTTCCTCATAATCATTTTCACGAATTATAGCGAAACCTTTTGCCACCTGGATGTTATGGTGTATACGTTCCTATCCATGTGAATTTATCAATTACAACCTACAATCATAAGATAAAGTCAAGGACAAAAAACCCAAAATCAAATTTTGGTTTCCTTTCATGGACTGAACTTTGACTATTCTTAATTTATCGCCTTCTGGCAGCACAAGGGCTTAGCAATGCTTCAAAGTTGTCAAGCAGCTCATCCATATTGATCAATGTACCATCACTGACTAATGTGCTCTGCCTTTGCAATCAAATGAGAACCATAAAACTCATCAGCATTGCCAACTCAACGGGAAGACGCACAGAAACAAGAATGTGTCAACTTAACACGATAGGTTATCAACCTTAGGTCATGTGCTAGTGATAACTAAAAGGTTTATTGTCGATTGACTCTTGAAACCTTTCAAGATCAATATGAGTCCCACTAACTTCTTGACATATAAGTTTTCTGATAAGGAACATTCCTTGACAAGCAACAACAAATATTCAAAATTTAGTGTGAACTCTCAATAAGAAAACATTTCATGGAATTGATCTTACTCCATCTTTTGTTTTAACCAAAACATCAAAACACCAATTTCAAATGTGACCGAGTAAGAAAACATTTCTACTCCACATTTCATTTGGTTTTATAAACCTAATTAGTTTGGAAAAAGCTTCAACATACGATTCGAAGTTACTAGAGTGTAACTCTAAAAATTAATTTGGAAACGAAGTATGATTCATCTCTTGATTAAACTATTTCAACAATATTTGATTCCTCTTCTTAGTTGAGACAATTTCACTAAGATGTCCTTATAGGATGAATTGTGACATAGTTCCATAATCATTTAGATGATCACAAAACATAATACTAAAGTACTCTCCTTTCCTTTCAGATTGGAGAACCTTTATCTTTCTTCCTATTAGATTCTTCATATTCATTCTACCATTCTTTGAAACCTATCAAATAATCAGAATTACACTTAATCTTATAAGTACAACCATATTTACTGAACCATTAGTAAATCATGATGAATAAACTTATCGTCCTTTGTGGTGGATCTAAATAGTCCACATCAATGTATACTAGATCCATTAGTCCTTCACTTTGACTAACATAAACATGTGATCAAAAAATTACTCTTAATCCTCCAAAGATCAAAATTCTCATACATCATGCAATTCGAATTGTATGACTCCAAGTTTATATCCAACTGAAACTTGGGTGATGAGAATTCCATTTCACTTGGTTGATTATGATATTTCCACAAACAACATAATTAAGAATCAAATCCATATTTAATATTGCTAATAATAGAAACATAACCACCAATTTTCATAAATGCCATTGCAAGGAAATGCAAAGTAAATAAACTAAAAAATTTTATTTTATTGATAATGAGCTGGAAAATTTTGTTCTTACAATGCAAATATATGAAAACTATGTATCTAGACACTTCCCAAGCAATCTATTAATCTATCATAACTCTTAATCAGCAGCTCAAAAATCCGATCATCGAACAATGCGACAGAAATCCAATTTTCACGATCAAATTCAGCTTGCTCTTCTTAAGCTTCTTTCTTTCTCTTAGATCCTACAAAACATCAAAATTCGACTATCACATCATGTATTAAGAATCTATGAATAGGAACTTAATAAATTAAAGTTAGATAGTGGATGTACATGAAGTAGAGTCATACAACTTGACTTTACTATCTCTGCGATCTTTCAGGTAGACAGGACAACTTCGCATCTAATGTCCCTTTAATTGGCAATAGAAACATATGGACTCTATAGGAATGGCACTTGCAACTATCTCAGAATTAACCATTCTCTTTACCATATGGTCAAATGGTTTGACCTTGGCCGATCCCTTTCCATTGGGAGGAGACACCTTTTCTGGACTACTAATGTTACCATTGTCAATGTCCATGGAAACTTGGGAGACAGATCCTGCAAACACATTTGGTTGATTTGTGCTCTTAAGCATTTCTTCTTCAACATCAATTAACATATATGTCAGATCGATTAAGGTCATGTCGTGGTCCCTCTCATAAAAATCTTTAATAAACTGGCTATATGAGTCAGTAAGCGAAACTAGAACAAAGTCAATGGCCAGCTCCCTTGGGAAAACAACACCTAGCATTCCCAATCTGTCAATGTGAGATTTCATTTCCAGAACATGCACATAGACAGACTTTCCATCTTGATGTTTACATGCCAATAGGGCTTGAGTAACTTTGAATTATTCAAGTTGAAGAAATCGTGGGTCGGAGATATTCACTGGATGAGGTGGAGGAAGAGTTGGGGAAGCATGATTTCCAATTCCATCATTTGAAGAAGGGAATATCGTTTCACCTTGATCAACATGTGGAAGATCGTCTTCAAAAGGAAAACATTTCTAGGAGAACTATTGTTTTCTGAACTCGACATCTATAAAGGGAGAAAAGAATTCAAATTAGTTGATTTATTTAATCCTTAATTATTAACCCTAAATTTAAATTAAGGCTAGGATCCATATTTTTTTTATTCAAATTCTGAAGAGGGATGCCGTAATCAAATTCAAATCTATTTTATGTAGGTAAGCATTTACCAGTTTCAATCTAATGAAACTCTTGGATCTTTGTGATTCATTGAACTATTCAATGGCATGTTTAATCTCAATTATGCCATTTCCATTTATGACTGGGATACCGAGGACCACAAACAAGATGTTAATAACCATGCAAATTAGCTTGGTACTCTCGATGCCATTTATCATCTAATTAATGTGCCGGTTAACCACGCACACTCCATTAATCAATAATAATTTATGAGACACCCATTGCTAACAATATTAGTCCATATTAGTGTGCCGGTTAACCACACATACTCCACTAACGACCAATAAGGTGCAATGTGCAATTTCATGGGTAAGCATCAAATTCACACTTTTCCTAAAGTAACTAAGAATGAGATTTTAGAAAATGGTTTAGTTACTTAATCATTATTCTTTTTATGAGGATTAATTGTCCTATCGAACCGGTTCAGCTAACGACCATCCACCATACAAGAGAGCAATGGATAAGAATGGATACCCAATGACGATCATTTTATATGCTGCTTCCTTAAACCCCCCTTATAGTATGGCTTCGTGAATGAAGCGTACTAGCGATTCGACTGACTCGTCTTATACATATAGTAAATATTAAACTTTTAATCTTACATATATTATAAGGTGTATTTTAAACATTTTAGAATAGTAAGGGTTTAGTCTTTTAATAAATTAAACTTTTAATTTAATTAAATTTAAACCACATATGGATTTATAAAATCCATAAAGATATATTTTAGGGTTTCTCATTTTAAATTTCCAAAATTAAACCTTTTAATTTTAAATTTCAAACAAACTACAAATATTAATTATATCCAATTAATAATTATCTAGTAGCAAATCATGGATATATTAATTATCCTTTAATTAATCGATTAATTCAATCATTAACCATATCCATAAGGATAATAACAATCAAATAAATCATCATTATCTACTTCATAATTATCTCCTAACATTTAGGTTTTTATTGAATTATCTTATATTATCAAAAAAATAAGATTATGGCATAATTAATTAAAGATAATTACCAAATATTAACCTAGTAAATCAAGTTAGCTAAAAAAATCCGAGATAAGCATCAGACGCACCAACTCGACGAGTTGGAGGACCAAACTCGACGAGTTCTAAGAACAGCTCGACGAGTTCATTGAACATAATTTCGATTCTGTTCCCTTGTCCTCTGAACAATTAACAATAGCATCATATTCAATAGAAAACTAATCCTAGGATCTAATACCACTGATGGGTTTTGAGCGTAACAACATATCGTATGTGTGTATGCAACCCTAAGTTGATTGGATCTATGCTTTCTCTAGTTTAACATGCAAACTATGAACACAAAGTATAAACCCTAGATCTATGTATTGTAATCAAAATTCACATCATAGGGATCATAATAGTTACCTTTAAGATTGTTATTGTAAACAATCTTGTATCCTTGCTTGACCTTTGGTAGCAAGCGCCACAAGTGTCATGCCTCTAATGGCTCACAAACAAACTTAAGAAACCAAGGAATTATATATATATATATATATATATATATATATATATATATATATATATATATATATATATAGAGAGAGAGAGAGAGAGAGAGAGAGAGAAGGGAAAAAGAATTTCGGCTCTAAGCCTTTTTGGAGGAGTGCACGGACGAAATCCAACCCTAAGGAGGGTTTATATAGCTGTTAGGAAGGTATTGGATAAGGCAGGCGTATCCAAGATAACCTTAATCTCTTAGAGCCTAAGGAAACCCTAGGAGCATCTAGATTTCGTTCCCCCTACTATAGGGAGGTTCTAGAATTGCCCAATGCTCAACTATTAAACATTGTCACATTTAGTCCCTGCAATTTTAATTAATTCCTTTAATCCTAAAATTAATTCCAAATTAACTTTTAATTAAATATTAATTAAACAATATGATTTCTAATTAATATATTATTTCCATAATACATTAATAAATCATTTATTTTGATTTCTAATTATTTTTTAACCAAGTAATAAATTAATAAATCATTCTTCTCTCTCTAAAAGTTATCCTATTCAATTGCCAGGTTTGAAGGCAACCCAAACGGACTGTGTTACTATCAATTCAAGATTATATCAATTATAGTTATGTACTTAGACACCTAATCCAACACTGTCGATCTTGAGACCTAAGAGTCTCAACCAATGACTACCGAGTTTCGCCCATATGTAAAATCTAGTCGTTGGTTCTCAATATATCGTGAAACCTTCTAACCATTAAAACGATAAGTTTATGGTATCACAACAATCTTTTCGTCATTCCATCACTCACCTGAAAACTCACAACCAACACCACGAGCCTAAAGATACTCAACCTCAATCCAACGTATTATAGGAAGCCAATCAACAACCCTCTTAACATTAATCGAACATAACGTTTCCATACTCTTTTACCACACTTAATTTCTTTCACAGTACAGACTGTTAACAATGCAAAATATGACGAAAAGATAAACATACATGACCTGAGAATAGGATAGATGGCCACACTATTGTTCCAATCCAAAGGCTATAACCTAAATATGAACCATGCATATAATTCGAACAAAGTACTCCATTGTTATCTGTCCAGCCCACACACACCCCTTATGACAATGTCCAATGAAATTACCACAATACACACCATTAAGGGAACCCACAACGTTACCTAAAGGTTGAAGTACCAGAAGATCTAACGAGATGACGAACCTCAATCCTTAACAGAAAACATTCTCATGAATGATCAAAACAAGATCTCATACCTTGATTAAGACTGAACAGACCCCATCAATACGTAACTATCTCAATAAGACTTTTAAAGTCATCCATAAATGTTGAGGATGCATTGACAATTACTATAACAAACCAATGCACTACCGAACCAAAATCCACGCGGAGTTGAACATACCCATATCTGAAACTGATTTACCGAATGACAACTGCTCAATCTGGACTATAAATAGCAATCCATACAACGAGTTGACAAATCCCTCAATAAACGATACCCAACCTGAGCGATCCTGGTGCCTCCTCATCTATTTATTGGCATCCCAAAAGGAACCAATGGCTACATCAAGCTATCCTCTAACAGATTCTTGCCGCGAAGACGACTCTTGCATTCCTAAACACATACCTCTGATGGCAACTTGCTCTGCACCCTCATCCTGACCATTTCCGAACCAATGTCTCGTATAACCAAGCCATGGATCCCTAAGAACCATTCTTCCAACACCAAAAACTTGAACAGATCGACGATCCTCCAAGCAGAATACCCAGTTCTCCCCCACTTAGGGCTCGAACTACCACTAATTGACATTGCAAACTAAAGAAATACTCAAACCGGCTAACTTATACCAATAGTACCCCTAAACCATTATAATGTATAACACCATGGAAGTTGATCTTCCAGATAAATACCAAGCCAACTCAATGAGATTCCAGTTGTCAGA
This sequence comes from Lactuca sativa, assembly GCF_002870075.4. Classification (NCBI taxonomy): domain Eukaryota; kingdom Viridiplantae; phylum Streptophyta; class Magnoliopsida; order Asterales; family Asteraceae; genus Lactuca; species Lactuca sativa. Next base: position 33,440,020 of record NC_056629.2, on the reverse strand, counting down.
TGGAAACCTCAAAACTTCCAATCATAAACACCTCTAACATCCCGAATTCCATGCAGATGAACAAGAAATAATTGACAGTCCATTCATGACACCAACTTCCTATGTAGAAATGAATGGGTTACTACATTCCTCGCCTCCAAATCCCCAACCTTCAATTCAATGCGAGGATCATTCCTAAATACAAGAGGCATCATTCTCATAATTGGGATACATAAGAGACAACAAAAGTTTTCGTTCCCCATTTCACTTCCCTGGTCACCTGAAGCAATCAACTATCACTTGTCCTGACTATATTCCAAGAAAGAATACCCTTGATCTCATCTCAAGGCAATCATACCACAAGGATCCTCTTGTTCATTCCCACACTGCCATACAGAATGCCAAAAACCACAACTATCTAGCCCTATGCTGGGTCTACACTCCAACTCTGAAGATCACAAGCCTACTATGTCTTTCCTTCGAGCACAACAAGCTGAAAAAAACATAACGACGTAGTAGATAGCGACATTCCAATCCATCTGTTAACCACTCAACTTCCAGCTACAATCCATAAGTCGATCATAAAAATCACTTCCTGCTTGAGTACCGTGACTCAACTAGCACTGCCTCGAGCAAGGCGCTCAATACCTCAAAGCCAACTAAATCACCTAGGTCTGCACTATTCAACCCAAACAGACATGACCACTAAGGCATAAACAATCACTAGACCTATTCTCGTGCCTGAAAAACCATAGACAAAAGATCGTCAAATATGGAAATACTGCCACGAATCATGGTATCAAACGATGCTATCTTCCCCAGTAGTCATCTCAGCAGACCCCCTCATAGTCTGCAAAGTTGCAGTTCGCTTCTCGAACTTGGCAATTAGCCTGCCAGTGATCTGATCCACTATACCATACAATTCTTCCTGAAACATCTGTGAAACCTAAGTGGTAATCATCTCCCATATCTGATCAATAATCAACCTCGACCTATCCTACCCATCAACTCCAGATCCTAAACCAGATCCCCTAGTGAGCTCCATACTGAATCCAACCACATGCATTAGAATTCCCCAAAACACATTGCTACAACCACATGAAAAGAATATCCCTCAGGGTTTGTGACTTCCTTTCTACGCATACGGGTCCTGTGCAATCAGTAGTATGGGCCCATACTACCTACCACACCTACCCATATTTATCTCAACGATCATTACAACCACCCAAAACAAATACAACAACTAGAATATGCATATATCTTATCCTCACTCCCTAGATAGTGGCTAATCGTGCCTCATCTAGCTGGCTGCTCAACCATATACTCATCCATGAAACTTCCACCAAACCTGTAAGCTAATCATACATAACACTGGATTTTATAGACAGTCGAATACTTGATTCTACCCTAAGCCCTTCATCATAAAAGAATAGGAAATAAAGCTAAACCAAACATTCTCAGGCTATAAAATCTTAGTTATGTACAACTATGATGTATACATTGAACAACTAAAATAATGATGTGAATTCCATACAAGAGGTAACCTTAGGCTTTTAGCCATCACACATCTGGCAATTCTATCATGCAATTCCTGAAGATCCCTAGCCTATCACTAGCATGCTATTCTCTCAAACCAAGGCTATGATACCAACTTGTTACGTCCTAAAAAAGAATTAATTTCAATTTTCAAAAACATCCCATAACCATAAATGTTTACAAAATCATTGTTTCAAAAAACTGTATTTTAATAATCAAGGTATCCCAAAATCCAAAAAACATAAAAACCAAAGGATATGCACGATCACACCTTCACCTTGCCACGGCCATCTGAAGTACCTGAAAAAATAAACTGAAATTGTAAGCCAAAGCTTAGTGAGTTCCCCCAAAGTACCAAGCCATAGAAACATATAACAGCATATACTAGGTCCATAGCTAACATACTGGATTACCCCTAAGCCTATAGTATGAGTCTGGTTTGCTCTCTAGGCCCACATCTCGTATATGGCTTACTCCAGAGCCCACAACATACATCTGGCTTGCCCTTCAGGCCCACAACTTATGTCAGGCTTGCTCCTGGGTTTGTTGGCTACAAAAAAAGCAGTACTACTTCAACCCAACCATACTATGTCGATATATCGATATATACATAACATATAACATATATCCAGAAAACAGATGAACATATAACCAGTCAACAGACAAACAAGCCGATCAACAGATCATTACCGCATACTACATCCCATTTACCAGGATACTGATCTAATAGTTCACTATAACATATCGAAATCCTCTATACCATGATACATAATCTAGTGGGTCAGCATTGGTGCCTTCGACCCACAAGTACAATGAGGAAAACTCACCTCTCAGACTGAAAATATAACTAAACAGGACACTGCTCTGAATATCAGCTCAACTGGTTACTAATTCATGAAAAATGACCAATTCAAATAAAATTCAAAATGCCCAGAATACCCCCAAGTCAAACTAGGTCAAAATCTGGTCAAAGTCGAAACTCAACAAAATCATCCGAGTTGACTCAGCTAAGTACACCCACTGTACTCTGCTTATACACTCACAGTACGCAAGGTTTGACCAAATTTGGTATGTTGACCTCGTACATGTTGCATACTCTAGCATACGTCCAGTGTACTTGCCATCGAGCCACACCTGTGATTAAGAACTTAATCCTTAAGCCCTTTCGCCTAAAATTTAGATCTAGTCCTCAAATGATGTCCTTAACCATAAAGTTTCCAACTTTATGGTCTTGCATGGCTATTAAGTGCTCAATACCAAAAACCCTAACGTCTTAACCCATTAAGACATCCTATTTCTTTCATAGAAGGAAACTAATGACCAATATCACGTTTCTATGCTTCTAAACACTCGAAAATGTTTGAAAGGACAACTTAAATGAAGTAGAGTAACCCATACTCGTAATACCAAGCTTATAGGACCAAAAGAACACAAATCTATAGCTATACAAGATCTACTCAACACTTCATCAAGTTCAGAGCTTTGTACCTTCAAATGATGTCAAATGGTGATGAGATTTTGGATCCAAAGTGCTCCACTCTTCTAGGATGGTATCCTCTTCCTTATTCCTCCTCCAAGAACACAAAAATGTACACTCAAGGCTCAAAAATTCTCTTAAATGAATTAGGTTTGCATAGGGGTCGAAATAGTTATGGAGGCTGATTGATGAAAGGACCCTTGAGAGTTAAGGACGAATAAATAGTGCACAAACCCCATATAATAGGGTTTTAGGTCCAGGGCACGTACGCCCCGTGTACGCTTGGGTATACCCAACATACTCAAGCAGCTCCCAAAAATTAAAAAGAAAAAAGCCATTTAGGACCAATTTGCAAATAATTGTCATACCAATGTGAAAATGACAATTCCTGGAAATCGAGATGTTACATTTGTCTTAGTCCTGTTAAATTTCTTCTTGGAGATTGACCATATCAAAACGTTCGTATCAACTAGTGCTTTCATTAATCTTATACCATGCCACCAAAAAAATACCCACCCACACTCGAAGAGTCCATGGCAGCTATGGCAGACAATATTTCGAAGCTAGTATCTTCTTCTACCAGCAATACCGAAAAAATTCTCAGCACAACAGTTTCATCCCAGTCACAAGCTTAGTCCTTCTCAAAAGCCTAATTCGTTCGTCTATGAATAGTCAGCCGATAAAAGTAGAATTCTTTCACCTATAAGTAGCCAAAATCCCGAAAAAAAGGAACTTGATGATGTTCTTCTCCCCTCGTGGTCTCTCGACATCATCGTGAAGCAATTAGCATCATAATATGAACAAATATCCCTACTCATTGCCATACTAAAAAAATGAACCCAATCCCTCTTCTTCCAACACACCTCCACCACAAAAAATAGTCTATGACGACCAAATTCGACCCCTGAAACTAACCCCACATGCTTTCGATGGGTCTAATCCATTTGATTGGATCTTTCAAGATGAACAATACTTACAATTCTACCTGATCCTACCCCCTAAACTATTGAAGATGGTCGCATTTCACATAACACGAGATGCTCTTAGTTGGTATAAATAACTGCACCATAACAATCTCCTTTCTACCTGGGAGTCATTTACTCGAGCTCTCGAGGCAAACTTTAGACCCTCGTCCTATGAAAACCACCAATCCACCATTTTTAAGCACCGCCAAACATCCATCGTTTATGCATATCAAGCATGTTTTGAATAACTCAGTAAATGCATGATCGGACTACCACCGGATATACTACTAAACTGTTTTCTCTCTATATTACGATCTAATATCCAACAGGAACTAGCCATACTCCAACCCACAGATATAAACCAATCCATTGGTCTCACCGAGTTAATTAAGCACAAAAATAGTGACAACTACTTATGTACCCGTTACACCAGTAGCTCCCGAACCTAAACCTCTTCTACCCTCATTCTTATAACCACCACTCCAAAAAAACCGCCATCAACCGAAATCTTACCCACACCACCCAAAACAACTACTATCTTACCATTTACACAACTCTCCCTGGAAGTATTGCAAAAAAGGCATGCCGGCAACTTATGTTTTCGATGCTCAAAGAAATTTCACCCAAATTACAAGTGTAATCCCCACAGTTCCTTTTGATTATAGATAATGAAGGTGACAACTATACATCAGATGAGACATTCCCAATTGTCACAGAGGAGCCTTTGAACTCCACCTTCACGTTAGAAAATATTCCACCAGATCACCAAACCACGAGCCCACCATAATTCTTATCCCTATCTCCAACAACTCTATTAGGGCTAGCATCCCGTGGAGCCCTCCGAATAACTGGTTTTATACAAGGTCATCCTGTCTCAGTCTTGGTTGATTGCAGAAGTACATACAATATCATACAGCGACGTGTCACTTCCTTCCTACACCTTCAAGTCACACCAATCACAACATTCTCAGTTATGATTAGAAATGGGTCTCACATATAATGTCATGGATGTTGTTCAACCACTCCACTTCAGCTACAAATAAACACATTCCACATACCTTTTTTCATCCTCCCCATTAAAGGTGAAAAACTAGTCCTTAGTCTTTAATGGTTTGGATCATTGGGACCCATTACATCCGACTTCTCGGTACCACAAATCATGTTCCAACATCAAGGTCAAACCATCACCTTTTCCGGAGAACCGATGTCAGTACGAGCATAATCCAACAGTGTTCATCAACTCATATAAAAACAGGTGATTTCATCCATTCACATCATACTATTCCTACCACCAACCCCAACCACTAACTCAATCATCACCGACCCCAACATCCAACAACTTCTCACTGAATATGAGCACCTCTTCCAGACACCAACTTTCCTCCCACAACCATGCCCCCACGAGCACCACATTCCAATACAACCCAACAAACCATCAGTAAACGTTCGCCCCTATCGCTACCCACACTTTCATAAATAAATCAAGACAGATGTGATCACTGACATGCTAAAAGAAGGGCGGATTAAACCCAAACACAATCGATACTCCTCACCGATTCTTCTTATGTAAAAAAAAAAGATGACATATGGCGGTTATGTGTCAACTATCAAGCGCTAAATGCTATCATAATCCGGGATTGTTTTCCAATTCCCACAGTGGATGGATGAACTATTAGATGAGGTACATGTTTCACAAGTCTTTTCAAAATTAAATCTAAGGGTTGGCTATCATCAAATCATAGTCCATGAACCTGACACCCACAATACAACATTCTGAATAGTGGATAGACATTACGAATTCCTCGTAATGCCCTTCGGTTAGTCTAAGGCACCTTCCACCTTTCAATTGACCATGAACGGAATTTTTTAGGATGTCTTAAGAAGGTTCGTCTTGGTTTTTTTTATGATATATTGATAGGTCCATAGAACAACATCATGAACATCTTATAGTTGTCCTTCAACGACTCTCTGAACATAAGTACTATCCCAAGTTATCAAAATTCATCTTTGGTGTCACATAAATACAGAACCTAGGGCATATTATCTTACACAAGGTGTCGCTACGGACCATAACAAGATTAAAGCAATTATTTAATGGCCCAATCCCACCACTATTAGCAACCTACGAGGATTCCTGGGACTTACTAGGTACTAGAGGTGCTTTGTCAAATACTATGCCAATATAGCTACCCTACTAAGCGATATGCTCCGCCAGCCAACCTTAGAACGGAACGACAAAGCAATAGAAGCCTTCGATTCTCTCAAAAATGCCATGATGTCTCTCCTAATTTTAAGGTTACCAGACTTATCCAATATTTTTAATGTCACCAAAGCTACATCGGTAACATGTATCGGTGCAGTATTGTCTCAACAAGATCAACCAATCTCTTTTTTTAGTAAAAAGGTATGCCCTTGCATGCAAGCTTCATCAACATACATCTGAGAGCTATAAGAAATTAATAAAGTTTTCAAGAAGTTGAGATAATACCTGCTTGGTTGGAAATTCCACATCTTTACTTATCAACGTAGCTTGAAGCACTTACTCAGTTAGGCCATCCAGACACCCGATCAACAAAAATGGGCATCAAAGTTACTATGGTACGAATTTGATGTCTTCTACAAACCAGGAAAAGAGAGTAAGGAAGCAGATGGTCTTAGTCGCAATTTTGCATCTCATGTACTCACATTATCATTCCTATAGCTGGTGAAACTAAAGCAATATTACTCTACAGAACCAGCGGGCCAAGAGTGGATGTGCAAGGTATCATCAGAACCAAATACTCTTCTAGGTTACCACATTCACGATAAATTGATTTTTTTTCAAAGAGTGTTTACTGATACCAAATTTACCATCACTCTTCTTCAAACTCCTCCAAGAATTTCACTCTTCACCCATAGGAAGCCATTCCGACATCACTGCTACTACCCGTCGGATCAACACTATCTTTCTATGGCTATACCTCAAAACTGATGTCACCTAATTCATCAAATATTGCCTTACACGCCAGTAAAAAAAGTATTCCATGCAACAACCCTATGGGTTGCTCCAAACACTACCAATTCCAAACCTTGTATGGGAAAAATATCGATGGACTGAGGGTTTTGAGCATTCTAACACTCCTAATGTGTACATGAAACCCTAGAAACCTTGGATCTATGTTTTACTAAGATACATGCAAATTTGATTTCCAAGGTTCTTAACCTATCTAGCATAACAAAGGGAACATGAATCATAAAGCTAGTAAAAAAACATACCTTTCTTGTTGCTTGGATTCCTTGGGAACCTTGTGAGCCTAACACCTCAAGTGTGATGCCTCAAATGTCTCACACAACACAACAACACTTGGAATAACCTTGAGAGAAGTTCACTTATCACTTAAAATCAGCTAGCCCTCTAGTTCTCTTCTTAGTAGTGCCGATGTTGCTAGTCATGGGGTCCTTGTATAGTTGTGTCACAAGTAGGGTTACTCCATGTAAACCCTAATGTGCATGACTTTTCATATTCCATGATCCATGGGTTTATAACCTCCATGGACTATCGATGGAGCACCTTATAGGTTTAGCCCAATTCATATAAACCATGGATCATTAGCCCACTATACAAGAATAGATGATTTACACAATCAACCCCATATATTTAATTAGTCTCTTTTTGATCACTTAATTAATTCCAAATTAATTCTTTGGTCAATGCTAATTAAATAATATTATTAATATATTAGAACTTATAATATATTAATAAACCTTAAGTGTTATTTCTCTCATTTAGTCTATCCAAGTGTTGCAATGCCATGCAACCCAAATGGACCATGCCAACTGGGTCAAGTACATTCCAGGAATAGTTATGAATTTAGACACCTAATACAACAGTCTCCCACTTGGATAAGTCTAATAACTATAACTGCAAGATTGACTTCAGGAATCGATCAACAATCATAGCTCTTTCAAGGTCTCGTGTAACGGAGATGATGATGATACGCTATTTAAGATGAGTGATCATATAATCCTTTGTTCTAGATATCAGCCGGACAAATACATGGAACATTGTCTTACTTATTGTCTAACAATTTGTTTCCCGATTTCTGATTTTTTGACATAGAACTTAATCGAACAAATCAATTTACTTCTGACCGGGCCCGGTACATAGGTCACAACAAAATCATCTAAGGGACCAAATATCGCTTCTAATCCAAGAAGGAACAGATAAACTTCGACTCATATGCTTGTTCTACTACTTGTTGAATCATACACAAAGACACATTTTATAACATCGAGTTACCAATGCGTTTTCATACAATCAGTGTATAACCAAATCATAGGCAACAACTCATATCTCTAGGTTTGAACACTTATATGATATTACTGTCTCACAATCAGTCGAGATAAATTCCATAAAGTGATACGACTGAGCGTGGGTTGAATTCAATACTCAGAACTTATGAGCACTCATGAGTGTTGTAGCAACTCTTGCTATGTCCAACATCTTAGACATCTACAAGCTAACTCATGACAGTCTTGATTCATATCTACTTCCAACATACAACCGACTGTGGAGAATTTGAATAATATGATATACCATAACATAATTATTCTGGAAGTCAAAACATGCAAAATGAAATGATAGTAAACGATTGACAGAAGATAGCAACACTTTACTTATAAATAAACAACAACTTTTATTTATCATCAAATGTCAATTACACTTTACACATTTCAAAGCTATCTAATTACTAAAACTAAGATCATCCTTCAGCCTTATGCGCCTCGCATGCTGGAGATGCTGAACCCTACCCAGTCCCTTCATGAGGGGATCTGCTGGGTTCTCATCCGATGATAACCTCTTTGCCACGAGGAGTCCTTCTTCTATTCGATGTCTGATGAAATGGTATTTTATGTCGATGTGTTTGGATCTCCCGCGATCCCTTGGTTCCTTGGCTAAGGAAACTGCACTTTCACTATCACAGAAAATCTTTATAGGCTCCTTTATAGTTGGTACAACTCCAAGGTCTCCAATGAAGTTCTTTAGCCATATAGCCTCCTTTGCTGCCTCCCTTGCCGCCATATACTATGATTCGCAAGTTGAATCAGCCACTGTCTCCTGCTTGGAACTTTTCCAAGTAATTGCTCCTCCGTTTAAGGTAAAGACCCAGCCTGACTAAGAGCAGAAATTATCCCTATCAATATGGAAGCTAGCATCACTATACCCTAATACTCTCAAGTCATCACACCCACCAAGGGTAAGGACCCAATCCTTAGTCCTCCGCAGGTACTTGAGAATGTTCTTTACTGCAGTCCAGTGAGCCTTGCCAGGGTTCCCCTGATATCTACTGACCATGCTCAATGCAAAGGCCACATCAGGACGAGTAAAAGTCATAGCATACATGATCGACCCTACAATGTAATCATGCGGTACTCGACTCATCTCTGCTATCTCATCCTCTATACTCGGGCTCTAAGTCTTACTTAGTCTGGCGTTACTCTGGATCGGTAACTCTCCTTTCTTGGAATTCTGCATGCTTAACCTATTCAGCACCTTCTCCAAGTAGGTACTCTGACTAAGTCCACTTAGTCTTTTACTCCTATCTCTCAAAATCCTTATCCCTAGGATATAGGCAGCTTCTCCAAGGTCCTTCATAGCGAAACACTTCCCAAGCCAGGATTTCACTTCCTCCATAGTTGGGATGTCATTTCCTATAAGTAGTATTTCATCCATATATAGTACCAAAAAGCTAACTATACTCCCACTAGCCTTGACATATACACAAGATTCATCTGCACTCCTCGAGAAGCCAAACTCTTTGACTTTCTCATCGAAACAAAGATTCCATCTGCAAGGTGCTTATTTCAATCCGTAGATAGATTTCTCAAGCTTACACACTCTATTAGGGTACTATATACTAACAAAACCCTATGGCTGACTCATGTAAACATCCTCAACCAACTTTCCATTTAGGAAAGCGGTTTTGACATCCATTTTCCATATTTCATAATCATGAAATGCAGCAATGGCTAACATAACCCTAATAGACTTAATCTTCACTACTGGTGAAAAGGTCTCATCATAATCAACTCCCATAGTTTGAGAAAAGCTCTTTGCAACCAATCTCGCCTTATAAGTGTGTAAATTACCATCCATGTCGGTCTTCTTCTTGAAGATCCATTTGCACCCGACTGTCTTACGACTAGGTACATTGGCAACCAAGTTCCAAACTTGATTGTCATACATGGATTGTATCTCGCTGTCCACAGCCTCTTTCCATTTACCAGCCTCAGGGCCTGCCATGGCTTTCGTGTAGCTGTTAGGTTCATCCAGACTTACCAGTGTGCTATCACCGATAAGTGTATCACCTTCCGCAGTAATATGGAAACCATAGTAATGCTCAGGTTCATTTCTAACTTTCTTGGAACGCATCAGAGGTACAAACTCTTCTGTCAGATCAACAGGAGCTTCCTCCTCAGGTTGATTGCTAGGGTTTGAGGTTCCTTCACCACTTGACTCTTGAATTTCTTCAAGGTCAATTTGCCTCCCAGTGTTTCCTTGGCTTATGAACACTCTCTCGCGAAAGACTCCTCTCCTTGCTATAAAGACCACATTATCATTGGGTCTGTAGAAGAGGTAACCAAAGGATTTATGTGGGTATCCGATGAAAATACACCTCTCACTTCGAGGTACGAGCTTATCGTGAGTCTCGCACCTCACGGAAGCCTCACAACCCCAAATCTTGAAGTGGTCCAGATTAGGAACTTTACTAGTCCACATCTCGTGAGGTATTTTGGCAACCTTCTTTGTAGGGACTAGATTAAGGATATGGGTGGCAGTCTCTAAGGTATATCCCCGAAATGAGATTGGTAGCGAAGCTCGACTCATCATGGAACGAACCATATCCAACAAGGTTCGATTACACCTCTTAACCACACCATTAAGTTGTGGTGTTCTAGGTGGTGTCAATTGTGAGACAATCCCACATTCCTTCAGATAGTCAAGGAACTATGTACTAAGATACTCGCAACCTCGATCGGATTGAAGCATCTTATTGTTCCTGCCCAACTGATTCTCCACTTCCTGTTTAAACTCTTTGAATTTTTCAAAGGTTTCTGACTTATGCTTGATTAAGTAGACATATCCATATCTACTAAAATCATCAGTAAAAGTCACATAGAAGCGGTTAGTATCCCTTGTGGTGGTTCTTAAGGGTCCACACACATCAGTATGTATGAGATCCAACAAACCCTCACCCCTAGCACAAGAACCAGTGAAGGTTGACTTTGTCATTTTTCCCAAGCAAAAAAGATTCACAACTATCATCCGACTTTAGGTCAAATGACTCCAAGACTCCATCCTTTTGGAGTTGGCCTATGCTTTATCCAAGCTAGTGGAAGAATCAATACACAACACATTATTTCCTAGTTTAACTACAACTGACACAATTTCATACACACAATCACAAGGTAATGCTTTAAAATAAAGAACATTATTAAAGAAAGCATTAATACCACCACATTCATTATCAAACGAAAAGGTAAAACCTTGTTTGTACAAACCATGAAAGGAAATAATATTTGTCGCCATTTCGGACGAGTAACAACACTTATTTAAATGTAATGTAAACCCACTACTTAGCAACAAAAAATAAACTCCAATCTTGGTGACAGGTGAAGCTTTCCTATTCCCCATGATCAAGTTTATCTTCCCATGCTCCACATTCTCACTTCTTCTTAGTCCCTGCAAATCAGAACATATGTGAAGAGGAGCCATCAAGGGACTAAATTAATTCTTTGATCAATACTAATTAAATAATATTATTAATATATTAGAACTTATCATATATCAATAAACCTTAAGTGTCATTTCTCTCATTTAGTCTATCCAAGTGTTGCAATGTCATGCAACCCAAATGGACCATGCCAACCGGGTCACGTACATTCCAGGAATAGTTATGAATTTAGACACCTAATCCAACAGGGACTTAATCACCTAATTACCACTGTCACATGGAAAAAATGCAACATGGGTTGTGGTTGATAGACTCTCAAATTTCACACATTTCATGGCCATCCCATCACAATAGACAGTTGCTTCCCTAGCAACTATTTTCCTACAACAGATCTATCGATTACATTGTCTTCCCAAAACCATATTTTCTGAATGAGACCCAATTTTCCATAGCCGCTTCTGGAAGGAATTATTTGGGAAAATTGGCACAAAACGGTCGCAATTGAGTGATTACCATCCCTAAACGGATGTGCAAACAAAGGTCATAAATCGTTGTCTTGAAGCCTACCTACATTACCTTGCATGTAATGAACCAACCAACTTGAGAAAGTACCTAGACCTAGCAGAAGTTTGGTACAATACAAGTTATCATAGCGCAATTGAAATGAAGACATTCCAAGCACTCTATGGCTGACCACCTCATGCTCTTCCTCAGTACACATTCGGTTCATCAAACATAGCTTCCATTGACAATACCCTCATTGAACATCAAAAGATTATCGCCATGCTTATGGAAACCATACGAAAAACACACCAAAGGATGATCGATCAAGCCAATAAGCATCATCTAGATAATGAATTCCAAGTGGGTGAGCTAGTTCATCTTCATTTAAGGGTATACCGCCAAGCTTCTGTGGCAAGACACAACCATCACAAACTCAGTAAGCGATATTTCAGGCCATTTAAAATCCTGGAACGTATAAGGGAAAGTTGCATACCGTTTGGAGCTACTACTAGGTTCCCGTATTCACTCTATCTTTCAAGTGTCACTCCACATATCTTGCTACGAGAATAAATCTCCATCCACACTACCCCTTCCAACAACATTTGTAGAAGATCTTCCATTGATAGAACCAGAAGCTATAATCGACCAACGAACAATCTATCAACAAGAGCAGGAACTCGAACAAGTTTTAGTTAAATGGACGGGTCATGATCTTTCAAAAGCTACCTGGGAAAATAAACATTTCTCCACTTCCACAACATACCTTGAGGATAAGGTCCCTGTCAACAAAAGGGGGGAGAGGGGGGGGGGGGAGTTGATACGAGCGACCCTGCTACAAGACCCAAGCGTACAACTCGAAGCCCCACTTGATATGAAGATTATCGACTACAAAGACCATGTCCAAACTAGAAGACCTTATCTCCATGTGAAATCCTTCCACACATAATAACAGGACCTACTAGCTTAGTTTCGTTTGTTTAATTCCTGTAGTTGTTTCTTGTTCCTTAATTCTAGGATTTACAGTTAATTTCTTAAGTATATAATGATGTCATTGTTATGAAGAAAGTATGCAGAAAATTGCCCCACCTTTGTCTTTTTCCTGTTAAATTTCTTCTTAGAGATTGACCATCTTGAAACGGCAGTATTAGTATACGTTTTTCTTTTTAGAAAACTATTTACGATATTAAAAGCTAAATAGTTCTAATAAAATACGATACTAACTATTTTCAATTCTATTATTTATTCAAACTTTTTCGTTTGACTCGAAACCAATTGATGTAACCTTGTTTCTAAAAGAAATCGATGTAACTAGTAATAAAAATAAATAAATAAATAAAAAATACAACTACAGTGTAAATACAAAAATCACAAAAATAAAGCTAATGAGGAATCATCCAACTCCAATAAGCAAGAATAGAATGAAAAAAAATGGAATAATACAAAATTTGATAACTTAGAGGTTACATGTTCTATGGAACCTACCTTTCGCCCGTAAAGTCAAGAAAATTTCATGCGAATATCCCCTTCATTTGGTAACTAGAAAAAACTGAACCTATGTTAGTATTTAACACAATTTGGTAGAATAAAATGCATACAAAAATCACAAAATCGCTAATAGTCATGATGGTATTCATTTTATAGAAATGGTCCCCTTTTCTGAATTGAAAGTCTTACGAACATTTCTTTGACGAAGTATTCATAATTGATTGTGCTGAATCGTCTAACATTATTTTTAGGATTATAATTGTTACTTATTTAATGGAAAAAATGAATATTGATTAGAACAGCCATTGCTCAGCAACAAGGCATACAGACTTAAGGGTACACAAGTGGGATGTCAATGTCATCAGGTCATATACATACTCTCAATTTCTTAAGTAACCTAGGTATCACAAACAATCAACAATGGATTGCTTGTTGGTTTATATTACAAGTTGAATGATCCATTCTTGCAAACTCCCAATTTGGATTTCATTTATTGATAACCTCAAGTTGATACACACAAAAATTATGTGGATCCGTTAATTTTTATACAATCTGATTATCTATGCAATATAATAAAAATAAAGCTGCAATATATATATATATATATATATATATATATATATATATATATATATATATATATATATATATATATATATATATATATATATATATATATATATATATATATATATATATATATATATATAGGGTTAGACAAAAAAAAACATTTTTAAAATGCAAAATAATTGAAAATTTTCAAATATTATTTTTGTCATTTATATTTTCCAAAAAAAATTAAAAAATATAAAATAAATTACCGTTTTTTTACGTATCCTCGTAAAATATTAGAATATTTTACAAATCTGAAAAATCTAATAGAATATTAATTCTAACATTCTAAAAATCAAATTAAAATATTTACAGTGTAATATTCTATTAGAATACTTCATGTATCTTAAAAAAACGGTAATTTTTTTTAAAATTCTTTTAGGTAAAAAAAAGTAACGAAAATAATAATTAAAAAAGAATTTCGGATTTTTCTTTTTATTTTGCATTTTAAAATTATTTTTAGATTGCGTTTCATGGTCTCACAAAATTAGTATGATCTCAAATAAACTTGAACCTAGGGTTAAGTATTGTGTTCTAACTATCTATTGTCTGCTTGTACGATTGATTTTAGACCAATCATTTTAGTTATTTTAAGAAAATAATTAATGCATATTATATGTTGAAGATATAATAAGTATTAATTAAATCTTCAGCATTTAATATGCATTAATTACTTTCTTAAAATAGTTAAAATGATTGGTCTACAATCAATCTTACATGCACACAATAGATGGTAGAAACATTTGAATATATATATATATATATATATATATATATATATATATATATATATATATATATATATATATATATATATATATATGGTAAAAGTTCAAATAAGAACCCTTAAAGGTTAAAAACTCTAAGAACCTCGAAACATAAACTACAAAATAAGATCTTCGTTATTTTTCTTGCATCCAAACACTCCTACTCACCTTCAAAATCTCAAACACAAACCCTCCATCTATCATCATCAGCCATCTACCGGCGCCGCCACCTAACGTCGCCACCATCGTTGACCGACGTCGGTTCTAGCCATTGTCACCATCATATTCCAGCATCATCTTTTTCTCCTCATTTTTTTTGGTGAAACAACACCAGATCTACATCAGATCTGGTGTGTTTGACGCATTTCAAGTCTAGATCTACTCCACCACTGATGTTCATATCTGTGAGCTCTGATGACACATCTTCATCTCGCCTCCATCTTTTTTTTCTCTCGATCTCAATGAAAGACCACCAGATCTGTTTAGATCTGGGCCACCACCACCTCTACCAACCATAGATGTATGTCTTCAACCTCCAAAATCTTTTGTTTTCATCAGATCTGAAGCAGTTCAGTCTAGATCTATGATCTCCGACGTTAGATCTATGATTTCTAACAGCAGATCTATGATTTTCGCTTATGTATCTATGATTTATGCCTTCAGGTCTACGACTTCTGACGAGATTGACGGATTAGATCTGAGATCATTGTCAACTGCCACCACAACTACTGTCTTGCCACTCCGGTGTAGCACCGCCAACTCAACTCCGTCTTTTTCTCTCTGATCTTTAGTGAAACAACACCATATTTGCATCAGACATGTTGATATTTGTTTACTTCTATTTTCTTTTTATTAAGTTGTGAATTTAGTGTTCTAATATCTCATTTGTTGTTTACTTTTGTTAAACATAGTTTTTTTTTCTACTATTAAGTTGTTAATCCATGTTTATTACGTTTTCTTTATAGTGTTTGCATCAAGTCTTTATTCACTTTATGTTTTATTGTTGTTAAGCTTTAAATTGAATTTAAAAGTTTTGTTATTATGTTAGTGTTTTCTCAAATAATATGAATTTTGATTTTTTTAAGCTTTGAACTGTGATGCTTTAATGTTTCAACTATTGTTTCGTTCTATTTAAGTTAGTTACTGTGAATGCGTGAATTAATATGTTTTATGTTATAAATACAATGAATGAGAATCCTAAAATGATTATTAAACTGTGAATGATAGTTCTGAAAAGCTCTATTAAACTGTGAATTTATGTGGTGCACACAATGCATTAACTTTGTATACTAAACTGTGAATTGTGTATTATGTTGTAAATTTTATTCACGAATTAATATATTAAATTCACAATTTAATACATATAAATGTCTTCATATATTAACGTCTAAATATAAGTTTTAATTTGAAAATATTACTATAAATATAATTTTTTTGGTCGTAAATTGTGAATTTATTATATAAAGCTGTGAATTTTTTATATTAAACTGTGAATTATCTGTATTAAGAATTTAAAATTGATATATGGTTGTCAATTTATATTTTTTGTATTAAATTGTAAATGTATTGTAATAAACTGTGAATTTTATATATTAAGCTGTGATTTTTTTATTTTAAACTTTGAATTAACTGCATTAAGCTGTGAATATTTATTTAGATTGTGAAATTGACTATATTAAACTGTGAATTGTTTATATTAAACTGTGATTTTTGTGTATAAAAATGTGAATTGACTACATTAAACTATGTATTTCTGTTTAAACTGTGAATTGACTGCATTTTATTGTGATTTTTTTTATTATCTGTGCTAATATATGAATGATTTATGTATAATTTTTTTTTTTAATTTTTTATGAATATATTTATTTTTTGTTGTATAAATTTGTAAGAATCCACTACTTTTTATAATTGTTTTGCATTAAATTCAAAACGAATTAATTAATAGGTTTTATTAGACTATGAATGTAGTATTTAAGTTTTTAATGCACGACTTTATTTACAGATCTGATTTGGAAGAAATGACAGCTACTATGTTGATACAGGTGGTTGGTGGCGACATGTGGTGGTAGAGTTTGAATTTTTGACTTCTTTGAATTAGTGAATTATTGTAAAATAGTTTATATTAAGTTGTGAATTATTTACATTAACGGACTGTGTAAATTTGTATTTTATATAAGTTTTGTGTTAAAATATGAGAGCTTAGATGGATGAAAATATTAGACTGTAAAAACTATAAGTTTGCTCTTTTCATACCAAAAACACTAAAAATTAGGATTTTAATATGTTTAATAAGAATATCGTGTAAATATTTACTAATTAATTGAGGTTCTTATGGTTCTTAATCTTTTATAGTTCTCATTTGAACTACTCTGTATATATATATATATATATATATATATATATATATATATATATATATATATATATATATATATATATATATATATATATATATATATATATGGTGAGGTTCAATAGAGAACCATAATTAACTAAGAAACCAATCTTTTTTTCAACTTTTAGAACTTATTTTTTATCAAAAAAAAAAACTAAAAATATAGAAATTCATAACTTTTTATCCTTTTTCCAATGATATCAAATTCAATTTTTTTTACGTCAAATTCATAATGTGAATCTTTGAAAATTCACAATGTGAATCCGGATTCACAAATATTTTTCACACTCACGATGTTAATATATGAATTTATATATTTTTAGATTTTTTTTCGATAAAGAATAAGCTCTAAAAATTGAAAAAAAGATTTGGTTTCTTGAAGAACCAATAATTATGGTTCTCTATTGAACTTTTCCCTATATATATATATATATATATATATATATATATATATATATATATATATATATATATATATATATATATATCATACGTACTTATAAAGCTAACATTTTTTTCTTGAATCTCATGCATTTGAAACCCACATAAAAATTTGCCAACACCTCATACATTTGAAACCCCCACACCCTTTCACCTTCAAAGTAATTAATAACATATAATCTTATTTCAAGAAAATCACAAACTCTATAAGTTCAACACCTCATGCATTTCAAACCCCCACACCCTTTCATCTTCATTATATATGTAGTTATATTAGTACATTTTTCTTACAAAAAGTAGTCATTTGGTTGAAGATATTATGATTCAAAAGTTTTCATATAGTTGAACCATTCACGATCCAAATACGATGATTTGAAGAAATGGGTTATGTCGCATCGATGGTAATTGTAATATGATTTTTTCTTTGAACCAAAACAAATGGAGTTTTTCTATTCTTTCTTTATATTCAATTTCTCATTTGACCTTTATATGTGATTTGTATGTATTACTCAATCTTGAATGTGACTCTCCAAACATTAATGTTTTGCTTGGAATATCTTTCTCATTCTTCCTTTTCAAGAAAAACATTTTGATTGCAGGTTAGTGAAGAATTGTCATCAAGTTTCTACGGTTAAATGGTGTTTAATAAAAAAAGAAGATTCAGAAAACGGATATAGGTGTTTTTTGTTTGAGCAAAGTAGGCAAATATTAGTTTTTTCTTTTAATTTAAATGCATATTTATGTAACATTTTTATTTATATATTCAACCACCAAATGTTCTTATTTATTTGATTATAGTTTTTCTATTTTGATTATGTTCATTTTCTATTATTTTTTTGTTGGGTTATCCTACACAACATATTTACAAGACAATATTTAAAAGATAACATAATTTTTAACCTTTGATATGTAATTACGATGATTTATCATGATATGTTCTTCATATGAAATTAATTTATCCGTATTACTACGACAAGAATTACATATGACATTTACAAAAATATATATTAATTATGATTTGTTTAACACATATATGCACCTATGTATGTTATAAATTTATAATTAAATATTTTTATGTTTAATTGAAGGGATTAAAATGATGCATCAAAACCAATTATTTAGACGAATATAACAATAATAATAATAATAATAATAATAATAATAATAATAATAATAATAATAATAATAATAATAATAATAATAATAATATAATAATAATAATAATAATAATAATAATAATAATAATAATAATAATAATAATAATAAATACACATTTCCAAGTACTATATTCATTTGAAACTCTCATTACAACTTAAGAATTTTCTAATTTATGTATATTTATTAGTTAGAACTCAAGATTTTTAACTTATGATTATTAATTAGTAATCACTAATAACTTTTTATTTTCATTTCTTTTATAAGGTTGTAAGGTTTTGTTCATTAAAAACATTAATGTATTTGAAGAGATTTGTGATTTAAATTTGAAAAGTTAATATAAATGTTATAATAAATGTTTTAGTGTTTTTATGTTATTAAAAGTTGTAGTGTTTATTTTTCATATTTTTTATTATTCGTTATATATATATATATATATATATATATATATATATATATATATATATATATATATATATATTAATACAAATGTTATAATATATGTTTTTGTATTTTTATGTTACTAAAAGTTGTAGTTCATATTTTTTATTATTCATTTGAAACTCACACTACAACTAAAGAGTTTTCTAATTTATGCATATTTATTAGTTACAATTCAAGAGTTTTTAACTTATGATTATTAATTAGTAATCACTAATAACTTTTTATTTTCCTTTCTTTTATAAGGTTGTAAAGTTTTGCTCATAAAAAAATTAATGTATTTGAAGATATTTGTGATTTAAATATGAAAAGTTAATATAAATGTTATAATAAATGTTTTAGTGTTTTTATGTTATTAAAAGTTGTAGTGTTTATTTTTCAGATTTTTTATTATTCGTTGTATATATATCTTTTTAATACAAATGTTATAATAGATGCTTTTGTATTTTTATGTTACTAAAAGTTGTAGTTCATACATTTTTTACCCGATATATATAGATTATCATACATTTGATATATAATTTACACAATTTTAAACGGTTTATAAAATTATCATATATATATATATATATATATATATATATATATATATATATATATATATATATATATATATATATATATATCAAATGACTTAAAAATTAAAACTATAATCATCATTTCATACATACTTATAAACCTAGCATTTTTTCTTGAATCTCATGCATTTGAAACCCCCATTCTTTTTTCCTTTCATCACATTCATTTGAAACTCCCATGACTTTTCAATTTCTTTATAATAATAATTATAATTTGATAATTAGGTTAAATAGATATCAAATCTAAAATGTATTCATATATAAAGTAAATTTCAATATTAAAATAATATCTTTAATTCCACTTACAAAATTATGATTTTTAACTATTAACATATTATACTTAATTTATTAGCTTTAATATATTGTTGGATGTAAACCATTATCATTTTAAAGGTATAATTTTTGAACAATTTGTATAAAATACTTAAATTATTAATTAAAATATAACATTATAGGCTCAACTTAAATATAAATTTTATTTAACTTAAGCAACCCAGAGATTATTTTATAAATAGTTAAAAGTGATAAATTGTAGTGTATTTCTAATAATGATTGTAAGTTGGTTAATAATGTTAAATAAATATCAAACCTAAAGTGTAATCATAAATAGACTAAATTTCAATTTTAAAATAATATCTTACTTCTATTTATAAAGTTATGTCTTTAAATTTTAACATATTATACTTAATTTATTAGATTTAAAATGTTGTTGCATGTAAACTATTATCAGTTTAAAGCTACAATTTTTGAACAGTTTGGACAAAATACTTAAATTTTTAATTGAAATATAACATTACAGTGTCAACTTAAATATAATGTTCAGTTCCACTAAAAAAACCAAATAATATTTTATAAATAGTTAAAAGTGATAAATTATAGTGATAAATGCAAAAACTAAATTGTAATATTAGTTTAGCTAAAATATTTCCTAAATATATTTATATAATCGTTAAAACTTTTCAAATAAGTAGCTTAAAATAACTTATAATAACAATAGTTAAAAATCACTCTATATAAATGATTATATTGTTACCTTTAAAATGAAAAAATAATGTTTGATGTTTTAAATAATTATGATAATAGAAATTAAAACATTAAGCAAATAAATTTTAAAAAATTAGTTAAAAATAAGAACTATAAATAATATTAAACCATATATAATATTTAATTTTATTGATGTGTAACTCGCGAGTAGAAGTCATTCAAACGATTGAGATTATAACGTTATAATAGATTTATATATTATCATATAATTCAAAATAATCAATATATTATATCAAATTTAACAACAACGTTAATGTTATATTTTAATATATATATATATATATATATATATATATATATATATATATATATATATATATATATATATATATATATATATGTAAAGAGTTCAACTATATAGATGTTTCTGCGCATTATAATGTCAACTCAAATATAAATTTCAGTTCCATTTAAAAAAACTAAAGAATATTTTGTAAATAGTTAAAAGTGATAAATTGTAGTGATAAAAGCAAAAACTAAATTGTAATTTCAATTTAACTAAAATATTTCTTAAATATATTTTTATAATCGTTAAAAGTTTCCAAATAAGCAGCTGAAAATAACTCACAATAACAATAGTTAAAAACAACTCTATATAAATGATTATATTGTTAGCTTTAAAATAAAAAAACAATGTTTGATGTTTTAAATAATTATAATGATAGAAATTAAAACATTAAGCAAAGTTTTAAAAAATTAATTAACAATAAAAACAACTATAAATAACATCAAATTATATATTATATTTAATTTTATTCATTTGTAACTCGCGGGTAGAAGTCATTCGAGATTATGAAGTTATAATAAATGTATATATTATCATATAATTTAAAATAATCAATATATTATATAAATTTAGTATATACAAATTATTATATCAAATTTAACAACAACGTTATTGTTATATTTAAAAAATCATATATTTGTAAAGACTTTAACTATATAGGTGTTTCTGCGCAACGCGCGGGCATTCGCCTAGTTATATTATAAAGGAAACATTTTTTCTTTCACCACATTCATTTGAAACTCCCAACTTTTCATATTTGCATACAATATATTTAATTTATTAACTTAAATATGGTTTTAGTTGTAAACATTATCATAAATTGAAGAATTTGTGACTTATCAATATGATATATTTAATTTGTTAACTTTAATATATAGTTAAATAAATAACCTATATTAATATATCAAATAAGCTTAAAAATTTAGTGTAAAATTTAAAACCTAAAATAAAATATCAAATAATGTTTAAAAAAAATCAATATATATTTTTTAACATAGTTAAAAGGAAAACATTAAATATAATAATAATAAAAAAAAGCTTAAATTGATGAATCGAATTAACTAAAAAGTGTCTGAAAACTATATTCTAACAATATATTTTTAACCTTCGCCGTGCAACGCGCGGGAATTCATCTATTGTGTGTGTGTGTGTGTGTGTATATATATATATATATATATATAAGAGAGAGAGAGAGAGAGAGAGAGATTTTAATATTTAGGTAATCACGTTTCTTATTAGATACGTCAAGAGAAAACTTTGTATTGCTGGGATCTAAACAATATTAGTTGAATTTTTGTATTACTATATTCGAAATATTTTATTATTTGGTAATACAAAAGTTACTTTCTTTTTTATATTGTCATGATTCTATTTATTTTTATTATACGCAAAGACTTAGGTGTTGTTTGTTTTTTCGAAGTGAAATTGTCTGAAGTTTGCGGACCACCTTTGCAGCCCTCTGCAGCAAAAGAGGTGGACCAAAGTGTTACAGACTGTAATAAGAAGCATGTTTGTTTTTTTAACGTCTGCAGGCTGCTACAGATATTAAAAAATTTAAAATAAAGAATACATACTTTAGCTACAAAGATTAATCATATTTCAACATAATCAGCAAAAAAGTTAAGCATATTCAACAACACATCATGAATGAACAAAAAAACCATATAAGCAAAAATTATACAAATAGTCAACAAATAAGTTTAGCATATTCAACGATTTAAGCACAAACTTGCATATAAGCATAAGCATGATTTCCATTCAAGCAATACAAGTGATAACAATTCAGCAAATAAGTTTAAGAAAACTCATTTCAGCAAAGACTTTAACATATTCAACAAAGATTTATGATTTCAGCATATAAACTTGCATATAAGTTTATAATTTCAGCAAATAAATATATGATTTCAGCAAAGATTTATGATTTTACCAAACATTCATACCAATTTAACACAAAAATTCATAAACCAAAACATAAATTTGAGCAGAAAATTTGTTATAAGAACAATTATATTATAAGTCAGCATTCAACAAAGATTTTAGCAAAGATTCTTCACATCTCAGCAACAATATTGGTACTCAAAGCAGAAATTTGGTACTACACAGCATAAAATCGTTACTAAAATAAGAAATAAGAAAAAAAACCCTAACCTGACAATGTTGAAGACGATGGCAGTAAAGAATGAGCACCGGGCAGCAGCAGCGGCGACCAACGAGGGGCAGCGGTGACGGAAGAGCGGCTGGAGTCGGCGATCGACGAGAGAGAGTTGAAAACGAAGAAGGAGAACGAATGAAGAAGGAGAACTGCTGGAGCGATCTTCTGTGTTTCTTTTTCTTTGTTTAGGGCATTTTTTTGTTTATTAGGTTAAAAGAGGTGAGAAGAGCCAAGCCTAATGCTATGTGGGGAAAAGGACGGGAATAGGTTTTTGAGCCCGTAGTCTTTTAAAAAACAAACTGCTACGAACTTAAAAGTGTTGCGCGTGTGCTTCGCCGCGCAGCACTAGGAGGTTTGAAGAGGTATTTAAAAAAAAACAAACACCACCTTAGTTTCGCCCTTTAAAAGAAATCACATTTGCATTCAATATACCTGTAGCTAGGATGCCAGAAAATACTCTGTATATAACTATTAATCGACGTTTAAGTTAATTTTAACTTTGAAAGTGTTAGCTATTACTTTTGATGAATCTGCAAAACCACACAAAGAATGAATACCCACCGGTAATGTAATAAGGAAAAATTGCCTAAGTTTATCATGAAGAGGCATAGTCGATGATCAACAAAAGTACAAAACTTCCTAATGAGTTAATGTGGTTAATTTTTCTATATTCTACTATATGGCTACTATAGGGATGAGTATTTTGACCCTTGGACCGGATCTTTTTTTTAGACCTCCTGGCCGGTTCTCGATTCTAAGATTTGAGCAAAGTCGGTCCGGTGCTGCCGGTTCCGGATAAAAACCAATTTGGGCTGACTTATATTTTAAAAAATTATATTCTACGAAATTCTTTAAACAAGCATAACTCTATCGTTTTAAGTCAGATTGACATGCGGTTTATTCTAACGTGTTATTTAGAGTTTGTAGATGATTTTAGACTATAATTTTCTTGTTTTTGGTGTTATATTCGATGAGTTACAATCCTTCAAGATGAGATATCAAAGCTGAAATATTTTAGCTTTTCAACAACCAATTTAAACTTTTTTGTTCTGTGAAAATTTTTAAACATAAATCATTCGTTTTAAGTCAAATTGAAATATGATTTCTTCCAACATGTAATGTAGAGTTTGTAGATAATTTAGACTATAATTTTGTTGTTTTTTGGTGTTATATTCAATGAGTTACAATCCTTCAAAGATGAGATATCAAAGTTGAAATATTTTTTAGCAAGACATTTAAGCTTTTGTATTTTGTGAAAATTTTTAAACAAGCATATCTCATTCGTTTTAAATCATATTGACATGTAATTTTTTCCAACGTATAAATTAGAGTTTATAGATGATTTTAGACTATAATTTTGTTTTTTTATGTATTAGATTCAGTGAGTTACAATCCTTCAAAGTTGATATATCAAAACTGAAATATTTCATCTTTTCAGAAACAAATTTAAACTTTTGTATTCTTTAAGAAGAATTCCTAAAATGTAGTTTGACAAGGATAAGATATGCTTATCATGTGAAAAGGGAAGAAAACCAAGCCTTCTTTCAATCCAAAGTCATACTCCTCTATTATCAAACCTTTTCATCTCCTTTACATGGATTTGTTTGGACCTGTTCCAGTTAAGTCAAGAGCTGGGAAGAAATACACTCTCGTCATTGTGGTTAAATTTTAAAGGTTTACATGGGTAGCCTTCTTAAGGAAGAAACTTCATGACGCTTATGAAATCATTGCTCTCATCAAAGAGTGGGAAGTTCTCTTTGATCACAAAGTAAGGAAATTACATAGTGATCATGGAACCAGATTCAGAAACTCATCTCTGGAAGACTTTTGCTCAATCTCAGGAATTTCTCAGAATTTTTATGTAGTTAGAACTCCTCAGCAAAATGCTATTATAGAAAGAAGAAATAGAACTCTCATTGAATTTGGAAGAACTATGGCCATTGAATTTGGTCTTTCATTGTCGTTTTGATATGAAGTTGTCAATACAGTGTGTTGTACCCAAAACCGGTATGTTATTGTTAAGCGTCATGGGAAACTTCTTATGAACTATAGAAAGGAAGGAAACCGGACATCTCTTATTTTCATGTGCTAGGATGTGTTTGTTAAATATTGAATCAAAGAGATCAATGCTCAAAGTTTGAAGCTAAATTTGATGAGGGAGTGTTCTTAGGATACTCTAGCGTATCCAAGGCTTTCAGAGTATTTAATTTTACAAGGTAAATTATTGAAGAAACACATGTCACTTTTGATGAGGAATCATTCATTCATGATCGAGTTGATCATCCCTCGTCAATTTTGAATGAACATACTTACAATCCTTCAGACCCTATTCCTGAGCTCTTGTCAAATGATGTTGATCCCGTTGTTCCCAATGTTGATTAATTAATAAATTCAGAACCTATCTCTGAAGATCAGCTTGTTATCCCTAAAGAATTTGAACTATCCAATCAGGAAGACTATACCCAAAGCGATGCAAAAGAAAGTTCTTATCCAAGAATCCTTCGAGATCATCCTGAATCCCAAATCATTGGAGATGTAAATTTTGGGATTCTCACTCGCAACAGAGTCGGCAACAACTTCTTCATGTTTGTAAACTTCGTCTTTGTAAAACAACCACCAGGGTTTGAAAATGAAGAGTTTCATATCATATGTATCATCTTGATAAAGTTGTCTATGGCTTAAAGCAGGCTCCTAGAGCATGGTATGACACATTGGCAAGCTATCTTCTCTTAAGTGGATACAAATAAGGAAATATCTATAACACTCTGTTCACAAAGCAATCAAGATCTTATATCATTCTTACTCAATTGTATGTCGACGATATCATCTTCGGATCCACTAATGAAAATCTAAGTACAGAATTCGTGGAGGTCATGGCCAAAGAAGTTCGAGATGAGTATGATAGGTGAACTAACTTTCTTTTTGGGCTTGCATGTCAAACAACTAACTGATGGTATTTTTGTTTTTCAAGATAACATATTGCATATATTTTGAAGAAGTATGGTTTCTCTGATTACAAACCGACAAAGACTCTGATGTCGTCATCAGTGTATTTGACATTGATCCAAGTGTCACTGATGTGAAAGCAACATTGTTTCAAGGAATGATCGGTTCTCTACTTTATCTTACAACCAGTCGCCCTGACATTATGTTTGCTACCATATTGTATGCTTGTTATCAAGCCAGTCCTAAGGAATCTCATATTCATGATGTCAAAAGGATTTTTTTGGTACTTAAATCATACACCCAATCTTAGGTTATGGTATCCTCATGACTTTGAGTTCAAGTTGGTGGGATACACTAACTCTGATCATGGCGAGTGTGGCGTTGATCATAAAAGCACTTCAGGAGGAGCTCAAATGCTTGGAAAAAGATTCGTAAGTTGGTCTAGCAAAAAGCAGACATCAGTGGCTTGTTCTACTGCTGAGGCTGAATATGTCGTCCCTAGAAGGTGTTGTGCTCAGATTTTATGGACTCAGAATCAACTCTTGGATTATGGTCTAAACTTCTCGAAGACGCCCATCTTCAATGAAAACACCAATTCCATTCAAATGATACAAAATCCTGGGAAGCATTCCAAGACCAAGAACATCGACATTCGTCATCATTTCATCAGGGACATAGTTCAAAAGGGAAAAGTGGAGTTATTTACATTCCATCCATTGATCAGTTGGCTAACATTTTCACCAAGGCATTGAATGAAAAGAGTTTGAACAAATTAATTGCAGATAGTGGCATGCTTTCAATATCTTAGTCGTTTTCTAACTATTTTATGTCTTATGAAAAACAAAAACAAAAAAAACAAAAAAAAAAAAAAAAAAAAAAAAAAAAAAAAAAAAAACTGATTATTTTATATTAATTGCAAATTCTTACATTTAGTATTTATATGTAATTTCTTTCAAGGCTATCTCAGATATATCTGCATTTTATTGATTCAGAATTTGTAAGGAATAGAGCCTTCTTGAAATATCTCAATGCTCTTGATGTTGAGAAAAATAGTGGCATCATGTCCTCTTCTTCTTGAGGATACCCTCTTTCTCCTTCACTCACTGTTATGGATGCAAAGAGCAACCATCAATGCAGTAAGTCTTGTTTTCATCTACTGACTCATGATCTGATAAAACCTCAAATGCCCTCATGTTGATCTTGAAGACATGATGGGTTTATGGATTCGAGCCAGTTAACTGGTTGGTTACAAATACTAATCTTCACTTATTCTCTTGCTCCTGATGAACATGAATGTTGGAAAGAATCTGAAACACTTCAATGATAAATGACATCATCACTCTTTGTAACGCCTGTAGATCAAGACTAGTCAATTTAGAGATAATAGGGGTCGAAAATGACTTTTCGGAAAAATATTATTTATAATAAATAGTCTTAACCAAGCTGTATAATATGTCTCAAGGTTTCCGTACATATAAAGAACGCCGAAATCCGAGTTATAACGAAGAAATTATGGTCCGTCGAAGTTTTACGACAAAACCGACACAACACCGAGAAGCGTAAATAGTAAATTTACGATGGAGCGACTTTTAGCCTTAGCAATCTAAACCAAAGTTGTAGTATACGTTAAACCGAGAACATCCATAAAAAGAACGCCCAAATCTGACTTCGTATGAGGATGTTATGATTTTTCTAAGATTCGGCTTAGCAATGCACGACCCGAAACTTGAATTTTAGTTTGAGCGGTTTTTGGCTTACATGAACTAAATGAGAGTTGAATATCTCATTAATAGGAACTCGAAGGTAAAAATATAGACAAAAACGGAGTCCGTATGAAGGAGTTACGAATTCTTCGCGGTCATTTAACAATCTACACGCCTCCTACTGTTAAATTTGAGATCGGTCGAGAATTAGCCGACGGAGTCTAAACGAAAGTTGTAGATCTTGATTTTTCCTACGCGTTGAAAAAAAGAACGTCGAAAACAGAGCTCATATGCGAGAGTTATGATTTTTCTAAGTTTGAAGGCTGATATGCGATAGGAGGTGACGTGACACCACCAGAATTGGACACGTGGCACCACCAGAAGGCTGCCACATGCCCCAACTCGGCGAGTAGGTCCTCCTACTCGGCGAGTCCACCAGGAGTTCACCCTATAAATAGAGGTGTCGGGTCTTGCCATTTCTTCACACCTCTCAAACCTTCTTTCTCTCTCTACACACTCTCTCTCTTTCTCTCTAAGTTCCCTAACCCCCCTAAAAGCCTAGGTAAACCCCCTAGCACCCGAAGGAAGCCCCGAGGCTCCCGGAGTCCTGAGAAAAGAGCCTTTCGGCTCGGGAACGCTGCTCCAGCGAAGCCCGGTTTTTTTGCGAAAAACCCGCTGTAAGTGAGCTACGCCTACGCTATTTTTAATATAGCTTCTAATTAATTATAGTAACATTGTTAGGACCTTAAAATAATTATTTGGGCTATTATTATGAGTTATATTGAGTGTTATTCAATGCTTATATAATAGTAATAATAGCTAGACTATTAATTAGTCGCGGTTAACGTTAGACTAAACTCTAGTGGTAATGATACTAGGTTTCGTCAAGGGATAATTATTTTAAGAGTAACGAAGTGCTGTCCGAGTGCTGACTCACCATGTTACCAGGTGAGTGCATAGTCCCTTTCATGAACATGATTTTAATACAAGTATTGATTGAAGTATTAATTATATGTTTATGTGCGAGTTAATTGATGTTGCCTGAAATACGTGTTAAAGAACATACCTGATTATATATGATGATTTAGGATAAAGAGTAGACCTAAATTAATTATGAGGAATATTGGGTAGTATTTTCTTACGAGTACAAGTGAGTTATACTCAGAGAATAGAACTTTAGTATATGTCATTTATCCGAGAATGGATTAGACATAGTCATTGTCCCTAGTCCGAGAGTATGGATTGGACATAGTCAACTATCATTAATCCGGGGGCATGGATTAAGACATAGTCAGTTGTCCTTAGTCCGGGAGTATGGATTAATACATAGTCATTCGTCCCTAGTCCGATAGTATGGATTAAGCATAATCATTCGTCATTAATCTGAGAGTATGGATTAGTCATTCATCCCTAGTCTGAGAGTATGGATTAGGCATAATCATTAGTCATTAATCCGAGAGTATGGATTAGTCATTCGTCCCTAGTCCGAGAATATGGATTCGGCATAACCATTCGTCATTAATCTGAGAGTATGGATTAGGTAAAATGGTTAATCTTAGTTTTGAGAGTATGGATAGTCTCGTTGTGAGGATCGACGGGGTGGGATAAGAGTTGCTTACACATATATGGTGAAATTGTATGTTTTGTGAGTTCTAAATTATATATATAATATAACATTATGGGATTGAAATCCCTATGTACTCACCAGGTTTCCCAACCTGGTCCACTCAGTTTATTTATATCACAGGTATCGATATGAAGTGACATTACACTGATAGATTAAGGACATATAGATCACTAGTGTAAATGAATGTAAGTTCTTTTTATGCTTATGTTTCTGTATTGACGATGACATCCCAAACGTTTTAAAATGAATAAAATATGTTTCTTCGAAAATGTTTTGATAACGTATTTATCGTTATTTCTGGGAACAAATTCCGCAACATTTTTATGAAAAGAAGTACTCTGATTTTTAAAAAAGCATAAACAAAATCGGTCTTTTCTGACCGGGGAAAATGGGGATGTCACAGTCTTGATTCATAATGAGATGTTTAATGATGAATTTATATTTGTTTGTGCTTTCTTTTATAGCTAAAATTTCAAGGGGTAGATATCTTGGAAAATGGAAATGCATTTATGACCATTAAATTCCAAAGATATTATGGAACAAGTTTTAATCTCCTTTTTGAAAAAGATTCACATATTTTCCTGTTTGAACTATTTTCTTGTTTGACTAACTCTTTTGTTTGTATTCTTATTTTGTACCATTTTTAATGAAAGGGAATTTGAGGATGGCAACTTTAATCCTAGTATGCAACTTTTGACACATCATCGTCCCTAGAAGCATGTTGTTGTATGTGACTAAATCTCTCTAAGTTTCACATCAACGAGACCATCAGCTGAGAATATTGAGTCGCCCTCTCACGCTGATTGCCTAGCATTATCTAAATTCTCTATGTGAGATTTCCTGGTCCAAATAAAAAAAAATATTGATAGAAATGTTGGGGTGTTTATTTATAAATTAATCATATTTACTTGACCCTATCCATGGAAGCATGCTTGTCGTATGCATCAAGTCTCGTGTTCTGCTGAAACATTGAGCAAAACCCAATTGCTTACCCTGATTGCATAGTCATCAGCATAATAGTTACTTGTCTTGTCCTTAATGACAAATGGTTGTTCATGTCCCTAACCTCCTAGTCTGAGGTATGACATGGTACCATTATGATTTAACGGTGAATCTTTGATTCTAGATTGGAACTTACTCAATGATACGAAAGTTTAAACCACTTCTCGTTGATGAGTTAAATTGTTAATGATTCACACTGATTTCACCTCAGCGTGACTAAAACAATCGATTCCCTCCACAAATCTTCTAATACATAACTTGATGATTCATTGTGTAAAACCACACACTAATAAAAGTTTGAAAGTTTGTGTCAATGGTTAGTCTATGTACTGTAGGCTATTACACACACTAATCCATACTTTCCTTTACATTCTTCTTTAAAAGAGATTTATGATTCAGAGTATAACACCACATGCTGATGAGATCTAGCAACACTATGTCAATGAATGGTAGTTTAAGCCCACACTATCAAGAGACATCACAATCTTACTAGACTACAAGTTGAAACTCTATTATGCTCGAAGTTAGTTGTTGATGTCAAAAAGGGGGATATTAGAATCTTGGTAAAACTAAAAATCTCACTGAAGAAATCTCACTACTAGAACAACAGAAGAGTCAAGTCAGGCTGATGCCAACATTCTAAGCTCAACTCAAGCTCATTATCTATTCATCCCCCATATGCTGCAATTCATAAACGCTTGATAAATCATTCATCTTCTTAGGGAGAGCATTCGTTAAAGTTGCAAGAGTCAAGATTTCATTCTTACTCTCAGGGGGAGCACAAGCCACAAACATTCATTGAAGATTAGTTTTGACATCATCATATTGGGGAGATTATAAGGTCATACCATATGATCTAATGAGTCAAACACATGACAAGTTGATAGATCAGCGTCAGTGTCTACTACATCTACAATGCCAACGTATCAAGGTTATCATCGTCAACTTATAGTACAATGATCCGAATGTAATCTTTTGTATATTTGTAAATGATATAGATAAGTACATAATAGATCACAGATCCAGTATCTTTGTGATAAGATCGGTTCTTAGTATAGCTTAGACGCAATCCCTTCAATCAAAGGATATACATGTATAGATTTGTGTGTGTGTATATATATATATATATATATATATATATATATATATATATATATACACACACACACACACAACATTAGGGAAAACCCTAATGTTATGATCATGGCTTTGTGTAAATCGTCTTTGTGACAAACCTGTCTTCTTGGTGAAGACAAAACCCTTTCTTTGTGAAAGAACAATTTGGAGAACTTTTGTGTTATTTACTTTCTGTTTATTGTTTTTCTTAGATTAGTTTTATGTTTAGTCTTAACACTTGAAGTATATCCGATCGATACAAACCTTCAGGGAAAATGAAATTTGGTGGAAAAAATGATCTAGGGTTTGATCCTTAGCACCTTATTTATAGGCAGTGGCTAGAATCCTTAAGTTGATTAGTTTCCTAAGCATAATATGTATCCTTATCAAAATCTGCCATATTCTAGAATATCCTTCTAGATTTCTTCCATATCTCCACTCCAAGAGGCTTCTAGAATATTTCAAATAATCTCTCAAAATTAATTAATATTCAATCCTTTTAACTAATTAAAAGTATTTAATTAATTACTAAAATAATTTCTAATTAATTTATTAATTCGTAATAAATTAACGAATTAGTTTTCTCTAATTTCCTTATTCATAATTATGTCATGAGGCAAACCCAAAAGGGCCCTATTATTATTTAGAAATTTTACCAATATTTAATGACCTTTGACACTATTTCCAACAATAAGTTGCTTAACATATGGTTACTTAATTTTCATATGTGGAAATTTGGTATCTTGGAGTTCTAAGAAGGAACATGTAGTTCTTTTAAATTGCTCATGTCTGGATCATGGCCAACACCTCAATGGTCCTTTCAGTATAAAACCATCATCCCACTGTCCGAAAGGAACCAAACCATTATCCCACATCCCCTAACAATAGTAGCCAAGAACAAAATGAAATATCGTACTTTAGGAACCTAGAACTATTCGATTTTGGATCACATCTTGAATATCCAATCCTTTATAAAAAAAAAAGAACAATAAGGGGATCCTCACCATAATCCTAAACCATAGCATATCTAACCACTTAACACGTGAATCGATGTTGATAAATCAAAAACCTTCAATACATGTCCCGAGTCTTCCCAACCACACCAAGGTATGCATATTTCTTATACTGTTTCCCTAGATGAGTAACTCTCCCCCACTTGGAATGCAACGAACCTTGGTCACTACCGTTGGCTAACCGAACCCCTATTTATCTTATACAGATCATACAATTCTGATTCTATGTTACTATGCACAATACGTAACTAGGTAGAACTCTCTTTTCATGAAAATATCTTGTAACTTCTTAAGGAGAACACCTGCAAACTCTCATACAACCGACATATACTCAAATATATTCCTTTTTACATGGCCGCATATATTTGTCATGACTGCTAAATATCCGACACTATTAAGCTACTAGTACCTCCAAGTCCTTGTAATTGTACATATTCTTATGCCTCGTCTAGGGAATCACCTTGTACTAAGAGTTCTACCCTATTTGGGTTTGAACTAATATTTGTTTGTGACAATAATAAACTATATATCCATCGTGTCCTTGAGATCCATCTCAACTGTCATACATAGTCCCCACATCTATGTCTAAGACAAGTCGATTGGTTACCTCTAACTTATAAAGGTGCTCTAAACATTCATCTTCCTGCCAAATGTAAACTGTCACACCCCATGCCGACGGTGGAATCGTCGGGCAAGTGAGGTAAATCGAATATCACAAACATAGCATATATTGAACATTTAAACAACCACTTAAAGTTTTACACAACATAAGTCATAATTATATCATGCTTAATTACATGGTTCACGACAAATCTCTGAAGACGAGAAGTGAGGGCATAAAACATAATTTATAACAAAAACTCAAGACGATGGTCCTATTCTCTTCGCGTGGATTCCTACCTTAATTTCCTGAGAATACATGTTAAGATACGTCAACAAATTTGTTGGTGAGTTCTACAAGTTTTGACTCCATAAATCTTTATAATGAAATACATTTTCATGAAAAGCGTTAAGTATAAAAATGAGAAATTTTAACTTTTTAAAGAGATAAAAATTTCCATTTTCCACCTCAAGAGTTTCATTCCACTACTGTGTCATATAAAAACTATTAATTAATGAGTTTTTAGGTGCCAAATTGTTGTATCTTAATCATTATTATCGATTGTTATTTTAGTTAGTTTGAAAACCAACGAGAGATTATTAGGGTAAATACTTCTTACTATCCTTAATTCTTATCCAAATTGTGGGGTAATTGGTCCATGTGTGGATAATATTCCGATTCCAAACAAGGTTGGGAGAATTCCAGGATTTTATAATGAAGTTATACCCAAACTCGTGACACTACATTTTTTGCACCGACTTCATAGTAGGGTAGACTAAAGTCATTCATCCCATTATAACATGTGTTAATGTTCAATGAAACTAACGTCAACGCCTAAATTCATCTGGTCAGACGTTAGTTGTAAATACAAACTCTAGGCAGGCGGTCGAATCGTATAAGATCGATAGTATGACACTTATATCTTTCGTTAGTCGTTCCTTGCGGATTGACAGTTATAAAATGGAGGTTATCCAGTAAGATTTGTGGTCTTATATTAACCTAATAACACAACTCATATAAGTAAACCAGGATGTGGTGGATTCTAAGAGTGTACATAGGCATCCTAGTCCTAGATTTCCTGTTATGAGTTTACTAGACTATTACAACTATTTATCGTTTAGAAGGGGAACATACAAGTATTTATCATCACAGTTACTCTCCATGCTCATTAGGCCTCGTGATTGTGTTATTTTTTATAATAATTTTTTAGCAACTAACAGATACTCTTATATAGATTGTTCATATGAAATGAGAGTAGTACCTAAGCTTTAGTACCTAATGGTATAATGCTAGCCATGCCAACTTTATAATGGGCACCTTTTCATTCCTCCATTATCATTCATTACTTCACCTTAATGAACAATATTGTTTTCCACCGTCACGAAGATCGAAGATAATCAATGTTCTTACTTCGTTATCAAAACTATTGTGTACATCATGAATCTACATTTTCAAATGTTATTCGTGAATCCCCTAATCGCAATCTTTATATATTAAAACAATGTATTTTCATGAGGTTTAGTACCTAAGCTTAGGTAGAGCTGTAATGTATATTCACTTTTCCATATATATATATATATATATATATATATATATATATATATATATATATATATATATATATATATATATATATATATATATATATATATATATATATATATATATATATATATATATATATATATATATATATATATATATATATATATATATAGGCTTAGGTTATTCTATTCGAACTAAGTATTATATTATTGTATGTATAATTATAGGCCAATAATTTTAGTTACTTTTGAAAAGTGAATAATACATATTATTAAATTAAATATAATTAAAAAATACCAACTAATTTCATTCTAAGGGTATTTTAGCCAATTAACATAAATTTAAAAAAGAAACATTACATATTTTAAGGAAAATAGATTCTATTAATTTTAAAAATTTGATTGTATGGATGATAATTCTCCTAATTCAAAAATTCTGACGGAATATGTTTATCAATATATTAAAAAATAACAAATATGATTGAACCATACAAAAATTACACATTTTGACATAATATATATTTTTATTTAATGAACTTCTTGAAGAATAACCAAATTTTGGATAAAAGTTAAAAAAAAAATTCATTACATTCTTAGAAAAAAAATTTATATATTATTCTATGTGAATGTTATACTTATTAATAACACAAAAAACACAATATATGAATCATTCTACCAGAATATACTATTAGAAATATTTTTTTCATTATATTGTATATTATTCTGGTAGAATAATCCATTTTTTTTGGAAAGTTGGTGGTCATTGTTGATCTTCATCCCATACAATATTCGTCTTCAAGATTCTATTCTCACAGAATCAAAATTCAAAATTTTATTCCAGTAGAATGTTGTAAGTTTCATATGTACCATGTTTTGCTTTGATATCTCTCGTTTCGTACCTACAATATAAGATAAAATTCAAGCATAAAGAAGCAAACCAAAATAAAGTCACGAAAAACCCATTAAAGAGAAATGGATTCGTGATTCCATTCCAACAGAATTAGAATTCATGATTCCATTCCAACAGAATTGGATTCGTGATTTCATACAATTCGTGAACAAATGCAAACAAAATAAGAAATAGAAAACGCACCAATTTTTGCTCAACAAGAACATAAATCAAGTTCATGTAACACAATCACACGATTTCATTATTTCTAGGATCTGGTTTGAGCAAAATATAAATTCAAAATTAAGTTACCAGATAGAAATCAAGTAACCCATCAGAGGCGTGTAAAAAAACATATGTTTGGAACCGCTCTTCTAGCTTATACGACCAGCACTTCCGGCCATCTAGTCTTGTTACGAGCATGGGTTTCCATTACCCTGGATTGGAAACAACTGGTCTGTCATACAAAAAAGAGCCACCAGTTGAATAGCGAAGAGAAACCCATGGATATGGATGTTCAAGTAAGAGCTTGGAGATGATCTCTTCTTTTTTCCAAATTGAATACCAATCTCGCATGCCCGTTGACAAACAATTCAAAATTGGTGATATTAAAACTTCAAAATACATAAATAGAAGTAAGCATATCATTATCATTAGTTCATTATGGCCTCCTATGAATTTTAATGACAAAACAACGGGATGAAGGCTAAACACAGTGTGTAGATAAAAAGGGGAAGCATGTATGTATAACCTAAGTTTCTACCTTGAAAACTACTACAATCCCCTAGTTTAATCAAAAATTTAACAGAAGATGCCTACTTAAAACGATAATTTAATGCCTACCATGGGATTCGAAGAACTACAGTTAAATCTCGACTTCAGAAGGCCTGGAGGAGGTGTAATTTCATCGATAAGAAGCCTAGAAGCAATTTGCTCGTAGTACGTTGCGTTTGCCGCTGGGATTGTTTGATGATACAGTCTTTGCGATCGAAGATTTGAACGATCAACTTCTCCAATGTCATGTTCACCGACGATGAACCAAATCCATCAAGGACCTCTTTTTTCCTGATTTAATTGTTATTAAAGCGCAAAATATTTGAACTCAAGTTTTTGGATACGGCGCTAGAGAGTGCGGCGCTGTCCGAGCTTGGCGTTTTTTACCTTGGTGGTGGTGGTGGGGTTCTCCGGCCGTTCACGACCTTACTAGCGGCAGCAGCACCCGTGACTTCATCTATCCGGCGTCAGTATGGACACAAGGCGGTTGCGAGTTAACGGAAGGGGGTAGCGGCACCATGATCGGAGGAATAAATGGGTAATGGCGGCTGGAGGGACAAGGGCCAAAACACCCCTTTAAATCGTCATATTGGTTTAAAAAAGGGATGGAAAAAACCTAGGTAGTTAAGTCAATGGTTACCATAATTATAGGCTATTATTTGTGGAACCTAATTATCAAATTACCTATTTAACCTTATTTATTTATTTTTATTTTAAATTTTGATTGGCTCACATTTATGCATACAATAACATAATACTTACTTTAAACACTTATATATATATATATATATATATATATATATATATATATATATATATATATATATATATATATATATATATATATATATATATATATAGGTTCAGGTTCATTTGAAACCATTCTAATTTCGTGAGACCGTAAGACCAAATCTAAAAATAATTTTAAAATGCAAAATAAAATGGAAAAATCCAAAAATTCTTTTTTAAATATTATTTTCGGAACTTGAATTAACTAAAAAAAATAAAAAATAAAATAAAAAAAATCCCATTTTTTTTTAAAAAATACGTGAAATATTCTAAATAGAATATTACACTGACATATTCTAAAAAATAATTTTAAAATGCAAAATAAATGGAAAAATCAAAAAATTCTTTTTTTAAATATTATTTTCGGAACTTGAATTAACTAAAAAAAATCCTATTTTTTTTTTTAAAATACGTGAAATATTCTAAATAGAATATTACACTGTACATATTCTAAAAATAATTTTAAAATGCAAAATAAATGGAAAAATAAAAAAAAATTTAAATATTATTTTCAAAACTTGAATTAACTAAAAAAAAATTTAAAAATTAAAAAAAAATAAAAAAATGCGTCTCACGGTCTCACAAAATTAGGTCGTCTCACATTAACCTAACCCTATATATATATATATATATATATATATATATATATATATATATATATATATATATATATATATATATATATATATATATATATATATATATATATATATATATATATATATATATATATATATATATATATATATATATATATAATGTAACACCACACGATTTGTCTATATTGATTTCCACCCATGTTCCTCCCCAAAGCATCAATATCAGAAAAAAAAAGGGGATGTAGTAAACTCACGTTTGATGCGAGAGTCGGGAAATGACGGGAATTCATGAGACCGAGTTCTAAGTGGTTCTTGCATTGGAAGCCTTGGAATCAATCTAAACACATCAAAACAGGAAGAAAATCAAATAAAACACTGCATGGACCTGTTTAGGACTGAAAACCATCGCCGGAACCACCTTACCGAAGTTGTAGGTGCCGCCGGCTATGGTGGCGCGTGGCATCTTGCTTGGTGGTTTTCGGATCTGTTTTGAATGAAAAAAGGAGGAGGGATTATCTGAGATCGATGGAGAAGTAAACAAGGACGAATGGGGGTTGCTTGTGAGTCGAAACAGATGAAGACAGGGGGAGAACCGATGGTATTCCTCGGCTCTTCTTGTCCGACGAACAAAGCTCACAGAGTTGTTGCGATTTGTGGTTGCTTCTGCTGGGGTCGACATTTGATCAGAGAGTGTTTGGGTTTTCTATTCAACACATAA
The DNA here is from genome assembly GCF_002870075.4 of Lactuca sativa. Lineage (NCBI taxonomy): Eukaryota > Viridiplantae > Streptophyta > Magnoliopsida > Asterales > Asteraceae > Lactuca > Lactuca sativa. The sequence goes on along the minus strand of NC_056629.2, from coordinate 33,401,167 downwards.
GAGAGGTTGGAAGTGAGTGAGGTAGGAGACCAAATCGGAGGCAGTAACCTCCAGTTTTCTGTTTGGCTTTTTCCGGTGGCTAGGAAGGAACGAGAAGGAGAGAAATATTCATGATGAATGTGAGGTTGCTAGCTTGATCTATTGCAGTAGAAGATGATATAAAGCCATATTTTCTTTGTGATTTCATTGTACAATTGGATCAAATAAATATATGAGAGAGACCGTGAGAGGAAGGTAGAGTGGATGTGATGAATGTGTCCAATACAATGGCTCACCTGAGCATATCTTTGGAAGATTCATGGATTAAGAAATGGTACTTTGGGTATTTACAATTAGATTTTCAGTGTACAACTTCCATGCCCCATGTCAGTATGTATACGTCGTGTGTGTACGAGAATCAACAGTCAAATAGAAAATCAGGGCGTGGTCTCTAAATATATATAATTATTGGTTCTCTAACGAAATAAATTTTTTTTTCAATTCTAAGACCTTATTCTCTATCGAAAAAAAATCTAAAAATATCTAAATTCATATATTAACATTGTGAATGTAAAAAATATTTTTTAGATTCACCGTATGAATCCGAATTCACATTGTGAATTTTCAAAGATTCACATTGTGAATTTGACGTAAAAAAAATCGAATCCTACTTAATAAATGAAAATCATTTTGCCACATGTCACTCCCTTATTAACTTGGACACATGTTAATTTTTGGTATTTTTGATTACATATTTTTTTCATTTGTCATTTTCTTATTTTTTATATTTTCTTAATTAACACATCATATTTACACCTCAATTAATTATTACCTTAATTGAAAATAACAAATAAATTATAATATTACTACTCATATAATATTTAATATGTTCCCTTTTAAATTCAAATTTTAAATTTTAAATTTCAAATCTAAAACTATAAATTTAAATAATTTTTTGTTTAAACTTTCATATTTAATTTTTTGTTTTATCAAACCCGTATAACATACGGGTCTCACACCTAGTTTGATATCATTGGAAAAAGGATAAAAAGTTATAAATTTATGTATTTTTAGTTTTTTTTTTTTTTTGATAAAAAAATCAATTCTAAAAGTTGAAAAAAATAATTGATTTCTTGGTTCTTTGATTAATTATGGTTCTCTATTGAACCTCATCATATATATATATATATATATATATATATATATATATATATATATATATATATATATATATATATATATATATATATATATATATACATATATATATATATATATATATATATATATATATATATATATATATATGAGGTTCAAAAGAGAACTATAATTAAACAAGGAACCAATCTTTTTTCAACTTTTAGAACTTATTTTTTATCAAAAAAAGAAACAAAAAATACCGAAATTCATAATTTTTTTATCCTTTTTCCAATGATATAAAATTCGATTTTTTTTTACGTCAAATTCACAATGTGAATCTTTGAAAATTCACAACGTGAATTCGGATTCACACGGTAAATCCGAAAAATATTTTTCACATTCACAATGTTAATATATGAATTTAGATTTTTTTAGATTTTTTTTTTCGATAAAGAATAAGTTTTAGAAATTGAAAAAAAGATTTGGTTCCTTGAACAACCAATAATTATGGTTCTCTATTGAAAATTTTCCTATATATATATATATATATATATATATATATATATATATATATATATATATATATATATATATATATATATATATATATATATATATATATATATATATATATATATATATATCCCCTAATCTAATAAATAAGAGGATTTTTGCAACGTGGCATTCTATTAGCCTCCCCCAAATGTTTTTCTCACTTATTTCACAATAAGTTTATTTACTGAAATACCCTTCTATTGCTTTGAAATCGGAATTGCCTGTTATCTCGGTTGTTTATAATCATTGAATCTCGCCCAAGTTATAAGCCCCGCTCATTTCAAATGCACTCAATTTAAGGAACCTGATTGTATTTCCAAATGAATTAGGGTTACTTTTTCTGATGTGCTTCAACGTCAAGCGATCATACTCAATCTCCATCCCCAATTTCAGTTAGATCGATCACTGTAATATAAAAATGTTTTCTTGGCGCATGTTACTCAAACAGACAATAAAATCAGGGAACATCTTTGGGCTTAGAGCTTCATCGACCATTTTTTCTCTTGCAACTTCTTGAGCTATTTCTTATATTTGTTTGTAAATGATTAAAGATTATATGTTCAATTCTTCTTTTTGATGAATCTTTGATGTTAACTGCTCCTTTACTCCTATGATCTAGGGTTAGAATGTGACCTGCTACCCTTTTACGTTTTAAGTGGCCTATGTTTAATGTTGATACATTATTCTTCATTTCACGTTTTATACGTTTCTTATTTGTTTATGAATCTCTTCTGGTAGTGAAGCTGAAGCAATGTTAAACATAGTGATTGTGTTTTTTTTATATGAACATCAAGTGTTTAATAAAATGCATGAACCAACACCATATGATTTGACCTGTTGTATGTTATTTTTATGTTAAATAGACAACATATACTTGCAACTCATGTACATACACATTTTATTTCTTTTTTATTTTTCATTCTGTGAAGCTTGATTTACTACCTTATATAGTAAATTGTTATCTACAGGGTTAACTAACCGTGCCAAAAAACATCACATTTCATCAGAAATATTATTGTATGTTGAGAGTTTTGAACTAAGCTTCTGTGGTTCTTGAAAATTTATGGTTGTACTTTAGGAACTTGATATTAAAAGTTTTGTTGACAGTGATCTTCAAAATTTGTTGTTGTAGGTGTTGGGTTTTGAGCATTCTAACACTTCCTAAGTGTACATGCAACCCTAATAACCTTGGATCTATGTTTTCTCTATTATACATGCAAATAAGAACTTCCAAGGTATTATCCTAATCTAGCATACAAAACAATGAATGTAACAAGATAGAATACATACCTCTTGATGTAGAAAGTCTTCATGAAGTTTGAGTGCTTAGTGCCCCAAGTGTGACACCTCAAATGGAATCACAATCATCAAAACACTTAGAATGACTTGAGAGAATTCTACACTCACCAAAATCGGCTAGCCCTTTCTTCACACACACTAGTGGCCGATTTTTCCTCAATAATAAGATGCTTATATAGTTACACAATTAGGGTAAACTCTTAATTGTCATGGCTTTCCATTTCCTTGGATCCATGGGTACAAATACACCATGGAGCATCCATGGACCATCCTATGGGTTTTAGCCCAACTTGATTATCCATGGAGCATTAGCCCACTATACAAGTATGGATGATTTACACAATCAACCCATATATTTAATTAGTCTTCTTTTGATCACTTAATTAATCCTAGATTAATTCTTGATCAATACTAATTAAATAATCTTATTATTCTTATTATTAATATACTAGAACTTATAATATATTAATAACCATAAGTGTCTTATTCCTCTCATTATAGTCTATCCAAGTGCATGATGGTATGCAACCCAAATGGACCATGTCGGGTCGGGTCAAGTCTTACCAAATATAGTTATGGACTTAGACATTAATCCAACAGTCTCCCACTTGGATAAGTCTAAAACTATTATTACGTATGACTTCAGGAACCAACCGGCAATCGTAGCTCTCAAAAGCTTCTGTCGAACTCTGACCTTGTCGATGAACTCTGACCTTTGTCAGTGACTTGTCCATTAGATAAGGGATCATATATTCCTCCATTCTAGATATCATATGGACTGAGACATGGATTATAATCATTCTCTCTGTCCATTTGTTGTTTCCCGATTTCCGATTTATGACGACTGACTAATTGAACAAATCAAATCAGTCCTGGCCCGGCCGAGCACTTCCATTTGTCATCATCAAATCATCGAGGGGCCCACAGATATCGCTTTTATCCCGAAGGTAAAAGGAACGGATAAACTTCGACTCATATGGCTTGTTCTACTACTTGTTGAATCATACACAAAGGCACGTTTTATAGCACAGAGTTACCAAATGCGGTTTCGTGCAATCAATGTACTATCAACTCATAGTAACAACTCATATCTCTAGGTTTGAAGAATATAAGATATTATCGTCTCATGATCACTCGTGATAAAATCCATGAAGTGATTCCAATGAGCGCGGGTTGAATCCAATACTCAGAACTTATGAGCACTCATGATTGTTGTAGCCTTGTCCAACACCTTAGACCTCTACAACCCATCATGACAGTCTTAATTCATATCTACTTCCAAAATATGACCGACTGTGGATGGTTTGAATAACTTAGTCATTCCGGAAGAATAACCCAGTTTATTCGGGAAGTCAAAACATGCAAAGTGAAACACAATAATAATTGAATCCAATATGGTATCAACCCTTTGAACATAAATAAAACACCTTTTATTTATCACCATATGATTACACATTATTCATTGTACACTGTTTCAGCTATCAACTTTATTCTTGAATTTAAAACAATAGTTGTCCCATGCTCCAAGCATGTACAGTATGTTTTTTTCAAAACACTAGTCATGCCACACACCAAGTATGCATACTATGTTTTTCTATGATCTTTACTTTGTGAACTAGATCAATTGAACATAACTTCAATGATTCTCTTTTCACACCCCCAAATCCTTACTGCAAATGCAAGAATTCCAAATTCATGCTATTTACTGAAATCTGTTAGATTCTAAACTTATATGCATTGATCCTCTTGTAATGATTATGCACAAAGTCAGAAAGACTTGACAACAATCATTAGAGAGTATTCCAAAGGAGATCAGCTCCTTGGAAACATCCTTCTTGCATTAAGTTTCCTAATCTTAAACAGATTGAAAATTCTAACTTTGAAACATTTCCAGATTCCATTTTGACTATCACTTCTGAACAAGAGTTGCCTCCTTACAGACTATGTCAATATGGTCCTTCCAGAATTATCACTATACTTCCAATTGTCCTTGAGCAACCAATCTTTGGTAAACCTTAGATTGTCCTCGACAATTGTTTAATCATTTTAGTCATATCCAGTTCTAAACCTTTTCCCTTCTTAATGCCCCAGGCATTTGGAAAATTTTAGAACGGATGAATATAGCACATGTAATCGATCCTATATCCGAAGCATATGGGACACGATTCATGATGTCTTACATAAAGACTAAACCAGTCTTTTGCTATAATATTTCCATTTCAATTTGCCAAGTTCTCATAATTCAGATTATGAAAAGGGATGCCGTAATCATAATCGAATTTTAGAACGCAAATAATGGACCCATATACAGAATTTCCTTATGTTGAGCCATTCCAACATGAAATTCATATATATCCTTGACTAAATGATTAAAACCTCACGATCTAAGCTTATAGATTTGAGATGAAGCATAATTTCCTCTCCCTTAATTATAGCAAAACAACTTTTTCCCAATTGAAACTTTTGTTTTCTATAATTAACATTGCTAACTTGCAATACTTATCATAATTATCATGCTCCCACTAACATGATGATTATTAGCATAACACTTATGCTCCCACTAGCTTTGACATGTACTCAGAAATCAGCTGACTTTCTTACCAAAGTTCAGATTTCTGATACTAGATTGTTTTGATAAGTCTTTATCAAAATCATACACCTTCCCTTAGATAGCACACTTGTGTGTCTAAGCAATTTCAAGAACCATGAAAAGGGATACCGTAATCATGGTCTCAATTGCTTAGGCATTTTCCATTTCTCACAAGTCCATGTTAGTGTGCCGGTTAACCACACGCGCTCCACTAACGACTTTTGAAAATGCAAATAACACAATTGATATCTAGCTAAAATCTACTTAGTGAAAGTGTTTCCTCACCATCATTTTCATGAATCGGAGAGAAACCTTATGACACTTAGATTTATATGGTGTATGAGTTCCTACCCATATGAATTTGTCAAAACCATAATCATAAGACAAAGATAATGACAACTCCAAAACCATATGGATTGAACTCAATCTTAACTTCTTGCCACCTGGCAGCTCAAGGGCCTGCCATTGCTTCCAAGTTGTTATGCAACAAACTGAGAACTCTAAGAACTCATATGCAAAGCCAACTTTAACTGGAATGGGCACAGATATGTCAACACGATAGGTTATAAACCTCAAGTCGTGTGCTAGTGAAGAACTTCAGGTTTTATTCTTGATTAGTTCTTGAGACTTTCAAGACCTTTAAGACTCCCACTGTCCTCTTGACATATAAGACTCCCTTGTCAAACATCCAAGAGATAGTGCGGATTCTAATCAAGAAAAACACTTTACCCAATTGGCCTAAGTTGGTCTTTGTTTTATCCAAAACATCACAACTCACCAATTTCAAATGTACAAGAGTAGAAAACTTTTACTCTTACATTTGACAAGTGTTTTAAACCTTCTTTAAGACATGTCACTCAAGTTACAATCTTGGAGTATGACTCTAAGACTTGTATTGGAACGAAGTATGACTCATCTTCTTGATTTAACCATTTCAACAATTCAAGTTCCTCTTCTTAGTCATAAGAATGCACTAAGATTTCCTTAGAGAACTAATTGTGATATGGTTTCTTAATCATTAAGATGATCACAAAACTGATACTAAAGTACTCTCCCATCTTTTCAGATTTGAGAAACTTTTATCCTTCTGCCTAATTTGATTCTTCTTATCGATCTTTTGTGGTGGACTTAATCAGTGCACAAGAATGTGTACTCGATCCCTTAGTCCTTTACTTGACTCACACATCCATGTGAACAAGTAATTAGTCTTAATTTTCCAAAACTTGAAAGTTCTCATTCATCATGCTATACAACTTGCATGATTCCAAGTTCCGGTCCAATTGAAACTTGGGTGATGAGAATCTTTCCTTATTTGGTAAATTTAGACATTTCCACAAATGAAAGAATCAATTTCATACTTCCACTCTTGCTACTAATGGAATCTTATAAGCAACAAAAATTTCCACAGATGCCATTGTAAGGATATTTTAAAATAAATAAAATCAAAAATTTCCTTTTATTTTAAAACTTTGCGGAAAAACTATCCTTACAATCCATATGAAAACTTGTTGTTATCTATTCCTAAGCAATATCTCATAACTCCTAAGAAGTAGCTCAAGAATCCGATTTTTCAAACTATGCGATAGAAATCCATCTATGCGATCAGATTCAGCATATTCTTCCTTTAAGTTTCTTCACTTTCCTTTGATTCTTAAACCATCACCATGCGACCCAGTCACATCATGTATCAAGAATCTCAGAATAGAAACTTAACAGAGTTAGATAGTGGACTTTACCTGAAGTAGAGTCAAACTTATTGACTTTAACATCCTTAGGTAAATTTGGCAGCTTCGCAACCAATGCCCCTTCCTTTGGCAATATAAACATATGGACCCTTTGATAATGGTACACGGGACTATCACAGACTTAGCTTTTCTCTTTACCATTTGGTCAACCGAGTTGACTATGGCCGATCCCTATCCACTGGGAAGAGAATGCTTTACTGGATAACCAATGTCATCATTATCAATGTCCATAAAGGTTTAGGAAGTTGATCTTAGCAAATAGATAAGATCATTAAGGGTCTTGTCATAGTCTGTTTCATAGGTGTCCCAAAGGAACTCACTATGTGACTTAGAAAGTGATTGAACCACCAACTTTCTCAAGACTTTGACACCCAACTCTCCCGGCTTGTCAATATGTGACTACATCTCCAAGATGTGCTCACACCTAGACCTTGCCTTGCCAATAGGGCTTGAGTGACCTTAAACTTTTCAAGAACTTGTGGGTTAGGGAGAATAATTGGAGGAGGAGAAAGAAGTATGATATCCATGGGACATCATCTTCATTAGGAAACCTTGTTTCAAGAGATTTGGGAAGATCATAAGTGTCTAAACCAGACATCTTTTGGGAGATATTCAAGATAGTTGATCTTAAGTCCTTAATATGACACCCAATATGAAATATTAAGGCTAGGACCCAACAAACTATTTTATAACTTAGAAGATGTATGCCGTAATCCAAGCTATAAAATATTTGAAGGTAGGTGAATGACGATTCACCAATTTCCACCAAGATAAACGAAATGTATTATTAGGTTTTAATTGGTTTTGAAACTCCTAGATCTTTGAGATTCATTGAACTTTTCAAAGGCATGTTTCAATCTCGAGTGTGCCCTTCAGGTTTTGTGACTGGGATGCCGAGGATCACAAAACAAGGTGTGAAGTAACCATGCAAATCACTTGGTACCCTTAATAAATTACCCCTCAATCGATGTGCCGGTTAACCACACACGCTCCATCGATACTATGATAAATATTAAGTCACCCTTTACCTACCTTGTTAAGTCCAAGTTAGTGTGCCGGTTAACCACACACACTCCACTAACGACTTAGACAAAGTGTAAAGTGTAATTTCATGGATTAGCACCTTATTCACATTTTTCCTAAGTAACTAAGATTGGGTATTATTAAGAGTTTAGTTACTTAGTATTTTTCATTAATACTTTTAATGAAGGGAGAATTCTAGTCCTGTCAAACCCGTTCGGCTAACGACCCTCCACCAGTCAAGCAAGCGGTGGGTGAGAGTGGACACCCATTAAGTTGCCATTTTATAGGCAACAACCTTATACCCACCTTATAGACCGGCTTCGTGAATGAGGCGTACTAGCGGTAAGACTGACTTTACTCTTATACATATATATATTATTAACTTATAATATTATAAAGTATAAGGGTTGAATTTTAAATTTTAAAATTCTAAGGGCTAACTTGGAATTAAAGTATTCATAAGTGAAAACTTTACAAATTCCAAAACTTGAGGGCAAGTTTTGAAACTATTCAAAACTAATTAATTCCATAACTTATGTGTTTAAAGTAGTTTTAATCCAAAAACTCTTCAAGTTCCATAACTTGAGGACAAGTTATGGAAGACTTTAAACTAATAAAAGAATTAACTTTTCTTTATTTTATAACTTATGGAATTAATTAAGGTTACACCTTTTTTTATTTTATTTTATTTTATTAAATGAAGAGACTCTTGGTCCTCCATAACTTGAGGACAAGTTATGGAGTCATAAAACCATTTAATTAGAACTAGACTCTTCATTTTTGTAACCTTTGCCAATTTTTATGAGTTTTATGATTCTTAAATGTGACTTTTCATATAACTTGAGGACAAGTTACAAAAACACATTTTAGAATCAATTCTTAGATTAATTTGGATTAAAACCAACTATCACATAATTTTCATCATTAATCTAAATTCACTCATAAAACAAGATAACACAAAAAACTTTTAGTGATCCATAACTTATTCTTAAGTTATGTAATCCTTTAAAACATTAACACCAAATTTTGTAACTCCAAAAAAAACTTTGAATCAATTTTTTTTTTTAAAACCTTTTCAAATCCATAACTTATGGAGGTTTCAAAAAATAAAACTCTTTAGATCAAACTTTTAAAACTAATAAAATAATCATATTATTTTATCTTTTATTAAATTTGATCTAATTCAACTCATAAAGCAAATTATTCAAATTTTACAAATAATTAGTTTTTCACAAGAACAAGTAATTATCTTAAAATTTGACAAACTTCATGGTTTTTTTTTTTCAACTTTGAAAATAAAATATTTGCATCAATATAACAGAAAACAACCTGACTCTGATACCACTGTTGGGTTTTGAGCATTCTAACACTTCCTAAGTGTACATGCAACCCTAATAACCTTGGATCTATGTTTTCTCTATTATACATGCAAATAAGAACTTCCAAGGTATTATCCTAATCTAGCATACAAAACAATGAATGTAACAAGATAGAATACATACCTCTTGATGTAGAAAGTCTTCATGAAGTTTGAGTGCTTAGTGCCCCAAGTGTGACACCTCAAATGGAATCACAATCATCAAAACACTTAGAATGACTTGAGAGAATTCTACACTCACCAAAATCGGCTAGCCCTTTCTTCACACACACTAGTGGCCGATTTTTCCTCAATAATAAGATGCTTATATAGTTACACAATTAGGGTAAACTCTTAATTGTCATGGCTTTCCATTTCCTTGGATCCATGGGTACAAATACACCATGGAGCATCCATGGACCATCCTATGGGTTTTAGCCCAACTTGATTATCCATGGAGCATTAGCCCACTATACAAGTATGGATGATTTACACAATCAACCCATATATTTAATTAGTCTTCTTTTGATCACTTAATTAATCCTAAATTAATTCTTGATCAATACTAATTAAATAATCTTATTATTCTTATTATTAATATACTAGAACTTATAATATATTAATAACCATAAGTGTCTTATTCCTCTCATTATAGTTTATCCAAGTGCATGATGGTATGCAACCCAAATGGACCATGCCGGGTCGGGTCAAGTTTTACCAAATATAGTTATGGACTTAGACATTAATCCAACAGTAGGAACTTGATATTTCAAAAGGCATTGGAATCTTGCATTCTTTCAAGGATGTATGACCCGGTTGTCATTGATATTGTATATAATGAATTTTGAGGTATGAAGGATTGATGAGTTTGAAGGTTTTTACAAAAGGGATTAGGATTAGAATAAATGTTGATATTGTGTATAACAATTTGTTGTCACTAACTTTATCACTTTGAAGATTGATGTCTAGATTTTGGCCACTCATTCTGGTTACAAAACACCTTGAATCCAATACAGTAACTATCATGTTTTTATTATAATTTATACAATAATATTAACTGTACACTTTTTAAAATTCATATCATCATGTTTTCAAGTGGTTGTAGGTAGAGGTGCAGTTAAGGATGCGTTAACTGTGTATTTGGAGTACCTTGCTATAACATTAGGTCTCACAAATAACTGGCGCAGAATTTGTCAAGTCATTGTTGGGTAAACATTAACCATTTTGTCTAAATTTATGTGTTTTCTGATGCCTTTTTAGTTTTTAGCTTAGAAAAACTTACACATATTGTAACACTGATTCATGTTTCTAGCCATTAAAAATAATATTTTTGTTAGACATCAAAGTAACTTTTTTATTATATAATGTATTTTTCAATAATAGATAATATTTTGTTAATTTCACCACTTTAATTAAAAATAATTAAATAAATAAAATTTTAAACATATAAGTAAATTTATGATTACTACAATATCAAATTTTGGGTTTCCCTATTTAACATCGACCTAAAAAATCAAAGTTGACGAAAAACAAACAAAACTAATAATGTAACAAACAATATATTAATGTCTTTTTTTTTGCTGCAACATATGAAAACAAATATAGGCTTTAAAAAATGGATGTGTGTGTGTTTTTTTTTATAAATATTAGACGTTAGAAAATGTATCTTCATTTATAGGTAAATTTATAAAGATAAATAGGTATGACTTAATGTATGTATATTGTCTTAATAGATAAAGTGAAAGAATGTATGTTCTTTTTAACTTGATAAGGGTGCTATGGTCATTTGTAAATAAGAAATAATTTTGGTTTTTGTAAAAAATACTTGAACACTAACATTTTTTTATACAACAAAACACCTAATAAGAAAGAAAACGACAAACTCATCAAGGTACTCACTCTCAATTTAAAAGATATACTTAATTTTTTTAAAATGTATATTCTTGAAATCATTTGTTATAAATTATATTTCTTTATCGAAAAATATAAAATGTATATTCTATGCAAGATAAATGCCTTTAAAAATATAATAAAAATTACAATAAAAAAATAACTTTTTAAATAATCTAAACAAAGTTATTAAAAGTGCAAATTTTGAAAAATCTACACATTGGGTTGATTTTTAAAAGTATATTGCCTTAACATGGAAGTGTTGATTTTTAAATGTATATTGTCTTAACATGGAAGGTACAATGATTCATGTCTAAAATAAAATTTTGAACTTTTATTATGTAACATTTTACATCTTTGATAGTTAAGTCAATATATTATATATTTTTATGGTATAGTAATTGGAATTCTCCGTCCCTATATGTTTCATTCAATTTGTAACACTCTTTAGTTCCTAGATGGTTAATCCAATTTACACAATTTTAAAACTTTATATTCTAACATTTTTTAATTAATATAATAAAAATTTTCAATTTGTAAATTTTTTAGTAATTTGAAAGAAAATTATTTTTTTTATAATAACATCATATATTCATTTCTTCCGATTACAACATTATACTTTTGAAGAATCTACTTATTTGGGTTGATTTCTCGAAGTATATTGCTTTCACATGGAAAGTTCAATGTTTTTTTATTATATGTTTAGGGTTGGAATGTTTTGGTTTATTATAATCACATTGCTATATTGTTAATTAGATGATTATTTCTTTATCTATGTGTATAAGTTGATCATTACTAAATAATAATGTTAACAATCAGTAGGTTAGGTTTTTTATATTTTACATAATGATTTGAACTCTTCCATCCCATTCACAAGCGGAGATGATACGCAAGTAGTTGCTTGACTTGCTTTTTTCAGTAATTTACTGACATCTTGCAAATGATTTTCCAAGTTTGCAAAAAAAAAATTATTTACTTTAAAAATTATATTATAATATGAACGCTAAATAAAAAAATTCAATGATATAGTATATTCAAGGAAAATTTGGTTTACTTTTAAATTTAAATAATAGATTAAAGTTATGTTAAATACTTGTTAGATTATATCAATCAAACATAGTATGTTAATTTATCAAAAATATAATTTTCCATTTTATTACTGTAATTAAGAGACACTACATGTTAGTTTGATGATAACATTTGACTATATAAATCTCAATTGTCTTAAATGTTATAAACAAGGATGCACATGAATTTGGGTTTTTTTTTTGGCTAAAATTGAACTAAAGCCAAATATGTTGTTTCTTTTTAGTTGCAAAACCCATGTGTTTGGGTTTACAGATATTCAAAATAATATATATTTTAACTTTTAACTAATCATTATAAATTTATAGGCAAAAGTTATGCCGATCTAAATTAATAAAATGTTATAAATCTTTTATTTTTCATTATAATTTATATTTATCAATAGTGTTTTTATTTGTTAACTCGTGGTTTCCACGGGTTTTAACTCTGTGTGTCTGTGTGTGTGTGCGTGTGTGTATATATATATATATATATATATATATATATATATATATATATATATAGGTAAATGTTCAAATGATAACCCTTAAATATTAAGAACCTTGAGAACCTACTTAAAATAAATGAAACGGTGGCATTATTGTAAATAAAATGAAATTACTGTTGGATTAGTGTCTAAGTCCATAACTATTTTGGTATGTACTTGACCCGATTGTGCATGGTCCTTTTGGGTTGCCTTCACACTAGTGACTAGACAGGATGATTGTTGAGGAGAGAGGCTGATTTATTGTTAAGAATAATAAATTAGGGTATAAATATGATTTGTTAATATATTATATGAATAATATATTAATTTGGAATCATATTATTAATTAGTATTTAATCAGAAATTTATTTAGAATTAATTTTGGGATTAAAGGAACTGACTGAAAGTGCAGGGGCTATTTTGTAATTATTCAATAGTTGAGGCTTTGGACCATTGGATCACCTTTATTAAGGCCTGAACGAAAATCCTAGAAGGATCTAAGAGTTTTCGTCCAAGGACTTAAGGAAAGGAGTCTATGGACTTGCTTAGGCCCTAAGCTAAGGGACTAGGGTTTACACCTTGAAACCCTAGTTAGCCTTAAGTATAAATAGCACCCTAAAACACTAAGATTTCGTCCAAACCTTGGGAAACCCTAAAAGGGACGAAATCTAGGGCAAGATACCCTTCTTTCCTCTCTCTCTCATATTCATCCTTTCACCTAGTGTGTTTGTGAGCCATTAGAGGTACTACACTTGTGATACTTGCTTTCAAGAGCTAAGGAAATTCAAGGAACTAGTTGTTATTGCTATATAACAACAAAAGGTATGTATTCTATTTTTATATATGAATTTCTAAAATAATAGTAGCATGCCAGGTTCCTTTTTGTGTTCATAAAGTTGTATAACTAATAGTGAAAATATAGATCCAACTCTAGGGTTGCATGCACACATAGGATTGTTTGTATGAAACCCATCAATTACTAGCCAATTTCCATAAGTCATTCCCTGATCCTACGTCTTTTCTTCTTCTCCAGCATTTCAGAAAATCCCCAAACCTCCCTTCCCCTTTGTTGCCTCTACCACCGATCAAAATCACTTATAGATCTGGAAAAATCGATGCCACCTACCGTCGATGTCGATCTTCTACACCTCAAAATTTATGATGTGTGCTTCATCTCCGATTGTTGACCTCGCTAGAACTCCAAAAAACGTTGCCTTCCTCCTTCCTCTTTGATCTCCGATGCTCTAACACCAACAACCACCTTTCTTCAGATCTACAGCTCCGGTGAGTGCCAAACCGTTGATGCCTTTCCTTCGCTGCATCGATGAACATCTGTTGTCGACAACATCAAACCATCTCCAACTCTGTAACAACGGATGCCAACTACCGCCGATGTCGGCTTTCTACACCTCTAAATTTGTAATGTGTGCTTCGTCTCTGACCACTAACCTCGCTAGAGCACCATAAAACGCCGCCTTCTTCCATGATCTTTGATCTACTACTTCGATGCTCTAACTCAAATCAGGTAAGATGACTTCAAATTTGATTTTATGCTTTAAGTTTTTATGATCCAATACAAATTTAATACAAAACATTTGGATTAGTTATCATTTTATTTATATATGTAGATGTTATTTATTTGATGTTTGGAAAAGAAACATTATGTATAAATATGATTTTCTATCATTTTGAATAAATTATTTTTGGTGCACACAAAGTGTTTGATGAAATGTCTCAACGAAATTCGCAAAGTTATTAAGCTGTGAATATGTGTTTTTATGTATGCCCTCCGTCCCAAATTGATAGTTTATTTTTGACTTTTAAAGCCTTTTTTCTTCAACATTGACCTTAAATATTTTTGTTTGTGTTATATATTACTTGATAATACTTATAAGAATGAAAAAAACATTTAAAATACAATCCATTCATATATTTTGCATCTAATATTATCTTTCAAAAAAAATATTTATGATCAAAGTTGAAGAAAAAAGACTTCAAAAGTCAAAAGTGAACTATCAATTTGGGACGGAGGTAGTATTAATTTGTGAATTTGTCTGTTATTAAGTTGTGAATTAATGTCTGAAATATTAAATTAAGTTGTGGAAACAATGCACACACAAGGTGTTTGATGAAATGCCTCAACAAGATCTAAAAGCTTTTAAGTTATGTATAAGTGTTTAAAGTTTTGTATTAAGTTGTGAACTAGTGTTTGAAATGCATATTATTCTATGAATTCTGATTTTTTTAGGCATTATTTTGTGAATTAGTGTTTTGAATATTGAATTAAACTTTGAATTAGTGTCTAAAATGTTGTATTAAATTGTGAATTCTGGCTTTTTTTTATCCAGATCTGAATTTTATACATGTAAATGAGTTGTGAATATAGTGTATTAAAATGTGAATATGTGTTTTTATGTATTAATTTGTGAATATGTAAGTTATTAAGCTGTAAATGTGTATTTTTTGATGCACTAAGTTGTAAATTAGTGTCTGAAATGTTGAATTAAGTTGTGAATTAGTGTCTAAAAAGATGAATTAAATTGTGAATTCTAATTTTTTTTATATCAAATCTGATTTTTTAGGGAAAGATGTTGGTGGTTTTGGCATAGATGGTTGGTGATTGTGGTGGTTGATGGCAATATATGGTAGTTGGCGGTGTTGATGCTAATGGTGGTGGTAGAGTAAAGATATGTTATATTTCTCACTCATCGTCATCTTCTTCATTGATTTAAGATAAGTTATCCTCTTTTATGAGTCATGTATATGTTTTTATTTTGATGTTTGCCTCTAAAATAAGTGATAATTTATCTATGTGTTAAACTGTGAACGAGCTATTTATACACTGATATGAGATTATACTTGCCAATAAGTTGTAAAGGTATTGTATTAAATTGTGAATTTTGTGTATTACATTGTAAATTTTATTCACAACTTAATATAATAAATTTACAATTTAATACACAAACATTCCTCTAAATATGAACGTATAAATGTGAGTTTTAAGTTGAGAATATGGTTGTGAATATATAATTTTTATGTATTAAACTGTGAATTTATTGTATTAAGATGTGAATTGTGTGTATTAAATAGTGAATTGAATGTATTAGGCTTTTGAATTGATTGTATTAAATTGTGATTTTTTTATTAATTAGTTTTGTGTTTGCTTATGAAATATGTGAAGAAATAAACATTATATACATATATGATTTTCTCTAATTTTAAATAAAATATATAAAATTTAAATTGTGAATATTATGTAAATTAAACTTTGAATGAAACACTACCACCACATCTAAATGTATAAATGTTCAAGTTAAGAATATGACATATATGTCTATTAAATTGTTAATTTAGTATATTATGATGTATATTTTATGTATTAAACGGTAATTGACTGTATTAAACTGTGAATTGACTAAATTTTACTGTAACTTTTTTAAATAAATTTTGTGTTAAAATATTAATGGTTTATGTATGAATTTTTGTATAAATGTTGTTGTGAATATTTTTATTTTTGTGTTGTATACTTATATAAGAATGTATTAGTTTTTTATAATTGTTTTGTATTAAATTCAAAATGAGTAAATTAGCAGGTTTATTAAACTATGAATGTAGTATTTAACTTCTCATTGCATTACTTTATACACAGATCTGATTTGTAAGGATTGATGATTTCAATGTTGGCGCATGTGGTTGGTGGCGGCGTGTGGTGGTGTTAGTGGTGGTAGAGTTTGATAATTCTTAGAATTTGTGAATTAGTATAAAATTGATGGTATTAAGTTGTAAATTTTACGTATTAAATTATAAATGGATTGTATAAATTTATATTTTATATAAATTGTGTTAGAATATGAATGAATGTAAGAATGAATGAAAATATTAGACAAAAAAATTATGATTTTGCCATTTTCTTTCCAAAAAGAAAAAAAATCGGGATTTTAACATATGAAGTAATATTCACAATACATATTTATTTATGAAATGGAAGTTCTTAGGGTTTTTAATCTTTTGTGGTTCTCATTTGAACCACTCCCTATATATATATATATATATATATATATATATATATATATATATATATATATATATATATATATATATATATATATATATATATATATATACTAATAAATAAAACCCATTTTCTGCCACATATCATGTCCTTATTGATTTGGACACATGGCATTTTAATAGATTTTTAGAATTTATTTATTTCCACATGTAATTTTCTGATTTGTTCACATATCATAACTTATTTCGGTTATAATATTGAGAGAAATAAATGTTTCCTTGAAAAAGAATTGATATATTTATAATGTAATAAATGTCATAATTAATGATAGTTCAAAAATTGATATTGATATTAAATTTAATGTTTAAATATTGATATTAAATTTTAATTTTTAATAAACCCGTGTATTACACGGGTCTTACACCTAGTATACTAATAAAAGAGTAGTGTTTTTGCTATGTGTCACCATATTAGGTCTCTTAATTAATGTGTTGCCACTTGTCAATCTATTAGTTCTCCATTTTAAATTTATTAGACCTCAGGGCCGGCCTGAAAAATGAAATATTCTTAAAGGCCCATGACGAACAAGAAAAAAAGGGCCCTTATCTTTTAAATAAAAATATATAATGAAAAAAATTGGGTCTGTGCAGCTACCCACTTTGCCCCCCTCTAAGCCCCTCATGTTAGACCTCCTCATTAATGTGATGTTATTTGTCAATGTATTTATTATCTATTTTAAATTTTAAAATTTATATTATTGTTTTCATTAATTCACAAATAAAAAATAAATAATATATATTAAAAATCAATTTTACATATTTATTTGAATCAACGATTATAATTTCATATAACTAATAAAAATATTTTTAAATTAATAATTTATTTAAAATAACTGATTAACATTTTGAGTTTTTACTATAAAAGTTTAATTAATTTTATAACCGTGGTTCCCACGGGTTGTTGGAAGGATTTGAAGGTTACATATATCTTGAAAAGTTTGTTAAAGATATATACAAAACTTACAAAAATTACGAGTTTGTCATATATATATATATATATATATATATATATATATATATATATATATATATATATATATATATATATATATATATATATATATATATATATATATATATATATATAGAATCTTGTTACACATTTTATCTAATATATATATATTTCAAATTTCATAACCTTAAAGTATATCGACTTTCATAATTAATAAATTTTGATTTTTCTAAAATTCGCTTCTAAACCATATACATATTTATAAATACGGGTATATATAGTCTTGCACGATTATTGAAAATATGGCAATTCCTTCCATTAAAATATTCCAAATAAACAACATGTTATCGTTCATTTGACCTAGTCCTAGCAACGTTCACGGGGATTGATTAATCGTCTTTGACCGAAATTCGACAATTTTTACATAAGCGATCCTAGGTCCAACTCGTTCTCGAGTTGGAATTGGTTTAAGCACCTACACATAATACATAATCAAATAGACAGAAATTTAAACCTACTCGTTCAACTTCCCAAACATGGTCACAATATAAATGCTATAAAGTCACCTATACATACCCAAATGTATGTAACTAGAACATAATAATAACATAAAACACGAAGAAAACACAGTAATTATAACTCTTAGTTTTAGTGATGTTCTAATTATGGGACATCGGGCCAGAATTTGATCACGTGATGATTGTGAGCTTCAATGGAATAGAGTTTAAAACCTTTTGGATTATTAATCATGTTGGATTAAGTGATTAGAGCTCTTGATTTGTGCCTTCAACCAAAAGGATAAAACTGGAGAGGTGATATCTCAAGCTTCTTGCATGAATTAAGTATTATGGTTGATATGTTTCAGTCAAAAGTAACAAGATAGAATTGTGGTGCACATAAAAAAACACCAAAATCAGAGTTGAAACGAAGAAGTTAGGGTTGTTTGAAGTTGAATGGGAAATTGGGAATTTTGCCCTATGTTGGGCGTAAGAAATCTATGTTGGGCATAGGAGTTGAACTCTGGACATAGGTTTAATGACCTACGATGGGCATAGGCTATCCTAGCGGTGCGTAGCCGCTGCAAAACAAAACCCTAACCCTAAGATTTGACCCATATTTAAGGGCTCTACCTTCCTAGGATCCTTCCCATGACCAACCTCCATCACCTCATATCATTCCTAGAGAAACCCTAGCCTCCTCTTGCTTTTTTTTGAGCCTTGGCATATTTTATGAGCTTATATCTCCATCGGATGGTTGAATCTTGAAGAACAAGGTATTTGCAAAGTGCATAAAAGAAGGGTCCAAGTATAGATCCATCAAGGTTGCTTCCTCCTGGACCATTGTGAGTAAAAAGCTCATAATTTGCTCATTGGTTTCATATTTTTCTCTTTTTGGTCCCTTGAGCTTGTGCTTTAGGAGTTGAGACTTGTAAAATTGTGATTTGATGCTTGTTCTTTAAGCTATGGATGTAATGTTAGCATTTTGGTCATTCTAATGCATAAAATTTAGATCTTACTTGATGAGAGTGCCTTAGTGGGTAAAGTTGGAAACTTTATCTATTAAGTTATTGTAAAGGTCCATATGTGAATGTTTGGGAGATTGATTTTCTGTATTAAGAGCTTAATGAAAAACTTGGGCATCAGGTTATATGTAGGGAATAATTTGCCTTATCTTGGGCATAGCCTCGATTTTTCCTGCTTAGCCACCTTGTGCTCTAAACTAAGCGTAGAGTTGCATGTTATGCTGGGTGTAAGTGCTCTGGGGTTGACTGTTAACTTTTGACTGTTGACCGTTGACTTTGACCAAGTTTGACTTTAGGTCAAATTGAGGATTTTGGGCTATTGATTGAATGTTGGTCCTTGTTTTTATTATAAGTTAATTGTATAGATGGTTATTAAATCTGTGATAATCATTATTCTCTTCTAGACTGCAAGGTGAGTTTTCTCATTATACTCGTGACTCGAAGGCACCAATGTCGGTCCACTAGGTTGTATTATGTATCCTTGTGTATAGGATGTTATTATGCAATAGTGGTTAGTTCGATTTGGTAGATCTGTATGATTCCATGTATTGTTAGTTATTGTTTATCTCTTGTATATATCGATATAATGTATGTAACATCCCCCTCTGGCACGTATCACAATATTGTCCGCTTTGGGCCACTCGGCACGAGGACTTCCCAGGGGGTCACCCATCCTGGTACTACTCCCGCCCGAGCACGCTTAACTGCAGAGTTCTTATGGGATTTGCTGCCCTCACGGCTTTAAAACGCGTTGTGATAGGGAAGGTATCCACACCCCTTATAAGGAATGCTTAGTTCTCCTTCCAAGCCGATGTGGGATCAGATCTAACCCACTTCTGAAAGTGGGTTAGATCTGATCCCACATCGGCTTGGAAGGAGAACTAAGCATTCCTTATAAGGGGTGTGGATACCTTCCCTATCACAACGCGTTTTAAAGCCGTGAGGGTAGCAGATCCCATAAGAACTCTGCAGTTAAGCGTGCTCGGGCGGGAGTAGTACCAGGATGGGTGACCCCCTGGGAAGTCCTCGTGCCGAGTGGCCCAAAGCGGAAAATATTGTGATACGTGCCAGAGGGGGATGTTCCAAATGGTATCAGAGCTAGGGCATGGGTCGATGTGTTCGACAGGGACGTCGAACCATATAATGGGGGGTGAAAGTGGGTTAGATCTGATCCCACATCGGCTTGGAAGGAGAACTAAGCATTCCTTATAAGGGGTGTGGATACCTTCCCTATCACAACGCGTTTTAAAGCCGTGAGGGTAGCAGATCCCATAAGAACTCTGCAGTTAAGCGTGCTCGGGCGGGAGTAGTACCAGGATGGGTGACCCCCTGGGAAGTCCTCGTGCCGAGTGGCCCAAAGCGGACAATATTGTGATACGTGCCAGAGGGGGATGTTACAATGTAGTTGGTGTCACACCCCGAAACCAATGGCGGAAACGTTCCGGGGCGGAGGACGTCATGTAAAGTATCAAAACCAATGTACATAGTAAGCATAGTAAACACAACCATTACATTACATAGGAATGTTTACATTTGTTTGAAAGCAAAGTAATACATGTTTTATATATACATCAGTATAACAAAAGTAAAGACGAGACTTCTATACGCTCCATCTTCTCCAAAAGAAAGTGGGTTACCTGTCTAACGTGAACCTGAGAATACAAGCAGTTTTAGAAATATCAGCATAAAGTTGGTGAGTTCATAAGCGGTTTGTTTCTGGTAAAAGAATAAGTTTCCTTTAGTTTTCTGAAAAAGTTGTTATCCAAGAAAATCTCATATTTTCTTATAAAAGAAGTTTAGTTATCCATTTGTTGAACAACCTGGTTAAGAGAAGTTAAGTTATTCCAGGAAAAACACTTATTTTCCTTAAAAGTTGGTGGTTGGTTATCGATTCGAAATGAAGTGTACAAGTATCTACCATACTTGTAGCGTTTAAGTGAAATATCCTGAAAGTCTGGTTATCCTTGAAAAGTACATTAGTTTTAACACGTATATAAAACTAATAAGTAGATTGTAAACTAATTTCCTAAGGGTATTAATTTACTAAGTTCTTTATTACTTAAAAGTAAATCTCCATTATCTAAGTTGCGAGTTCTATAACCATACGATAAACTAGATATGGCAAGAAGAAGGCCAGTATCATTTTATGACTTTTGTCACCCGTAGACCTGCCGGTCCCACTGTAGCTAGCAGCAAGGTGTGGGGTAGTCAGCTCCGTATAGATCTATACACTCAAGTCACGCTCTCCGTCCAGGAGATTCTGGTTACAGGGGCGATCCTCCACTCGCGTATCTCTGTGGAGTGTTACAGAGGACGTGTCTCCAATCTTAAGAATAACGAATTTACAAGTAATAATACGGAAAATCCTGTTTTATGAATGACATGAAATTCTTTGTGAAATATAAAATATAACGTTTTATAATGAGTTTCGCAGTTAGTTTGAAAACTAACTCTGCATGTTAAACGGTTGGTTAATACAGATTTCAGTGTTAAAAGCATACTGAACATGTAACTATAACATACGAAATAATAAGTTTTGAGTACAAGTTTCCTTGTACTTTTTCTTGTATCCCCCCCTAAGAACATGAAAAACACGGAAAATGGTGTAGGGGTATGAAATCACCAATCGAGAAATGTGTCGGCTAGGATGCTAAGTGTCAGTTTAAGGCTTGAACACGCGCGAGGTTCCTATGTAACATAAGGAGATACATAATTGTATCTATTTAGACTTTGAACTACTAATTATGTAAGAAAATACACTCCGATGCGTGAAAACACTTTATCTCAAGTGTTAGGAATGATCCGGGTTGCATCTAAGGGTGTGTAGGGCATAGACAAGGAGTTTACTCTTCAAGAGTAAGCCCTTAGGGGTGTTTACAGCCCAAAGACCATGTCCCCATGAGTTTACAGCCGTAAACTCATGGGTGGTGTGTTCTTGGATGTTTAAAGGTCTTACAATGCACAAGGGAAGGTTCTAAGGTTGAATCAAAGGCTATGGAAGTGATCGGGACTTGAATTGACCTTGGAAAAGGGGTTTATGGTTCTTGAAGGACCCTTGGTGAGTTTACTACAGTAAGCACATGAGTTTACGGCCGTAAACTCATGCTTGGTCCATTCTTCATGTGTTTTGGTGGTTGTAAGTTAAGCATACAAGGTTCTAGACCCAAATATAAGCCATTTAAGGTGTTAAGGGCACTTAAACGCCCTTTGGAGGTGTTTACGGTTTTGGGAGACCTTCCCAAACCGTAAACTCAAGTGTGACTCATTTGTGCATGGTTTGGTGCATCTTATGAAGGAATACAAGGTTCTAGGCACTCATGCAAGCTTTTGGAGGTGTTTAAGGGGCAATTTTAACACCTTAAAAGGTGTTTATGGTCTATGAAGGAGTGTTTACGATCCAAGAATGTTCTTGGGCTGTAAACTCATGTTTACTACCCAAATGACATGATTTTGGTGTTCTAAGGTCGTACATGCAAGTCCTTAAGTCATAGCTAAGCACTAGAAAGAATTTGGAAGGGTTTTGGGGCTTCAAAACCCTCTTATAAGAGTTTACGGTTTTGGGAGGTGTTCCCAAACCGTAAACACATGATTTTGAGAGTTTTGGATGATTTAAACATAGATTTTCATGCTTAACAAGTTAAATAACAAGCTAGGATAGATTACTTACGATTTTGGAGCTTGAAGAGGCGTTTTTGGATCAAAACTTGAGTTTTAAAGAGAGAGTAGAGAGAGAAAGTTATGAGGAGGTGGAAAAAGTTCAATGAAAGCCACTCATCCTTTATATAAGGCTTGAGTTTGTGGCCAAGTGGGAATCCACCCAATACCGACGTTAAACGGGGTTTACAATTTTACCCAATTAAATTGTCGTAACCCGACTTAGTTGTAACTAAAAATTTTCCAAATGAATATCGAGGGTGTTTCACGTGTTTTTAATGCGTTCCGACACTTACGAAGTCATAATAAAATTTCCAAATTAATTCACTTAATCAAAAAGTTAACGGAAAATTTTAATAAAAACTAGTTTATTAACGGAAAAAAAAGAGATTACAATGATGGGATAAATTTCAGGTTGTCACATTATCCCCCCGTTAGAGGGAATTTCATCCCGAAATTTAGAATTAAGATACAACTTATGGAATTCGAAAGAGATGCGGATATTTCTGCTTCATTGAGTCTTCGTGCTCCGAAGTGAACACGGGTCCCCGCTTGGCATTCCAGCGAACCTTTACTATTGGGATGCGACTCTGTTTCGTTCGTTTGATCTCTCGATCCATGATTTCGATTGGTTCTTCCACAAAGTTCAGACTTTCGTTGATCTCGATCTCGTCAAAAGGGATCACGAAGGTTTCATCGGATAGAAACTTTCCAAGGTGAGACCTTTAACAGGACACGATCTCCAACCTGGAATTCCAGAGGTTTCCATCGTTTATCGACGTAACTCTTTTGTCTGTCTCGTGAAGCTTTCAGTCGTTCTGGGATTTGGATGATCTTTTTGGTGGTTTCGCGGATGATTTCAGGATCAGTGAGAGCACTGTCGGGGACTCGACCCTTAGCTAGCTGCGTGTCTCCTACCTCAGCCCAGGACAGAGGGGATCTGCACTTGCGACCGTAGAGAGCTTCGAACAGGGCAGCCTTGATGCTGGTGTGGTAGCTGTTGTTATACGAGAACTCGATCAAGGGTAAATGGCTGTCCCACGACTTTCTGAAATCGATGACACATGCTCTCAACATGTCTTCTAAGGTCTGGATAGTTCTCTCACTCTGCCGATCTGTCTGAGGATGATAAGCGGTACTCATATCCAGCTTAGTTCCAAGAGCTATCTGAAGGGACTGCCAAAATCTTGAGGTAAACCTGCTATCTCGATCGTAGATAATGGACACAGGCACACCGTGCAATCGTACTATCTCTTGGATGTAGATTCGCGTGAGTCTTTCCATCCTGAACGATTCTTTAATCGGAAGGAATTGAGCGGATTTTGAAAATTGGTCGACAACTACCCAAATGGTATCGTACCCACTCAGAGATTTAGGTAACTTGGTGATGAAATCCATAGTGATCATCTCCCATTTCCACTCAGGTGTCTTGGGCTGTTGGAGCAGACCCGAGGGCTTCTGATACTCCACATTTACCTTGGCGCAAGTCAGACACTTGCCCACGAAGGTAGCGATTTCGGCTTCCACGTTTGGCCACCAGTATTGTTTCTTGAGATCCAGGTACATCTTATCCAAACCTGGGTGTACAGAGTATCTGGTCTTGTGAGCTTTGTTCATAACAACCTCCCTGAAACCTCCGAACTTTGGGGTCCAGATTCGGTCCATGAAACAGTAGACTCCGTCACCTCTGATCTCAAGATTCTTATCCATTCCTCTCAAGGTTTCATTCAATACTTTCTCTGGTTTTAAGGCTTCCAACTGGGCTTCTCGGATTTGTGCGGGTAAGTAGGAATGGATGGTCATTGTCAGTGTCTTCGCTATACGGTTTGAACTTTCCTTTCGGCTAAGGGCATCTGCTACCACATTGGCCTTGTCGGGATGGTAGCGGATTTCACACTCGTAGTCACTGAGCAGCTCTACCCATCGCCGTTGTCTCATGTTTAAGTCTTTCTGATCGAAGATATGTTGCAGGCTTTTATGGTCAATGAAGATCGTGCACTTGGTTTCGTAAAGATAATGTCTCGAAATCTTCAGTGCGAAGATCACTGCTTCTAACTCTAGGTCGTGAGTTGTGTAGTTAACTTCGTGTGCCTTTAGCTATCTCGAGGCATAGGCGATAACTTTTCCTCTTTGCATAAGCACACAGCCTAAGCCCCGATTGGACGCATCGCAATAGACAACGAAATCCTCTGTCCCTTCGGGCAAGGACAGGATAGGTGCGCTGCACAAGGCTCACTTTAACGTCTGGAGTGCAATGTCCTGCTTTTCACGCCAACAAAAGGGTACACCATTCTGTGTCAGAGTGGTTAGGGGTTTAGCGATCCTAGAGAAATTCTGGATGAATCTGCGATACTAGCCGGCGAGACCCAAGAATTGACGGATTTCTGTGGGTGTCTTCGGTGCCGACCAGTTCTCTATCGCCTTGATTTTGGACGGGTCCACGTGTATACCCTCCTCGCTTACCACGTGACCAAGAAAAGCTACCTTCCGAATCCAGAATTCGCACTTGGAGAATTTCGCGTACAACTTTTCCGATCTAAGAGTTTCCAACATTAATCTTAAGTGTTGTTTGTGATCTTCCTCGCTTCTGGAATAGACAAGTATGTCGTCAATAAACACGATGACGAACTTGTCCAGAAAGGGGCGACACACCCGGTTCATCAGGTTCATGAACACTGTCGGTGCGTTGGTTAGACCAAATGGCATCACTACAAACTTGTAGTGTCCATATCGAGTCCTGAATGCTGTCTTGGAAACATCATTCTCATGAACTCGAAGATGATGGTACGCTGATCTAAGGTCTATCTTCGAGAAATAGTTGGCTCCCTAAAGTTGATCGAAGAGGTCATCTATTCGAGGAAGAGGATAACGGTTTTTGATGGTCAACTTGTTTAGCTCACGGTAGTCTATACACATCCGAAAGGATCCTTCTTTCTTCTTCACAAACAATATCGGGGTTCCCCAGGGTGAGGAACTCGGTCTGATGAACCCTTTACTGAGTAGCTCATGGAGCTGGCTGGATAACTCCTGCATTTCTGTTGGCGCTAATCGATACGAAGATTTGGCTACAGGATTTGCTCCAGGAATTAGGTCGATGTAAAACTCGACTTGGCGTTCGGGAGGGATTTCCGGGAGCTCTTCGGGAAAGACATCAGGAAAGTTGCAGACTTTGGGGATGCTCTCGAGGTCTTTAACTTCCTGTTTCTCGATGATTACATGAGCTAGAAGTGCATGACACTCCTTTCTCAGAAGTTTTTGAGCTTTGACGCACGGAATGATGCGAAGGTTGGAACTGAGTTTATCGCCGTAGATCATGAGAGTCTGGCCAGAAGGGAGATTGAGATGGATGGATTTTTCGTAACAAAGGATATCAGCATGATTGGGACTCAACCAATCCATGCCAATGATAACATCAAAGCTCTTTATGGAAACTGGCATTAGGTCAATGGGAAAGGAATGATCGTTCAGGGTAAGGGTACAACCTATGAATATATCGTTAGCGTTCTCTTTCTCACCGTTAGCCATCTCGACGGTAAATGTTTCGGTTAATGATTGAGGATTAGGTTTAAGAAGATGTTTGAATGAATGGCTAACAAAACTTCGTTCAGCACCAGAATCGAAAAGGATACTAGCATAAGAGTTTTCGAGAAGGAACGTACCCGTGACGACAGTGGGATCGGCGACTGCCTCATCTCGCCCCATAGATAGGACTCTCCCAGTGTTGCTAGCTGTTACTGCCTTGGGGCAGTTTCTCTTGAAATGTCTGACTTCACCGCAACCGTAGCAGGCATGACCGACACCTGCTCTAGAAGTTTGATTGGTTGATTGGGTTGGAGTTTTGCAAAATCGGATTGTATACCCCTTTTTACCACAACTGGAGCACGACATTTCACAGCATGGGTCGGGGTTATGGTGTAAGTTACACTTGTCACATCGACGAAGGGTACCAGCATACCTACTGGTAGGTGCTTGAGCTGTAAAAGCGACGGCAGAAATAGCAGCGGGAGTAGTAGCAGCGTGGACTGCCACAGTTTTGTGCTTCTTGGAGGGCCCTTGCGAACTTTGACCCTTTCGCTTTTTCCAAAATATATTCTTACTTTGACTACACTTATTCCGATGTCCCTGTTCGCCTTCATGATTTTGGGAATGGGTGTCTCTTCCTGGTCCGCCAGACCCGCCGAGGTTCAAGTGAGACATTGCAGCCGTCACTGCGGCAGTAACAGCTGCCTGAAATATGACAGAGTCGAATTGAGAAGGATGTGGTGGCGGAGGATTGTTGTTTCTTGAGCTGGGTCCTTTCTTTGGAGTCATATTGATCTAAAATGATCAGGAAAGAGAGGATGGTAAGTCCTCTGAATTGAATCAAGAGATATGGAACAAGAGATATCTCATTATGGCAAATAGAGTGTTCTACTAAGCGATAAAACAGGAAAGCGTTACCGAAGTAAGTAAACTATCGCTAAGGAAAGAATGAATAGCAACACTCGGAATGAATTTCTACAACGTATTCAGCTTTGGCTAAAATACTCCTATAGTATTTTATGTTTCTCTGCGACGATGACTCATTGTTTGGATATTAGGTAAGTTTTAGGCCTGCTGCATACCACAGTCACTCCCAAACACATGTTGGCCGTGTCTCGAATGAATATAGTTGATCAGGCTATATTGACCCTAGACACGACTACATAACTGCCCAGGTTTAACCACAGTGTACAACACCCAATTATTTATGTTTTGTTCTACTTGTGGTTATGGTTTCCGGTGTTTAGGTATTCTTGTATACTTGGAGTAAAAATACTTATATTTATAAAGTATACTTTTAGTTCAAAGAACTTCGGCCCCTTAGTGTTTATCATTATATACCATGTAAGGTTCGGTATACTTAGTTCACTATAAACAAGGGCTCTGATACCAATCTGTCACACCCCGAAACCGATGGCGGAAACGTTCCGGGGCGGAGGACGTCATGTAAAGTATCAAAACCAATGTACATAGTAAGCATAGTAAACACAACCATTACATTACATAGGAATGTTTACATTTGTTTGAAAGCAAAGTAATACATGTTTTATATATACATCAGTATAACAAAAGTAAAGACGAGACTTCTATACGCTCCATCTTCTCCAAAAGAAAGTGGGTTACCTGTCGAACGTGAACCTGAGAATACAAGCAGTTTTAGAAATATCAGCATAAAGTTGGTGAGTTCATAAGCGGTTTGTTTCTCGTAAAAGAATAAGTTTCCTTTAGTTTTCTGAAAAAGTTTTTATCCAAGAAAATCCCATATTTTCTTATAAAAGAAGTTTAGTTATCCATTTGTTGAATGGCCTGGTTAAGAGAAGTTAAGTTATTCCAGGAAAAACCCTTATTTTCCTTAAAAGTTGGTGGTTGGTTATCGATTCGAAATGAAGTGTACAAGTATCTACCATACTTGTAGCGTTTAAGTGAAATATCCTGAAAGTCTGGTTATCCTTGAAAAGTACATTAGTTTTAACACGTATATAAAACTAATAAGTAGGTTGTAAACTAATTTCCTAAGGGTATTAATTTACTAAGTTCTTTATTACTTAAAAGTAAATCTCCATTATCTAAGTTGCGAGTTCTATAATCGTATGATAAATTAGATATGGAAAGAAAAAGGCCAGTATCATTTTATGACTTTTTTCACCCGTAGACCTGCCGGTCCCACTGTAGCTAGCAGCAAGGTGTGGGGTAGTCAGCCCCGTATAGATCTATACACTCAAGTCACGCTCTCCGTCCAGGAGATTCTGGTTATAGGGGCGATCCTCCACTCGCGTATCTCTGTGGAGTGTTACAGAGGACGTGTCTCCAATCTTAAGAATAACGAATTTACAAGTAATAATGCGGAAAATCCTATTTTATGAATGACATGAAATCCTTTGTGAAATATAAAATATAACGTTTTATAATGAGTTTCGCAGTTAGTTTGAAAACTAACTATGCAAGTTAAACGGTAATAAGGATTTCAATGTTAAAAGCATACTGAACATGTAACTATAACATACAAAGTAATAAGTTTTGAGTACAACTTTCCTTGTACTTTTGCTTGTATTCCCCCCTGAAAACATGAAAAACACGGAAAATGGTGTTGGGGTATGAACTCACCAATCGAGATGCTATAGTAAGAAGACTCACCTCAGGCGTCTCGGTAAATCTCTGACTCGGTAGAAATATTGCCTAGTCTCCGCCTATTCACATAAAGTAAATACTCTTATAAATATAACTCTCGAGACTAGACTCAACCTGCCATTGGCACCCTCAGAAAGGTAAAAGACTATTTTACCCCCCTCCCGACACAAGTACTCCATTGTTGACCAAACCCTAAAAGTCAATAAAAGTCAACGGTCACACTTTGACCCTACTCGTCGACCGCACCCTGGTGACTCGGCGAGTTCACACATGTTCTCTAACACTTTGTCCCGCTTGGCACGCCGAGTCCCTCCCTATGCTCGACGAGTCATACCAGGCATGAATCGCGGGGCCACCCCGACTCAACTCGCCGAGTCTCAGGAACAACTCTATGAATACCGCCTTGAACTCCAGTCCTCTAACCCCCTTCTGACTCACTGAGTCATCCCCCAACTTGGCAAGTCTACTCACTGAGCAATTTACGTGAGACCCTAACCCTACTCGCCGAGTCTCAAGAACAACTCGGCGAGTTCATGCCATGCACAAACTCTACTGGCCTCCTGAGGTCAGATCTGTTTCCCTAAACCATAGATCTGGCCTTCCCAAGCATGAATGTCACGTAAAGTCTGAAACTTGATGCTTGTATAACAACAACAAGGCATCAAAAGGAGATTTAGTCCCAAAAATGGCAACCTAAGTCCAATAACCCCAAACTGATCCATAAAGCTCCAAGGGTTAAGGTCTCTAGACCTCTTTGAGTCCAGATCCAAGGCACAAACTTGAAGAGGGACCATTTGCTCCACATAATCACTCTCCAAAGGGGTTAGAAAACCCTAACTCTAATGATCAACACCAAAACTGAAGTAGGTTCGAACCATTACCTCAAAATGAAGTCTCTGAACTGTGGAACTGTTAGAATCGCACCTCCTCTTTGCTCTTGGTCACCTCCTTCTTGCAAAACCAAAGGTACAAGGATCAAAAGTGACTTCTTCTTCCTCACAACGATTTGGCTCACTTAGGGTTCTCTCAATGGACTGGTAGCCGCAATGGGAGGCTATAAGTGCCCTTAAATAGGCTCCAAACCTGGAGGATTAGTGTTTCATTAAACAGCGTGGACTCGCCGAGTCCATAAATGGACTCGCCGAGTCCGGACATGCCCGGCTGAACAATCGTGACCCTACTCGACAAGTCTTGGCTCCAACTCGCCGAGTTCCTCCACAAACTCCAAAATAATTAAATAAAATAATATACCTCGAAATCCGGATGTTACAATTCTCCCCCACTTGAATCAGACTTCGCCCTCGAAGTCTCACTCTGGAAACAACTCCGGATGCTGCTCACGCATCTCACGCTCCGGCTCCCAAGTAAGCTCTGACCCTTTCCGGTGTTGCCAATGGACCTGCACCAGAGGCACTTCTTTGTTCCTCTGAACCTTGATCTTTGGATCCCGAATAGCTACCAGTCTCTCAACATAGTTCAGGCCCACATCCACCTGAATATCCTCTAATGGCACTACTGCCGACTCATCGGCTATACACTTTCGCAACTGCGACACATGGAAAGTGTCATGAATCTGACCCAGCTCTGTAGGTAGCTCCAAACGGTAGGCTACCCTGCCTACCCTCGCGGTCACCCTAAAAGGACCGACATATCGGGGCCCCAAGTTGACCGTCTTCCTGAATCAGGTCACTCCTTTCCAAGGAGAGACCTTCATTGGTACAAAGTCGCTGACCTGGAACTCGAGCTCGGACCGGCGCCTGTCCGCATAACTCTTCTGACGACTCTGAGCGGTCAATAACCTCTGCCTGAC
Organism: Lactuca sativa; assembly: GCF_002870075.4. Classification (NCBI taxonomy): domain Eukaryota; kingdom Viridiplantae; phylum Streptophyta; class Magnoliopsida; order Asterales; family Asteraceae; genus Lactuca; species Lactuca sativa. The sequence goes on along the minus strand of NC_056629.2, from coordinate 33,369,878 downwards.
CTGCTGTATCTGCTCAGTCGTCTGAAGCACGATCGTTGTACTACCTATCACACGCTGCCCGACTTCTCCCCAGCAAATGGGGGTCCGACACCTTCTCCCATATAACAGCTCAAAGGGTGGCATACCAATGCTCGAATGATGGCTGTTGTTGTAGGAAAACTCTGCCAAGGGCAAATACGTGTCCCAACTCCCGCTGAAATCCAACACACATGCCCGGAGCATATCCTCAAGCGTCTGAATCGTCCGCTCGCTCTGTCCGTCAGTCTGGGAGTGGTATGCGGTACTAAAATGCAGCCTAGTACCCAATTCCTCATGAAATTTCTTCCAGAATCTGGAAGTGAAACGCACATCTTAGTCTGAGACAATCGAGATCGGCACTCCATGCTGCGATACCACTTCCCTCACGTACATCTCTGCCAACTTTTCTGCGGAAGAGCCCTCACTGATAGCAAGGAAGTGGGCGCTCTTTGTCAACCTGTCCACAATCACCCAAATTGCGTCGACTCCCCTAGCAGTCCTTGGCAATTTGGTGATAAAATCCATGGTAATTTGTTCCCACTTCCTCTCGGGAACCTCCAATGGCTGCAACTTACCATGCGGTCTCTGGTGCTCGGCCTTAACCCTACGACAGGTTAAGCACCTCTCAACAAACCACGCGACATCCCTCTTCATACATGGCCACCAATACTCCCTCTTCAGGTCTAAATACATCTTAGTGGCCCCAGGATGGATCGATAATTTCGATCGATGAGCCTCTTCCATCAAAATTGTACGCGTCTCGCCCACAAACGGTACCCAGATTTGACCCTGAAATGTCATAAGCCCCCGACTATCGGTAATGAACTCCGATACCATCCCGACAACTCGCTCACTCTTCTGGTTTTCTGATCTCACGGCCTCAGCCTGGGCCCCACGAATGGTATCCAACACCGGAGCCATCACGGTCAATCTCAAACAAACATCTCGCATCGGGGCGCTCTCCTCCCTTCGACTCAGTGCATCGGCTACAACATTAGCCTTACCCGGGTGGTACAGGATCTCGCAGTCGTAATCTTTTACCACATCCAACCATCTCCTCTGGCGCATATTCAGGTTGGGCTGATCCATCAAGTACTTCAAGCTCTTGTGGTCCGTGTATATGGTACACCAAACCCCATACAGATAGTGACGCCAGATCTTGAGGGCGAACACCACTGCCCCCAACTCTAGATCGTGGGTGGGATACCTCGTCTCATGAGGCTTCAGCTGCCTCGATGCGTATGCTATCACATGCCCTCTCTGCATCAGCACCGCTCCTAACCCCGAGATCGACGCGTCACAATACACCACAAAGTCCACCATTCCCTCCGGAAGGGCTAACACCGGGGCTTCGCATAGTCTCTGGCGAAGTGTCTCGAAGGAGGCCTGCTGCTCTGGGCCCCATGAAAAAGCAACACCCTTCTGGGTCAACCTAGTGAGTGGCACGACGATCTTGGAGAAATCCCTGATAAATCTCCGGTAATAGGCTGCCAGCCTTAAGAAACTCTTGATCTCGGTGGGTGACCTCGGCACCTCCCAACTCATCATTGCCTCAACCTTGGTCGGGTCGACCAATACCCCTTTCTAGTTAACGAGGTGTCCTAGGAACTGGACCTCTCGCAACCAGAAATCACACTTGGAGAATTTGGCATAAAGCCTTTTCGATCTCAGAACCCCGAGGATCTCCCTCAAATGCTTCTCATGCTGCTCTCTGGATCTCGAATACACCAAAATGTCATCGATGAATACGATCACCGAGCGATCCAACATCGGCCTGCACACTCTGTTCATGAGATCCATCAACAGTGCCGGTGCATTGGTGAGTCCGAAAGGCATCACCACAAACTCGTAATGTCCATAACGAGTCCTGAACGCTGTCTTCTGGATGTCCTCATCTCGCACCCTTACCTGATGATACCCAGACCTCAAATCGTTCTTGGAGAACCAAGATGCTCCCTGCAACTGGTCGAACAAATCGTCGATCCTTGGCAACGGGTAACGGTTCTTGACCGTAAGCTTGTTCAACTCCCGGTAATCAATGCACATCTGGTGTGAACCATCCTTTTTCTTGACAAAAAGGATAGGCGCTCCCCACGGCGAGCTGCTCGGCCGAATAAACCCTTTCCCCAGCAACTCCTGAAGCTGCGAGGATAACTCCTGCATCTCTGGAGGTGCAAGGCGATAGGGCACCTTGGCGACAGGTGCGTCTCTGAACTCCACCTGCCTCACAGGAGGAACACTCGGCAACTCCTCCGGAAATACGTCCAGGAACTCCCGCACTATCGGAACCTCATCAACTGACCTCGGTCTCTCGGAATCAACTGTCGTATCCATAACATACGCTACAAAACTCCTACAGCCCTGCTGTAGACACTGTCTTGCCCTAGCGGCCGAACAAAATGCTGACCCAGAACGTGTACCCTCTCCATACACCGTAAGAACTCCCCCACTAGGGTCTTGTATGGTCACCAGCTGTTGCTCGCGGTCGATAACCGCTCTGAATCTGCTCAACCAATCCATGCCCACGATGACACAGACATCTCCCATCACAATAGGAACTAAATCAATCGGGAACTCAACACCGAAAATCTCGAGTACACACCCTCGAATCACCTCTGTGGCATATACCGCCCTCTCGTCAGCTATGGAAACTCTCAGAGGTCGACTCAACGCCTCACGACTAACACTGATGTGCTGACTAAAAGCCAAGGATACCAAAGACTGACTCGCACCCAAGTCAAATAACACCAAGGCAAGTACAGAACTCACAAGAAAAGTACCTACGCATAACATAATATAAGCATAATATCTCAACATCAAAATAAATATACGAAAGAATACATAACAGCCACGACATCAGGCACTACGCAGACCTCCTCCGTGGTCAACTGAAAGGCTCTTCCTCGTGCCTTCGGTGCCTCGGCCTTCACTGGCCGGCTCTCAGTAGCTCTGATAGCAGCAAGGGCAGATCCCTGAGATGCTCCCTATGTTGATCCCCGCAGCTGCGGACACTCTGCCTTCCGGTGTCCGGTCGGGTTGCAGTGAAAACATACTGCAAACCCTTTAGGGCAATCCTTGGCCATATGCCCCTCCTTGCCACATTTGTAGCTAGACCCTGCTCTGCACACCCCATCGTGGCTCTTGCCGCACTTGCCACAAGTGCGGCCCCTCTGGTTCCCTGATCTCGAATCAGTGGGCTTGGCCCGCTTGGCTACCTGCTAAGACTGTACCGGTCGCCGATCCCTCCCCTGAGACTCAGCCTCTTCCCTAGCTTGGGTCTCCAGCTCTATCTCCCTCTTCCGGGCATTTGCCTGAAGCTCGGCAAATGTCCGGTACATCGAGTTCGCCACGAACTCTCGTATATCCCTCCTCAAAATGCTCAGATATCAGCTCATACGTGCCTGCTCAGAGCACACGTGCTCTGGGCAGAACATCACCCGCTCATGAAACATCCTCGTAATCACTGTAACAGACTCAGTACCCTGCTTGAGGGTCAGAAACTCCTGGTCCAAACACTCCCTCTCCACCTGGGGAACTTACTCATCTCGGAACATAGCATTGAACCTCTCCCAGGTCACTGTAGCAAGCTCAACAGGCGTATAGTGTGCCGTCACAAACTTCCACCAGTCCTTCGCCCCCAAGCGAAGCTGGTTCAGCACGAACCGAACTCTCAAATGCTCTGGAGATGAGCAAGTAAAGAAACACCCCTCTATGTCTGAAATCCACCTCATCGCCGCAATCGGATCCTGGGTCCCATCAAACTCCGGTGGTTTTGTGTTGCTGAACTCTCGGAACTGCAACGCATCACCACCCTACGGCCTAGTCGTAGCTATAGCTGCAGTGGCTGCAGCAACAGCAGCCTCAGAAAGAGCAGCGTACTTCTCATCAAATGTCTCTATCAGCATGGTCTTGATAGACCCGAACATCTCTGGTATCTCTGCCCTGATGGCCGCAGCCATATCCTCCTGGATGATCCTACGGATCTCCTCATCATTCGTACCGCTGCCCCCTGGTGTGTGGCGTGTCCCAACCATGATCTCCCTCTCTCTGAAATACAACACAAGAATAAATATCAGGGACTCGCTCGAGTATGATCACATTCGAATACTCCACCCTACTTGTCCCTTGGTACTCTAAGGATTCTTACTTGAGCTATGCACTGACCCGGTGTCTTCAGTAGTACGGGCCCAATACTACCGTTCACACCGCATCAGCATTCACCCCAAGTCCTCCTCCCAGAGTTCCAAATCCCAAGTACTCTACTCTCTCTAATCATATGATACTCGCTAGCAGATCTCTCATAATCTCCTTGCTGCTACCTAAACACTCTGAAGTATCCCTGGAAGCAAGACTCCTAGACTCAGGCATCACATATCAGGCCACTCTAGTCCTAATAAGAATACCTAGTCTACTCTAGCATGCATAGCATGGCTCATCATATAACATATCATATCATATCTCATAACACTTATTGTAATGGCATTTTGGAAAATCATTGTTCGAGCGCTGGCTGTTCGTACACACGACTCTGCTCTGTTTGTCTCGAAAGTTCTTCTTTTGAAAACCTATTTTATTATTGAAATTTCCTCAAATCCTCAGTTTGAGTTCAGATATGCCCGAAGGTGCACCCGCATCCCTCAAACCTGGCTCTGATACCAACTTGTAACACCGTAAAAATTTAAAACAATTTTTCGCATTTTCAAACACATTTTTACAAACTCATTCATTCATAAAATGTCATAGTATCATTGTAACAGCCCGGATTTCCAGGTATCTTTGTGCTTTCAATTTTGATGTTTTGTGAGGGGACTCGGCGAGTTGGAGCTCAGACTCGCCGAGTAGGATCGCGAGTCTGGACGCGGGTTCGCGCCTGGACTCGGCGAGTCCAAGGTGTGGACTCGGCGAGTCCACGCTGTTTAATGAAACCCTAATTTCTCGGGTTTGGGACCTATTTAAAGGGCCTTAGGGCCGTCATTTGTGCCCACCAGTCCCCAGAGTGAAACCCTAGATCATTTGAGTGATTCAAGTGAGGGAAGAAGCCATTGTTGATTCTTGGAGTTATTGTCTAGCAAAGGGAGAGAAGATCTAGCCAAGAGGAAGAAAGAGAGGGGTGTATTCTTGAAGAGCTAAGGTCCAGGACATCACATCTGAGGTACCATTCGAATCCTGCTTTGTTATTGTAATGTTCATATAGATTTGGGGCTTTTGAACCCATTTGTGGCTAGATCTAGCATCATTATGGTCCCTTGGCGAGTATTGGCTCTGAATCTAGACCCATAGAGGTCCAGAGCACCTCCTTGCCCAAGCTTTATGTGCATCCATGGAGGTTTTAGATTGGGATCTATGTATTTGAGGTTAAACCTCCATTAATGAGCTATATGATGCTTAGTGAGCACCAAGACTCGGACTTTACATGGTTAATAAGCTTAAGGGGACTGGCTCTATGAGTTGCTAGAGTAGATCTGACCTTAGAAGGTCGTTTGAGGTTGTGCATGGAGTGCACTCGCCGAGTCCAATCCCAGACTCGGCGAGTTGGTGCGGGTTGTTCAGAGATTTCGTATCAGGGACTGTGTAACCGAGTCGGGTGAGTGACTCGGTGAGTTGGAAGAGATCCAGAGGGAATCGGGTTCCTGTAGGGACTCGGTGAGTCCACGCCAGACTCGGCGAGTCGAATTGACCGTTGACCTTTGACCGTTGACCGTTGACCAGTGTTGACTGGTTTGACTTAGTAGCATTAGTCAGTCAGAGTCAAGTAGTATTAAGTAAAGATACACCTGTGTTGTAGGAGGACGATAGCTCGGGAGATCGAGCACTAGTGGTTGAGAGCTTTACGAGTTACCGAGACACGCGAGGTGAGTCTTCTCACTATACGATACCTTGAGTGGTATTATGAGTTGACCAGAGGGTCTTATGTGTTAGATATGAGATTATGTGCTATTTATGAGATTGTATGCTATGTGTTATTTGTATGCTGTATGACTATATAGACCGGACCGGAGGGTCCAACGATTCAGACCGGGCCAGAGGGCCCAACGAGCTATGACTAGACTGGAGGGTCTGACGAGCTGCGGGACTGGAGGGTCCCGCTGAGACATCTTGACCGGAGGGTCGGGTTAGCCTCGAGTGGCGTATTTGTGGTATGTGGTATTTTGGGGAACTCACAAAGCTTTATGCTTACAGTTGTTGTGTTTGATGTCTCAGGTACCAGCAAGGATCGTGGGAAGGCGACGGCTTGACACGTACACACACACATCGATGGAGTTTATTATGTGTAGAGATCTTGGGATTTGTTTTTTGAAAACAGAATTGATTATGGATTTTGATTGTGACGTGATACATTATATGATTTTGGAAATGAAAAATTATTTTGGAAATTTACGTTGTTACAAGTTGGTATCAGAGCCTTGGTTTGAGGGATTCGGATGCACCTTCGGGCGTATTTGAACTCAAACCGAGGATTTGAGGAATTTTCAAATAAAACTAAAATTTTCTAAAAAGAAAAAAAGGTTTTTGGAAACGAGCAGAGCGGAAGGTGTGTACGGTCAGCCAGCGCCCGAACGGTGAATCCCCAAAATACCTTTACATTATATGTTATGAGATATGAGATATTATGTGGTGCATGTTAGAGAGGCTAGGTATTCCTATTAGGACTAGAGTGGGCCTGATTTGTGATGCCTTAGCTTACGAGATCGCTGCTGCTAGGAGACACTTTGAGAGAGTGAGTAGGTAGCAGTGAGGAGCTCAAGGGAGGGCTATTGAGAGTAGCCAGTGCATGGCGAGAGTAGAGTGTTTACGATCTGGGATCCTAGGAGGAGGACTTGGGTTGTAAAGCGATTCGGTGTGGACGATAGTATTGGGCTCGTACTATCGAAGACACCGGATTGGTGCGCAGTCCAAGTAAGAATCCATGGGAGTACCAGAAGAGAGGATATTTGAGTTATCGAGTGTGAGTATACTCGAGAGTATTCCTGATATTTCTTATGTTGTATTTCAGAGGTTGATCATGGTTGGGACACGCCATAACCCCGAGAGAAGTGGGGCGAGCGATGAGGAGATCTGTCGGATCATCCACGAGGAGGTGGCCGCTGCCATCAGAGCCGAGATTCCGGAGATGTTTGGGTCTATTAAGACCACACTGATCGAGACATTTGACGAGCGTTACACTGCTTTAACTGATGCTGCTGTTGCTGCAACCACCGCAACTTTTGCGGCTGCGAGACCCCAGGGTGGTGATTCGTTGCTGTACCGAGAGTTCAGCAACACAAAACCACCAGAGTTCGATGGTACACAGGATCCGATCACCGCTATGAGGTGGATCTCAGACATAGAGGGGTGTTTCTACACGTGCTCATGTCCGGAGCACTTGAGGGTGCGATTCGCACTCAACCAGCTTCGCTTGGGGGCGAAGGACTGGTGGAAATTTATGACCGCGAGCTATTCTACAGCTGAGCTGACTGTAGTGAACTGGGAGAGGTTTACTGCGATGTTTCGTGACGAGTATGTTCCCCAGGTGGAGAGGGAACGTTTAGCTCAGGAATTTCTGACCCTCAAGCAGGGGACCGAGTCGGTGACAGTGATTACGAGGATGTTTCATGAGCAGGCGCTGTTTTACCCGGAGTTGGTGTCTACTGAGCAGGCTCGCATGAGCCGTTATCTGAGCATATTGAGGAGGGACATCCGTGAGTTCGTGGCGAACTCGACTTATCGGACATTTGTCGAGCTCGAGGCAAATGCCAGGAAGAGGGAGATCGAGCTTGAGACACAGGCGAGGGAGGAGACTGAGTTGCAGAAGGGTGATCGGCGACCGACACAGTCGCAGCCAGCCGCCAAGCGGGCAAGGCCCGCTGATTCGAGGACAGGCAATTCGAGGGGCCGCACTTGTGGGAAGTGCGGCAAGAGCCATGACGGGCCGTGCAAGACTGGAGTATGCTACAAGTGCGGGAAGGAAGGACATTTTGCGAGGGACTGTCCGAAGGGGTTCTCGGTTTGCTTCCATTGCAACCAGACCGGCCATCGGAAGGCCGAGTGCCCCCAGCTTTAGAGATTAGCGCAGGGATCTGCACCTGTGGTACGAGCTACCGAGACCCGGCCATTGAAGGCCGAAGCACCGAAGGCTAGGGGGAGAGCCTTCCAGCTGACTGCGGAGGAGGTCCGCACAGCACCTGACGTCGTGGCGGGTATGTAATCTTTATCTATTTTATGTTGATTTTATGCTATTGTAATTGCTATATGTTGTGCGTAGGTACTTTTCTTGTGAGTTCTGTACCTGCATTGGTTTTATTCGACTCGGGTGCGAGGCGGTCTTTCATATCTTTAGCTTTTAGTCGGCGCATTAGTATTCCGAGAGAGGCGTTGAGTCGACCTCTGCGGGTTTCCATAGCAGATGAGCGTGAGGTATGTGCTACCGAGGTGATACGTGGATGCGTGTTGGAGATCTTCGGGGTGAAGTTCCCGATTGATTTGATTCCGATTGCTATGGGGGATGTATGTGTCATAGTAGGCATGGATTGGTTGAGCCGTTTCGGGGCTATCATAGATTGCGAGCATCAGTTGGTGACGATCCGAGATCCTAGCGGGGGAGTGCTGATAGTTTATGGCGAGGGGAATCGTGGTGGTTCGGTATTCTGTTCGGCTGCCAGAGCGAGGCGGAGTTTGCAGCAGGGCTGCAAGCGATTCGTGGCCTATGTGACGGATGTACGAGAGGTCGTTGGGAGGCCAAGTTTAGTGGATGATGTACCGATAGTGCGTGAGTTCCGGGACGTGTTCCCCGAGGAGTTGTCGGGCGTACCTCCCAAGAGGAAAGTGGAGTTTCGTATCGATTTGATTCCCGGGGCTGCGCCTATTGCTAAGGCGCCATATCGGCTGGCATCGCCAGAGATGCAGGAGTTATCCTCACAGCTGCAAGAGCTGTTGGGGAAAGGGTTCATCCATCCCAGTAGCTCCCCCTGGGGAGCGCCGATCCTTTTTGTCAAGAAAAAGGATGGTTCACACCGGATGTGCATTGATTATCGGGAGTTGAACAAGTTGACGGTCAAGAACTGTTATCCGTTGCCGAGGATCGACGATCTATTCGATCAGTTGCAGGGGGCGTCTTGGTTCTCCAAGATTGACTTGAGATCAGGATATCACCAGATGAGAGTTCGGGATGAGGATATCCAGAAGACGGCGTTTAGGACTCGTTACGGGCATTACGAGTTCGTGGTGATGCCATTCGGGCTCACCAATGCACCAGCGGCATTCATGGATCTCATGAACAGGGTGTGTAGGCCGATGTTGGATCGTTCAGTCATTGTATTCATTGATGATATCCTGGTGTATTCGAGGACCAGAGAGCAGCATGAGGAGCATTTGAGGGAGCTCCTCGAGGTTCTGAGGTCGGAGAGGCTATTCGCCAAATTCTCCAAGTGTGATTTTTGGTTACGGGAGGTCCAGTTCTTAGTACATCTCGTTAACCAGAATGGGATATTGGTTAACCCGGCCAAGATCGAGGCCGTGATGAGTTGGGAAGTGCCATGGTCACCTACGGAGATCCGGAGTTTCTTGGGGCTGGCAGGCTACTATCGAAGATTTATCAGGGACTTCTCCAAAATTGTTGTGCCACTTACCAAGTTAACCCGAAAGGGTGTTACTTTCTCATGGGGTCCGGAGCAGCAGACCTCATTTGAGACTCTTCGCCAGAGATTGTGCGAAGCTCCCGTGCTTGCATTGCCTGAAGGGATGGAGGATTTTGTAGTGTACTGTGATGCATCGATATCGGGGTTGGGAGCGGTTTTGATGCAGAGAGGGCATGTGATCGCGTATGCATCGAGGCAGTTGAAGCCTCATGAGACGAGATATCCCACCCACGATCTGGAGTTGGGGGCTGTGGTGTTCGCCCTCAAGATCTATCATCACTATCTGTATGGGGTTCGGTGTACGATATACACGTACCACAGGAGTTTGAAGTACCTAATGGATCAGCCAAATCTGAATATGCAGCTGAGGAGATGATTGGATGTGGTAAAGGATTATGATTGCGAGATCCTGTACCACCCGGGCAAGGCTAATGTGGTAGCCGACGCCCTGAGTCGTAGGGCAGAGAGTGCCCCATTGCGAGACATCTGTTTGAGGTTGACGGTGACGACTCCGATTTTGGACACCATCCGAGGGGCTCAGGCTGAGGCTGCGAGATCAGAAAATCACAAGAGGGAGCGGGTGGTTGGTCAGGTATCGGAATTCGTTACCGATGGTCGGGGACTTATGACGTTTCAGGGTCGGATTTGGGTACCGTTTGTGGGCGGGACGCGTGCCATCTTGATGGAGGAGGCACATCGATCGAAGTTCTCGATCCATCCTGGGGCTACCAAGATGTATTTGGACCTAAAGAAGGAGTATTGGTGGCCCTGTATGAAGAGGGATGTTGCTTGGTTCGTCGAGAGGTGCCTAACTTGTCGCCAAGTTAAGGCCGAGCACCAGCATCCGCATGGTAAGCTGCAACCGTTGGAGATTCCCGAGTGGAAGTGGGAACAGATTACCATGGATTTTATCACCAATTTGCCAAGGACTGCGAGAGGAGTTGATGCAATTTGGGTGATCGTGGATAGATTGACGAAGAGCGCTCATTTTCTGGCCATCAGCGAGAGCTCTTCTACGGAGAAATTAGCAGAATTGTATGTGAGAGAGGTGGTATCGCGGCATGGGGTTCCGATGTCGATTGTCTCTGACCGGGATGTGCATTTTACTTCCAGGTTTTGGAAGAAGTTTCATGAGGAGTTGGGTACGAGATTGCATTTCAGTACCGCATACCACCCACAGACGGACGGACAGAGCGAGCGAACGATTCAAACGCTTGAGGATATGCTCCGAGCATGTGTTCTGGATTTTGGAGGGAGCTGGGACACCTACCTACCTTTAGCAGAGTTTTTGTATAACAACAACCATCATTCGAGCATTGGTATGCCACCCTTTGAGCTGTTGTATGGGCGGAGGTGTTGCACCCCCATTTGCTGGGGAGAGGTTGGGCAGAGAGTGATGGGCAGTACAGAGATCGTGCTTCAGACAACAGAGCAGATTCAGCAGGTCAGACAGAGGCTGTTGACCGCCCAGAGCCGACAGAAGAGTTATGCAGACAGACGCCGGTCTGAGCTTGAGTTTCGAGTCGGCGATCTCGTTCTCCTGAAGGTCTCTCCTTGGAAAGGGGTGATTCGGTTCAGGAAGAGGGGCAAGTTAGGGCCCCGATATATTGGTCCATTCCGTGTGATCGCGAGGGTAGGCCGGGTAGCCTATCGTTTGGATTTGCCAGCAGAGTTGGGACAGATTCACGACACTTTCCATGTGTCGCAGCTGAGGAAGTTTATAGCCGATGAGTCGGCAGTAATTCCACTAGAGGATATTCAGGTAGATGCGAGCCTGAATTATGCCGAGAGGCCGGTGGCCATCAGAGATCGGAAGATCAAGGTTCTGAGGAACAAGGAGGTACCCTTGGTGTTGGTTCAGTGGCAACATCGGAAGGGATCAGAGATGACCTGGGAGCCGGAGCGTGATATGCGTGAGCAGCATCCGAAGCTATTTTCAGAGTGAGACTTCGAGGGTGAAGTCTAGTTCTAGTGAGGGAGAGTTGTAACAGCCCGAATTTCCAGTTATCTTTTTGCTTTCAATTTTGATGTTTTGTGAGGGGACTCGGCGAGTTGGAGCTCAGACTCGCCGAGTAGGATCGCGATTCTGGACGCGGGTTCGCGCCTGGACTCGGCGAGTCCAAGGTGTGGACTCGGCGAGTCCACGCTGTTTAATGAAACCCTAATTTCTCGGGTTTGGGACCTATTTAAAGGGCCTTAGGGCCGTCATTTGTGCCCACCAGTCCCCAGAGTGAAACCCTAGATCATTTGAGTGATTCAAGTGAGGGAAGAAGCCATTGTTGATTCTTGGAGTTATTGTCTAGCAAAGGGAGAGAAGATCTAGCCAAGAGGAAGAAAGAGAGGGGTGTATTCTTGAAGAGCTAAGGTCCAGGACATCACATCTGAGGTACCATTCGAATCCTGCTTTGTTATTGTAATGTTCATATAGATTTGGGGCTTTTGAACCCATTTGTGGCTAGATCTAGCATCATTATGGTCCCTTGGCAAGTATTGGCTCTGAATCTAGACCCATAGAGGTCCAGAGCACCTCCTTGCCCAAGCTTTATGTGCATCCATGGAGGTTTTAGATTGGGATCTATGTATTTGAGGTTAAACCTCCATTAATGAGCTATATGATGCTTAGTGAGCACCAAGACTCGGACTTTACATGGTTAATAAGCTTAAGGGGACTGGATCTATGAGTTGCTAGAGTAGATCTTGTTGGATAAGGTGTCTAAGTCCATAACTATTTCGGGCTTGTACTTGACCCGACCCGGCATGGTCCATTTGGGTTGCATGGCACCATGCAATTGGATAGACTAAATGAGAGAAATAACACTTGGAGATTATTAATATATTATAAGTTCTAATATATTAATAATATTATTTGATTAGTTGATCAAAGAATTAATTTGGAATTAATTAAGTGATCAAAGGATAACTAATTAAATATATGGGTTGATTATGTAAATCATCTATATCTTATATAGTGGGCTAAGAGGCTCCATGGATTATCAAGTTGGGTTCTACCCATAGGATGCTCCATGGATGCTCCATGGGAGTTACAAACCCATGGGTCATGGAAATGAAGAGTCTTAACACATTAGGGTTTACATGGTGTAACCCTAGATGTGTCAACACTATATAAGAGTCCCATTCTCCACAAAATTGGCTACACAAGTTAGACACTAAGAAACTAGAGGGCTTGGCCGATTTTGAGAAGTGTGTGTTATCTCAAGAGTCTTTCCAAGAGCATTTGGTGTTGTGTGAAGCATTTGAGGCATCACACTTGGGGTGCTAGGCTCACAAGGTTTCAAGGAACACAAGCAACAACAAGGTAAGTTATTCTATCTATGATTCAAGTTAAAATTGTTCCCCATGTATGCTAGATAGGAATATAACCTTGGAATTCAACTTTGCATGATAATTAGACAAACATAGATCCAAGGTTATTAGGGTTGCATGTACACTTAGGAAGTGTTAGAATGCTCAAAACCCATCAGTGGTATCAAAGCCTAGGCTTGTTTGTTTGTTATTTGTGCTTAAAAGTTGAAGAAAGTCGAAAATCTTGCTGTCTGACTGATGGACTCGGCGAGTCCATGGGGAGGACTCGTCGAGTTCATGTGTATCTTTAACCTACTCGGCGAGTAGGTTTATGCACTCGGCGAGTAGGGTCGACAGAGTGCAGAATTTCGACTTCAGTTGCTGGAAATGGATTAGAAACATTACCCTAAACTGTTTTGGTACTTGAAAACTTGTTTTAGCTGGTGTAATGTTTTTGCTAATTCATTTACAACAACTAGTTATCAAAATTGCAAAGTTTAATGTGATTTTGATTCTTGAAAGTGTTCATATTCATGTTCTTGTTCTTATGATGTTTAGATGATCATAGGAATTATTTGTAACCTATGTGGTAGATTAATTCATGATCATAATGTGTTTTAATGGAGTCCATAACTTGTCCTCAAGTTATGGAAAACCAAAAGTCTCTTGGATTAAAAAAACCATTAAAAGAACACAAGAGTTAGAAAAATGAAAAGTCCTCATTTTATTACTCTATTAAACTCATAAGTTACAAGATATGAAAAGTTTTGAAAGTTTACAAAACTTGCCCTCAAGTTTTGGAACAAGTAAAGTTAAGTTAAAACTTTAGTTCCAACCCCTAGAATTTTAAAAGTTAAAATTCAACCCTTATACTTATATTATTATGATTTAATAATTATATATATATGTATAAGAACAAAGTCGTCTTACCGCTAGTACGCCTCATTCACGAAGCCGGTCTATAAGGTGGGTATAAGGTTGTTGCCTATAAAATGGTGACTTAATGGGTGTCCACTCTCACCCACCGCTTGCTTGATCGGTGGAGGGTTGTTAGCCGAACGGGTAAGACAAGGACTTATTAATTCTCATTCAAAGTATGATGAATATTATAAAGTAACTAAATGTTTTATTAAATTCCCAATCTTAGTTACTTTAGGAAAAATGTGAATAAGGTGCTATTCCATGAAATTACACTTTACACTTTGATTAAGTCGTTGGTGGAGCGTGTGTGGTTAACCGGCACACTAACTTGGACTTAACAAGGTAGGTAAAGGGTGACTTAGGGTTTATTATAGTATCGATGGAGCGTGTGTGGTTAACCAGCACATCGATTGAGTGATAAACTTTAAGGGTACCAAGTGATTTGCATGGTTACTTCACACCTCGTTTTGTGATCCTCGGTATCCCAGTCACAAAACTTGGAGGGCACACTCGAGATTGAAACATGCCTTTGAAAAGTTCATTGAATCTCAAAGAATCTAGGAATTTCTAAGAACCATTCAGAAACCTAATACTAAAATATTGCGGTTTTCGTGGTGGAAGTTGGTGAATCGTCATTCACCTACCTTTCAAATATGATATAGCTTAGATTACGGCATACCTCTTCTAAGTTATATTATATTGTGATTGGATCCTAGCCTTAATATTACATTTGGGTGTTTTATTAAAGACTCTCTTACATTTGGGTGTTATATTATATTGTGATTGGATCCTACCTTTCAACAATGCTTCTGGCTCTAATCCTAATGGCTCCTTTACCCTTATGAACTTGTGTGGGAAAGTCACCTTTGATGGATCCAACTTCAATGAGTGGATCAGAAACATCAGGATGATTACCCGCTACGAGGACAAAGAATATGTCCTTGACAAGGAGCTTAAGGTGATTGTTGAGTCCACTGCAACTCCTCAGGAGATCGCTGAATTTCGGGCACATGAAAGGGATGCTAAGAAAGTGGCTTGCATCATGATGGCCACGATGACAGTGGAACTCCAAAAGTCTTATGAGGATTTCTACCCTTATGACATGCACCAAGATTTGATGGAAAGATATCATCAAAGTGCAAGACAAGAGAGGTATGAAATCATCTACTCCATGATAACAACCATGATGAAGGACGGGGAATCCGTCACGAGCCACATGCAGAAAATGCAAAGGTATGTGGATCGTTTGCTGAAGCTTAATGTGAACTTCCCGGAGGATCTTGCAATAGATATTATTTTGCATTCCTTACCATCGTGCTATGATCAATTCCGCATGACATATCACATGAACAAGGAAGAAGTCACCCTCAGCAAACTTCAGGGACTTCTCAAGACCGCAGAATCAGGTCTTAAGGGGAAGTCGGTTGCTATCACTCCTACTCAAAACTCTACTCCGGTTTTGGCAATCGGGAAAAGTCGAGGGAGGAAGAGAAAGAGCTCTTCTAAGGTTACCAAGGTTCGGACCCTTGATGGCTCTTCTTCAAGTGGAACCAAGAAAGGTTTCATTACCCCTTCTTCTGACCCAAAAGAGGCTGAATGCTTCTATTTCCATGAAAAGGCTCATTGGAAGCGGAACTGCCCAAAATACCAGCAAGATGTGAAGGATGGGAAAGTTAAACCCAACCATGCAGGTATTTACACTATCATTTCTAATAACTCAGCCCATTCTAATTCTTGGGTCCTTGATACCGGGTGTGGTATTCATATTTGTTGTGACTTGCAGGGACTAAGAAGAAGTGAGGATGTGGAGCAAGGAAGGATGAACTTGATCATGGGGAATAGGAAAGCTATACCTGTTACCAAGATTGGAGTTTATACTTTATCGCTAAGTAGTGGGTTTAGTTTAGATTTGAATAAGTGTTGTTATTCGCCAGGAATGGCAAGAAATATTATTTCCTTTCATGCTTTGTACAAACAAGGGTTTACCTTTTCATTTAATAATGAAGTTGGTTCTATTGATGCTTTCTTTAATAATGTTCTTTATTTTAAAGCATTACCTTGTGATGGTGTGTATGAAGCTGTATCTGTTGTAGATAACTTAGGAAATAATGTTTTGTGTATTGATTCTACTAATAATAACTTGGATAAAGCATCTTTATGGCATTGTCGTCTTGGACATATAAGCAAGAAATGCATAGGCCAACTCCAAAAGGATGGAGTCTTGGAGTCGTTTGACCTAAAGTCAGATGATAGTTGCGAATCATGCTTACTTGGAAAAATGACAAAGTCACCCTTCACAGGTTCGTGTGAGAGGGGTGAAGGTTTGTTGGACCTTATACACACGGATGTGTGTGGACCATTCAAACATGCCACAAGGGATGCTAATCGTTATTATTTGACTTTTACTGATGATTATAGTAGATATGGATATGTCTACTTGATCAAGCATAAGTCAGAGACTTTCGAGAGGTTTAAGGAATTTAAACAGGAAGTCGAGAATCAATTGGGCAGGAACATTAAGATGCTTCGATCCGATCGTGGTGGTGAGTATCTTAGTTCAGAGTTCCTCGACTATCTAAGGGAATGTGGGATAGTCTCACAATTGACACCTCCCAGGACACCACAGTTGAATGGTGTGGCTGAGAGGTGTAATCGAACCTTGTTGGATATGGTTTGTTCCATGATGAGTCGAGCTACGCTACCAATCTCATTCTGGGGGTATGCCTTAGAGACTGCCGCCCATATTCTTAATCTAGTCCCTACAAAGAAAGTTGCCAAAACTCCTCACGAGATGTGGACTGGTAAAGTACCTAAACTAGACCACATCAAGATTTGGGGTTGTGAGGCTTTCGTGAGACGCGAGACTCATGATAAGCTCGAACCTCGAAGCGAGAGGTGTATTTTCATCGGTTACTCACAGCGATCCTTTGGTTACCTCTTCTACAGACCTAGTGACAATGTGGTCTTTGTAGCAAGAAGAGGAGTCTTTCGAGAAAGAGAGTTTATAAGCCAAGGAGACAGTGGGAGGCAAATTGATCTTGAAGAAATTCAAGAATCAAGTGGTGAAGGAACTTCAAACTCTAGCCCTCAACTTGAGGAGGAAACTCCTGTTGAGCCAATTGACAAATCTGTACCTCTGAGACGTTCCACGAGAGTTAGGAGTGCACCTGAGCATTACTATGGTTTCCATATTACTGCAGAAGGTGAGACACTTATTAGTGATGAGACACTAGTAAGTCAAGATGACCCTAACAGCTACGAGGAAGCCATGGCAGGCCCCGAGTCTGCTAAATGGAAAGAGGCTATGGATAGCGAGATACAATCCATGTATGACAATCAAGTTTGGAACTTGGTTGAAAATGTACCAGGTCGTAAGACAGTAGGGTGCAAATGGGTCTTCAAGAAGAAGACCGACATGGATGGTAAAGTACACACTTATAAGGCTAGACTGGTTGCAAAGGGCTTCTCTCAAATTCCTGGAGTGGATTATGATGAGACCTTTTCTCCAGTAGCCAAGATTAAGTCTATTCGGGTTCTATTAGCCATAGCTGCATTTCATGATTATGAAATATGGCAGATGGATGTCAAAACCGCTTTCCTTAATGGAAAGTTGGCTGAAGATGTTTACATGAGTCAGCCAGAGGGTTTTGTCAGCAACGAGTACCCTAATAGAGTGTGTAAGCTTGAGAAATCCATTTATGGATTGAAGCAAGCACCTCGCAGATGGAATCTTTGCTTTGATGAAAAGGTCAAGGAATTTGGCTTTTCTAGGAGTGAAGATGAATCTTGTGTGTATGTCAAGGCTAGTGGGAGTATAGTTAGCTTTTTGGTATTGTATGTGGATGACATACTACTCATAGGAAACGACATTCCAACTCTGCAGGAAGTAAATTCCTGGCTTGGGAAGTGTTTCGCTATGAACGACCTTGGTGAAGCTGCCTATATTTTAGGGATAAGGATCTTGAGAGATCGGAGTAAAAGACTAATTGGACTTAGTCAGAGTACCTACTTGGATAAGGTGCTGAAGAGATTCAGCATGCAGGATTCCAAGAAAGGAGAGTTACCCATCCAGAGTAACACCAGATTGAGTAAGACACAAAGCCCTAGCACTGAGGCTGAGATAGCAGAAATGAGTCGAACACCTTACGCTTCGGCTGTAGGATCGATCATGTATGCTATGACGTGTACTCGACCCGATGTAGCTTTTGCCTTGAGCATCGTTAGCAGGTATCAGGCGAACCCTGGCAAGGCACACTGGACTGCGGTAAAGAATATCCTCAAGTACCTACGGAGGACTAAGGAATGGGTTCTTACCCTCGGTGGGAGTGATGACTTGAGAGTTGTAGGGTATAGTGATGCTAGCTTCCAGACTGATAGGGATAATTTCCGCTCTCAGTCGGGCTGGGTCTTTACCCTAAACGGAGGAGCAATTTCTTGGAAGAGTTCCAAGCAAGAGACAGTGGCTGATTCTACTTGTGAATCAGAGTATATTGCAGCTAGCGAGGCAGCAAAGGAGGCGATATGGCTGAAGAACTTCATTGGAGACCTTGGAGTTGTACCAGCTATTAAAGAGCCAATGGAAATTTTCTGTGATAGTGAAAGTGCTGTTGCCTTAGCCAAGGAACCAAGGGATCATGGGAGATCCAGACACATCGACAGAAAATACCATTTCATTAGACATCAGATCGAAGAAGGACACCTCGTGGCAAAGAGGGTATCATCAGATGAGAATCCGGCAGATCCCCTCACAAAGGGACTGACTCGGGTTAAGCATCTTCAGCATGCTCGGAGCATAGGGCTGAAGGATGATATTAGATTTAGTAGTTAGATAATCTCGAAATTTGTAAAGTGTAATTGACAATTGATGATGAATAAAAGTGTTTTATTTATGAGTAAAGTGTTGCTATCTCTTGTCGATCGTTTACTATATTTCTTTTGCATGTTTTGACTTCCAGAATAATTTTGTTTGGTATAACATATTATTCAAACCTCCACAGTCGGTCATATGTTGGAAGTAAATATGAATCAAGACTGTCATGTTTGGTTGTAGAGGTCTTGGACAAGGCTACAACAATCATGAGTGCTCATAAGTTATGAGCATTGGACTCAACCCACGCTCACTGGAATCACTTCATGGAATTTTATCTCGAGTGATCGTGAGACGGTAATATCATATAAGTCTTCAAACCTAGAGATATGATTTGTTACTTACAAGTTGGTTATGCATTGACTGTACGAAACCGCATTGGTAACTCGATGTTATAAAACGTACTTTTGTGTGTAATTCAATGAGTGGTAGAACAAACATATGAGTCGAATTTTATCTGTTCCTTCTTGGATTAGAAGCTGATATCTGGGCCCCTCGATGATTTTGTTTTGACCCATGTACCGGGCCCGATCAGAACTAAGTTGATGTGTTCAATTAAGTTCTATGTCAAACAAATCGGAAATCGGGAAACAAACTGTTGGACAATAAGTAAGACATTGTTCCATGTATTTGTCCGGCTGATATCTAGAACGGAGGATTATATGATCACTTATCTTAAATGGCGTACCATCATCTTCTCAGTTCTGAGAGACCTTGGAAGAGCTACGATTGCCGGTCGGTTCCTGAAGTACTAGAGATATAGTTATTAGACTTATCCAAGTGGGAGACTGTTGGATAAGGTGTCTAAGTCCATAACTATTTCGGGCTTGTACTTGACCCGACCCGGCATGGTCCATTTGGGTTGCATGGCACCATGCAATTGGATAGACTAAATGAGAGAAATAACACTTGGAGATTATTAATATATTATAAGTTCTAATATATTAATAATATTATTTGATTAGTTGATCAAAGAATTAATTTGGAATTAATTAAGTGATCAAAGGATAACTAATTAAATATATGGGTTGATTATGTAAATCATCTATATCTTATATAGTGGGCTAAGAGGCTCCATGGATTATCAAGTTGGGTTCTACCCATAGGATGCTCCATGGATGCTCCATGGGAGTTACAAACCCATGGGTCATGGAAATGAAGAGTCTTGACACATTAGGGTTTACATGGTGTAACCCTAGATGTGTCAACACTATATAAGAGTCCCATTCTCCACAAAATTGGCTACACAAGTTAGACACTAAGAAACTAGAGGGCTTGGCCGATTTTGAGAAGTGTGTGTTATCTCAAGAGTCTTTCCAAGAGCATTTGGTGTTGTGTGAAGCATTTGAGGCATCACACTTGGGGTGCTAGGCTCACAAGGTTTCAAGGAACACAAGCAACAACAAGGTAAGTTATTCTATCTATGATTCAAGTTAAAATTGTTCCCCATGTATGCTAGATAGGAATATAACCTTGGAATTCAACTTTGCATGATAATTAGACAAACATAGATCCAAGGTTATTAGGGTTGCATGTACACTTAGGAAGTGTTAGAATGCTCAAAACCCATCAGATCTGACCTTAGAAGGTCGTTTGAGGTTGTGCATGGAGTGCACTCGCCGAGTCCAATCCCAGACTCGGCGAGTTGGTGCGGGTTGTTCAGAGATTTCGTGTCAGGGAGTGTGTAACCGAGTCGGGTGAGTGACTCGGTGAGTTGAAGAGATCCAGAGGGAATCGGGTTCCTGTAGGGACTCGGCGAGTCGGATTGACCGTTGACCGTTGACCGTTGACCAGTTTTGACTGGTTTGACTTAGTAGCATTAGTCAGTCAGAGTCAAGTAGTATTAAGTAAAGATACACCTATGTTGTAGGAGGACGATAGCTCAGGAGATCGAGCACTAGTGGTTGAGAGCTTTACGAGTTACCGAGACACGCGAGATGAGTCTTCTAACTATACGTTACCTTGAGTGGTATTATGAGTTGACCAGAGGGTCTTATGTGTTAGATATGAGATTATGTGCTATTTATGAGATTGTATACTATGTGTTATTTGTATGCTGTATGACTATATAGACCGGACCGGAGGGTCCAACGATTCAGACCATGCCAGAGGGCCCGACGAGCTATGACTGGACCGGAGGGTCCGACGAGCTGCGGGACTGGAGGGTCCCGCTGAGACATCTTGACCGGAGGTCTGGTTAGCCTCGAATGGCGTATTTGTGGTATGTGGTATTTTGGGGAACTCACAAACCTTTATGCTTACAGTTGTTGTGTTTGATGTCTCAGGTACCAGCGAGGACCGTGGGAAGGCGACGACTTGACACGTACACACACACACCGATGGAGTTTATTATGTGTAGAGATCTTGGGATTTGTTTTTTGAAAACAGAATTGATTATGGATTTTGATTGCGACGTGATACATTATATGATTTTGGAAATGAAAATTTATTTTGAAAATTTACGTTGTTATAATTATGTCTTTGTTTCACAAAACATCTCCCAAGATCAAATACATAAAATCTCATGTGTGTGTACGAATCAAGTCGGCGCCTTCCCGCGGTCATCACTGGTACCTGAATGTGACATCCCCAAAATCTCGGCCAGAAAAGACCGATTTTCATTTATGCTTTTAAATATTTTCAGAGTAAATCCTTTTGATTTGAAAGAGTTGCGGAATTTGTTCCCAAAACAAAACATGATAAAATAATATTTATCAAAGCATTTCATCAAGAGATGCATTTCATTATATACTCAAAACTCGGGATGTCATGTTCCGATACAGACCATAAAGCATAAACGATAAACATTACAAGTCATTCAACAAATATATACATATACAGACTTGTAAACAAAACAACAAGATGATCCATCCATCTTACGCCCTTGTGCCACTTCCTGTAATACAAATAAAACTGAGTGGGTCAGGCTTGGGAGCCTGGTGAGCATATAGGGTTTTCAACCCACAATAAATAAGTTATATTTAATTCCACCAACCAATCACTATCCCGATTACCCATTCCCGTTATCCTCACTTTACGTCCCTAAAACAACTATCTCAAGGGACCTAATCTAGGATTTTCATCGGGACGGACATCACTGCGAAGGGGTTTCCTCAACAATAGATATCCTAAAGGCAACCATGAGGGGGATAGAGTACACCGGTGAACACATCGTTCACAACACCTACAGGTTATGAACCTGCTAGTGTTCCACTGGACTGTCTAGAAAGAGTCCGTGGTCGTTATCCATACTCCGCTGAATAACTAGATCAACAACAACAACAACATCGAGGCCTCTCATCTGTTTATTACACACCAACTATCTACCCATGTTCTACCCAACATATTAGTAGATAAAAATATATATCTTCATACGGAGTTTAAAGAAAACCTGTATAGCATGCTTTAATCAACACATATGTCACATAACAGATGAGGCACACACACATAACACATATCTCATAAAGAAATAAGCAGATCTATAAGATAGAAGAGAGTGGATACTCATTCACATATAACACAACCAAATATATACACATAGCACGTATTTTTATATAAAATACTTCGTATTATTGTATTAGAAGAAATAACTACACACTCACACTTATAAACAACAATATAATTAATACACTCGAACCAAACTCGTATTATTATTGTGTTTAAGAAAGTTAGTATACACTCACTTGATCAGAAGACGATCTGACAGCACTACGGCTTATAGAAGTAGTAATCCACAGCAGATCTGGAAGATCTCCTCGAAAATCGAACTTCTCGCGGGCAGAGCTTCGACTCGGGAACCACGCTTCTCGGGATCTTCGGGATCTCGGGACTTGCCTCGGGGCTAGAGTATGATACCGGGACTTCGGGGTAGCTTCGGGGGTAAAAATGCAGATCTACGACACGAAAATGAGAGGGAATTGGCAAAAATACCCGGAACCCTCGCATCCTATTTATAGGAGGCTGGAGCCTCGGAGTACGCGGGGCGTACTGCGTTACGCGGGGCGTACTGCCCAAAACGTCATTGCTTACGTATCCGAAGTGCTCGAGTGCGAGTGTCGACATCCCTCGGAGTACGCTGGGCGTACTCGAGTACGCGGGGCGTACCTCGGATCAGATCGGTGACTCCTTCGGATAATGCTTCCGAATTTCCAATTAAATTTAAATACAAAATATTAAATAAACTTCGGAAATTCATATCCTCTTCATACGAACTCCGTTTTCGACGTTCTTTATATCCACGCGAAGGTGAGACTATGCTCTACAACTTTCGTTTAGACTCCGTCGGCTAATTTCGAATTTATTTTTATTATTTATTTTTAATAGGCCGTGACATAAAAACTTCGTTATAAATTCATAACTTCTTCGTTTGACGTCCGTTCTCGCCTAACTTTTTATCGCTTTGATACCAACAACGAGACCTTCGATCCTCGTTTAGATTGCTTCGGCTAAAAACCGCTCGATCTCAAATCGAGTATTTCGGGTTGCACACCGCTAAGCCGGAACTTCGATAAATCATAACTTCCTCATACGAAGTCAGATTTGGGCGTTCTATATATATTCGGAAACCTCGTTTCAACTACTACAACATAGATCAAAGATATTAAGTTTATTTTACACTTAAATTTTGACGCTTATTTTTATTCTTAATTAATCAAACCACATAATTAAGCAATTAAGCACAAAACACATAATACTCAAATAATACAATCTTATTATTTCAAAACGGGTTACAAAGGTTAACCTAGACTATTATATTGCTAAAAACGGCAAGCCCAGAAACACAGGCGTTACAATTCTCTCCACCTTAGAATGATTCCGTCCCCGGAATCACACATCAACAAACAAATGCGGATAGCGACCCATCATGTCACTCTCCGTCTCCCAGGTGAGATTCGGCTCATTCGTGTGTTTCCATCGGACAAGCACTAACCCAACCATCTTGCGTCGCAATTTCTTAGTCTTTCGGTCAACAATTGCCTCTGGTTCTTCAATCAACCTTTTGTTCTCATCAATTCTCAATTCAGAAATTGGAATTATGTCGGGAACTTCTCCCGTGAACTTCCTCAAATAACACACATGAAAAGTGTTATGAATTCCATTCAGTTCTTCTGGTTGTTCGAGCTTGTAAGCTTGATTCCCAATCCTCTGAAGGACTTTAAACGGTCCAATAAACCTTGGACTTAACTTTCCCCTTTTACCAAATCTTATAAGTCCCTTCCACGGCGAGACTTTAAGCAAAACCGAATCTCCAACTTCAAAAGTCATCGGTCTTCGCTTTTTGTTAGCATAGCTCTTTTGACGATCCTGAGCCGCTAACATTCTTTCCCTAATTATTTTCAACTTTTCAGCAGTTTGATGAACCAACTCCGGTCCCATAAACTGCTTTTCCCCAGCCTCAAGCCAACAAGACGGCGTACGACACTTCTGTCCATACAAAGCTTGGTAAGGTGCCATCTTAATGCTCGAGTGGAAACTATTATTATAGGAAAATTCTACCAACGGTAAATGTTCATCCCAATTACCTAGGAATTCCAGAGTACATGCTCTCAGCATATCTTCAAGTGTTTGTATCGTTCGTTCGCTCTGACCATCAGTCTGCGGATGGTAAGCTGTACTTAAACACAACTTGGTACCCAATTCCTCTTGTAGACTTTTCCAAAACCTCGATGTGAAACGGCTATCACGATCCGACACAATCGTTAACGGAACACCGTGAAGCCTCACAATTTCCTTCACGTAAGAATTCGCAAGCTTATCCATAAACCATTTCTCCCTGGCCGCTATGAAATGCGCACTCTTAGTGAATCGATCAACGACCACCCAAATCATGTCGTGACCATTCTTTGTTCTGGGCAGTTTAGTGACAAAATCCATAGCAATGTCTTCCCACTTACCCATAGGCACAGGAAAAGGTTCTAAACTCCCGTACGGTTTATGATGTTGTGTCTTGACTCTCGCACAAGTCACACACTCGGCCACATACTTTGCAACATCAAGCTTCATCGTCGGCCACCAGTAGTAGGGTTTCAGGTCCCTATACATTTTAGTGCTACCCGGATGAATCGAGTACATGGTCTTGTGAGCTTCTTCCATCAGAAGATCTCTGACTCCTCCTGTCTTAGGTATCCAAATCCGATCTTGGAACACCTTCAGTCCATGACTGTTTACACCGAACACCAACGTTTTGCCCAAACGTTCCTCCTTTCTGTCATTCTTCTCAGAAGCTTCGCTCTGAGCTTTCTTTATACTTTCCAAAATAGTTGAGACAACTTCAATTCTCAACGCTCTTGGCCTTTTCCTTTCGGGATTGACTTTCCGACTGAGAGCATCAGCAACAACATTAGCTTTACCGGGGTGGTAAAGTATCTCGCAGTCATAGTCTTTAAGTAATTCTAGCCAGCGTCGTTGCCTCATATTCAATTCTTTCTGATTAAAGAGGTATTGGAGACTCTTATGATCAGTGAAAAGTTTGCACTTCGTGCCATAGAGGTAATGCCTCCATATTTTCAGAGCGAAAACTACCGCTGCCAACTCCAAATCATGAGTCGGGTAGTTCTTTTCATGCTCTTTCAGCTGTCGAGACGCATATGCTATCACCTTTTCTCTTTGGGTCAAAACACAACCCAAACCAACACCTGACGCATCACTATAGACAGCGAAGTCTTTAACTCCATCGGGTAGAGAAAGTATCGGTGCCTCGCATAGCTTCTTCTTTAGCTTCTCAAATGCTTCCTGATGCTTCTCACCCCAAGCATAAGTAGCTCCTTTGTGGGTCAAAGCTGACAATGGACTAGCGATCGAAGAAAAGCCTTGGATAAACCTTCGGTAATATCCGGCTAATCCTAAAAAGCTTCGAATCTCCGTGGGACTTTTCGGTTGTTCCCACTTCGTCACAGCTTCGATCTTCGTTGGATCAACCATTATCCCTTCTTGGTTGACCACGTGACCCAAGAATTGGACTTCACGAATCCAAAAATCACATTTGGAGAACTTAGCATACAGCTTCTCCTTCTTCAGAACTTCCAACACTTCTTGCAAGTGTCTGCCATGCTCCTCCTGGCTTTTCGAGTAAATCAGAATGTCGTCTATGAACACTATCACGGATTTATCAAGGAACGGGTTACAAACCCTATTCATCAAATCCATGAACGCTGCTGGAGCATTGGTTAGTCCAAACGACATAACCAAGAACTCGTAGTGTCCATATCTAGTTCTGAATGCAGTCTTCTCGATATCTTGCTCTCTTACTTTTAGCTGATGATATCCTGACCTAAGATCGATCTTCGAGAAATAGCTCGAACCTTGCAATTGATCAAACAGGTCATCAATCCTCGGCAACGGATATCTATTCTTTATTGTTGCCTTGTTCAGCTCTCTGTAATCGATGCACATTCTCATACTTCCATCTTTCTTCTTTACAAATAACACCGGAGCTCCCCAGGGCGATGAACTAGGTCTAATGAAACCGTTGTCCAATAACTCCTGAAGTTGCATCATTAGCTCCTTCATCTCCGTCGGTGCTAATCGATAAGGTGCTTTCGCAATTGGCGTTGTTCCTGACAACAAGTCAATACGGAATTCCACTTGTCGATCAGGCGGTAATCCAGGAAGATCTTCGGGAAATACTTCCGGATAATCACACACCACTGGAATATTCTGCATCACCTTCTTTTCCTTCTTAGCATCAATCACGAATGCTAAAAACGATGTACACCCCTTGGTCAAACATTTTCTGGCTTTCATCAATGAAATGATTCCAGAATTCACTCTGCGTTTATCTCCATACACCATAAACGAATCTTTCCCAGGCGGGTTTACTTTGACTATTTTCTTCTTGCATAAAATTTCGGCGTCGTTGGCGCTAAGCCAATCCATTCCCAATACGATGTCGAAACCATTAAGTTCGATAGGCAATAATTCCTCGTGGAACTTATTCCCATTCAGATCAATTAAGATGTTTTTCATGCGATAGCTAACAGGTACAAACTTGCCACTAGCAACTTCGACTAATAAAGCATTATCTAGTCTAACAACAGGCAAAGCTAGCTTTCTACCAAATTCATGCGATATAAAGGAGTAGTTGGCTCCAGAATCAAATAAAATTTGGGCAGGCAATTCGTTAACGAGAAAGGTACCCGAAGCGACATCAGCTTCATCTTTAGCAGCTTCCAGTGTCATCTGGAATGCTCTCGCCTTTGGCTTTGGCGGAATGTTGGGTCTAGCTGCCTCCTTCTTTTTCGGGCAGTCCCTCGACATATGACCCTCCTCACCACAACCATAGCAAACTTTCTTTGTGAGGGTACACTCATTGGCATAGTGCCCTGGCTTTCCACACTTGTAGCATGTGTTTGCCACCTCACATTTTCCATGATGCTTCTTCTTACATTTGTCGCACCATTTTGCTTCACCTCCACCTCCCCTCGAACCAGACTTCGAGAACTTGTTTTTCTTGTTGGACCCTGAAGTTCCATCGAACTTCCTCTTTTCTCCAACATCTATTCTTTCCAGACCCTTTTCCTTCTGCTGGGCCTCCACATTCTTAGCTGCACGAACAGCCGTTTTCAGAGTGGTTGCCATTTTGACTGTCGGACCAAAGTCAGCAGGCAATCCGTTAGCAAACCTCTCAATCTTGGAGAGTTCCGTCGGCACTAGGTACGGAAACAACTTCATCTTCTCAGTAAATGCAGTAGCATAGTCATCTATGCTCATCTTCCTTTTCTTCAAGTTTTGGAACTCATTGTTCAGATCAATCAGATCTATCTCCGAACAATACTGCACCCTTAACTGTTCCAAGAACTCCTCCCATGACATTTTCAGGGCTTCTCCTCGTGGCATAGTATCTGCCAACAACTTCCACCAACTCAAGACTCCAGTCTTCAGTTGTCTAACCGCAAATACGGTCTTCTGTTTGTTGCTACAGTCGCAACTTTCAAATACCATCTCCATTTCGGAGATCCAATCCATTATCTCAACAGGCTTTGGGCTCCCAGAAAGACTTGGCGGTTTGGCGCCCAAGAAATTCTTGTACATACGCCCATCCTTGTTGTTTCTCCTTTCCGGATCGTTCCTTCGTTCCTCTTGAGTCCCAACTTGACTCACCATGCGACTATTGTTCCCTTCCTCCGATTGCTCGGGAATCAATTCCGGTTCCTCAATAGGTACGATAGGTTCATCCCTATTATTATGCAACATTTGTCGCATCTCCTCCCTTTGTTCGGCTAGCATGGCCCGAATCATGGCTTGCACCGCAGCCATTGTTATTGGTTCTGGTGCTGCTGCTACAACAGGTATTTGCTCAATCACTGGCGGTTGATTCCTGTTTTCATCTGCGTTTCCAACGCCACTCCTTGTTCTCACCATTTTTGATCTACACACCGAATAATTTCACCTTATTACTCCAAACGATTACATGCTAGTTCTAATATCGTATACATACGCTTAGAATCCTAAACACATAAACCTTCAGATCCGGTTGGCAACAAACCGTAGATCCGAACAAATAATATCATATATGGCAACATATAACATTTAGCACATAAAAGCATTTTAGGCAACTTTCCTAAAATAAACTAGTGCTCGTGTCTAAAATCCAACAGACACACATCTCATCATTACATTTAGCATTCTAAGTTTAAGTCTAGAAATCCTACAAATTCCTAGTTCGCTTAAACTAATGCTCTGATACCAACTGTTACATCCCCAAAATCTCGGCCAGAAAATACCGATTTTCATTTATGCTTTTAAATATTTTCAGAGTAAATCCTTTTGATTTGAAAGAGTTGCGGAATTTGTTCCCAAAACAAAACATGATAAAATAATATTTATCAAAGCATTTCATCAAGAGATGCATTTCATTATATACTCAAAACTCGGGATGTCATGTTCCGATACAGACCATAAAGCATAAACGATAAACATTACAAGTCATTCAACAAATATATACATATACAGACTTGTAAACAAAACAACAAGATGATCCATCCATCTTACGCCCTTGTGCCACTTCCTGTAATACAAATAAAACTGAGTGGGTCAGGCTTGGGAGCCTGGTGAGCATATAGGGTTTTCAACCCACAATAAATAAGTTATATTTAATTCCACCAACCAATCACTATCCCGATTACCCATTCCCGTTATCCTCACTTTACGTCCCTAAAACAACTATCTCAAGGGACCTAATCTAGGATTTTCATCGGGACGGACATCACTGCGAAGGGGTTTCCTCAACAATAGATATCCTAAAGGCAACCATGAGGGGGATAGAGTACACCGGTGAACACATCGTTCACAACACCTACAGGTTATGAACCTGCTAGTGTTCCACTGGACTGTCTAGAAAGAGTCCGTGGTCGTTATCCATACTCCGCTGAATAACTAGATCAACAACAACAACATCGAGGCCTCTCATCTGTTTATTACACACCAACTATCTACCCATGTTCTACCCAACATATTAGTAGATAAAAATATATATCTTCATACGGAGTTTAAAGAAAACCTGTATAGCATGCTTTAATCAACACATATGTCACATAACAGATGAGGCACACACACATAACACATATCTCATAAAGAAATAAGCAGATCTATAAGATAGAAGAGAGTGGATACTCATTCACATATACAACAACCAAATATATACACATAGCACGTATTTTTATATAAAATACTTCGTATTATTGTATTAGAAGAAATAACTACACACTCACACTTATAAACAACAATATAATTAATACACTCGAACCAAACTCGTATTATTATTGTGTTTAAGAAAGTTAGTATACACTCACTTGATCAGAAGACGATCTGACAGCACTACGGCTTATAGAAGTAGTAATCCACAGCAGATCTGGAAGATCTCCTCGAAAATCGAACTTCTCGCGGGCAGAGCTTCGACTCGGGAACCGCGCTTCTCGGGATCTTCGGGATCTTGGGACTTGCCTCGGGGCTAGAGTATGATACCGGGACTTCGGGGTAGCTTCGGGGGTAAAAATGCAGAGCTTCGACACGAAAATGAGAGGGAATTGGCAAAAATACCCGGAACCCTCGCATCCTATTTATAGGAGGCTGGAGCCTCGGAGTACGCGGGGCGTACTGCGTTACGCGGGGCGTACTGCCCAAAACGTCATTGCTTACGTATCCGAAGTGCTCGAGTGCGAGTGTCGACATCCCTCGGAGTACGCTGGGCGTACTCGAGTACGCGGGGCGTACCTCGGATCAGATCGGTGACTCCTTCGGATAATGCTTCCGAATTTCCAATTAAATTTAAATACAAAATATTAAATAAACTTCGGAAATTCATATCTTCTTCATACGAACTCCGTTTTCGACGTTCTTTATATCCACGCGAAGGTGAGACTATGCTCTACAACTTTCATTTAGACTCCGTCGGCTAATTTCGAATTTATTTTTATTATTTATTTTTAATAGGCCGTGACATAAAAACTTCGTTATAAATTCATAACTTCTTCGTTTGACGTCCGTTCTCGCCTAACTTTTTATCGCTTTGATACCAACAACGAGACCTTCGATCCTCGTTTAGATTGCTTCGGCTAAAAACCGCTCGATCTCAAATCGAGTATTTCGGGCTGCACACCGCTAAGCCGGAACTTCGATAAATCATAACTTCCTCATACAAAGTCAGATTTGGGCGTTCTATATATATTCGGAAACCTCGTTTCAACTACTACAACATAGATCAAAGATATTAAGTTTATTTTACACTTAAATTTTGACGCTTATTTTTATTCTTAATTAATCAAACCACATAATTAAGCAATTAAGCACAAAACACATAATACTCAAATAATACAATCTTATTATTTCAAAACGGGTTACAAAGGTTAACCTAGACTATTATATTGCTAAAAACGGCAAGCCTGGAAACACAGGCGTTACACTGAAACACATAACACGTAACACTGTAAGAATAAGCTTAGTAAGTTCCCCAAAATACCACATAACCACATATCAGCCACTCAAGGCTGTAACTCTGTTGACCCTCTGGTCGAATATCTCTGTGGGACCCTCTTGGTCCCATAAATCTGTGGACCCACTGGTCCTAACTCATTAAACTCTGAATCATGCATATCCCATATCACAATAAATCATAGCAAGTGGTATCGTACAAACACACTGGCATATAACTCTAGAATACTCTGTCACACAACTCTGTTACCACACTAGGTAAGGTATAGTGAGACGACTCACCTCAGGCGTCTCGGTAAATCTATGACTCGGTAGAAATATTGCCTAGTCTCCGTAATTCACATAAAGTAAATACTCTTATAAATATAACTCTCGAGACTAGACTCAACCTGCCATTGGCACCCTCAGAAGGGTAAAAGACTATTTTACCCCCCTCCCGACACAAGTACTCCATTGTTGACCAAACCCTAAAAGTCAATAAAAGTCAATGGTCACACTTTGACCCTACTCGCCGACCGCACCCTGGTGACTCGGCGAGTTCACACATGTTCTCTAACACTTTGTCCCGCTTGGCACGCCGAGTCCCTCCCTATGCTCGACGAGTCATACCAGGCATGAATCGCGGGGCCACCCCGACTCAACTCGCCGAGTCTCAAGAACAACTCTGCGAGTACCGCCTTGAACTCCAGTCCTCTAACCCCCTTCTGACTCACTGAGTCATCCCCCAACTTGGCAAGTCTACTCACTGAGCAATTTACGTGAGACCCTAACCCTACTCGCCGAGTCTCAAGAACAACTCGGCGAGTTCATGCCATGCACAAACTCTACTGGCCTCCTGAGGTCAGATCTGTTTCCCTAAACCATAGATCTGGCCTTCCCAAGCATGAATGTCATGTAAAGTCTGAAACTTGATGCTTGTATAACAACAACAAGGCATCAAAAGGAGATTTAGTCCCAAAAATGGCAACCTAAGTCCAATAACCCCAAACTGATCCATAAAGCTCCAAGGGTTAAGGTCTCTGGACCTCTTTGAGTCCAAATCCAAGGCACAAACTCGAAGAGGGACCATTTGCTCCACATAATCACTCTCCAAAGGGGTTAGAAAACCCTAACTCTAATGATCAACACCAAAACTGAAGTAGGTTCGAACCATTACCTCAAAATGAAGTCTCTGAACTCTGGAACTGCTAGAATCGCACCTCCTCTTTGCTCTTGGTCACCTCCTTCTTGCAAAACCAAAGGTACAAGGATCAAAAGTGACTTCTTCTTCCTCACAACGATTTGGCTCACTTAGGGTTCTCTCAATGGACTGGTAGCCGCAATGGGAGGCTATAAGTGCCCTTAAATAGGCTCCAAACCTGGAGGATTAGTGTTTCATTAAACAGCGTGGACTCGCCGAGTCCATAAATGGACTCGCCGAGTCCGGACATGAACCCGGCTGAACATCCGCGACCCTACTCGGCGAGTCTTGGCTCCAACTCGCCGAGTTCCTCCACAAACTCCAAAATAATTAAATAAAATAATATACCTGGAAATCCGGATGTTACAATTCTCCCCCACTTGAATCAGACTTCGCCCTCGAAGTCTCACTCTGGAAACAACTCCGGATGCTGCTCACGCATCTCACGCTCCGGCTCTCAAGTAAGCTCTGACCCTTTCCGGTGTTGCCACTGGACCTGCACCAGAGGCACTTCTTTGTTCCTCAGAACCTTGATCTTTCGATCCCGAATAGCCACTAGTCTCTCAACATAGTTCAGGCCCACATCCACCTGAATATCCTCTAATGGCACTACTGCCGACTCATCAGCTATACACTTTCGCAACTGCGACACATGGAAAGTGTCATGAATCTGACCCAGCTCTGTAGGTAGCTCCAAACGGTAGGCTACCCTGCCTACCCTCGCGGTCACCCTAAAACGACCGACATATCGGGGCCCCAACTTGACCGTCTTCCTGAATCAGGTCACTCCTTTCCAAGGAGAGACCTTCATTAGTACAAAGTCGCTGACCTGGAACTCGAGCTCGGACCGACGCCTGTCCGCATAACTCTTCTGACGACTCTGAGCGGTCAATAACCTCTGCCTGACCTGCTGTATCTGCTCAGTCGTCTGAAGCACGATCTTTGTACTACCCATCACACGCTGCCCGACTTCTCCCCAGCAAATGGGGGTCCGACACCTTCTTCCATATAACAGCTCAAAGGGTGGCATACCAATGCTCGAATGATGGCTGTTGTTGTAGGAAAACTCTGACAAGGGCAAATACGTGTCCCAACTCCCGCCGAAATCCAACACACATGCCCAGAGCATATCCTCAAGCGTCTGAATCGTCCGCTCGCTCTGTCCGTCAGTCTGGGAGTGGTATGCAGTACTAAAATGCAGCCTAGTACCCAATTCCTCATGAAATTTCTTCCAGAATCTGGAAGTGAAATGCACATCTCGGTCTGAGACAATCGACATCGGCACTCCATGCCGCGATACCACTTCCCTCACGTACATCTCTGCCAACTTTTCTGCGGAAGAGCCCTCACTGATAGCAAAGAAGTGGGCGCTCTTTGTCAACCTGTCCACAATCACCCAAATTGTGTCGACTCCCCTAGCAATCCTTGGCAATTTGGTGATAAAATCCATGGTAATCTGTTCCCACTTCCACTCGGGAACCTCCAACGGCTGCAACTTACCATGCGGTCTCTGGTGCTCGGCCTTAACCCTACGACAGATTAAGCACCTCTCAAAAAACCACGCGACATCCCTCTTCATACATGGCCACCAATACTCCCTCTTCAGGTCTAAATACATCTTAGTGGCCCCAGGATGGATCGATAATTTCGATCGATGAGCCTCTTCCATCAAAATTGTACGCGTCTCGCCCACAAACGGTACCCAGATTTGACCCTGAAATGTCATAAGCCCCCGACTATCGGTAATGAACTCCGATACCATCCCGACAACTCGCTCTCTCTTCTGGTTTTTTGATCTCACGACCTCAGCCTGGGCCCCACGAATGGTATCCAACACCGGAGCCATCACGGTCAATCTCAAACAAACATCTCGCATCGGGGCGCTCTCCTCCCTTCGACTCAGTGCATCGGCTACAACATTAGCCTTACTCGGGTGGTACAGGATCTCGCAGTCGTAATCTTTTACCACATCCAACCATCTCCTCTGGCGCATATTCAGGTTGCGCTGATCCATCAAGTACTTCAAGCTCTTGTGGTCCGTGTATATGGTACACCGAACCCCATACAGATAGTGACGCCAGATCTTGAGGGAGAACACCACTGCCCCCAACTCTAGATCGTAGGTGGGATACCTCGTCTCATGAGGCTTCAGCTGCCTCGATGCGTATGCTATCACATGCCCTCTCTGCATCAGCACCGCTCCTAACCCCGAGATCGACGCGTCATAATACACCACAAATTCCACCATTCCTTCCAGAAGGGCTAACACCGGGGCTTCGCATAGTCTCTGGCGAAGTGTCTCGAAGGAGGCCTGCTGCTCTGGGCCCCATGAAAAAGCAACACCCTTCCGGGTCAACCTAGTGAGTGGCACAACGAGCTGCCAGCCCTAAGAAACTCCAGTTCTTGGTGGGTGACCTCAGCACCTCCCAACTCATCACTGCCTCAACCTTGGCCGGGTCGACCAATACCCCTTTCTGGTTAACGAGGTGTCCTAGGAACTGGACCTCTCGCAACCACAAATCGCACTTGGAGAATTTAGCATAAAGCCTTTCCGATCTCAGAACCCCGAGGATCTCCCTCAAATGCTTCTCATGCTGCTCTCTGGATCTCGAATACACCAAAATGTCATCGATGAATACGATCACCGAGCGATCCAACATCGGCCTGCACACTCTGTTCATGAGATCCATGAACATTGCCGGTGCATTGGTGAGTCCGAAAGGCATCAACACAAACTCGTAATGTCTATAACGAGTCCTGAACGCTGTCTTCTGGATGTCCTCATCTCGCACCCTTACCTGATGATACCCAGACCTCAAATCGTTCTTGGAGAACCAAGATGCTCCCTGCAACTGGTCGAACAAATCGTCGATCCTCGGCAACGGGTAACGGTTCTTGACCGTAAGCTTGTTCAACTCCCGGTAATCAATGCACATCCGGTGTGAACCATCCTTTTTCTTGACAAAAAGGATAGGCGCTCCCCACGGCGAGCTGCTCGGCCGAATAAACCCCTTCCCCAACAACTCCTGAAGCTGCGAGGATAACTCCTGCATCTCTGGAGGTGCAAGGCGATAGGGCACCTTGGCGATAGGTGCATCTCTGAACTCCACCTGCCTCACGGGAGGCACACTCGGCAACTCCTCCGGAAATACGTCCATAAATGGACTCGCCGAGTCCGGACGTGAACCCGGATGAACATCCGCGACCCTACTCGGCGAGTCTTGGCTCCAACTCGCCGAGTTCCTCCACAAACTCCAAAATAATTAAACAAAATAATATACCTGGAAATCCGGATGTTACATGAAGGAGTGTTTACAGTCCAAGAATGTTCTAGGGCCGTAAAATCATGTTTACTACCCAAATGACATGATTTTGGTGTTCTAAGCTCGTACATGCAAGTCCTTAAGTCATAGCTAAGCACTAGAAAGGATTTGGAAGGGTTTTGGGGCTTCAAAACCCTCTTATAAGAGTTTACGATTTTGGGAGGTGTTCCCAAACCATAAACACATGATTTTGAGAGTTTTGGATAATTTAAACATAGATTTGCATGCTTAACAAGTTAAACAACAAGCTAGGATAGATTACTTACGATTTTGGAGCTTGAAGAGGCGTTTTTGGATCAAAACTTGAGTTTTAGAGAGAGAGTAGAGAGAGAAAGTTATGAGGAGGTGGAAAAAGCTCAAATGAAAGCCACTCATCCTTTATATAAGGCTTGAGTTTGTAGCTTAGTGGGAATCCACCCAATACCAACGTTAAACGGGGTTGACAATTTTACCCGATTAAATTATCGTAACCCGACTTAGTTGTAACTAAAATTTTTTCCAAATGAATATCGAGGGTGTTTCACGTGTTTTTAATGCGTTCCGACACTTACGAAGTCATAATAAAAGTTCCAAATTAATTAACTTAATCCAAAATTTAACGGAAAATTTTAATAAAAACTAATTTATTAACGGGAAAAAAGAGGTTACAATGACGGGATAAATTTGAGGTTGTCACAGTTGGGTTAAGGTTGTACGGCTTTGTGTTGTAGGACAACAAACCTAGGGGTAATCTAGTCGGGAGACTGTGAGTCCAGGAAAAATATATTTGGGAATCCTAAGAGACCCTAGGAAGTGCTTTAGTCAAAAGATTATTTAAGTTTTTTGCATGTAATTGTATTCATGAAGTAGTTAGTTGACATTAGGAGGAGTCGTTTAGTAGTTGATGGCAGGGTGAAATGGGAATCCTAGGAGACCCTAGGAAGTACTTTACTGCGGTTAGTATACTGTTTAGCGGGTATTGGGAGTATTATAACGAGTATGTGACTTAGACAACTCGAGATGATTCTTGAGGAAATTATGGATAGGTGTGGAAGGTAGTATTGGGCTCGTACTACTGAAACCACACGACCAGTACTCAAATTAAGGAAAATCACAAGGATTCTATGAAGCCGGTAGGGGGTTGATGTGTGGGTTTCTGAATAGTGGGTTAAGTGTGATGGATTAATGATGACACTTTGTGTTGGATTAGTGTCTAAGTCCATAAGTATTTTAGTATGTACTTGACCCGATTATGAGCATGGTCCTTTTGGGTTGTCTTCACCATAGCAATACATAAGATGAGTTAAGGAGAAAAAGGTTTAATTATGATTTATTAATATATTATGAGAATAATATATTAAAGGAGAAATCATATTGTTTAATTAATATTAGTCAAGAATTAATTTTTGTGGCTAAAAGATATTAATTAAACTTAGGGGACTGGAATTGTAATTATAAGATAATTGCAATTGGGCTATAGATCACCTTGGAATAATAGGTTGGACGAATTCTATGGGGAAGCCCATTAGAAATCGTCCAATGCATGTTTCAGAAGGGGTCCATGGGCTGCTTAGGGCTTAAGTAGTCAAATTAGGGTTTCCTTGTTAGATAACCCCAATTGCCTACCTATTTAAAGAACCCTTGAGACCCAAAAACGTGGCTAAGTGTTCCTTTAGGGTTTCCATCCGTTTTTGGTGCCTCCTCTCCCGCTTCATCCAAGTTGCTTAGTGGTGTTTGTGACTCCATTAGAGGTGCAACACTTGAGGCACTAAGCTTTCTGAAGCCAAGGATTGATTGTTATTGCTATATAACAATCAAAGGTAAGATCTAAACCCTAATTCCAGTTATAGTTTACTAGATCTAGGGTTTATAGATTTGGATATTCAATTGCATGTTCATTAGACAAACTAGATCCAAAAGCTATTAGGGTTTGCATGTACACCATAGGAATGATGTATTGCTCGAAACCCATCAGTGGTATCAGAGCCTAAGGTTGTTTGTTGATGAATTGATGTTTATTTGATACTTTATTGGATGAAAAAAAATCATTTTTTCCCTTCTTCTTGACTGACTCAGTGAGTCAGTAGATGAACTCGGCGAGTCAGGCTGACTCGGCGAGTCCAGTCTCTAACTCGGCGAGTCCGAGGGTCTGGCAACGTTTTTTGGCGATTTTCTTGCTGTTTTGGCTTGGGATACTTACCATAAACGTTTTTAATTAATAAAATCTGATTTTTATTGATTTTGGGTGAATATCCGTACCAAAATAGTAGATAATTACCATCTAATCAAATATTTGTTACCTTATATGATAATGCTTAATTATTTGAGTTATTTGATGAATTATCCTGCAGGATATTTGACAAGGTCAAAATTAGATAATTGCCTTATTTGAATAGTTTCATATTACTCCCTTTAAGTTTTATATTTTAAATTTGAACTTAAAAGTTTTGTTTTTGAAATTGATATAGTTAAACCCTAATGTTTTGAAAAATTTCAAAACTTTCCCTCAAGTTTTGGAATTTAAATTTTTGATTAAAAGTTTAATTTTGAAATATTTAAATTATAAACCCTAATGTTTTGAAATGTTTCAAAACTTGCCCTCAAGTTTTGGAATTTAAAATTTTGATTAACAGTTTAATTATGTAATATTTAAATTCTAAAACTCTAGTATTTTGAAAAGTTCAAATTACACCTTCATGGTTTTGTTAAGTTAATTAAAAGTTTAACTAAAGGAGAAAGTTAATAAAACCACCTAGTATTTTAAAAGTGTAAAATACACTATATATTATATATATGTAACATTAAAAGTATAATATATATATATATATATATATATATATATATATATATATATATATATATATATATATATATATACGAGTAAAGAGTCAGTCTTACCGTTAGTAGGCCTCATTCACGAAGCTGGTCTATAAGGGGTTTTTAAGGAAGTTACCTATAAAATGGCGATTGAATGGATATCCACTCTTACCCACCACACTCTTGACTAGTGGAAGGTCGTTAGCCGAACGGGTAGGATAGGACAGAAACCTTCCATTATAAGAATAATGAAGTACAAAGTAACTAAATGTTTTTTCTAACTCCCAAATCATAGTTACCTTAGGCAAAATGTGAAATTGTATGCTAATCCATGGAATGACACTTTATACCCTTACCGAGAAGTTAGTGGAGCATGTGTGGTTAACCGGCACACTAATTTGGGTTTGGCATTGGTAGCGAAGGGTGGATTGATGTTTATCATAGATCAATGGAGCGTGTGTGGCTAATCGGCACATTGATTAGGTGATAGTAGCAATGAGTGCACCATGAGATTCGTATGGTTATTCACACCTTGTTTGTGATTCTCGGCATCCCAGTCGCAAATTGTAGGGCATAATCGAGATTAAACATGCCATTGAAAAGTTCAATGAATCTCAAAAGATCTAGGAGTTTCAATTCATTTAAAACTTAAATTTTTTTTTTTTCGTTTTTCATGGTGGAAATTGGTAAATCGTCATTTACCTACCTTCAAATATTCTGCAACTAGATTACACATCCCTCTTCTAGGTTGTAGAGTATTGTGTTGGATCCTAGCCTTGATGTTTCATTTGGGTGTTACATCAAGGATTCTTATCAAATAACTTGAGTTTTCTCCCGTTTTGTAGATGTCTGAATCTAAGAATGGTCTTCCTAAATCCCATGGAACAAGTTTTCTAAACGAAGATGATATTCCAAGATATGATCGAGGAACAAGAAATCATGCTTCACTTCCTCCACCTCCTCCAATTATTCTCCCTGACCCACAAGTTCGAAGGCTTGAAAAGTTTAAGCTCACTCAAGCCCTTTTGGCAAGTAAACATGAAGATGGGAAACCTGTGTGTGCACATGCCTTAGAGATGAAGTCACACATTGACAAGTTAAGGATGTTGGGTGTCGAGATTTCAGGTGAGTTGACTGTTGATTGGGTTCTTCAGTCACTTCCTGAATCATATAGTGACTTCATTAGAGAGTACTATATGATGAATCATGACGTGACCCTCATTGATCTCACCTATTTGCTTATAGCTGCTGAATCAGAAATGATTTGGCATGCTGGTCAAGCAAATCTGACTAGTGAATCAAACTCCCAAACTTCAATGGACACTAGCAACATTGGAAGTCCAGAAAAGACTAAGTATGAGATTATCCCATGTAATGTGCCAAAGGAATCCATTTTCTTTTATTGTCAAGAGAAGAGGCATTGGAGACGAAGCTGCCCAAACTACCTGAGAGATCTAAGAGATGGGAGAGTCAAGACATATGGCTCTACTTCAGGTAAAATCCAATAACTAACTCTATAAGTTCCTATTCTTTGATTTTCAATACACGATGTGATAAGATTACATTTTGATGTTTTGTAGGACCGAAGAAAAGAGAGGAAGCTTAAGGGAAGAAGTAAGCTGAATCTGATCATGAAGAAATGGATTTCGATCGCATTGCTTGAAGATTGGAATTTTGAGCTACTACTTTAAAGTTAGAATAGATTTCTTAAAAATTAAAATAGCATAGTTTTCATTTGAATTGCATTGTAAGGACAAGTTTTTCCGCAATAAAATGAATTTTGATTTCGTCTTATATATTTATCCTTGCAATGGCATATGTGAAAATGGATGTTTATGTATTTCTAATTTTAGCAATGTTAAATTGGATGTGATTCTTTGTTTTGCTATTTGTGGTAATGTCAAAAGTTTACCACATATGAGGAGTTTCTCATCGCCCAAGTTTCAATTGGACAGAAACTTGGAATCATACAACTTGGTTGTGTGATGAATGAGAAACTTCATATTTGGAAATTAGACTAATTCTTTGACAAAGTGTCAAGTGAAGGACTAGGAGATCAAGTACACTAGGTTGTGCGTTGATCAAGTCCACCACAAGAGTGATAAAGATATTCGTCATGATTTACTAAAGTTTAGTAAATATGGTTATACTTATAAGATTAAATATAATTCTGAGTTGATTGAAAGAGTTTCAATAAATAGCAGAACGAATAAGAAGAATCAAGTGGGCAGAAGGATAAAATTTTCTCTATTCTAAGAAGAAGGGAGAGTACCTTTTATTGTGTTTTATGATAAGTCTTAATGATTAAGAACCAAATCTCAATTGATCCTCTAAGTGAGTCTTAGTACATTTATATGTCTAAGAAGAGGAATCAGGAATTGTGGAAATGGTTAAATCAAGAAGTCAATCATACTTCGTTCCAATATCGAATCTTAGAGTGATACTCCAAGATTGCGAATTGAGTGACACGTCTTTAGTAGGTTTATAACACTCAACAAATGTGGAATTGGAAAAGGTCTTCTTATTCATGCACATTTGAGATTGGTAAGTTGTGATGTCTTGGATAAGATAAAGACCAACTAGAACCAATTATTTGAAGTGATAGTCTTGATAAAAACTACACTAACTCTTGAATATTTGTTTTGTCAAGGAATGTTTCTTGACAAGAGAATATTATATGTCAAGGAGTCAATGAGAGTCTTAATGGTATTGAAAGGTTTCAAGAACAAATCAATAGTTAAACCTAGTTGATCATCACTAGCACACGACTTGAGGTTTGAAGCCTATCATGGATGACATACTCTTTTCTATGCCATTCCAATTGAGTTAATTATGCATGTGAGTTCTATGAGTTCTCATTTGAATGCATAAAGACAAAGCACCTTGATCAATGGATAGTACATTGATATGAAAGGGTGAGTTGCTTAGAAGACATGGTGGGCATTCATGTTACCATGAGGAAAGAAATCGAGATTGAGCACGTTCGGTCCATATGAGTTTGGATTTGTCGCAAACTTTGGTTTTAGCAAATTCACATGGATAGGAACACATACACTTTAAAATCTAAGTGTCATGAGGTTTCCCTCCTTCATGAAAATGATTGTAAGGAAATACTTTCACTAAGAGAGATTTTAAGAAGATTGCAATTATGAAAAAATGTATTCTCAAATTCGATTATGATTACGGCATCCCTCATCATAGTTCGAATTGTGAGATTTGGCAATTAATCTAAACATTTTGAGACTTAGTAACATGAGTTCTAAAATTGTTTAGACGCACATATAAGCTATCTAAGAAAAAGGTGTATGAGTTTAAGAAGCTTAGATAAAGGATTATCGAAGCATCTAGTATTAGAAATATGGACTTTGGAATTCAATAAGTATTGTTTTCTAGAAGTTCAACTGTTTTCTGAATAAATGTCAAAGCTAGTGGGAGCATAAGTGTTATGTTGTATGGAAATAATCATTGTGTTAGTGGGAGCATGATTATTATTTTAAGTATTGCAAGTTAGTAATATTAATTATAGAAAACAAAGATTTACTTTGAAAAGTTGAAGGGGTTGAAAATTTGTTTTGCTATAATTAAGGGAGAGAATATTATACTTCATTTCAAATCTAAAAACTTAGATTGTGGAATTTTAATCAAATTTAGTCAAATATATATGAATGTTGAGTTGGAATGGTTCAACATGAGGAAATTCTATA
Source organism: Lactuca sativa (assembly GCF_002870075.4). Classification (NCBI taxonomy): domain Eukaryota; kingdom Viridiplantae; phylum Streptophyta; class Magnoliopsida; order Asterales; family Asteraceae; genus Lactuca; species Lactuca sativa. Next base: position 33,328,224 of record NC_056629.2, on the reverse strand, counting down.
TATGGAAAGGATAATTTCATTCTCAAAAAAAATTTGGTTATGATTACGGCATCCCTTTTCATAATCAAAATTGTGAGAACATGACAATTAGAAATATTATAGTAGAAGACTGGTAAAGTATCACGTCTTCATGTGATACATTATGAATCGTGTTCCATACGCTTTGGGTATAGGATCGATTGCATATGTTATAATGTTTGATCATTCTAAAATTTTCCAAATGCTTAGCGCATTAAGATGGAAAAAGGACTAGAACGGTTTTGGCTAAAATAATTAAACAACTATCAAAGGACGATCTAAGGTTCGCCGAGGATTTGTTGCTTGTGAGTAGTTGGAAGTATAGTATTGGATGGACCATGTTGACATTATTTTGAATAAATAATACTCTATTTAGAATGAGTTGCCATATGGAAAATATGGAAATGTTTCCATATTGGGAGTTGGATATTGAGATTCTATGGCTAGATTAGAAACTTTTATGCAAGAAGGATGTTCGAAGGAATGTACTTTGAATGTGAGACTTCGCGTCTATTGAATTGTCTTGTAACAATTTCTGACAGAATACCTTGGAATTTCATTAGCCAAAGTCTTGGTGACTTCTATGCTATTACATTACGAAAGGATCATTGCATAAAATGTTAGAATCTGACATATTCCAAAAGTGGCAAGAATTTGGTATTCTTACACAAATGATGAGGATTGGGAATTGTGAAATGAGTTTCATTGTAAAGGTTTTCAATTGATCTATTTCACAAAGTAAGGATCATAGGTAACATAGTGTGCATGCTCGGAGCATGGGACAGCTATTGTTGTAATTCAAGTAATAAGTTGATTATCCGAAACATTAAACAATGAATAATGAGTACTCAATATGGTGTTTAAATAAAAGTGTCTTATTTACACTCAAAAGTTTTGGGGTTATATAGGATTAAGTATTGTCGTTGTGTTTCATTTAGCATGTTTTGACTTCCAGAATAACTAGGTTATTCGAACCTCCACAGTCGGTCATACGTTGGAAGTAGGTATGAAGAAAGACTGTCATGAATCTATATGTAGATTGTCTAAAGTGTTTAGACATAGCACAAGTTTGCTGCAGAGTTCATGATTGCTTTGATAAGATTAAAGTATTGGATTAAACCCACACTCACTTAAATCACTTCATGGATTTATCACGGGTGATTAGTGAGACGATAACATTGTATATTCTTGAAACCGAGATGTGTGAGTTGTTATTTACTGGTCGGTTGCACATTGACGATAAGTAAACGCACCAGTAACTTGGTGTTATAAAGCTTATTGTTGTTTGTGATTTGATTAGTAAGTGCAAGCAAGCATTTGAGTCAAAGTTTATCCATTCCTTTTACCCAAAGTGGGATAAAAGCGATATATGTGGGCCCCTCCATGATTTAGTGACGACACCCTAAGCGCTTGGCCAAGTCGGGACTAAGTTGATGTGTTCAATTGTAGTCTGTTCTCAGTCGTCATAAATCAGATGTCGGAAAACCAATACATAGACAGAGAGAATGATTTAAGTCTATGTCTCGTGTCTATACGATATCTTGAGAATGGAGGATTATATAATCCCTTATCTAAAGGACACGCGTATCGGATAAGATCAGAGTTGACAGCGGCTTTTGAAAGCTACGATTGTTGATCGGGTTCTGAAGTTATGCAAAATAGTTATTAGACTTATCCAAGGGGGAGACTGTTGGATTAGTGTCTAAGTCTATAACTATTTTGGTATGTACTTGACCCGATTATGAGTATGGTCCTTTTGGGTTGCCTTCATCATAGCAATATGTAGGATGAATTAAGGAGAGAAAGGTTTAATTATGATTTATTAATATATTATGAGAATAATATATTAAAGGAGAAATCATATTGTTTAATTAATATTAGTCAAGAATAAATTTTTGTGGCTAAAAGAGATTAATTAAACTTAGGGGACTAGAATTGTAATTATAAGATAATTGCAATTGGGCTATGGATCACCTTGGAATAATAGGTTGGACGAATTCTATGGGGAAGCCCATTAGAAATTGTCCAAGGCATGTTTCAGAAGGGGTCCATGGGTTGCTTAGGGCTTAAGCAGTCAAATTAGGGTTTCCTTGTTAGATAACCCTAATTGCCTACCTATTTAAAGAACCCTTGAGACCCAAAAACATGGCTAAGTGTTCCTTTAGGGTTTCCAGCCATTTTTGGTGCCTCCTCTCTCCTCCCTCTTCATCGAAGTTGCTTAGTGGTGTTTGTGACTCCATTAGAGGTGTAACACTTGAGGCACTAAGCTTTCTGAAGCCAAGGATTGATTATTATTGCTATATAACAATCAAAGGTAAAATCTAAACCCTAATTCCAGTTATAGTTTATTAGATCTAGGGTTTATAGCTTTGGATATTCAATTGCATGTTCATTAGACAAACTAGATCCAAAAGCTATTAGGGTTTACATGTACACCATAGGAATGATGTCTTGCTCGGAACCCATCACTTTGGTTATACGATGACAAATAGTTCTTGTTTAATAGGGTGTTGGTCCATGGACGATATGAAGAGTCTTGTAAGATTGATGTAGACAACACATGATTACACGATTGGATTACCAATGCGGTTTCATAGATTTTACTGGAAGAGTTTTTTGGTGTCATTGGTCGAATCATTGACAAACTGATTGTCAAGGTCGAGGAGCGAGCTGCAGCCATTCGGACTGTAGAAGAGATTGTTGAGGCAACTAGGGGGAGAGATCATGATGTGGAGTAGGTCAAGGGAAGAGAAAGTAGGGACATGATTCGTCATTTTCAATGATGGGCAAAGATTTTGATGTTGCTAACCTAGGTATTAGAATTCAAGTGGACTTTAACATTTTCAAAAAGTGTGGGGGAACCCACGAGTTTTCTTGCCACATATTCAAATGCTACAAGTGTAGAGAGAAAAGGCATGTCGTTTTTTTGTTGCAAGAAGGGTCTGACGTGTTTTCACTATCACTAGCTGGGTCATCTCAAACACAATTATGCTATGTGAGTAGTGGAGGGAGTGCAAGCCCCAACATCCTTCGTCCGACAGGAGGTCAAGGTCGAGTCACTAGAAATCAGAGATATGAATTTTGATCTTTAGTTTTATCTAGAATGGATATGTACATGATTAGTGTGGTGTTAACAAATAGATAGTCATCCGTATAGTTTGTATGTTAGAACTATTATTTTAGCATCTATAGGTTTTAATGGATCAGGGATTCAGCCTTCGTGATGCTTCATAAATCAAAAGGTGTATGGATGTTCTTGAAGGGTTAGAAGTTGTAATGTTGGGAAAGATTCTGATGTCTCCATTTAAGGCTTGAGATTGGTTTTTGACTATTGGATATTATTCGATAGATCGTTATATGTCATATTGTATACCCGAGGGTCATTGTTGGAAAGTACCTAGCTCACTTGGCACGAGGCTCTAAGATTGCATGTGTGAGTTGATGGTAATTCCGATCCTAAGTGGGTAGAACAAGCTACTCTTCTTGTAAGGTTCTCGATATGCCCGAATTTTGTAGGGTCACTGTAGTGGTGTGAGGGAATCTACGATTTGGGTGTTCAAGGTTTTGGTGTTGGTTTATTATTTCTGAAGGGTCGAAGGTACACTACCATTAACGAGCTCACAGTTAGGAATCCTTTTCATAACTATCTTGAGGGTCCGTTGGAATTCTTTCTATTCAGGAAGATTTTGAATATTGGTCGGAAGATTTTGAATATTGGTCGGATAGAGTGTAGAGCAAGTGGTCGTCAGGTTTATGTCTGCCAATACGCATGTGTTACCCTCACAATAGAATTTTGTTAGGTAATGAACTCATTGTGCTCAGTAGTTTCTTCGGGAAACATTAGGGATCTTGAGAAATGAGCATTTGAGTCGCTCAGGTTAGCCATCGGATATAAAGGACAAGGTTAGCTCGTAGTAAGTGTTTGTCATTTATGGTCATGATCGGACAGTTGTTGATCTGTCAACCAGCTTCACAGTATGATATATATATATATATATATATATATATATATATATATATATATATATATATTTATATATATATATTCATGTGAGATTTGTTCCTTAGTGCATGGTATCATTGGCATTAGTTGTCAATCGATTTCGAGTGTGGCTAATTCGTTTATTATCGGTTATTCTAAGGCTTCAAGTTGTATCAATTGAAGGCGTAATTGATGTGTCAACCATTCTTCAAGTTCTGAAAAGTGTATATCTTGGTCTCTGTGTATTTTTGCCATTGATTGTTTGGTTGTGCAATCATTGTTTCTTGTAGGTTCGAGTTTGGCAGTTGTCCTTGGCTATTGGAAGTTCGGAAGTCAACGCAACGTTAATCAATTTTTGGTTGTGACCATGGAACTATGCAGAGTTTCATTTAAGCGTACCACATTGGTAGGATGGGTATTGAGGTTGATTCAATCAGGCTACTAACAACATTTGAGATAATTTTGGATTTTTTTCTAAATTTAGAATTATTCACAGGTTCATTGGGAATTGGTGGTCTCTGTTCAGTTTCATTTAAGGCGTGGGATCATATTTTTGTTATTAGGATAACATTTCTATTATTGTTTAAGGTTCATCATTTCACTCGATACGTTGGTACTTTGCCCTTTGGGTAAGGATATGATAAAGAAGGAACACAGTCAGCTTGAAGAAACATTATGTTGAGTAGCATGAATTGGTAACAATCCAGCAGATAAGGTTTTGTTGAGTGAAGGAGGATTGATTGGGATAAATGGAGTGCACACAATCTAGCCTTATGCAATAGTTCTTATTGGATATATTACTTTTGAGTTAGGACAAGTGTGCAACAGTTTATCCCATTTCATAGTCACATGCGAGCATGTTTTGATTGATGATGCATCAGTAGCAGTTTAGACTGTGGAAGGGTTGCATATTACAGAAGGATATGACTCCTTTGGTTGTTGGTAAGTGTGAGGTGGGATGTTAAATGGATTCCTGTAGGTCAGTAGGATGAGGGTTGTATGTCTATAGGCCCACCGGAAGCTATTCATGATTATTCATGTATGTGATTGGGTGTTGGCCAGAAAGGTGAGGAACCATGAGCTTCTTATTCCAATGGTTGGTTGGTGTCACGATGTGTCATAAACTATCGTGGATCTCACTTGTGTATTGGGTCGGTAGATGTGCTACGGAGATCCGTATGTGTGATTCATTGGTCTTGTCATAGTTGGGTATTTTGAGAAGTATGGAAATACGACTGGTGGCTCAGTAGCCGACAGGTTGGGTCAAACTTTGGAAGGTTTTGACTTGTTAGAAAGTCACGGTTGTTATCGAAAATTCCATGTTGAGTTTCCATAGTAGATCTTTATGGGTGGTTGTGATAATAATTTCGAGTGAGTTGGGTTGCCAGTAATGAAGTTCACTATAGGAATCTGGGATGATTTGTTAGCTGGTTGTACCCTTGAGTGTATGGAAATGTGGATGTTGTCGAGATATTCCTCTAGATTGACATTGATACACCCATGCGAGCGATGGGGGTAGAAATGTTATGTCAGGAAGTTAATTATGTACTTGAGACCTTTTTGGGTGATTCATAATTTGGGATGGATTGGATCATACCTATCATGATATGTTTCTTTTTTAGTATGTTCAAATTTAAGGGTTTTTAGGGTTGTGATGATGTATAGGCTAAGTTAACCTATTGTCGTTAGGCTCTTGTTTGGAGTCGACATTCATCTATGGGTGTGAGCATCGGTCTAAGCGGTTAGTTATGGAATATATTCTTCATTCCATCCATTTGATGGAGCAAGGCCGGTAACGAACTCGGCCAGAGTAAACCTGCGAGTGTCTTGGTCAACAAGGTTGACATATAAGGTAATTTGTTCTCCAAGTGGTCGGGCACAATCTTGGATCCTTTGGGTTAAGGGTAACAACTAGTCTTTCTCAAGGTTGGTTAGATGCTATATACGGTCTGTCATATCATCGTTCTCCAAGGTTGACGTATAAGGTAATTTGTTCTCCAAGTGGTCGGGCACAATCTTGGAGCCTTTGGGTTAAGGGTAACAACTACTCTTTCTCAAGGTTGGTTAGACGCTATATACGGTCTGTCATATCATCGTTGGATCAGACCAACGAATTGTGATCAACAAGGTTGAGGTTCGGATGGCACTGTCTGTCTAGAAGTCATACATGATTTCAAGGTTCTCAGAATATGGTTAAGGAGTAGTTCATCTCGATGTGATTTAGTTATAGGGAATTGGTGTTGTCTCCTCGTAGAGGCGCATATTTCTCTCGAAGGATCGAATTGGATTTTGGAATTGAAGGAAAGTGTTTGTTTTGAGCATTGATCAAGTGTTGTTGTGGTCATGAATTCAATCTTCTAGAAGATTCCCATCAGGTTTGGTTAGGCACTTGGTTTCATAAAGCTTCTTATTGGTGCTTTCAGATTCTATTACTCAGGGTGGCTTTCATTGTTGGTAAGGAATAGAATTGGAAGAAACCACAAGGAGTTCGAAGGGAGCATCTGAAATTATGCTAGTACAGTTTCTAGAATTCTAACCAAGTCAGATTTCGAGGACGAAATCCAATTTAAGTGGGGGATAATTGTAACACCTAGTTTTAATGATGTTCTAATTTTTTGGATATTCGGCCGGAATTTGATCAAGTGATGCTTTTTTGCTTCAAAGGAATAGATTTTAGACCCTTTTAGATGATTGATAATGTTGGATTAAGTGACTAGAGCCTTAAATTTGTGCCTTGAAGCAAAAGAGTAAAACTAGAAAGGTGATATCTCAGGATTCATGCATGAATTAAGGATTATAGTTCAATATGTTTTTAGTCAAAAGTAACAAGATGGAACTGTGGGGCTCGTCAATACCTTTCTGAGCATATAAAAAAACTCTAAAATCATAGTTGAAATGAAGAAGCTATCGGTGTTTGAAGTTAAATCGGAAGGGCTCTAACTTCTTGGGATCCTTCCTATGACCAATCTCCATCACCTCATTTCATTCCTTGAGAAACCCTAGCCTCCTCTTGCTTTTTTTGAGCCATAGAATCTTTTATGAGCTTATTTCTCCATTGGATGGTAAAATCTTGAGGAACAAGGTGTTGGGAAAGTGTATAGAAGAAGGGTTCAAGTATAGATCCAACAAGGATGATTCATTCCTAGACCATTGTGAGTAAATATCTCATATTTGTAGCTTTTTGGTCCCTTGAGCTTGTGTTTTGAGAGTTGAGACAACTCTAACACCTTTTGAGCTATATGGAACACTCTTGGGACTTATTGGACTTCGAAAGTTGTGCTTTGATGATTGTTCTTTAAGCCATGGATGTGGTGTTATCATTTTTGGTCATTTTAGTGCATAAAGTTTAGATCTTGCTTGATGACAATGTCTTTATGGGTAAAGTTGGAAGCATTATCCATTAAGAGATTATATAGGTCCATGTTTGAATTTTTGAGGGATTGATTTTCTGTATCAAGAGCTTAATCAAAAAATTTAGACATCTAGTTCTAGGCAAGGCATAATTTGCCTTACGTTGGGCGTAGCCTCGATTTTACCCGCTCAACCACCTTGTGCTCTATGTTAAGCGTAGAGCTGCATGGTATGTTGGGCGTAGGTGGTCTAGGGTTGACCGTTAACCGTTGAGTTTGAACAAGTTTGAATTTAGGTCAAATTGAGGATTTTGGGTTGTTGATTAAGACTTGGTCCATGTTTATTGTATACCAAACAGGTTATTTGATCGGTTATCATCAATGTTATCTTCTAGACTGCAAGGTGAGTTTTCTGATTATACTCGTGGCTCGAAGGCACCAATGTCGGTCTACTAGATTGTATTATGTATCTTTGTGTATAGGATGTTATTATGCTATAGTGGTTTGTTAGATTTGGTAGATATGTATGATTACTTGTATTGCTTGTTATTTTTTATCTGTTACATATGTCGATATAGTTGAGGCGGTATGACTTTTTTTTTTGTAATCCAAGAAACCCACGGGCAATCCAGTCTAGAGACTGTGGTCCCAGGGGCAATCCAGTCTGGAGACTTTGGGCCAAGGGCAATCTAGTTTTATATTGTTCGCCTGATGTGCATGTATTGTTTATGTATTGTTGTCTGGGGCATTTTGGGGGAAATCACTAAGCATTGGCTTACAATTGTTGATTTCAATGCTTTCAGGCACATCAGATGATCGGGGCAAGGTGAATGTGTGATGGTACACATCCTCCTGCCGATTTATGTTTTGAGATCTTTTTGATACTCTGATTCAATAGATTTGATTCGAAGCTAATGGTTTATATCTTATGGTTTTGAGGATGTTACAATAGTAACATCTTGAGGCCCTAATGTGATCATAGTGATGACAAAGGTGACATAAAGTCACCTCCAATGAGCAGTCTTGATAAACATGTCCCTTTTGTCTTCACCTGTTGCATTTGGACTTGAGGCGCATAAACATGTGGTTCCTCCTACCCTTACCATAGATGTTGTGGTTTTTCTAATCTCTAGTGCTTGGTACAACAGCTTCAAACTTGTTGGTAGTTGTTAATAGAGTTAACCTTATGTATTTTGGATGTCATTGTGAATGCATCTAATGTGGATAGGAACATCAATTGTAGTGAGCCAATTATCACTTTGCTCCCTGTATCTAACGTGGAGGAGGGTAGGACTTCAAACATCACTGAGAACTTATCTAATAAGGACTCAAATTTTATTATGGGTGAAGGGAGTTTGACATCAACAATTGATACTACAGGTGTTGAACCACTACCACCTTCGCCACTGCCACAAACTTCAACAATTGTACCAACAACAGTTCCAACGATCTCACCAACATTTCAAGGAGTTATGAATGATCTAATCACCACACTGTTCTCTTCTCAATCCACAAAACCAGACATTCAGATTCACGAAGAAAATGATGAAGATCAAATGGTTGGATTTATAGAGTTAGAGTTTAATCCAGAAGAATAAAATATTGATGAAAATTTCGTCATGTATGGGAAATAGTACAAAATTTTCAACTCTAAACTCAATTCAATTCTTTAATTCTTAAATGATAGTGCTGGAAAATCAACTGTAAATGGTGAAGAAGTCAAATTTTTGTTAAAATCTCACGAGTCACGATTTAGATCTTTATTTGATGGTGTTGTTGAGGGTGTTGATGAACATTTGGCTACTCATTCTCGAACTTTCAATCAGGAAATATAGAAATTACAAGATGTTGCTCGTGAGCATCATGAGATTTTTTAGAAGCTTGTGAAAATTTCTAAAGAATCAATTGAGTCAAAGCTCAAGGAGTTTAATGATTTGTTTTCTAACAAAGTCAAGAAGCTTGATAAGTTTTATGAAGGTTTTAAATATAAGGTTGATGTTTTGATTGGAGCAACACAAACCATGATTGAAGATGTTTGTGCTTCTGACAAGGATTATGTTAGGGCGTTGAAAGAAAAGAAAGATGCAGATGGTCAGGTCTTTTCCAAAATTGAAAATTTTGTTACTAGCGTTCAAGAGTCTTTATTGAAGTTTGATTTTACATCAAAAGCTTCGATTTCCCAAGATCAGATGTCTTCAATAGTTTCCTCTGTCGAATCTTGTTTCAAGACGGAGCTTTCACATATTCTTACTTTAGTCCTTTGTCTCCCAAACAATGCTCCACGTCCAGTTGCGAACGTGTCACAATGGGGAGAATGGGGATTTGGTTTGTCAAAGAATAGTGGGGAAGACAAAGGGAAAATTGTAGGGAAGTTGATCTCTACCCAAATTCCTACTTCTTTACCTATGAAGGCAATAATGACAGCTTGCACTATGAGTGCTTGCTGTAACTTCTTTGATTACAATACGTCTATTCCAAATGTCGAAAGATACTTATCCAAGTTGCAATAAAGAAACAGGTAAGCATTGGGAAAGAAAGATCAATTATGTCAACTATAAAACCTGTAAAAACCACTAATCCTAAAAACAAAGTAAAGGGTGTCCATGTCGAACCTTCTATAGCAGAGAAGAAAAAACTCAATGGAACGACTTATGCAATAGAACATCATTATGATGAAAAGAGCAAATGATCCATGAGGACTCAACAAAGGTGATCCTTACATAGTTTAGTGTTGTGAAACTATCGAAAGCACAACTGTTAGTGAAGAAAATGATTTTATAATGAAGCCAAAGAGGATCTATGATATTGAAGATACTAAGATCAATCAACTAGACTTCCTAGTTAATCATTCGCTATTTTTCTTTCATCGGTTCGAGATTTCGGAAAACAAAGATAAGAATGAGTTCAAGAAGAAGAAAATTCGTTTCCATGTGGTTCTTTGAAAGAATGAGGAAGAAGTATGATCATTGGTGAAGATTATCAAGCTTTTATCGATAACTCCAGATGCTTTGTTTGAAAGAATTTTACAAAATGCTCTGAACAAATCCCAAATTCAAGATAAGGTCAAGTACGTCATTAGTTATGGGCATATCAAGGCTTTCTTGGCTGCTTATTTTTCTCACCTAGCTCTTAATGATATTAATCTCTCTGTTGCATTCTACAAAAGATCGAAAGTTCCAAAGGCTATGTTGAAAGGGAAGATCAACATTGAACATTTTGAACATGAAGAAATCATCCACAAACCACGGGGTGTTGTGTTCCACGGCAAAGGCTAGTAAGGAGGAAGAAAGAAACTTTTATTTCGTATTGATGGAGTAGAAAGATACTCAAACCAACATCTTTCTAGGATCCTGTTTTGCATTAACAACTGTAAGAGGAATGAGAATGAAGACAAGGTGAAGACTAGGAAAATCATCTTATGGTACATAGAGATTCGAAAAGTATTGCTACAAACTATAATGATACTACTCTCAATTTCAAGATTCGTCGTTGATCACAAAGGAGGAGAATGTAGAGTTTATCTCTATTGTGAGATAACGAACCTTAGGTAGTGTCTTAGATGTTGAATAGTCTTTAAATAATGGAGAGGTCAACAAGACTTCGTTATGTAATGTATTTACTAGGCACTTTAGAGATTCGCAATGCAATGTCGAGTCCTAATACTTTTTGTTTCCATGAGTATCATATAAATAAGGTAAGTGCATTAGAGGGTTGTAACTTTTGCGCGCTTGTATGCTCTGAGTTGTCTCTCTCATAACCTCTTATACTCATTCCGAAAGTAATTAGCTGAAACCAAATCTTATTTATATCAATATGTTAAATCTCACTTTGATTTTATAA